>NC_086247.1:18453952-19078952 GCF_021018805.1 Prinia subflava
AAAGTGCTGAGAAATATTCTAGATGATTTATGACTGATAATGTTCTTGTGTTTTCGGATCTGCAAGAAATGCTTGCTGCTATCTCCCACTGGCTTTAGGACAGCATCCGGTCTTCTCTGATTCAGCGCCAACGATGATAACTCATTTCTTCACCGTGTTCCACTCTGGTTACAGAAATGCAATTTATGAAACGGGAAACCATCAGCCCTGGGAAAGTTGCAGCTGGTAAAGATGCAGGAGAAGTTCTCCTCCTCAGTCTCATCAGTCACAAGCCCTTTGATTTGCACTTGCAGCCCACACACCACCCAGATTGGTCTCCAGAGATGAACTCCCTCTTCCCATGAGTTCAATAAAGTCCTGTGGGTCTGTGTGACGCCTGTTGGGGACACTGGGTTAAGGACGTGCAGCTGATGAGATGAACTCAGGCCTAAGTGAGGCTGTGGAGCCTGTGCCATTTCACTTCATAGGAGGCACACCTCAGCCCCTTTCCTCGGCTTTATTCCTTAGCCAGAAAATTACTGTATTAAAAGTAATTTTACTGTTTGGGTAGTCAAAAGGAAAGAAGTGGGTTTTTATCAAAATTAAATATAATAAGATTTGTTTCGCTGCTCATGGGATAGAGGGAGTTCCTGAGTGTGGAGGCAAGTACAGATAGTGAATTTGTTGGCTTATATAAATACTTAGGTGTCCATATTTAATGCATACAAAAAATTATTGTAACATATCTTACTGCTAATTCTCCAGGGTTTCTTTTAGATACTGCTAAGCCTTTGAGTTACACTATAAATTAGAATTGCATCTAAATGTAGCGTTTGGTAGAACTTTAGTTGAAAGCCTTCAGTAATATATTGATGGATTGTCACATATAATACAAAGACCAGAGGCTAGATGCAGACTGTCTCTTTTTCTAAAGTATCCTGAGTTTATGTACAAACACGAATATATAATAATATACCCTAGAGTAATAACATTTTGGGGTTGGAAGGAACATTAAAGATCAGATAATTGCACTCATCCTGCCATGGGCAGAGACATCTTCCATTAAAGAGGTTGCTCAGAGACTTTTTCCCTGTGTACACATAACCATTTCTATCAGTTTGCTCTGCTTTCTAACAGGAAGATATCCAGCACCCGAAGGAAAACTGACTTTGTTGGTTTGATCTTCAGGACTCTTTTGTGGAATCTTTTGTGTATATTTTGCAATAATTAGAAGTGAACTGTATGCAGAAAGCTTTAAGTTTTTTGTTCCTTTTGTCTATCACCTAATGTCTCCTTTCCACATGCCTTATTCCAAAGAAAACTTGAAAAATAACCTATTTTCTAGAGGGTTGGAACTGTACTTTGTAAACTCACCAATAGCAAAGTGCATCCAATTTACCTCAGAACATAAACATTTAAAAAAGGGACGAAGACTTAAAAAAGCACAAAGAAAAAAATATGCTATGAAAGTATGTGAATAAAGAAGTCATATAGAAGAACAAGGAGAAAAAAAGAGGGGATAAAGATAGAAAATGTCACCACAAGCCATACAAGCTAAAATTTTGATAACAAAATATGCAAAATATTTCTAAAGTATACTGCAGCCTACCCACTAGCCACAAAGTAATAAAGACCTCACATAAGCAAAGACATTACTTAACATGTAATCTTCATAGACAGATCAGTTCCATATAGTCTCAAAGTTCAGAGAGGAGCAGTCAATTACATTTATTGTGAGTATTTTGCCAAGTAAAGACAGGGTTCAATTGTACTGAATAGTTCCTAATGTCATCAAATATCATTTTGCTAAGGTTTCCAGCTGGCAACTTCATTCTCTCACTGTCTCCTTTAGTCTCTTGTGTTTATTTTACAATTGTATTTATGACAGCAGAATTACTGAACCAGCCTTTGCAGCCACATGATGGTTGTTTTCAACAAAAAGTGTGTGAAAAAGTGTTCTGTAAGCAAGTGATTCAGATTACACTGTTCAGTCCTGATCTCACATTTATAATTCATATCCAGCCTCTAATTTGATTTTTCAGGGCCTTTTCAGCTTCTGAAAGGCATTGTCTAAGAAAAGGAGGTGAACTGTTTTACCAGATTTTATTAGTAAATAATAAAATTAGAGACTCCATTTCTAAATTGTGCTTGTGTATTCTGGAAAACCATGCTGGAATCAGTGTGAGCATTTATTGCACACAGGCCATAAAACTAGCTGTATGTTGAGAACCAGCTCTTTGCTCTCACAGACAGTCTCATTAGAGATCCACAGATCTCTATCTCATTAGATAATCCACAGCATGACAGCAGCAGGGCCCTTTAACAATATGTGCAATAGAAGATCTGAGCAGTCAGATCCTTTTTACACCAAATCTGGCAGCGTTATGCTTGTTCTGTCTTAGCAAAGGTAAAGTTGAAAGCAGCCCATTGCTGAGAATCCCACCTACAGCTACCTGACTGTACTTAAATCCTGAAAGTTTGCATGAGAGACAAGAATAAAAGAATCCAGCGGGGTCTGAGAAGAAGGGTAGTTCCTTCAGAATTACAGAATTGAGGGATGCCATGTTCAGGTGTTCACATATAGGCAGTTTCACAAGAGACTGTAAGGGGGATCAACAAGCAGAGCCCTGGGCAAGCCAAGGCACTGTGAATCAGAAAGCTCTGGCTGATCACCTGAGTGTCTCTCACTGCAGATCCATTGATTGATGTCCACAGACCATAAATCTGTGGACAACAGACACATGTACAGATACTCAAGGTTCTTCATCTAGAGCTGCTTCCCTCTGTAACATTTACTTGCCTAAACAGAGAGACAGAATGACATCTCATCTGAGGGGCCTCTGTTCTCTCCTTCAGGCAGGTGAGGATTTTTTAGTTCCTGTGCCTTTTGTGTCTGTGTTGCACGGGTAACAACCTGAGTCACAGAACCACAGCCTAAAAGAGCAAGAGAACACCCCACACACACACACTTTGGGGAGGGGGGAGGCATTTATTTTCAGATTTTATTTCTATAAAGCTTTCTACATTGCACCAGCAGAGGATGTCTGTAGAAGCAGGTGGACCTGTTTTTTGCAGGACAGTGGAGAAACTTACACTATAACATTCCTCTTATCATTTATTACTATATTTTAAGTTCTATGCCTCTAAAGTAAATTCAGCATTTACTTCTACTATTTTTTTTTTGTTTTGCTTTCAATTCCTAAATATCTACTGTGGGCGTTTGTACAGCAAAAATGCCAGGTTTACAGTGTGCCATGTTGCTGCAGCACAGAACACTGGATTTCATTCATACGTTTATCTTCCCATTTGCCCAGGCCCAGCCACTTTATGTTTAATGAATACATATATTGTTCAGAAATGGATGGCTAAAATTTCCTGGGTTTTCACAAATTTGGTATTAAAAATGGTTGGATAAAATCCAGAAACATTCCAGAGAGGAGATAAGGACCTTACAGCTGTATGCCCCAGCCTGCAGAGAGCATGTCCTAGTGGGCCTGGGTCCAGGGTCAGACACTAAACATTGAGCAGACAGAGATTTTATTGCATTTTTCTTTTAATTATTTCTTCTTTCTCTTAGCATTTGATAAATTCATACAGATTTAGTTGGGCAAAAGAATTCTTATTTTTCTTTTGAATTTATACCCAACTGTTCCTACTCTAGCAACTTCTGCTTACAATCCGTGACATCCTTACATTGGGAGATTTGCAAAAATATACAACGTTATAGAGGAAAACAAGGGTTCCAAACCTATATTTAATGTTATTTTCCCATTTGTTTTGATGTGGTCTGCAAACCAGCATTTC
Organism: Prinia subflava; assembly: GCF_021018805.1. Classification (NCBI taxonomy): domain Eukaryota; kingdom Metazoa; phylum Chordata; class Aves; order Passeriformes; family Cisticolidae; genus Prinia; species Prinia subflava. Next base: position 18,457,736 of record NC_086247.1, read on the forward strand.
TGTGTCTTGAAATTAGGCCTCTCAGACAGAGATGTCACGCTCATAGTACTGTAATTTTTGACTTTTTTTTCCCCCTAATTATAAAGCCTTTACCCTCCTGAAAGTAACATTTTCCAGAAGTGGAAAGTTAGTCATCCTAGGACTTAACAAACAGAAAAAACTCCCCAGATGCTACTGTCATGCAAAGGAATAATTTAATTAAGCACTAAGTATATTTAAAAAAAGTGTCAAGACTGAGCCAATACTTCACAATAAGCTTCTGCTTTTTCAGACTGTGAACTCCAACATGCAAATGCAGCCACTAAAGTGGTAGGGGGTGATTGGTTCTAAATGATAGGTTTTTTCTTACTGTTGTTAAACTGATAGCAGATAATTTTCATTTCAAATACACAAGGAGCCAATTTATATCAGGTATTTTTCTGATATGTAGAAGACGAGAGAAAAACAAAGATATGGACATAAGAGAATTTATTTGTAGAGTTGTGTCTATTTTAAGAATATCAAAATCTGGGAGGATTCTGGCTGTGAAAATTAAATGACTGTAATGTACGGGACTTGCTCTAAATTCTTGTATTTACAATGGAGGACATTCCTGTGAGAAAATATATTGGAAAAGGAATATATTAATTCCACTGAACTGTGAAGGAAGAATTGAAAATCTTCTGCTTTTACCACAACTTTGAAGCATGAAGTTGTTAAGATACCCTAAGCTGCTTTAATCTGTTGGACCCCTGCATCTTGAGAGTTTATTAATCTCCAGTGAGATATTTTTGAAAAATTCAGTTCCAATTTTTCTGGAATGGAACATTTTGAGATATTCTTCCAAAGAGAATATTACATATCTATACTGTGAATGGATGGATAGACCTACCTCTTCCCTGCTAAAGCACTTGGGTTTGACAGTAAAAACCACAACGCATGGGAAATTCAAGTTCTTAAACAGGTCTTGAATCTTCCCTAACACACAGACATTTTGATTCTGGGGAAATTTGCCATTTAAAGGTGAATTATGTGTCCCTTCTTTCAGAATCAAAACTCTGAAATTGTGACAGGCACTTGAACTTGCCCCTGTCTACAGTCAGTGTTTTGGGTGATCTGACATTTAGGAAAACAAATATTTCCCTTACTGGTGACTTTCTCTCCCCCCCTAAATAGTACTAGTATCAGTAGTAATAATAGTAATTTTTTAAAAAGAAAAAGAGATCGGGAATTTTGGCTATGGGAAAGAGGAACACAGAAAGGTTGGAAGGAAACTTTAGTAGAGTGTTAACATTTTGCTATGGCTACCTTTTCTTTCACCCAATCATAAGGATTATCTCTCTGAAAAAAAAGGCAATTTTTCCATTTTGCTGATAAAAGACCTTTTCATGTAATTCTTTTTTTTTTCTCTCTGACTTTGCATCAATAGAAATTAAACAGGAATTTGGCTTATAAGTGATAAGAAATTAAAATTCTTTTTTATGGCTAAATAGTTCAGTCTAAACTAAAAGAAAATATTGCAGATGATTTAATTTTTTCACATTCAGAAGTGGAATTTTAGTTAGTGTCACCTTGTATTTTGACTGTAGGTACAGGAAGCAAAAGAGTTAGAGACGTGAACCTCTTGTTTAGACAATGGGAGAGGAAGGGAAGGAAGAAGAGCACCTGTAGAGAATGAGAAGGGAATGAATCTCCAGCATCAGCTCCTGCTTCCCTCCACTAAATACAACATGGCATTAGTGTTTAACCCACCTGGGTGTGTTAGACATTCACCCTTGTTCAGGCAGCCAGTGCAAAGCCAGTGCACCACTTTCATGCTCCATTTATAACTTCACTCACATAAAACCTTCCCTTTGCAGAGGCACACAGTCCTGAGATAAAAGCAGTAGTTATATTGCATGAGATCATGTCAAATACTTTCATCAATCAGTCCTTAATACTCTGTTCTGCTTTTCTTGTTATTGAGTAAACCCAAAGGTACAGTATTTTGGTTTAACAAGACTGGACCCCACCTGCCCACCCAAGATAAACATATGTTAAAGAAAAAACTACCTTTTGTTCAGATTTTTACATTTAAAATGTAAATTATAGCATTAGGTCATTGGCCTGTTTTATGGGTGAATAAGTGACGTTTGTAAAGATTTTATTGTCCAGTAATGTCTTCATTCAAAGCATGAACAATTACTAGATAACTATTTCCAAATTTAAGCACAGATGGGGAATTCTAGTCACTGGCAGACAGAAAATTCCGTATGAAAATCATTGATCCTCTGGGTTGACTTGTCTGCATCTTAGGAGACACTTTGTTAAGCATCCAGGATTTCTATCATGAAGATGTTAGTTCCTTTCTCTCTCATCTTTCTTGCCTTATTGCTTATCTTCTATGAATTATGTCTGAAATTTTCAAAGATGTCTAGTGTTTAGATCAGCAGGATTTGACTTGTAGACTTCCTGAATAGTCTACAGAATTCATTCCTGCCCACAAGAAGGAAAGTGTCAACCAGTGTGCTTTACTATATGCCTCATTCCAAAAATTTTATGTACATAGAATAAAGGAGACTAATGCATAGATTCTGTGCAGAATTCCATTGTTTTTATGTGAAAATCTCTGTTTGTGAGAGTTTTGTGAAATGAGAATGTATGTTTTTACATGGCTATGTTTTTTTAACTGAAGAATAAAATTGAATTGTGACACTTTTTGAAAAAAAAAAGTCATGCTTTCCTGGGTTTTTTTAAAAATACAGGATAAGAGATTTTTGTTCTTTTTTTTCTTCTTGGTTGCAGTTATCCTTCTGTTAGCCTGGGGGCTTTTAGGTTGAGGATCTTTGTACCACAGCTGGTCTGAGTAATAAACTAACTTTCTAACCTTAGGAGGAATAGCATGCCATAGGAAACCTAGCATACTATACACATTGATGTCAGCATTATGGAGTAAAGCAGTATATAGAGGCAGCAAGCTACAACAGTGTTGCATTATTCCTTACAACATACCTAAATAAAATGAGGAATAGATGAAAAAAAAGGAAAAACAACAACAAACTTCCCCCCCACCCCAGCCCCACCCCAACTTTCAGAGTTAACAGTCAGCAGAGAAAAATAGATGGAAATATCTTTATTGATTTCCTTTATAGGCTGAGAAGTGAGCCCCAGAAAGATTGAACCATGTGCTGTCACAGAGGTTGTTTGTGACATCCTGAGGCAGAGCCTTGGTCACTCAGACCCTGGATGGAAATGAAAACATCTCGTTTCCAGAAACTAATATAGATTAAAATGCAAAGTCTTGTCATTGATGTGTTATTTACAATTAAATTACACTTATAAGGGTTCAGTTATAAAGGAACTGTTTGATTTAAATACGAGCAACTCCTTTCTATGACCACCGAATACATTCTTGAGCATCTTCAGCTTTCAAGGACAAGCACCCACAACACAGATCCTCATCTTACCAAATACAGTTGCATATAGAAAAGTACACATTACCCAAGGTTTAGTTGTTCTGAAGTGAGTAGGAGTGTTATTACTGTTTTATGGAATATTTGAAGTTCATCATACTGTGGTCATCTGAAGTCCATGCTAGCCAGAATAGATATTTATTGCTGTGCAGAACTATTTGCAAGTCTCAGCTCTAAGAGATGACAGAATACTGAGTTTTACACAAATGGGGAAGTTATAAAATTAATTAAATAAAACAAAACTCAGAAAAATAAATAGTACAAGATTTAGTTATATAATTATTATTACTAGTGCATTTTTTCTAACATAAATTCCTTAAATTAATTTGGATAAAAACGTAAAAACAAATGGATTTGGAATACAGCATAAGAAAATGTTTTTAGTCTTGTTTTGATTTTAAAAAACTCTGAATAGTTAGCAGCTTGTTCCAGATTCATCTCAAAAGACACATGAAAATTACTTCCAAAATAGCAAGCATTAACCCGATTACACATCAGGAGGCTATGAAAAAAATATTTAAAATGTCTGTTACTGTCAATTTCTTGTCATATATAAAGGTGACATTTTACAGCCAATATATGTCTAATAAAAAAACATATATTTGTAAGCTGATTTTTTTAATATTTATCATTTTAAAATTGTGTTCTTCTCTATTGCTGTCCATAATAAGCAACTTCATCAACTGAAGTTATTAGTTTCGTCTCAAGGATATTGTGATATTAAATGAATATTACAATATTAAGTTATGTTAAGTTTGTAAATAAAAAAAAATCTATCAACATAATTTTCCTTACATTTTACAAGGGAATACTGGATCTACCTTTACAAAAAATTGCAGCTGTTCTATCAATTCTCATCTTCTTTCCGAAATACTGGAAGCTGACCTGCCTTAAAAATTCACTTTCTGTTGAACAGCATCTTTTTCAGTAATCTCTGTTACTAGGGATAAAACAGTTGTGCACTAATGGATAACTGTTGTAGGAGCTACTAAATGATTGTGTGTTTGAGACACATGAAAGGCCAAAGAGCTTGGAATTAACTTCAGCTATTGATAAGATGAGATATGAACTCTGTTCACACATTGAATTAATTATCCTAAGATGATAACTGGCAGCAGTTGAATAAGTCTTAATTCTTTACCTAACCTACAAGGCTTATATAAGGCTTTGGGGAATAGCTGCAGACTATGTTAAAAGTTTCATTTGAAATATTTGTCAGGATTTCCTCTGAGAAGCTTGGAGGACAAGCTCTGTCTTTCCCACAAGGTCTTCAACCACAATGTCTTCCAAATACCTTTTTCTATTACATAAATTTTGTACCTCCACATTGGTGCCTCAACATTTATTGTATTTGGCTCTTTTGCAAACCACCTCTTTCCTATTTAAAAAGTCTCACAGTTCTCATTTACACCTACATCCCTTCTACAGCCTGTAAGAGAGCAACTTTTACTCCCCTGTGCAAACTTTTGTGCACCAAGCCTTTTTAAGCAGGAGCATTACTGGGGTCCTCGATGTTTTGGTTGGTCAAGTGTGGAAGTAACAAAGTATATATACTCAAATACAAGTTACTATTTATCAGGATGTAAAATAATCTCGTGTCAATCAGAATTAGAAAATAATATTTCTGACATGGGAAAAGTTCAAACCACTGAAGAACTTGGGAGCAACTTTGAATCCACGCTGGGCCATTATTGCATTAAGTGTGCAGAATCCTGAAGTTAAGTACAAACAGAGCTAGGACATCTCAGAGCATTTTGAAATACGAGTTATATAGTGCTTAAGTACAAATGTCAAGAGGACAAGGTTAATATAGCATAAGAGAAAGAATGAAGGTGCAGAACAGGATATATTGGCAAAAATTACTAGAGAAGGAATCAAAATAAATGGGTCTGTGTGATACATTAGCAAAGACCTTGCCATTTCTACTGAGGATAAAATAAGAAGGAAGAACAGGAAATCTGGAAACTAGGAAATTACATCTTTTTTTTTTTTTTTGTATTTGTATGGCAATAAAATTACTGATACATATTCTGGTGTCTTCATTTGGACTAAGGATCCTTTTTTTGTTGAATTCAGACAAGTGTCAGACAATTTAATGATGAGAAGTCAAAACATAAAAAATGCTACGTAGTACACAACCAGAGCTGAACACTGCTTTATTTTCTAGTTGTTAAAGTTAGATAATTATTCCAGAAATTTTGCTATTACAAGGTAAAATTGTCTGCAACTTGGCATGTTCCAGAGAAGCTTTTTATTAGGTCATCAGCTCTGGATCCTGAATACACGCTTGCATTAAAGTAAAATTTCTTAATCATTTAGATTTCAATCATCAAAATCCAAGGGATTTCTCTTTCTAAGTGTGTTTTCAATTGTTACTTAACAATTTAAAACCTGTAATTCATTTGTAATGTATCCGGACACACTAAAAAGTCTGTTGTTTCATTCCATTAAATATATTTAAGGATGTAATCAGGTCATTGCCTAAAACCGGTGTCTTGTTGTTCAAATATGAGTGTTAGAAATTATGAAATATAGAAATAGAACTGAAATAACTAGTGCATAAAACTAATTTTACTTGCAGGTGTGCATATATGAGCTTATTGCAAAGTTATGCCTAAAGAAAGCTCTCGAGGAACAATGAAGTAATGATCTTTCAAATGTATTTGCATTGCACAGCCAGAAAAGGCCTCAGCCTGCTTTCCTCCATTTACTGCCACAGGAATAGAAGCAAACCCCAAATATTTGAAGGGAGGTAGGAGAGAATAGATATTCCTTTTCCCTCCATCATGTCCAGTAGCCACATGAATCTAGAACAGCTAAGAAAGTGGTCCGGTGCAGTTAAGAAATGAAGACTAAATTAAATTCAAGTCCATTCTGCAAGGAAAAGAGGAAAGGAAGCAGAAGGTAGTACCAACAGCAAGCAACAATGCTCACTGAGATGCCTCATACACCCAGAAGCAGGAAACCGTAGTGTTAAACACAATGAAATATTAGCAGTGTCCTCTATTGTTAAACACAAATGCTCTGATGCACTGCACATGTTAACAAAACTCCTCTGAACATGAAACCTTTAGTCGGTGATAAGGGGACAGGCAACTATGGCCAGGATTAAAAAAGTTTTGTGTAAATATCCTGTGTTCTGTAAAACAACTGCTAATCCACTTATATGGTACTTTGTCAGATCTTTTAAACCAAATCTCCTGCTGGTAACTTGTAATACAGAAGATGAGGTAATTCTTTTCATTGCTGTGAGTCTACCAAAGTAATTCCAATCTACTTTTGGTGAGCAGAAGACCAGATCATTGCTTAATCAGTCTGTATAGCAGCTTTTCACTGCCTATATTGGAACTGAACTCCAACACTGATTCCCCTTGAACCACACTTAACATTTCTGAACACTGAGGGATTTTGTTTATTATTTTGTGTTTGGGGTGGGGTTTTTAAATTTGCTTGGTGTTTCTTCCATTTTGTGTTTGGCCCTTGGGTTTCCATTCACACGTGTTGGCACATGTCATGTTGGCAATGTAGGCAGCCATACTCCAGCACATTTAGTTATTAATTTCTTCCTTTCCTGGTCAGTAATTCAGCAATCAGCTTTGGAACTGGTCTATGGTAGAAGCTCTGCAGGTTTAGAGGAACTGAGCAGTAAAGAGTGACTGTTCACCTCTCAGATTACCCATTTATAACTAATTTCTAAATGCCTGTTCGGAATTCAATTTCCTCATTACTTCCAAGATAAATCCCTGGGGATCAGCCATGTCCCATGTTTCTCTTGATCATGAAGATTTCCCTTCTTAACAAGGTGAAACGTGACCTGTTGTCCAATAATATTTTTCAATTTCTTTCTCAGATGAGAATTGTTGGCAGGAACATGGTTATGGCAGCACAAAAGGATCTTGCTGTAAATGTTATCTCTGAATACTGACCACAGGATTCTGGCATTGTAACAGGCAAAAATGGTGACCCTTGTGCTGATCTGATGTCATCTGCAGCTCTGCTGATGAGAGTAAGAGAAGGGTGACAATTGTAGTGCATAAATCCCTGTTATAATATGATGAGTAGAAAATAACATTTAGAAAATTTTTGACTTTGGTATGAATCCTAGCCAGTGCTGTAAACTTAATACCTCATTCTGGCAATTCCTTCATGCCACATTACGAACAATGTTTCAATTGTTTCAATTGAATTCAAAAATGTTTCAATTCCCTTTAATTTCCCTTTAATTACCATGAAATATTTATTTATTTATTTATTTATTTATTTATTAGTCACTCCTTATCTGAGTGTCAGATTAAGATAAATGAAAATAGAGACAAGTAATCAGACATCATATTTTTATTGTTCATGGAACAGAAATAGCAGTAATGTCACAGTCCATGAAGGACAACACCATTTGCTTTCCCTTTGGGTTCTCTGCTTTCTCAAGAGCCATTACAGACGTGGGGTGAGCATGTAAATTGAGTCCTGGGCTACAGATGAGAATCTGCACTGCATGCCTCATGCAGCAAAAATGCTCCTTTTTCTGAAAAAGATGATGCTCCCTATTTTTATAGATGTTTCTGAAGCAAATATGTTCACATCCTGGTTTGTATTCAAGGATTATTTACAATGATGCTATTCAAAATGTGTTACCTGAGACATTCATGTAAGAATATGAGCTCTTTATTTGTTGACTTGCAGGCAATTACACCATCATGACATAGCATGGATCATAGAGTAGATATCAGAGAAAAGGAAGAAGCATTTGAAAAATATTAATATCCTGAAATAGCAATAAAAAGTACATCTTGGGGAAAGGCCTGGTTCTCATTATAAATAGCCTCTAGTATGTCTTGGTACTTGGCAAAGAATAACCCTTCCCCACACTTAATTCTGTTGCCCTTTGAAACACGATTGGCCATGTTGTAAATGCCCACTGAGAATAGTTCCTGTCTGTGCTGAGTCCTTATTTATGCCTGGAACTTGTTGGTCATGGCTGTGACTGTTCTGGAGACCAGTCCAGCAATTCAGTGATATGGATGATGGAGTTCCAGGGTCAGGAGCAGTATTTGGGAACATTCTTTTCACTTGTAAAGACGTAGTCCCAAGAACTGCTCCTGGGCTGCAACAGCATCTGAAACACCTTCAGCACTAGGGAAAGAGATACTCTCTTCATGGCTTGCATACCAAGTACATATTTCTGTGAAAAGTATTTACAAAAAGAGAAATGAGACAACTATTTTTATTTCAGTTAATGGGGAATATCAGGAAGAATATGGGGAGACAGTAAAAAAGAATGTTGTTCTTATTTTAGGAAAACTCAAACTAGCAAAGTATTTGCTAATCTGATGATTTGGGATTTTAGGGATGGTATTTTTTTGAGGCCTCAACAATTTTAACTCTTATTCTGCAAGAAAAGTAAGACAATAGATCCCAGCAGAGTGAACAGAGAACACAGCAGTCAATAAATGTAAAAAAATAATTCTGAACTATTCAACATCAAATTTTAAATTTTCTAGCAAAATTAAAGATTTAACATCTTCTAAATGTCAACAATACAAATTTGAAGTTAAATAGCTGTTTTTCAGAGGTAGTGGTCATCTGCTTTACTCATAGACTTCTGAAGCTAAAATATCCAAAATATTTTAAAATCAAAAGTTTTGGACTGGTAGTAGATTTTAGGCATTTTAGGTGTATTGCTGCACTTACAGAGGCACTATGGTGTCCTGGATGGAACAGTAAACACCCAATAAATCCACATTTGCACGTTCTTGATAAAAAGGTTGTGTTTGCATATCAGGCCACTCAATGGAAAATGGCTCAAGGAGGGCCAGCAGCATAACAGTGATTAACAACTCCCTTTTTGTTGTTCAACTATCATGTATCAAGCAAAAGAGACAGCTGGTCACTCCTAGACTTCACAAGAGTTCTGGACTCTGGGAAAATAAAAGTTTCACAGCTCCAGTGAGCTTCTTTGAACAGTGCACTTTGCTCACTTGCACTTTGGGAAAATCCAGGCTGAGTCTGGGTCTTCAAGTGACCCCAAATGCTTCTGGAGTGATGCCAAATTAAGCAAGGGACAGAGGCTTCAGGTAAGATGTCTGAGCTACTGGAGGCAGAATGAAAAGAAAAACTGCTGACACACGTGTGAATCAAAGCTGTAATTACATCATGTGTCCAAATCCAAGAAATTTCTCAGCAACTCTTCAAAGTTCTGTCAGATGCCATACATCACTGAGATAGCAAACCTGCATAAAGGCAGTATGGATTACATTTCTTGGATGTGAAAGCCCAAGGCAGTCTCCTCCCAGAGATCTACCAATGGGATTTTAAATTACTTGCAACTTCTAAGCCAACACAAATACGGGATCAGCACTGGTGTAGAGCCTATAAAACATTTGAGAAGCAAAAAAATAAATTAAACAGATAACAAATGTGAAAAATCGAACACATTAAAAGCTATAGAAAACAGAGACTCTGACATTTGCTGTGAAACCATGCTGATGAGGGATGAAGAAGATCAAGAAGAATAAATTTAAAAAGCTATAAACTATATCCCACTAAAAATAAAATTAAAATGTCAAGAACATATTTATGTTTTATTGATAAATGGAGAATTAAATGTGATTGAGGAAATGCTTCTTTATTTTATAGAGGAAAGGCAATAAATTATAGCTGTGTATGTAAGAAAAACAAAGAAAAATATAATGAAATTATAAATAAATAAATGAACCTGATTTGGTTTTGGAAAAAATGCAAATAAATGAACTTGCTGGTAATTTAGTTTACCATTTTTCAATAACATGGTGGCATATGTCATCTACTGGAGCTCTTGAAGATCATTTCAGTGACAGGGACAATGCTGCTTGTCAAGTAGCATTCTGAACCTCAGCTGATCCATATAAAGAACCATCTCCAGCTTCTGTGATTCCATCAACATTTGTCTGCACCCTCTCATGCATGGAGATATGCTCTGAAAGTTGCAAAATCAGGTCCTGCAGCATTACTTCATATAAAGACACATAATAACAAATGGAATTTCAAATTGAAGTGCGTGCTGTAGGAAATGTTCTGCTTCTTTCTCCACTCACGATAGCAAACTTTGATTGTGGAGTTCTCTGTCAGGTTCTGTCCTACCCTACAACACCTCAGTGGCAGCATGGCCTTCTCTGATGCTTTACAGTTTTAAGATACCATCTCTCCATTTCAATTTGAGATGACAGCCACCAGAAGCCTCACATTAGGATGTTTTTATCCTTCACCCTGAGGTGAAGGATAATACCTAAGAGGACATGAGACCTACAGATCCCTCTGCAGCAAGCATGACACCCTCCTTCCTACTTCCATTTCTTTGAATACTTCTCCTTGGCCTGGCAGAAAAGGAGGACATGCCATATGTTCTACAAATAGGTCTTTAATGTGTTGAGAAAAGAAAAACAAGACTTTGCATGATCTGAAATGTTTTAAAAAATGCCATAAATAACCCTAAAACCTTTGTTCTAGAGACAAAGTAGGTGAGGGAAAATATACAAAGTGAGGCATATGAAATGGACTCCCAGTAGTTAAAAGAAGACACACAATACTATATTACAATTTCAAACTTTTGAAATTTATAAGTTTTACATTAGAAGGCCTAGGATTTTACATTTTCTTAGGATTTTATATTTACTTTTAGAAAGAAAGTGCTCCGTGTCAGGAATTCAGTCTTCAGGAAGAGGCATTAAGATTGTGTACATGAGCAGATACACAGATTATTGTGTGCCTGTACAGAATGTAAAGCACATTACAGACTTAATCCTGACTGAGTCTTTAGACATTAGGATGATTCCAGATAATTGGAAAAGTAAGGAGAACAATGACAAAAAAAATCCTGATAAAATCTTTAAGGATGTGACAAGTTACACTAATTAGAGCGTGAGCGATCTCAAGAACCATTGAATCACTTTGTTGTATTTCAGATTACACAGCCAGTCTTGCTGCTCAGCATCTCTGAACAGCTAAAGCATGACAAGGAGAATTCAGCACTCTTTGGTAAGAGTGAAGGAGAGCTGAATTTACTGCAAGAGTATTTCTGAAGTGGACAGTCATGATCCTTTCCTTTTTGGGACCTGACTTTTCTTGCTGGAAATGTAGATATAAGCAAACACCAGTATTTGAAGGGGTGAAGAAATAGACAGCACAAGTCCATGTGATATCTAGGACCAAACAGGAGAAGCTGTTGACACCTTTACTCCTCTTAAAGTATTTTCAGGATCAACACTTGCATAACCCTGAAAATAACTGTAACAGGCAGTGTGTGACAGTTCCTACAACAGACCCGTGCAGGGCTTTTTTATGTCATACTGAGGCCCTCTCATTTAAAATATGTTGACTAAACCTTGTTTGCCAGAGGAAATTTATAGCACTCCCTTCCTCATGTGAAAACTGGGGTTCAATATTGTCTTGATGGGAGTCATTGTGTTAGGGGAAGTCTGTCCAGCTGTAGTGACTGGTTTCATAACTACAAAAATCACTGCAGATTTCAACATCTGTTAGGCAGTGACCTGCTGTGCTAGAAGGAGGGACACAATGTCATTTATGTGATGGAAGTTTTGCCATAAAATGCTGACTCAAAATGTGACTGGAATGTAACATCGTGTTTTAATGTACAGAAATTACATCTTCTGTCAGTTTTAGTGATTTTAAACCATCTGCAAAGGATCTCCATTGAACAACTGGGACTTGAGAGGACCGTGGAAATGACAAGAGTGGCAGGGAGGTGGGGGCAGAGAGCTTTGCCATTGCCTAACCACCATAAAACAGCCCCCCATCACACCTCCTGGCACCTCCTCATCGTGTCCTGCTGAGTGCTGCAGCTTTGCTCAAGCCTTTTTGTGATGGTTTGTGTGGTGGCAGAGGGGTACAGGACAGAGCAGGGCAAGGCACAAGTTGCCTCCTCTCCCCGGGAGCAGGGCGTGCCACAGGCTGGGAGAGCTCACAGTGGCACAGAGACTGCACTCCAGAGAAGAATGCAGACCTCAGAGAAAGAAAAAATGACAAAAATCCCGGCACTTCATCAACAGAAGCAGTCACTATCAGCACTAATGACTGTATCAGCCTCTGCAGCAGCCGAACACTGAGAGCAGGAAAACAACTTTTTTAATTCCTTTTCCTAAAGTGGCTAATTTTTGTTTAGTATGTTAGGTTATAACCAGTTGGTAGTAAACATTGGTAGTAGATGGCACAACCATATTTCTTTGTTAATAAAAACGTGGATATGAAAAGGTATTTTTTACATTTTCCTGATTTTTACAACAATGTAGCAATATTTGTATTTACGCTTGTGGAAAGAACCTTTTTTTTAAAGAAAATCTTTCCTTAAGTGCTTATGCATGGAAAATATCAAAAAGTAATAATAAAAAACAGATAAAGTGAGGATTAGGAGGCAGGATTAAAATTAAATGGCTACAAAAGCATCAATGGCAATATATAAATTCTGTATGCTTGATCACATGATCAGCTATGTTCATCTGTGTTTTATCTGTACAAAATTGTATTAAAAGAAGCTGATAACACGAACTGAAGATGTTCAGAAGACATTATAAATTGCAGTCACATGATTTAAAACATATGAATAAAAATCCCAAACTGATAATGTTGCACTTAAAATTAGAAAGGAACCAAAAATGTAATTGTCAGCTAAATCTATACTAATGCATTATTCAGTTGTAGAACATATGTACTAAGAAATGGCCAGATTGAGAGTCATGAGTTTGTAGGTGCCAAAACAAATGAAAATCATTGCAGAAACTAGCCAGAACAGCACATCTGCAGCAGAAAAGAAATTAGTTGTCAATCTGGCAGTAGCCACTACAAAAAGAAAAGCAACATGTTACTTGATGGTAGAAATTTAGCAGATATGAAGCCAGTTTTGTACTGAAGATTTACATACTGGAAAGAAGAGCCTTTATCTGGGGAAAAGGACTGTGCATGCCAGCAAAGCTGACTGTCTGCTTTTCATGGTTTATGAGGTTTTATGGAGGTCCCTTTCTGAGGCAAGCAAAATGTGCAATTTTGCAGTCTTGACCACTTTTTATATCTATATAAATTTATTCCAAAAATTCCATATACTCTTATTTGCACACTATATGCTAGGTGCCCTGAAGGCAATAATCAGACAGTAAATAAATACTATGGTGAGGAAGGAAAATAATAAAATCCTACATAAAACACAATATCCACTACCTTTTCTACAGCCTAAACCCTTTCTTATACCCACTGTATTCTGAGAGGAGTTAATTCTCTGCATCCCACCACTGCTCTATTTGAACACCTGCTCAACTCACCCTTTGCCCATTGCTTAAAAAACCCCAAGAGATCCTTTTTTGCTCTCTTTATGGAAGGAATAGAGACACTCTCACACAAATACAAGAACCCTTGCAATGAGCTGACAAATCATCTGTTCATTTTTTAAGCACCGACACACATAATTAAATATTTTTAAAATGTTTATGTTCAATGTTGGTGACAGTACTCGACATTTACAGGAAACTTTTCAAGCTTTTAGTCTGAAAATCTTTCAATACTTTGAGCATGCAAATGGTCATAATCACCAATACAACCTGAAGTGCCAGGATATAAAACATCCCTTTATCTCTTTATCACATATACATACCTGTTTTAAGGTGTTTCAACATTTATTGATCCTTCCATACCTCTAATTCAAAGATATAAAATAAACTCAGTGTTTGTCTATATGTCTATAATTTTATATACGTAGATACAGGAACCTACAACTGCTATGCATATTTTCCCATTATCAAATCTATCATAAGTGTAGGTACACAGAAGTGGTGGTGGTAGATCTAGCCAAATGTCTTGGACTCCATCCCTCACAAGGGATAGTTTAGCATTAGGTCTCCTACCTTTCATTCTTATTTTTCTTTCAAGAACAAGCAGGAGTACTTTTAAACTGAAAACATAATTCCTCATTTCTTAAGATTACTTAGTTCTTCCAGACAAGTAATGGTTTTATGTGAACTTGTACTTATTGATCTAAACAAAGCATGTATCTGCATTTATCTGCAAGTAAAATTACCCTGCAAAGCATTTCTTTACCTTGTACTTAATATTAGAATTAAGAATACAGAAAATCACATCATGAGTCCTGAGGCTACTAAAACATATAACCTGGAGGACTCTTATTATCTTTTGTTGTGACTTCTTCTAAGTCACATGCTGAATTACAAAGCATTATACAGCATTAAGCTGTATATAAGAAGAGGGAAGCCATGTAGCTAAAAGCAGGCAATATCACTTTTCTTGTAACTTCCCCTAAAAATATCACAAGATTTCTGATAGTTATGGAGGCTGGCCAAATTTCTGGGCTATGTCCAGCCCTGGTCTATGCTATTCCATGAGAAAAGGTAACTTCTTTAAACAAGACTCCAAAATCCAGAATAAATGTCACAAATTAAATCACCCTTTAAAATTCCTTTTTTCCAAATAATTTTTTCAGACGTGTTTTATGCTTCTGAGCAACTAAAGGATATTTTATGGCTGTATTTTAAAATACCTGAGAGCACATGTTCTACTGTGAGACCTCCATCAACTGCAGTTTGCAGTGAATTAACTATCCCCAATTAATGTGGGGTATTAACATATCTGAGAGCTACAGTCTGGAGTATGGAGAAAGCAGAACTGAAGAACCAGTGTCTAATGAACCAAAGCTGCTAATTTATTCAGTGCTAGACAAGAAATAGGATTGCAAATTTCCTAACATCACCACAAAATTCCCTCTGGGAAGCAATCTAATGTGTCAGTTTGGTGCATGGGACCCTAGAAACCATTACTAAATCAGGATATCTAAAATGAAATGTTTCCTTATTTAGAACAATGAGAACGTTGCAAGTGAGTTCTGACCAAACTCATATCACAGTTCAGGTCAGGCTGTCTGCTGATTTCAAAGAGTCTAGACAAACTATTCATACAATCATGAAACAGCTTGGAAAAACCTTAAATATCATCTAATTCTTGGCCATGGGCAGGGACACCATCCACTAAAACCACGGAAATAGCAATTTATACATGCACACAAATATATATACATATATTTATAAGGCATTTACCTACATATGCAAGGAGAGTAGATTGTAGCTAGAAAAAGAGGGAGAGGGAAACAGAAAGGCTCTGGGTAGCATAAATGAACTTTCAGGTTATCACTGATTGTTTGGGGAGTTTTTTTGGTTTTTTTTTTTTACCTTATTCACACTCAGCTAAACAGAAGATTGGGCTAGATTTTAGCCTCAGTCAATTCTACACAACCTAGATTCATGGGGTCATTATTAAGGTTGGAAAAGGCACCTGAGATTGTTGAACCCACCCATTAACGCAGCACCGTGTTCACCACTAAGCCATATACCCAACAGCTACCTCCAAATGCCATTTGAAAACTTCCAGGGACTGTGATTCTATCACTTCCATCAGCAGCCCACACCACTGCCAAAGGTTTGTAATGCAAAGAAAGATTGGTGGTCCAAAGCAGTTCATAATAGGAGCAGTATGTTGGGCTGCTGACTGGAGCACTCTGTAGCTGCACTTGCCTCCTTTTCTGACAGAATGGGGAGCCCTGACAACAGACCCTGGGCTGGATGTCTGTACTAAAACATGAGCCCTTCTGACAGAGTCTGAGGTGAAGCAGAGTTAGAATTTAGATTCATCCATGTGTAGTTTTGGGAAATTATTAAAGCATACCAAACAACTCCAGGACAGGGTAAAAATTTCAAATGAAAGTGGTAGTTGTGAATTGACAGCCTTCATATGTTCTGACCCATAAACCACTCATCACTCCCTCTCTCATTTCTACTGTACAGGAAAATGAAGAAATCACAAGAGACAGCTTTTGGTTTAAATTTTCTTGAAAGGTCAAGCTGATGACAGGAACATCTGGCAATTGAAAGTGGCATACTTCTAATAGCTACCTAGGAGATGAGGTGCGAGAAGCATTATTACTGAACTGAGACCTAAAAAATTCAACAGACATGACAGAAGAGAAAATCATAGCTTTTAATTGCATCCAGTTGTTACTTTGGAAATAAAACAACCAGACTTAGTGATGGCTCGATTATCATATTGGCATCCTGTCATCTCGTAATGCATTTAGGAATAAAATTGTTGATAGCCTGGTATTTAGTGTTTATCTACTGTGTATTTTAAGCTTATTGAGTTACACTTGAAGGCCAAAGTCATCTGTAGTGTAAGTGACAAAGCACAAACTGCATTCTACTTAATCTCTGGACAGGTGTTGGAAAGAAGGCCAAATAGTGACATATGTATCAACACCTCCGCTTAGAATTTTTTGCCAGTGATGTATTTGCCACATCAGCCAAAGACTTTTACTCCTAACACTCCTTCTGCTAGAGTATAATCATCTTCAGTACCACTAAAATAGAAAGTTACAGGGGTTTTTAAACACATAGGAAGAAGAATTATTGCAATGAAAAAGCAGGAAAAAATTTATCCCCTGTCAAATTAAAGAATTACCAGACAAAATAAGAGCTTCTTACATTGTGCATGTTTTCTGACCTCTTAGTGACCTATAACTACATTGAAAATGAAAGAGAAAATGGGGATATATTAAATAGAACAACATGATTTTCTCACCTAATGAAACTTCTTCACTCTCTGACCATCAAACTTAAATTTCCTGGCAAATCAACGCTGGCTGTCTTGAATCACAGCCCTGTCCTCCATGTGCCTTAGCAGAGCTTCTAGAAGGCTCTGTTCCATGATGCTCCCAGGCACAGAGGTGGGGTTGACAGGTCAGTAGTTTCCAGGATCCCTTTCCAATGTTTTTTGCAAAGATGGGTACAATGTTTCCAATTTTTCAGTCACCTGGAACTCACCTGATTGCCATGACTTTTCCAATATCATGGAGAGTGGCTTGCCCACTCCACCACCAGGAAAGATTTGTAATTAAATGGAATGTTTTCAGAAAATACATCAATCAAGAAAAAAGATATTAAAAACACTTCTGTGAAGAAATCAGTGGCTAAAATTGCTAACAATTCCAAAAGCTTTCTTTTCACAGATATTGTGAGACCAGACATCATTAGTGAAATACATCGTTTTTATACTGCTCTCTGTTGATGGCCAGAAGCTAGACCCTCACCACAGCCTCTGAATTTTAACAGAAGTGTCAACAGGAAAATGTAGTATTTTGCTTTGATTTAATTTTCTGCTTCTGAAGCATTTTCACCATTTTCTGGAACTGATATCCATTTTTCCCCCCCATCAACATTATTCACTAAAGCAGTGGATATTATTCAATTTTGTCACATCTATTTATCAGTAATTTTTAATCTTCACCCAAGACAAGCTCTGGATTTAAAGAGGTTATTTGAATTCAGAGAGTTTTTTTCTGAAAATAGTGGTTGTTCTTTACATGTTGCTGTTTCATTTGCCTGTACTATAGCCAGATATGAGAAAAAAAAATCCACTTTTAATTGAGCCCCAAAATGATTTAATGTAATTTCCTATATATTTCAGCAGAGTGGTTCATAGCAAGTGATTTTCTCTTAATTCCACAATCTGTTCCCTTGATCTCCTTCAGGAAACACAAGCTGAAATACATGACTATACAGTCTCTCTCTTTTGTTGGTTCCCTGGAAATAAAGCCCAAGAATTGGGGTAAACACAAGCAAAATGCTGAAAACATGATAGTTATTTTACATTTTTTACATAATTATTTCACCTTCCATTTTCAAGAGAGAAGCCTCTAATATGTGTGGGTGCAGAAGAAAATTAAACCATTGAAAAAGCAAGAATTTATAGGACATTTCCCAGTGCAGTTAGAGACTCAGAAGTTTTAGGGCTGAAGAGGGAATTCGCTTATCTGGATCTGTTCTGACTCAAAGTCTTCTTACACATTCTGCTTTAGTAAATTTAAATACATATTGGTTAACATGGACTATCTAGGAAACAAAGAGTCAAGAGTGGTATACAAATCACATGGGAAATTTGCAGACAGAAAAATAATTGGTGCCATTTTCACCAAAAGGTACACAGACAACAGAATCAGGAAGCCAATTCCATGTGACTGTTAAGTAGAGTTTATCAATAATGATACAGGAGTATACATAAATATGTATATGTGTGTAAAACATAACAAACTAGTATACATAATACAGAATACTGAAAAGCATGTTCAGCCAGCAGAAAAATGTTCTGTCTGGACACATATTTCACACAAAAGTTGACATGAACAGAATAAATCACATTTGCCAAAATACAAGTATTTAGGTTTTTATTTTTACTTCTGGAGTGCTTGATCTAAGACCAGCCCAGGCATTTCTATTGGGTGAGAGCTCAGTCATCATTGAATTGGAGAAAGGATGTGAGAGACACGGAAATGTCATTCAGAATTGATGTCTTAAGCAACATATGGACCCCTTTCTCTTCCATCTTAATATTTGGTGTAAGGTTACTCAATGCTCTGGTTAAACACACAAACATCAGACAATTAATATGAATCCAAGGCCTCTAAAAGATAATGAAGATAGAGTGTTGTGAGATACATAGTTGAAAGCATTCAAGATTCAATCCCTCTTTTCATAGGGAATTTCTGAGAGAAAAATTTCAAATATATATTTCTAAATATTCTCTGAACACAAGTAACCTCTCATGTTAATTACAGGAATGCCTATATAAATAGGAAGTCATAATTTTTTGACCTCTTTCTGAAGTCACTCTTTCTGTCGTTAGGACTGCTCATATACTAAAAATCCATGTTGACTGTAAGCCCCATGCAATTTTTCCTGGCACGGTTAATGCAGCTGGATTTAATTTTTTAATTTAAAAACCTTCTATGGTTTTAAGATGTCCTCATAAATTAAATGTTTCTATTTGAGGCTACTGGCAGTAGGCAGATGCTTCTGTCAGGCCGTGAGCTGTGCAGGCAAAAGCAGGGAAAATGCATGAGAAAGGCTGAGTTGCAAGAATTGGCTCAAGCTATTTCTATGTATACAGGGTGTCATGGTTTAGAAAGACAGGTCAGGGAAAACTGGGGTTTCCCTTGGAATGGAGAATGTAAAACCCCTTCCTCCAAATTATTAAAATTTTTTGCAATTAGGAGCTTTCAGGCAAAAAAATGGGAATAGGAATAACAGTTGTTTACTAGGAATATTAAAAAAATACAAAGGCAGTAGTATAAAAAAAAACCAAGTAAACAAACAAAAGTCGTAGAAAACCCTGGCAGAGTCACAGATACAACCTGACACCCTGTTGTCAGGGTGTTGGAAGCAGTCCAAATAAGTTCTCCTGGAGTAACAGACGTTGTTCTGTGGAGTAGAGATGATCCTGTAGAAGAAACGGTGCAGTGCTGGTAAGATGGGTCTGGCCTTCCTCCAAGGATTCAGTGGAAAACCAACTGCATTATTGTTTGGGATTGCAGGTTTTATCCAGGTGGAAAGGCTTTGGCTCCTCCCACTGCGTGGAGCATCTCAAAATGGAATGAGGTGATGTTATCAGTCATGTGAGAGGCCTTAAATGGCCCATTCACAGGTGATGTCCCTCGGAGGAGGATGGGTGCAGGAGGAGAGAAGAACAGTATCTTTCGAGAGGTTTCAACAGATGAAAATAGAATACACATTTTTGGTTACATTTTTCAGCCCAAGACACAAGGGCACTGCAAATGGAGTTTGTCATTTAGGTGCCACCTCTCTCAGTTGAACCCTACCAGCATACTCATGTGCAATTAACTGGCAGGATCAAGGCTGCTTCTTCAAGGCACAAAGTGCTCCCAAGTCTGCACTGCCCCAGATCTGCATCCTCTTTTCCAAACTCTTGAGATTCTGCCTCTACTGCTCACAACACTTCCTGCCCGGGCTGATTTTCTGCATCTCTGGTATGTGATATCAGCCTCCCCAGACCAAGGTGTTTGCTCTTCCACATACATCTCAGCTCCACAATCAGTCTAAACACCCTGGAAATGCCCATGCTGAGCTGATGTGAACATAAGGACTCATCCTCCAGAGCCTGAAGGGGACCACTGGGGAAGGGAAGTCTGAAGAAACATCCTTGCTCTGCAGTTCCCCAGGGGGAGGCTGGAAAGGAGAGCCTGCTGCTGCTACATATTCTGCAGCTGGACACAGACCAGCCACTGCCTGCACTGAAGGAGAGGGCAGGAGAACCTGCTCCCCTTCACCATCCAGGCTGGATCTGCTCTCAACACAGTGTGCACACTTGATTATACTTTGTGTGTAATGGCAGATGAGAGAAGATCACTAATATGCAGGTAAATTATCAGATCTTTCTGTTTCTTATTCCTTCAGCCTTTGAGCTTTATTTATTTTCTTAAGAACACAGCAACATTTTTCTGGACAGCAATAGAAATAAGAAAATATAAGGTAGTTCCAGATATCTGCATTTTTGGTGCCCTTTTCTCTTTTGCCTGTAGAGTCAAAAGTTCTGTCACAAGACCAAGAAATTTTAGGCTACTTAAGGTAAAAAGACCTGGCAGGGAGGAGATCACAATGGCTACACACATTTGCTTGTATCTTAAGACAAGCAAGGCATAATTTTTGCTTGTTCATCTTTATTCCTAGTAGAGTTTCAAACAAACTTTATACTCATTACAGGAGAACCAAATAATTTGTTCTGACCCTTCATTCTATTTTAAAAGATGATTTTCACTTATTTATTTTGGAGTATTCTTATTTTACCCTTGGGATAAGAGATAAACCAAATTCAAAGGCTCTAATTCAGGGCTCATTGACTTCAGTGGCCTCTTTTCCTCTGTCTTTACTGGAAGTCTCTGGCACACTGAAAAAATTACCCTAAAACCTTTACTGTACAAAAGTGATTCTTTCTGAGGCACTAAGTAATTTCCATGGGATGATTAAAACCTGCTTGATTCACTCATGTGAACAAGTTGAATTTGATATAATAGTAACTGAAACAGCAGTGGTTATCAAAGTGGATTAATGGGCTTTAGGGAGTTTCTGTCAACTGTGATATGGGTGGCTCATGCTGACAACTTCCTGTGTGTAAGAGCATATCCCAAGTCTGTGAATGCAAACTAGAATGTACCAAGATAATAGCAAAAAATGCTTTTCAATGTCTAAAAAGATTCCATATATAAAGGGAAAATATATAGTTTTTAAAAAGTATTTTTCATTTAAAAACAATTTAATTTTTTTAGAGTTTCATTAGCAACAGCTTTACAAAAGCTGTACTTTTTAAAGTGACATCACTTTACCCAGCTCTGAAAAACAGCTCATTTTTTTCTTGGAATTACATTTATTTCAGCTAAATAATGAAAATAAATTCCTTAATTTGCTTATACAGCTCCTTGGTAAAAGTCCCTTCTTCCATTTATTTTCCTATTTGTTTCATTAGGTTGCTTATCAACAGTAAAAATAAAACTATTCATCTCAAATGATCACAGAGATCAGCATCTTTTATTAAGCCTGTTCTAGATATGTAGAGCTTCTAAATTAAATATAATCAGAATTAAGTGGCAGTAAAAAAGCTGATGTTACCTACTTCTCAACCCATTTCAGTGTAGCTGATTTATGATGACTCTGAGAGGAGTCTGTGCATAACCTCATATCTGTGTAATTTACCACAAGGACTAGATCAGTCAAGAAGGATATTAGACAATTTTTTTATTACCAGCTAATACTAATGCTATAAACTCAGGGATTAAATAACATGTACAGACTCATGTCTGGACATTTCAGGTTTCAAGTCACATTGGCAGAGCTCATTTATAACATTCTCTTTCTTGGCCAGAAGTGTAGATTTAGACATTGTCATTTTCATGGAGAAGTGGTCAAGCTGAAATATTTTCACAAGCTTTACTGTATGAGAAAGGCAGTTTTCAAAAGTACCCCCAATGTAGTCCAAAATTATCCTTAAAGTAGTCAAAAGGATTTTGTCTCGTCTGTAGTAACTCACCAACAATAACTCATCAACATTTTAAAACAGAGTAGGTAATGTTTCCTTTCCCTAGTGGCATATTTTGAATGTAAACTCATCTAAAAATTGAAATTAAAATACTTTGTCTTCACAAGAAATGGTTCTAAAACCATGTCTTTACATTACACCTTAGTTATATAAGATTTTTGGCGATCATCCATAGTCCAAGGAAAAACCAAAAGCCATTGGTCTGTTTCCTTTCTTCCTCTCTGCATTCCCTTGTTTTATTCATAAAGTAAAGATTATTTAATTTGTTCCAGCTACCACTGGATGTCGTGGGAGGCAAAGAGTATGCCCTGCTCAGGCGGGTGCCACTCAGTTTGACCATGGCCAGCACTCCAGCACTACCCAAAAGTGACCCAGCTCTCTGCTGCAAACAGAGAGGTTGCATAAATGGGCTGTTAAATTCCATTCAAAATTTCCAGCTGAAAAGCTGGAAACAGAACAGCCAGACACTGCTGGATGGTTTCCTGGCCAGGGCTGGTTTGTGACAGGTTAGCAGAGAGCAGGGTGGGCACAAGCTCAGCCATGCTCATCCTCACTCAGCAGGAAATAAAAGAGAGTAGTGTGTCAGTTCCTTTGGCCTACATCCTGCTGTCGTTGAATTCTCTGGGGTTTTAGCTCTATTGCCACATTTTAGGATGAAAGTTAAAAACCAGGAAATTTTGTGCTGTTTGACATCAAAGACACCTTTTTGTCACCCAGTCTTTGATTATGTAGGTTGTTTTTTGTTACTGGACAGTTATTTTGATTTCACTTGCATAAAGAGGTCCCCAAGGTCTCTCACCTTCTCTGTGTCTTCATTTCACTGCTAGGAAAATACTGGCTTTCAGCTCATATCAGACACAATTTTTTTTTTTCACTAAGAATCAAGAATATTTTTGAGCATCCTTAAACAAGTTCTATGCATGTGTCTTCTATTTTATCAGTCAGAGAGATTCTAAGGAGATAACCTTATTTTCCAGTATCATCAGAATGTCATAAGCTGTTAGTATTTTTATATTAAAAACAACAGGATATTTGCCACTGGTTTTAATGAGGATAGGATTAGAGCCAAAATCTTAACTGAAGGGTTGTTTTTGTTAAGAAGAAGAATTATTTCATACCATTCCCTTGGTTGTGCTTTATCTGGCTAAACTACATACTCTATGTTTAGTATTTATTTTCAGCTGGATAAGGCAAAAATCATTTTTGTTGGCATTTACTTTTAAGCAAACAAGTCCTTAGAAAGCCTTCAGAAAAGAAATGCACTCAAACCTTGGTTTTAAGCATGGTTTAATATTTTAATATTTTACAATTAGTCTTTCATGTCTTTGAAATTTATTTGATTGCAACAGTGGATAGAAATTGCATCTTCAAATAAAATATCTTGAACTAAGGAATTATCTTTTCAGTCCACTATTTTAAAATTCTTTCACTTGCATAAAATACTTTTTGTGTGTCCTATCTTAGACATTTCTTCATGACCTCAATCACAAGCTTTTAAACTCATATCCCAAGAGTTATTTTATTTTTATTTTTGTCTTTAAGTTCAATAGTGTGTACCGATCAATTCTAAAATTTATAAGGACAGCAATTGTAAAAATGTTGAAATATGCTTGAGAAACATACCGTAGAAAATAGCATTCAAACAGATTTTTCCCAACCAGTTTATCATTTGAAACAGGACTGTAAAAGCATTGAAAAAGAAATAAAAATTTATTTAAGTATTTACTCACTTGAATACTGTCCAATGTTCTCTGAAACATAAGGTTAAAATAATGGAGATAAGAAAGAACATGCTATCTTCCTATGTAGCTCCAATTTTACTTTGATGTTTAACAGCTCATTATGCCTTGTATTTAGTAGTGGTAGGTCAGTTTTCTGTTTTAATTTTATGGGTGTTTCACAGAGTGATCACTGGGAAATAGTATTGAAACCTTACAAAAAATGGTAGCCCTTCAAATTGTTTTGGGTTTTTCTTATGTGGCACATTTTTATATAAGCCACTTACGCACCATTTTGTCCCACAATATTTCCCTCCTTTTAATTCACAGTAGCCTTTGAATATACTTTTCAAATGACTGAAAAGTCATTGGTGTAGCTGCAGCAAAATTTTCAATTTGCTTGTTAAACTTGACAGTCTTTTTCCCATCTGCATGTCACTAGAATTGCCAGACTATGGAAGAGATAGATTTCTGTTAAGAAAGATTGAGTTCAAGACCTTAAGTAGTTTTCTGTATGTTATTTGCAGTATATATTCTGCCTTACTTTAAAATATTTTGGAACATGTTCTATAAAGTAACCATATAACTCTTACAAAATATTGTTGCCCTGGTTTTGGCTCCCAGGTCAGTGGGAGAAGGTGTGGCTAAGACCCAAATATTTGATGCCACCCCACATCGTTGTTGGGGCAGGGCAAAGAGACTTGCCTCCTTGAAGAAAGGTATTCCTTGTGGTGAGAGAAAGTGTGTCAGGCAAAACACTCTGGTAATGTTTTATTTTGTACATAAATAATTTCTGTCTTACACCTTTTGTTATTAATATTGTTGTTGTGACTCTTCTCTTATGCATACTAGTTTGAAAGGAAAACAGTGGAGGATACCCAAGTCAGAAATACGGTTTAATAGAGAAAATTAAAATAAATGCAATAATCTACAGAAAGACTGAAAGAGTTGTGTGGTCAGGGTTTTGATACAGTCCACTTACGTGGTGGCTTCAGTCCTCTTGAAGTGATACATCTGGTTCTGTTGAGGCAGTGATCCTGTAGAAGGGTTCAATCTTCCTCTGAAGGTCCAGTGGTGGTTATGGAGCTCCTGTCCTCTGGGAATTCAGAGGATAAGGCCGCCTGTGGTGTTCCAGGTCTCAGATTATATCCAGGTAGGAATTCTTGATTCCTTGCCCTGGGCAGAGCCTCTCACAATGGGATGATGTAATTTTATCACCCATGCAGTGAGACTCAATGGCCCATTAACAGAGGACAGCCCGTGCAGGGAGGATGGGTCATGGCAGAGATAAAGAACTCTGCCCCACCTGGTTTTAACAGCTTATGAAGCAGGTGATAGAATACATACTTTTGGGTGCAACTTACATTGTAACCTAAGACATGAAGTCATTCTTTTTCCAGAAAATGGTTCTTATCTTAACCTGTGATCTTTGTCTTTTATGCCACCCATTCAGGAGGGGAGAGGCTCATGGTCTTTTTGGTGGGAGTGCTACAGAGAAAACTGTTTCTAGACCACAACAGTTGTGGAAAATGCTACTGAGCCAAAAATGATATGGCAGTCAAGTTGAGTTCTCTTAAGCAAAATCATCAGATATTGCTTTCATTGTTACTTATAACACAGAAAATTATGGATGCTGAAGAATCCATGGCATTCAACTATTTGTCAATTTTCAGTGTTTAAAGACCTAACTCAAACTGGAGGAAAACATCATAAGATTTTCAGTTTTCTGCATGGAATTCTTCCTTATGAGCAATACAGCTTCCTTGAATGTATGATAAAAAGCAAAAGTTTCATCAAACTAGTTCTGATGGGACACTACACAGCAGTTTTTGAAAAAAATGTATCCCTCTTTTTTTGTTTGTTTGACTGGCTTTGAGATATCCTGTGAAAAAACAAGGACATTATATACTTACATACTTTAGACATTAATAAAAATGTAAATTTCTGGTAGTAACTATCTGAATCTGTAAATTAAATTTGTCCCAGAAAAATATCTGAATGTGAATTTAACTGTACATACTCATGCACATACTTAAAATTAATTCAACAGCATTTTATTCTAATTATGAAGTTCAAAAAGGCTTGTCAACAACAAAAAAAAAGCTGATTTTGCAGTTATCAACAAATAAAAATAACCTCATATATCTGCTTCTAATGGAATTAGGTGATACTGTCAGAAATGGGGGTAAAAGATATTGCTTTCAATCTTTCAACCATAAACTATTATACTGTATTATTATAACAATACTACACCATTTTATAAACTGCCATTTGGAATAAAACAGTAACGTTTTCTACATTTGCTGCAGATTTACAATATATCTCCCTGGGTTAGTTCTGGAAAGCATTTGAGGTGACCCACTGCTTGATTTTGCTCATTATTTGAGGCAGGGTTGAAAGCCAGACGTGGGTTTATTACTGTCACCTCATCTGAGGGAATGGCCCCCAGCTTTCAAAGGCTCAGGGTATTTTTGCTTCTGCTACACTGAAGTTTTCCAAGATTGTACTGAAAATGTTGCAGCAACTCAGCTTTGAGTTAATATGTTGGCCTGTATTTATTCTTGTTTTAGTGTATGAAAATCCTGTTAGAAAGTGGATAAAATTATCTTATTTGCTTAATTTTCATGAGATAATAAATATTTTAAATTTTAATAGCAATTTCTCTTTTTCTTAGTTTTGTTTTCCAATCTCCAGACTTCTGATACTCATCAGAAAGATGTAACAAAGTCTTCCAAAAGTTTCCTTGTGTCAGTGATTTGTACTTGAGGTAAAACACTGGTTCAACTGAAAATAAAAAACACTTGATTTTGTGTTACTAGTAAAACAGAGTCAGAAAAAGAATCACCCAGTAAAAATGAGAATCTCATTTTGAATTCAGGCCAATACACATTTCTCTCAGAAGTAACAACAAAGTATCCAATGTATTTTCCCTGGCTTAGACTTTACTATCAGAAAGATAACCAAAAATCCTCTTCCCCCTATTTAAAACAAAACCAAAAGGTAATACACAGTTGATTTCCATTCTGACAGCATGAACTTAGACCACTGTGTTGGGACATCTGAAATGAAATCTCTGACCTGGGGCAGATACAAGTGGTCAAAGAGTACAGTTGAGTGATCAGGTATTCCTGCTGATAAAGTATCTCATCCATCAAACTACAGCTTGAGGGAAGAGCTGAAAGAAGAAAAGAAAGCCAAAAAAAGAAAGTGTCTTTCTTTTGTTGTATTTTACTTAAAAATCAATATCAGCCTTGTTTGCTTAAGGGTTTTATTATCTTTCTATAGTGTTACCTGAAAGTTGCCTTTCTTTAGGAAAGAAAAAAGTTTTTCCTTGCAATAATGACAACTGCTTACCTAGGTTTCCATTATGATTCCGATTTAGCTTTAGAGCAAATCTAAATCACTCTTTGGGACCATGGAATTCAGCAGAGCTCCTGGAATCTCAAGGCTCAGTACTGAGTTGGGCCTGCACTGGAGTAAGAGTTAGCTACAGGATTCCCCACAGGCATTGGGATCTAAGGGAAAGCTCCTTGGTACAACACAGAGAGTCAGATCTGGTGAGATGAGAAATAATTAATTGGATTTTTGGGGTGGGGAGGGATGAGACCACTCTCTGACCTCTTCAGTAAGGCTGACAAAGGAGAAGAATGGCACTAGATTTAAGGGTGATTGATTTTTTAATTTTCATAAGGAAGCAGTGTAGTGGGCTCTCCAGCAAGGGAATGGGAAATAATATTGCCAAGCCCACAGAAATAGTGCCAGTTCTGTTTGACTGGCAGAAGGCAATTTTGGTTCCTCTCCCTTTTAGTGTGCCTGTTTTAACAAGATATTTGTGGTTTCTGATGTTTTTTAATATACACATATAGTAACACAAAATGATGCACAAAAAACTTAGGAAAAACCAGTTGAAAGCAGTAAGGAAAAATCTCAGCAGATTAAAATTCAGTGGAAAACCAAACTGTTGTTCTTTTGCTAATTCACAGTTGAGAATGTCTACAGCTTACTTAGAAGACATTAATTATTTCTGAGTTGCAATCACAGAAAATTAAAATTACATTTATACTTCATATCATCACTCCCATTTGCAGACAGGTGATTCAAATTTTTTTAATTAACTTTCTCCTGCATGAGACCTCTCCCCTTCTGTCTGGTTTTAATTCTGACTACAAGGAGTAGCTCTTGCAGCCATTTAATTTTTCAGCTTCTTGATAAACTCATGGGACAGAGATATTCAAAATTCCTATAGACATATGTAGTCAGAAAAGTTATTAAATTTGTATTAGTAGCAGTCAAAAAAGTGCATTAACCCTCTTGGCTTTCCGGAGCATCTGAGAGTGGTATCTAAATATTTTCTTTTGGAAAAGGTTTATGCCTGCAACATCTGAAACTCTCACTTGCCTCAGTACTTTTGAATAACTCCTTGACAAGGAAAATAAATTTCCTGCATTCTCCTTATGGTCATCAGTGGGGCTACCTGTCTGCATTACAGAGTGTGTTAACAAATCATATTACATAGCCTAAAGTTGCCTCCTTGCTTTCAACTCAAGTTCACAACTACAGCTATGTAAACATGTTGTGGACTTCTAGAGTTGTAATTTTAATGGTTCATGATCTCATGTAGTCATTGTTTATTGTAATATGATAAACACATTGAAGTAAAAATGATACATTTGTTTTAACTGATTTAATAGGGTACTTACAGTATATGTTTTTTTCCTAAAATAGTGTGTAAGTCTGATTATTGTAAATAAAAGCTGTTGTTTTAGAGACTCCTGTTTTGGTACAATCTTTCTGGAAACAGATATTTATTTGTGAAGACCTTGTTTACAATTTAGAATAACTAACTTTTACTCAGAAAACCTGAATATTCCCAGGAGCAAGTGGATCAACCTCTTTGGTTGGGGATCTATTATATGTCATATTTATTTCCAGATCACAGAGTAGTCTGGGTTGGAAGGGACCCACAAAGTTCATCAAGACCACGTCTTAATTGAATGGTTTATAGGGGGATTGGATCCACAGCCTTGGTGGATCTAACATTGCTCCAACCTCTAACCTCAGGGTCATTCAGCAATGGCAGAGACATCCTCTGAGAGGGCTCAACTTGAGCTGCTTTGAGCAGTGAGCATTTTATATCTAGCTGGAAACAGAAACATTTACCTTTGTACCAAAGAAATCCAAAAAGCAGTAAATAATGTCATAATATACAGTGGTATCATCACTGTCTTTAGCTACTGCCAGCATTTCAGATTCCCCTTTTACTTTGTTAGCCTTTATTTTGAATTAGTAGGTCGATACGAGTAATAGTTGGGGCAGGTCAGAGATAAAATTTGCATGACACCTCCACCAGCCTTAAATATCAGCCAGAGATGGTTTTGACTCTGCTTTCCTGAGCATTAAATCACTCAAGTTCTGAAATGCAAGAAGTGATGATTATTACAGACAATTAATTTCTGAGCATTTGAAGAGACCAGGGTATGCAACTAAATCCTCATCTCAAATTAGTGTTTGGACATACCAACAAATTTACAGTGATAAGAAGATGTGCTGATATCACTAAAATTAGATACTGGCTGGATTTTTCAATACTGAAATAGGTAATAGATAATGGGAACATATTTTTATTTCTAATGAAAATGTGTTCTCACTAAGACTTTCAGTCCAGGACTTGGCTTATGTTTTTTTCATATACTCAAACTTTTCTCACTCTAGGCCAGCTCTCCTGGTAATGCACACTATCACAGTGAGCTCATTCTCACGTAGCTCTTTACATTTCTCAGAATCTGAAGATTGAAGGAGCAATTAATTTGGTTAGGATAAAATTAAATAGAAACATCCAGAAAAATTGGAAACTTACTTGTTGATGCTGACTACAATGGCTATCTATTTTTATTATACTGTTTATCTTTGCAATACACCACTACAAGTTGGAAAATACCCTAAAACCTGAAAACAAGCTTGGAATGCTACAGTCTAAAGATTAGCATTACTCTCCATTACAATTATTGACAGAACTAATTAACTGTTTTAAATAGTGCAGCAGGTGTAAAAATTAGATGCAGCTAAATTCAAATTAAGCCCTAACTTGTGTTCTAATTATGGTTCCAAAAATTACAGTAAATTACTTTTGTGAGCATACAGTTCGGCAACTACAACTTCAGGTTGCAAGAGAAATGACCTAGGGAAGTGCTCTAGCTTCTGTATGGCAGGCACCAAGGAAATCAAACCCTCAGCAGGAAGAAACAGATCCTGAAGTAGGAGGGAAGCAAAGTTCTTGGCTTGTTCACCACATGCCTCTCTAAGCAATTTCTCTCAAACTTATGTCTGTGCTAAAAGGAGATGTGTAGCATTCTTTAATACTCTGTGTGCTAATGACAGTATTTAATCTCCATGCTAGTGATGTTTTCATGGTTGCTATAGATTTATAAATCCCAGCTCATACATTTTCACCCCTTTTCCTGTGAAGCTTTGATAAAGCTCATCAGAAAGCAACACTCATGATGGATTTTTAACTGATTTTTGTTTTGACAGAGATTTTGTTTGAATAGAGGAATTTCCACATCTCATTTTCACATGAAATAAGAGCTGCTCATGGAAATTCAAGTTCATCCAAAAACTTGAAAATTCTGAAGGGAACTTCTACTGTAGAGAATCTGGTAATTGTCTTTTCACTGCAATGATTACAAAGCCCTTTAACAGACAAAAAGGATTTACAATTGCACCTACAATTTCAAAGTATGGTTTCAAGATACCAATGAAGCCACTTCCTGATGTAGAAAGGTTACCACAATGTCTTGTTTGGTATAATTAGGCAATAGTGTGTCAAAACACCTAAAATCAAGAGGCAAAAGGTAGTTTTTGCTATTGGTGCAAAGTTGAGTCTGTTTATTTTTAAACATTAAAATGTATTCTTGTGTATGAAGGTAACAAATCATAACATCTGTTCCAGTGGTTTTCATTTATGACTGCATATGCAAATCCTTACTTTTAATTTATATGGAAGATCTTAAGGCAACTATCTCAATTGCAAAGGAGAGAGAATTCCAGTGGGGAAAAACAAACAAATCAAAAAACACCAAGAATAATCTGTCACCTTCATCCTTCCTGCTTTCCAGTTTATCTCACCAGCAAGGAATGAAGGTCTCATGTCAGTCAGCAAGAGAGATTCTCTTACATCCATGCCAAAGTAGTGACTCTTAGATATGAGTTGCTAAAGCAATGCCATAAGATGAATGAAAGTATTAAAAGAAATAGTCTGATTAAGACTTGGGCAAAGGTTCTGTACCACTAGTATTTATCTGCTGATATACAAGATTAAATTGTCATTTTATGACAAATCTTCATTTTATGCAATATTTTTATCAAATAAGATAATTAATAGAGGTATAATGGGAAAAAATAATAAGTTGATTTTAAATTTGTCATCCAGAGCTCTCAGGAATTAAAAAGCACTATCAAAGCCAGATACGCATATGGGCAGAAACTAGTTAAGCCAAGTTCCCAGTGTCAGACAATTATGTAAAGTATGTGCTGATTTCCAGGTGCAGACAAATTGCTCCACAGGAACAGTGCCACTCCACCTAGAATTTAATAAATTGAAACTTACATCTATTCCACCCGTATATCTCACCTGCCATATGGGATTCAGTCATTAGTGGGATAACTTCTGGTGAGCAGCTTTCAGTTTCACTTCTTGATATATAAAATATCTGCTTTTGTGAAGATTTTGCTAGTTAATGGATACATTCCTTTGGCTCTGCACTAAAAATGATAAAATGATGACTTCCAGTCTCTTCTTCTCACACTTTTACAGCCTTCTGCTGGATACCCTGAGACGTTCTTTTTCAGCTTGTCTACATAAGATATTCTTTGTACAGAAACCCTTTCACTTTTCAGATGTCCTTTTCTGTTCCTGTTCCAGTCTTGTATCTTTTCTAGGATGGGAGGACAAGGCCTGTGCATAGCACTCCCTACAGTACACAGTGGTATAGTGATGCTCTGTTTATTGCCTGTTCAACATATCCTCCAAACACAGGTAGTTCTGCCTGTCTCACTTTGCACCGTTGTGCTGTGGAAACAGACCATTTCATAGGTAAAGTATTTCTTCTGCAAACGTTTTTCAAATGTTGAGTTTTGCTTGGTGGTCTTTATATGATAATAGGTATTCACATATAGGTATGAAAGAGAAAAGTGTTATTTAAATTACATATGAAATTAAAAGTCCTACTATTTCTTAGTGGCAAATCAAGAAAAATCACCCCTCACTCCAAGTAAAACAAAATAATTAAGTGAAAAATAATTAAATACATTGTAAAATGAACACTATCATTCTAGAAGAAAGATTTATTGGTTATCTCGTCTGAAGTGAATTAGATCTGGAAAAGAAGGAAACCTTGGCCAGGTTCTTTCAATATTTCAATACCATGTAGAGAGAGAAGAGAATTCATTTAGAAAATCAATAAAATTTGAAAGAGTCTTCATCATTAATAGAATTTGAATAGTACCATATGTATGCATCTACAGACAGTAACAATATTCATACAACTTGTGCTTCCAGGCCCTAATATATAGAAAATGAGAAACATAACCCTTTTTTCATTCTCTTTGTCCATTATGG
Source organism: Prinia subflava (assembly GCF_021018805.1). Lineage (NCBI taxonomy): Eukaryota > Metazoa > Chordata > Aves > Passeriformes > Cisticolidae > Prinia > Prinia subflava. The sequence continues at coordinate 18,490,426 of NC_086247.1, forward strand.
ATAAAAATTACAAGCCCCTATTGGATAGCACAAGTTCCAAACGAGAGATCAGTTGTTGATTCAGCTGAAGGAAGTAAAATGTCTACAGATATCTACAAACAAAAAAAATGAAGACAAAAAGAAGGCTCCACAATTATAGTAATTTTTAAAGAAGTCATATATTAACATTACACTAAGAGTATATATTAAGTCGGATATAAGTTAAGAACACTCTTTTGTAAGTGTGGAAAATTAACTTAGTCCACAGCTTAGGACAGATAGAACTGCTTCTAAGAACTGAATTTATCAGAATTTGCATTGGTGTGGCAACTGATTGACATGAAAATTCACCAAGAACTTGTATAAGCTTGAGCAACCTTCATTTAGATTCAAAATTAATTTCCCTACAGTGAAAAGCCACTGAAAAGTATAACAAAAGAACATTTTTTTTCTATATTAAGCTTCTTTAGTGTATTTCATATAAACGAGCTCCAGCTGAGGTTGACACTAAAACCCTCAGTATACCCTGATACCTAGTGCTGAGGTACTGCTCTTTATTTTGACAGTCTTGTTACTTTCACAGTTATAGGTCAAGAGATAAGTCTTTGGCACTAGAACTGGTTTTCACTTGGTTTAACCCACTTTTGTGTGAAGTCCTCCAAATCTGAATGTTTCCAGTGATTTGCTGATACCATATCCCCTTGTAGTTAAAAATAGACCTAGTAGTATTGTTCCTCTTTCTGGTAATTTGCAGCCAAAATAAGGAACTCTGACTTAAGGGAGAAGTAGAGAAGTACAAGGTTACATTAAGTACAAAAAAAACCCAAAGAAACCCAAAACAAAACAAAAAAAGACACAAAAACAAAAACAAACAAACAAAAAAACCACACCAAAAATGAAAAAAAAAAAACAAAACAAAAAAAACAAACCAAACCAAAACCCCACCAAAACCTAGGGTTGTTAATTTTTTCTTCTTGAATCCATTAGTAGGTAGCTTACTTGCACTAAGGACTTAGTCCAAGAGACTGCAATCAATTAGAGGAGGTAATATGGTTGAAGTTAACTTATCCTGAGTTCTAATTATTTATTTTCTATAATCTGCAGAAGCAGGGAAAAAGGGAATCAGTATAGAAATGTAGAGAGACATTCCTCTGGATGCCTGCAGATTCCTTTTTGCAGAAATGGGCAGGAGAGAAGATAGAAAGGGATCAGGATGGGATCAGGAGGGGTTGTGTTCTGTTTCTTTAGAAGCATAAATCTTCTTTCTGAAGCAGGAAACTCTTCTTAAACAGACACTGAAAACTGCTGAAAACACCAAAAACATATTTAGTTGTCTGTGTTATCAAAGTTGTGGAGAAGCATGATCTCTTTACTGAGACATTAAACAGATTCAAGTGTGACTGAGACACACTGAGGAATATAAGCCAGTAAAACGGTGTCATTCTGCATTGACAATTAACAGATGAATGACACTTTCTTGTAATTCACTAATTTTAACTGAAGTATAGGAAGGCATTAAAAAGATAACACGTAGGGAGGGGGGAGAGAAATGCTACTCTTAAATATTTTAATGTTACCTTTAGGTTCTTTAGTTAGTTTTAGATGTTAGCCAGAATGTTTTATAAATCGCTTCTGCTGTCCATAACTCACTCATCAATCCATACTCAGATAAGTTTTTTCAGCCTCTAATTGTACAACCTTGTTCAGAGGGGTTCTGTGTCTACTTCCTGAGAAATTAAGAAAAGCACAAAAATAGATTAATGGATTAGGGAGATTTGGAAAATGTTTCTAAAAGTAGAGCAGAAAGAGAGCTTACATCCTTCACTGTATGAACCATCCAACAAACACCTGTGGGCTTACTGTATCAATAACTGGTAATGGAATTAACCAACAGAAAATTCACCTCCCATTCCTTTTCCTCTTCCTTTCACCATTTCTTTGTCCCTTGAGAGAGCCCATGTGGCACTGTGGCAGCTGGAAAGACATTTTCCTTTTGTCACAGCAACCACGACTAAACAGTGACATGCAACAGCATTAGAGGCTGAGGAGGTACAGAAAAAAATTCAACACTGTAGCTACACCAAGGAATTTCAAAAAGATTATATTTCACTGTAAATAAACTTTATTTCACAGGTCAAATCCTGCCATAGTGTCTGTCCCTTCAATCCTCCTATATTCATATAGGCAGTGTAAATGAAAATTAAAATAAAGTTTACAAGGTAGGTTAGAAGTTCTCTTTTTTGGTCCCAATCAATGTGTGATTCATAAAGAATTGTGAATATTTTCTGCTATTAGCAAACATCTTGGTTTTGGTGTTTATATATAAAAAGAACACAGTTTATTTTAATTTAATCCTTACAATCAAAGCTGAAATATCAACTAAGCCAGTAGGCAGGAAAAATACACTAATGATCCAATTTCACAAACCAGTACTGCGCAAAATGAATTTGTAGTTACAGGCCATGTTACGCCTTTGAACATTGAATTTTTTCAACACCTATTTCATTAGTCTGTTCTATTTGAATCTCTTTCCTGACACACGAATTACTAGTGAGTCTTCAAATACTTCCTAATCTCATGCAAATGAAAAAGATGCTTCTGTTATTGGGGTTGTTCTGTTTTAGCCCATCAAACAATCCTTCCTGCAGGAGATGCCATCCCTTTTCTGGCAGCCAGGGGTCCAGTTTCTCCTACAGGACAGGAAGTTGCTTGGGCAGAGTTCTCCTCCTCCTTTCCCACCATACTCAGTGTTCTTTCCAAATCTGTCTCTAAAGGAAATGAGATCTACAAATTTGGCATCAGGGTCACTCATAAAATGCCTGTGTCACCTCTGACAGCTTAAGATGAATGAACTTTTCCTGGCTGGGACCTCTCAGGAATTGAGGTAAGGACAGCCCATCTGACCTGAGTTTGAATCCCAAGTGAAAGCAGAAGTGCTGAGACACCACATTTATTTTCTTAATCTTAGCTCTAAACAGTGTCCACATCTCTTCCCAGTCTTCCTGAAAAGGCTCAGATTCAGTTTGGTTTAAGCACTGGGCAGAGGTTCAATAAGACTGCATCCGAAACAGCAGTTTTCCTGAGAAGAGAGATTCATGTTCAGAAGAAAAATAAAGAAGAATAAACAGTTGAAGAAACCTAAAGCTTCTTCCTACTTCCATCTATATGGAATATCAGCAAGTGATTAGATTATATTTCTCCTACTCATTTTCTTTAATATAAGAAAGGGACAGACATAGTTTAACTCCCAGCAGTAACTCAGATTAGTGTGGAAAATACGGTTCTCTACTGGACTCTAATTACATTTAACCTATTAGATAAATGCTCAGCCAAAGCCTCCTCTCCTTTACACAAAGAAACCTACCAGTTATAGTCCAGCTTAGTGGTTACATGAGGAAGAATTTATTCCAGTTTCTTCTATACCTACATTTTTGGTTAATCCTCACAGAGATCTATTCAGCCTTGTGCCAAAGTACTCTGAGGCTTAAGTAGTTTTCAGCCCCTCTTTCTCCAGCCTTGAGACTTTCATCATGGCAGTTTGGCTTTGGTATAGGTGCTGAAAACTAGGTTAGATGGGAGAGACAAAAATAACTTGATGGTGTGCTGTGGATTGGCATGAAGGCTTTGCTGGCACTTGCATGAGTTAATCAGATTACTCAAGAGTAGCAAAGTTTCAATAAAATTGAAAATCACCTCAAAATCTTCTCACTTTAGCAGCTCTTGTAACAGGTCCAAAATATACCTTAAACTCTCATTTAGAACAATGAAAGTATTTTTGCTCAATATTGATTAAATAATACCAAGTGTATTGTAATACTACTTAAGGAGATGGTACTGGTCTTCCTAAAATGCTTGTTTCTTGGTTGTTTTAGTTTTAAATATACAACATGGGAAAATAATTCACAAAATGTCTTTCAGTGAAGTATCTTCCAAGGTATTGTGGCACACTAAAGAGTAGTTCAGATACTTGCGGAGTGTTTCTGTCTCTCTCTTGCTTCCCCCATATATGTGTTTATTAAAATAGATATTTTTAAATGTCCTCCCTAATGTCATTCCCTAAAGAAAATAGTAATCTAGTAAGTGGAAGGCATTATGAAAACAACTGAAAGAGATATTGAACCAGCAAGACAACCCTCTGCAGGGACGAACTTCAAATTTGAGGGGCACAGCACTGAAGGCAGACTGACTGAAAGAATTCCTTCTGAAACCTGGTGTTGACAGGGTAACAGCAGTGCTGGCTCCTGCAAGAGCATGCCAGCATATAACTCAGTATGAAAGCTGTGACATACATTAGCTGAAATTAAAGAAAACATTAGTCAAAGCAAGATAATGGATTCTCAGTTGACAACAGGGTCAGTAGTAAGAATGTAAATTCAAGTGTGAAACTACATCTCCCATCAATGAGATCAGTCATGATGTATGCAGCTTCTGGTATTAAATTTAGTGACCAACACTTACAATTTTCATGAAAGAAAATGGAGAAACAACCAAAGATATATGTGACTGCACATCTGCATGTGGATCTCTTAAGGATCTTTTCCTCACTAATATTTCTTTATAGATGATCACTAGAATCAAGGACCTCGGAGCAATTTTGTATTTCCTGTACACTTTAATATGGCCTAAAAATGGGAAGAAGGGGATACTCCCCAGTACTGCATAGCTCTAACAGAAGGTGCTCTACAACAGTTAAAACAACTTATAGTATTCAAATAACATCTCTTCTGGAAGGCTCCATCTTGTTAAGGTATAATGTAGGGCAGGAAATAACTCGCACACAGCTCATGCTTTGCAGGTGCCCAGAGTCAGTGACCAGGGATAATAAAAATGCTAGGCAGGCACAGCCCTTATCTAGGTGTGGGCAGTGTGGTGTGAGAGAGACCCGCAGGGCTCTTGGGAGTGGTATAAACAATAATTGCAATGAGGTGCAGATCAAGCTGATGGAGAAATGTCTTCTTTACTAGAAGTTATAAGACTGACATTTCAAACCACAGCTCTGGCTTCCCATGGGCTTTAGCTCCTTTGAAATGTGAGAGGAGATTCGAGGAGATTCGAGGAGATTCGAGGAGAGGAGATTCGAGGAGAGGAGAGGAGATTCGAGGAGATTCGAGGAGAGGAGAGGAGATTCGAGGAGAGGAGATTCGAGGAGAGGAGATTCGAGGAGATTCGAGGAGAGGAGAGGAGAGGAGAGGAGATTCGAGGAGAGGAGAGGAGATTCGAGGAGAGGAGATTCGAGGAGAGGAGAGGAGAGGAGAGGAGAGGAGAGGAGAGGAGAGGAGAGGAGAGGAGAGGAGAGGAGAGGAGAGGAGAGGAGAGGAGAGGAGAGGAGAGGAGAGGAGAGGAGAGGAGAGGAGAGGAGAGGAGAGGAGAGGAGAGGAGAGGAGAGGAGAGGAGAGGAGAGGAGAGGAGAGGAGAGGAGAGGAGATATCAAAATATTTTCTATTTTAAGCATGAAGATATCATCTCCTTTTAGAATATATTTGGCTTGCTCTGCTCTTTCTGTATACTGGTATGAACTAACAGCAGTTTTATTTTCATTATCTGGTAAATCTATTATCTTGAAATATCCCTCTGTAACACTCTTCTAACACATCTAAAATTAATATATTGTAAGGGAACTGTAGCCAAAAGCTACATAACCTCTCTTATACATTAATTTTTAATCTGGGTATGGAAACAAGCCCTCAAAATATGAAAATCCATTCTGACCTTTTAAATATAAGATAGGCATTGGATTTGTACTTGATAAATGAGTTTTTAAGATGGAAATTTTTAGGAGGAACTGCTAAGTATAGTGTAGCCCCCATTATTTTCACTTGACAGTTTACACATTTTTTTAAACAATACTTTTTCCATGAAATAAAATTTTGTAACAGTTTTACAAACTTTAAGCACATCTTTTCAAATAATTCTTAAGGTTTGAATTTCTCAGTACAATTATGCTCTGCTCAATTATCCTTACACTGTTCTCAGGAAAAGAAGAATGTTACTGTTAGTTCTTCATTCACATCAGCAAAAATTTTCTAAATTTCCACCAAACAATATTGTGACTTAAAGAGATTTTTAAGTATGGATATTAAACAGTTACTGCTACCATTTAGAACATAAAGCAGGAACCGTGTGTATATGTCAAGCACTGATCATAAATATACTGAACAGGGGCATCACGCAACCTTTATAACAGGAATAGGTATTCTTAATCCAAAATTTAACATGGATTTTTTTTGTGTGTTACATAACTCTAATCTCAGCTAAACTTTAGCAAGTTGTTATGATGAGCCTTCTCCAGTATCAACAAAGGGAGCTGCAGTGTGACTGAGGTTGGAGCACCTTCACTCACCTCAGAGAACCTCTGGAGCTCATCCAGTCCAGTCCAGCCCTACTCTGAGCAGGGTCAGCCAGATGTGGCTGCTCATGTCCAGTCATGTTTTGAATATCTGCAAGGATGGAGACTCCACAAACTCTCTCAGCAAGTTGTTCCAATGTTTGACCACCCTCACTGCACAAAAACTTCCTCTAACATTTAAATGGCATTTCCTGTATTTCAGTTTTTGCCCATTGCCTCTTGTTCTGTCACTGGACACCACTGAGAAGAGTCTGCTTCTCTCTTCTTCACCCCTAGCCTTCTCAAGGCTGGGCTAAACAGCCTCTGCTCTCTCAGTCTCTCTTGATTTGACAGATATTTCAATGACTGAAGCCATTAGCATCCCTTTCAGAAGGCAGTGTGTGTGTAACACATCCTTGTTGTACTGGACTCAGAGTTGGATGTTTTGATACACAAAAGGTCAATGTGTATTTTGTGTGTAGTTGTTTACTTCATTAATAACCTTATTGAAGTAGTGTGATGAGAGAACCACATTTTAACTTTCCATCTACCTTGTATATAGACTTTTGCAGAAATTCTGAAATTTGAATCATCCAATGTGCATATCAATATATACCATACGGAAATCTAAACTTATTTTTTATTTTCCACAAAATGTGCCATGGTTACCACAAAAAGCAGTTTATAGTTCCATTGGGACTGCCAGTAAGAAAGTACTGAACATTTTTCTCTTTCACATTTCCTTTTAAACCTGATTCCCAGAACTTCTGTGTTCCAGCCCATTGTTGCAGTAATGTGAGGGCTAATGAGTTTATTGACTTTAAAGATAGTTTTAAATTAAGAGGAAAGAAAAGTTCTCAGAAACAAATTGTGCCTAAGATCTTCTGTCATCAGTGAGAACATCTCTCAATTAGACAGTAATAACTGTCTCCAACAGAAATATATTCAGAAACTGGCCCAAGAATTATTGTCTACTTGTATCAGATACCATTTCAAGTGCAGAGGAACAGACACATCCACTGCAGGACATAAAATGAAAACCTAAGGCAAAGAAAAAGCTGTGAGCAAGAACAACCAGGCATGGAAAAGTAAAGGCAGTATAAAGCCCTGTGTCAGTGCACACACACCTTTTTGGGCACCGAGTTAGGAACTGACCAGCATCTTCTCAAAGGAGCTGGCACACTCACCTAAAAAACAACAGCGACCTGCAACTCAGAACAGAGACAGCCAACGTCACAGCACACATGCAGACTCTCACTGTGCACACATTTGTACCTGAAATGGGGAGGGAGATACCATTTCCAGGACCATCAATTACATCCAAATCCCCTAATTTTGCACTTCTAGTTAACTGTTTTATATATATATATATATACACATATATATAAAAAACTGTTCTTATTACTGGCAGTTATAAGAATGTTACAACTGGCTGGTTTGAAGGTATCTATTTTTATTTTTTTTTTTTTAAAAAGGAATATCTTCCAAAAATTATGTTTCTTTCCCATGTTTTCTCTCTCTCTCTTTTTTTATTCTTTTTTTTTTTTTTTTCCCTAAGGCTTGATATTGAAAATCTGGTAAAGTAAGGACAATGGATTTCAACAAAATAAGGAGAAAGATTTTAAGCCAAAAAGCATAGCAAAACTTTATTATAAAATTATGTTTACTCATATTATGTTATTAAACTTCTACTCATGACTTTCAAAATGTTTTGTATAATGAAAAAATGTATCCTTTAGGAAATTTTAAAGAGTATAACAGTAGACAGATATTATTATGTTGCTTTTTGTCATCATTATACTGTTTCAATTTAATTTTTTTACACCTGTTCTTCAAAGGCTGTCTTCAAAAGGGTATTTTCTTCTACTTTTTCCTTTTTGAAAGTTAATTTTTCCCAAATTTATTATAATATCTTGACTTCTGTTCATAAGAAAACAGTAAAACTTATCTTCAGCAGTTTAAATTCACCTCCATATTGAAGATATGACCAAAACAGAATGAAATACCTTAGCGTGTACCATAAATTTGTCTTTAATGCTAGATATAATTGAAAAAATTGGTATAAATATATAAAGTAATTTTGCTCCTATATTTTATCAATATATATAATTAAGCCAGTAGTGTCTCAATAATTAGACATAATATATCACTCATTCTTAAAGAAAAAAATGTACATATTTCAGCAGACAGGGTATTGCTAAAAATATCCCCTTTTTGTTTCAATATCATTTTTGTTTCCAAAAAGACTAAATAATACAACAATAACTTTTTTCTTGAAAATATCTGGATGATTTTTCTCAAACAATGATCTAGATGAAGATTAAAATATTGAATTAACTATTTTTCTTTGTAGTTATTCACACATACATCTACACATTATGTATTCATATGCCATAAATATATCAATCAATACTAAAGAAATCTGAGAACAAGAAGAAAATGTGGTAAATGACTTTTTTGTTCTTTTGCCATAAATAGCATTTCAGAGAGAAAACATTTGTGCCAAATGCTAAAGCTGCTCTGTGTCAATGGCTTATGGAAGTTTATAATATAAAACACATTCTTCAGGATTCCAGCTCAATTTTTTCCCTGATGTAATATTAATACTTTCATAAATATTACTGATAAGATTCTGAACAATATTATTTCCAACTTAAACTTCACTTCTTTCTCCCACAGTATAACAATGATGTCATTTAGCCCACTAGAGTCAAAGTGAATCATGCTATTAATATGGTAGACTGTTAAATGTAAATCTAAAAAATCCTTTGAACTATTTCTTTAAAGGTTTTGCACTCTGGTTCCATGACAGTACATTTGAAGGGCAATGCAGAGGGAGGTCATCAGTCTGAAAGAATGAAAATGTAAGTTCAAATCCTAAATATTCCTCCCTCTCTAGATTGCAGACATAGCCTCCTCTCTTTTCCATGCAAGTGTTATAACTGTTAACAAACTTCCATTTACTAAGGGATCATTGCCATTTCCAGGGAGGAATTTAGTGAAGAAAGAAAAATTTTTGGTTTTCCTATTCCACTTGGGAAAGCAAAATAAAACCTCCCCTCCAGCATCAGAGGTGTGTGCCACATGTGAGGGACAGGTTGGGAGATCTAAGGTGAAGAATACAACATTATAGTGATGTTTTATTTTTGTGTATGTGTTTTAGCAGAAGTCTTCAATCTTCTTCTTTAAATTTCACACAATCAAATCACAAAACGTAGAAAAGTAAACGGATTGAACAATAAATATTTAACTCTGTTTGAAGATTTGGGCTGGATGTGGGGTTTCTGTATTAGGAAAAGAAAAAAAATCAAGGATAGTGAAGAAGGAAACAATCAGAGCAGTAGGTTTTGCTAATATGTGCTAATATATGTTGCCCTGAGGAAGCTGATACAATAGAGATTATTTGTTCTGTGAAATAGGAGCCGACAAGAACAAGAGCATCATTATGCTGGGTGTTATAGGGTGAGCAACATGATGTGTATCTCCTGCAGTTTACAAAGCAAATATAAATTCTATCCTCAATCTAATTTGCAAGTGAAATCTTCTCAGAGTCAATATTGCTAAAAAATTGAAATGCAAGTTCAAAACTCTTCCCATAATTCTGTGTGATTTAATTTTTATAGGGGCTAATCTGGAAATATGAAAAGTCTCAATGACTTCCCCACCCGTTTATAATTTCCTTGATCAACTTACAAAAAATAGGAGCATTACTCAGAGTATGGCCACTTCGAGACATAAGGGGGAAATGTACATGGCCAGTGTAAAATTAAATTTTTAGCAAAAGTGACAAAATCTGTGTTACCATAAAATATTTCCCTCCTGACATAGTGTCAAGTAAACATTTCTTATAATTAAGGACAGAAATACTTTCTCATTTTCATTTTCAAGACAATCTTAATTAAAATAAATATTGAGAGAAATAAGACATGTATGGAAGAAAAACTCTTCCAGTGAGTGAAAGATAATCCCTAAGGGATAAAGTTACATATTCAAGTAACACGTAAATGAAACCTTCATATTTTAAGACCATGACAGTATTGGCACTATAAAGCATCCATATGGCACTGACAGTGATAGCAGTACTAGCACATTAGCACCACATTGTTCTGGTATTTTGTGTAGCTTTATGCAGAAACCTTGACACTGGACTAATCTCATTAGTGTACTGTGTTTTCTGGTGGTTTGGCTTTATTTCGACAGGATCTAGTGGTAACAGAGCCACTTTCCTTGCAAAACTCTTCTGCCCATATTTTTGATCACAAAACCTATGTGATTTAAAGGTCCAACTCTAAACATATTGATAGTATATCAATATGTAGTTTGAATGAAATATCAATAGTATATTGAAATATCAATAGTATATTGATTTTTTTTTAAATGAATTGAAGAAATAAAAACACAAGGTTTGGAAGAATTTTAAGATTTTTAACCCTGTGAAGACTGGCATAGTTGATTTTAATGCCTATTCACATTTGAGTCAGAGTCATATAGATCAAGAATACCAAGTCAAAATGAAAATGTGCCCTTTTATTTATGGTCTGGTGCACCAGCAGATAGCATCAGCAAGTACATTAAGAAAATTAACTTCACATACAGGTTTTTGAGGAAACGTGCCTAGAAACAATCCCTTCGCCATTTTTGCACATGTAATACAGGTTTCTGAAGTATTTGTTGGAAAGACATTGATGGAAAGATTTCTAAGTAAGGTAGGTGGCTTTGTACTGTGCCAGTGTCACATCTGGCTCTAACCAGATGTGGAGGGTTACTGGATACTGCTGATCCTGCCCGAATGTGTCAGACGTGACATTTAAGCCAGGGTTCTCCAAGGGAAGTAGCTTCCCAGGTCACTTGCCTATGCCATATTTCCAGAATGCAGGCATCCAAGGACTGGAGGTATCATGACACTGAAGAGCTAGAGTTACAGAGGGTGGCAGCCTGTTCAGTCATAGGAAGGACAAAAAAACTTGGACACCTAGAAAGTAAAGGTAAAGGAAAAGTAATTTTAGGTCTCTTAAAGGGAGCTGATCAGCATCCTCTTTTCCTTCCAGTTCACTCTTTTCTTTGTTTCAATGAAGGCAAGCATGCAAGTAAGCAATAAAATGCCCCTGGAAAAACTCCATTATCCAGACAGTTTCACTTATGCCTCCACTTTGTCCCATTGAGCGTATGACGCACGATGGGTTACATCAGCCTGTGCCACGCTACTTCCACAGGATTTCTCCTTGAATCTGAGTATGTTCTGAGGGAGATTTTTCTGAGGGGTGTGGATGCTTTAGAATTGGAAATCTCCCTTGGGGAAGTTTTCGTGTCAACTAAACAATCTATAGAAGAGTACAAGTGTTCTGTATTAGAGTTTCTACATAGGCTTATGCATGCATAACCATGAGTACTACATTTACTTCTCTCACGTGTTCTTTTTGCTTTGGATTTCAATCTCAAAAATATTTTTGTTAGCAGAATTTTGTGAATACTTCCAAGTTGGAATCTTTGAGGTTATTGTTCTTCCCAAAAGAGATACTACCAGTGCCAACACAGTTCATGGATGACTGTATGTTATTAAAGCTGGAATTTATTTTTTTTCTGATAATACTGACAGCTCAATATTAAGAATTGAAAAATAATCTTTTAATTTCAGTTTTTATCTACCTGTCTGAGAAGTCCAATTGGTTTGATTGCTACCTAATTTGATCTTTGTCTACCTAAATCTTTGCTGAAAAGAAAGGAGTATTTGTTCTATGTGCTGCCTGGTTATTATCCTGGGAATTGTTATTACAAACTTAAAATATTCTCTGCATTATGAAAAGGGATTACACGGAGAACGTATTTACATGCCACATTATGCACTAGAGTAATGAACATCTCAGGTTTTGCTTCCCTCATTTCCATCTTCCATTATGTCAGGTATTTTATTTGAACCTGAATGTTACAATTGTTGGTTTAACTATCAATAATGGAGATCCATGTATTGTAAAAAGCTTCATTCAGACCAGGATACTAATGTGACTTCTGTGAATCCACTGCAAACAGCTCTGGCAGCTTCTGGGTTCATTCCCAGCCATACTGCTGTGGGGGATTCCTTCTTACAAGTCATGCCCATGTTCTGCACTCTGACACCAGCTGATACCAGATTCCCACACTCCTGGGTCTGCACCTCCCTGCTCTGGAGGTGGTAAGACCGAGCAAGGGCTGAGCATGTTGATGTCGTGCCTACCATTCAGTTTTCCTTTCCTTTTTCCAAAAAGAAGTTTCTTTTGGTATTAAGTCTCCTCAGTTTAACGACGGCAGAGAAACAAGGCAGCTCCCTTACTAGTTACAAAATGGAGCTGAGAAAATCATGTTTGGCTAAGTTACAGTGCTGCTACTAACCTTAGCACTGAATATATCGCTTCAGACCTCCTGTCTTCAGTTCATTAGTCAAAACTCCTCTGACACAAGCATGCTTTTGGTATGTTTCTATCTCACAGCCCTTGTTTCTGTCAGTTTTGATGTTGTTGCTATGCGTAAAATCAAACCAAGTCTTGTTTTACAATCCCAGTGTTGCCTGTGGAATCTGAGCAGTGCAAGAGCTCCATTAGCAATGTTATTCTTCTCTATGGTCACTGTCACACTCAATTTAGCTCCAGTTTTATTTTTTGCCATAAAACAGCATTCCTGGTCACAGTAATTCTGTTACCACAATGATCTAAGAGCCACTAAAGGATATTAATGAATTAGCAAAGTACATGGCTTAGTGCACAGTCCCCAGGCAATGCTTCCCCGAGGTGGGAGGGCTGAAGGCTGTAGCAGTGAGTGTCCATCCCTGGGGATGGCCACGGCTCAGTGAGCTGTCTGACAGTGGTCTGCTGTGGTTGGGCATCAACTCACAGACAGACCCTTGGGGGCTTGGAGCTCTGAAGTGAAGGCAGGACAGAAAAGACTGCTCAGAGGGCTCTGGGAAGAAACTGCAGACTGGATTCTGCTAGTAAGGAGGCCTCTGTCAAGAAAAGGAGCTTTAGAATAAAGCAGATCCATAATCTCCAGTAAAATGCACTTTCCAAATGTCATAAAACTCATAGATTGAAAACACATGCTCGTGGCCATCTGTTTGTCCCTCTAGTGAGAAATGACCACTGTTTTACATGAGTCCAGCATTTTATTCTATCTCTATGAGAAGATTATCATCCTGGCAACCAAGAGGTGTTCATCCCATCCCTTTAGTTGTCTGTGGGTGTCTCTCAGCTCTTGGGTGCTCTGTCACTTTGAATCCCCTGTTGCTTGCACCAGAAAGGGAAGAGTGAGAATGGCTCAGCATCTGACCAAGGCTTTGCCTGAAACTGATGGTGGTTCAACGATAGAACAAAGGTATGAAAGGAAGGCATTGTAAAAACATCAGGTACTAAATTATTTCTATAAACTGTTACCATATCGCTGGGCCCAGGAATGAGATTCACATTCAGTATCTGGGCAGTTGGTCTTCTTGTGGGATCACTAATGACTCAGGCACATGTTTACAGACAAATGAAAACTGAAGGTCCTATTTTACTATTTTCCTATTTTCATATATAGCTAAAATGCTAGTGATTTAAAAACAGCTCTAAAATAATTAAATAATTAAATAATGCATTAGAGGATAAAGTATAAATGAGTCCAACTCATAGTCAAGGCTCTTTGAGCTGTTCACTGTACAAACAGAGGACAAGAAATTTATTCCTGTTTGAAACATGCAAAGCAGTCAGTCATTACAGCTCACCTCCAGCCTACTTTTTCTTAAGGCTACTATAAGACAAAATTGTGGCAGAAGTTGTGAAAATACTTGATTTGTCTAGTAAGTAAAAAGCAAAGTTTCACGTGTTCTTTCTGATAATTTTCATATTAGGCCCATGAGCTTTATAAAGGTGAGCAATAAGAGTTAAAAATCTATTTCACTCTACCACAATCTTATGGCTTTTACTTCAGCATCTTGTCGTACCTTTTAAAGTATTTTAAACATGGCAATTTAGCAGTCACTTTCAACAACATTCTAGCCTCTTTCACAGTTTTAGGACAAGGAGAACTGGGAATAAAAGCACATATTAGGAGCCTAACACATGGAACGTGTTGGCAGAATGCTGTTGTGTCCAGATGTGAGGAGAGAGAGCTGGCAGTTGTCTATTGAAATGACAAAGAGAAGCTCTACAGGAAAGCTTAAGAGGCTACAGTGATGAACACAAAAATCCGAATTTCCAAACGAGAGTCCACTCCAGCCCTTGCTCTGGACATCCTTTTGAGTTCTGGTTAACTCAGTCCCTCTATTCCTCTGGTATCTGCCTGGAAAGTCATCCACTCATATAGTTCTTTTAGTCTTAAGGGTCTTCAAGGAGAAAAGTTAGTTTGTATGGCTGTCATTCAAGGCAGAAATGTTTTAGGCAGCAGAGTGATACTATCTCCTCCCATCCATTCCCCAAGCACAAATAATAATAATTTTAAAAAAAATCCCACAAAACCAAACTACCAGGAACATCAAAACCCAAAATGTACATTTTTCAGAAACTAGAAGTCATAGCATTAATATTCCTGTACATACATACATTACAGTACTAGGTTTATTCATATAATCTTCACTGTTCCTAAATACAATGGAAGTGTCTGAAAATGAAGTTTTAATAAGAACATATATGGGGTCTCAGCAGTTACAAAATTCGGAAAACACACAGAGAGCTGGGGAAACTAAGCACTTCATTTTATGAGAAGAACACATAGAAGAACAATGAAAGGGTCCAAAGGCCATGAACATTAGAGTGAATTGTTCAGCAGATATGTTTGTGCCTCAGTATTGAGTGCAGAAGAAACCTGGAGGACTAGGTTTTGATTGGACACATAACTTTGAGATGGCACAAGTTGTTCAAGTTAAACTTTATCCTAAATGACAAATTGACCTTAGATAGCAGAACATGAGCACTTGTTTTCCAGAAACTTTTATAGAAAAGACTATTCTTCAAATCCTGTGCTTCGTAGACCATGAATTCTCTTTCATTTAAACTGTGGAGCTTGCAGCACCTTGTAGGCATTATATTGATGAATGAATAAGAACAAAACAATGGCTGTTTTTCCTGTGAGTGATCATTAGCATGAACTAGTAATGTTTCATGGTAAGCAAACCATTCTTTCTGCTGCAGTCAAGCAGTGCAGAAATTTGATGACAAGAACTATAGGGAGATGCAGGTTTCAGAGCTCCATTCAAAACCATGCTATAACTAAGAAAGTTTTGGAGGATTTTTTAGCTTTTTTCCTGATGTTCTTTAGAATATGAATAAAATTACTCAGTGGAGGAATTCTTAACAGATGGTTGCCATTTCAGCCTCAGATGGCAGAAAGCCCTAGAACCAAGCAATTACAGAGTTCTTTGATGCAGAACCAGCTGAACAGATTTTAATAATTTCTTCCAAATTGGACGCACCTGGCTCCCCAGAAAGTGCTGCAAGCTGGATGATAGCGGAGTGCAATAGAAATACATTCCTGATGTCACCAGCATGGTCCTGGTGGCAAAATCATGAAGACCAATAGAAAATAATGTGAAAATTACCTTTTTCTTTCTACTATTTATGCAATGAAATATTGCCAATGGCCCTGTAAAATAATTTTCAAAATACTCTGAGGCAAAATCCTTCTATTTTGATTTTCCATTACTAGAACATTTTATCTCCCGTTGAAGAATGCTGTACAGGATGTGGATACTCAACAACACCAGCTTTTATTGCTCACCTTTTTAAAGCTCGTGGGCCTAACTCAGAAAGGATTTAAAGAGCACATGTAAAAATGTTACTTCATCTAACTTACTCTTATTCTATTTTCTTCATGTAACTCCTGCCTTTGGAAAATTCAAACATATTCCCCTAGATGCACCCTAGAGGAGCCTCTAGGCCAAACCCACTGGTATAACACCTCTGTGACAATTCTCCTGCATGGAGAGAGAAGAAAAGGGGTATTATTTCCAAGGTTCAGTTTCACCTGGGTCACTGCCAAATTCTCCCATTCTCCTCTCACTCATTCAGCTCAGTCTCTGCTGTGGTAAGGTCGTGCCTGTCTCAGGCTTGGCAAAGCCTGCACGATGCTGTCCCTGCTCCAGCCCAAGGGAGCTGCAGCCAGCCTGCATGGCTGCATGGCTCTGGCACAGGACACTGGAGCTCTGTGTGGCACAGATGCTTTGCAGGGGATCTGGTAAATCAGTTTGCTCTGGTGGCTGACAGCTCTGGTCCAATGAGGCAACTGTATTTGATAAAGATGAGATAATAGGAATTTTTCAGTGATGTCCCTGGACTTCACAACCTAAGACTTCTCCCATCCTGTGGGTTTATTTTGTGGTACAAAACATTAGAGTGATTTTGACTGTGTTTGTAGAATATCATGTATTCTTGGAGATTTGAATTATGAAGTGTAGGAGCATAGAAGGGACTGTAAAAATGCTAAATATTACAAACTAATCCAGTGAATTGATTTGTCTGGGTTCATAAATGTAAGTGCAACCACTGAATCTATCCTTTGTAGATTTACTAATTCTCTATGTACTAAAGAACATTATTTGTTATTAAAGATTATTTCTCTTACAAATAAATATTACCAAAATAGCATTTCTGAAGAATACTTTTTTTTTAAAGGGAACAAGAGACACAAATAAAATTTTCTGATTTTCTCAGCTGACAGTATTTTTGAACTGTAGTGAAATGGGGTGAGCAAAAGTGAGAGGGAAGAAATGCCATGATTTTATTTATGAAGCCACAGGTCCTGATCCAAACTGAGCATTTAAAAGGCTAAAGCTTACATCTCAAAGCTGCATGTACAGTACAGCCAAGACAACCCATTTTTAATTTGGTTACTTTTATATATTTAGAATCAGATTTCATTTTCATGAAAATCAAAATCAGAAAACTCCCTGTGCATAAGATACACAAACTCAGTACAGACATCACACATCCTTCTGGTTTTCCTTGTCCAAATTATATTTGACTGATTTATGTTATGCTATCATATACAATTGCTTTTTACAATGTATATCTGGCAAAGCTATCCATAAAATTGAATACAATAAACATTACAGTGCAATCATTCAGTTTTGGTTTGAGATTTGGGAATTTGTTCCATTTAAGTGGACTTCTTTTCACAGTATGATCCATTCATTTGCATGCTTTCTCTCTTCATTGGAACAACCTCAGTAAAAGATTTGTACTCAGTGCCTTGCAACTTAGTTTGATTTCTTTTTTTGCTACAAAAAGGAATCAGTAGAATCAAACAATAGTGACCATTTTTACAGTCAGAACAAAGTGAGGTCAAACAGAAAGCAAGCATCTAATTTCATTCCCATGTCTCATAGGATACTTTCCCATAACATATAAAAATGTATAAAAATACTCAAACAAGGTTACCCTGCAATGTATTTTCAGGCCTTTCTTCATCTTCACTGTAAACAGAGAGACAAAACATCAGAATTGTAAGTAGTCCTCCTGAATCTTTAAAACTCTCCCTCAGTGTTTGCTACATTGTTTTAAATGCCTTTTATACCCCTGCAATTTCTGTAAAGTAAGTCAGAGTGTTCTGTTCCAGTTCCAAGCCTGGGCATTTTGAAGCTGCAGGATGGCAAGACCCAAATTATGTCAGCCATGCTATGATGATTAAGGGCCACCATGCTGCAAAAATGAGAATTACAGAGGAATGCTTGGACTTCCTGATGCAGAAGATAGTGGTGTTGAAAGAAAAGCATTTGGAAATGCCCATTAGAAAAGAAAAAAATAATGAAGAAATTGCTGATTTGTTCTGTGAATGAGCTCCAGTTACTGGTGCATATACATGGAAAGAATGTGCAGCCTTGAGCTTTCTTCTTGAAGTGTAGCTTCACTCAAAAGAGGGGTGAAGGGAGGAGGGGTTGGAAAAAAAACTTCTTTGTGCCTTTGCAGCACCTCAGATTGGTAAAGATAATTGGGAAATGGTTGTCCTAAGTGAGTGTCAGGTATGGAGCATTGGAGGAGGATTCATTCCTTAATTTGGAAATACAGTTGCAGTTGCCATAGCCTGGTTGCTGTGAAAAGAGCAGCTACTGCTTGTGAAATCTGACAGTCATGCCTTCAGCCTAGAGTAAAGAGATAAGTATAAAACATCTAAGGTTAAAAATACTTTCATTTTTTTGTTATAGTACTATGTAAAGCATACTGTGACTGGCAAATATAATGAATTCTGATTTCATTTGAAAGAGCTAAACTAATTGCTAAAAACCTCTGTTAATCACATTATAATATGGACAAATCAATGGTATGTTAAATTCTAGGGCAGCATTTATGTAAGATCAGAGTATGAGCTGTTAGGCTGTGGTGATATTAGCTTGTTTAATTTCACTCATAATATTGATTCTTCCTTTTCATCAGTGATGACACAATTTACATGAGACTTTGCACACCTCTTTAAGACAATTTCACATAGTTTCTTGCCTAGTAATTGCTGAAATTTGACTGAAGTAGCTCAGTAGATAATTACCTAGGTTTCTCTTGAAGACAGGGCACATACCCTCCATTCCTCCACATTTTGCAGATCACATTCAAGTTGGCTGTAGCCATGGTGTGCATCCTGATTCTGCACAGATGCATTGGGATTGATGTGTGGTAAACATGGAAAGATCCACTGTGACTCCAGCAGTTTATCCACACTCCACAGCTCAAAGGCTGGGTTCTTGGTAATGATCTTTAATATATTATTCTATAATTATTGATCTTTAATTATATCCCAATATAGTGGGATATAATCTTTGACTGTGCTTGATACAGATGAAATTAAAACTATGGTAATGTGTGTCCTTTAGGAACTTAGTAGGGAGTACATATTCATCCATGCAGCAAGCATGAAATGAAACATTACTGGTCAAGAAATGTGTTTAATTTCTTAGTGTGGTGTTTTCATCATAGCTGTGACAATTCAAAAATTATTTCCTTGGTCTCTATTTATCTTCTGCTTCTCACAAAAACCCGTCCTGAAATGGCTGGTTAGTCTTTTGCTTCCCTAGTCAACTTTTCCAGCTTGCAGTACTGTTAGACTTGTTGTCATTATTTATCAGAAGGAAAGTCAGTCTTCTGTAGCAGAACAGAGAGTACCATTAAAGTCTCTCAGAAGATCCTGCAGACTCTCCTAGCTCCAGGAATGACTGATTATAGACTGTTGTGAAGGTCAAATTCCATCCTACTTTTAGGTGTTCTTCATTCTTTTGGGTATTAATATTTGTACATGTTGATCTCCTGTTTTCTGTGTGGTTGTGATTTGTGACTGAGAAACAGTTTCCTGCTGTGTGGTAGGTTCTGTGGGTTTGGTTCTGTTTGTTTTCTATGGCCTTTGTTGGAACTTGTCCTTTTATTTCATTATTTTTCATGGTTCCTACTTGCCAAGAACTTCTTGATCTCTCTGCTGTCACTGTGTTTTTTCTCAGTCAGAGAAAGGAGAGGTTTATGTGCCAAGACCAGACAGCCCATTGACTTTATCTCCACAAACTCCTTCTCCTTTACTGAGGCCAAAGCCAGATGTCTGGTGAGAAATTTCAGAACAGAGAAAACATATAGGATATATTCAGTCAATGATTTAGTCACTCCAAAATATCCAGCCTCCAATATTTTGTGGCTCAGGAATTTCCTGAACCTGCAGCTCTGTGTCTGAGTAAAATGATGATCATCAGAAGAGGCAAAATTCAGTATTATTAATTTTTGCCCAGTAACATCATAATAAAACTGCACTAAAGTGAAATGTATGCACTTCACACATGATTAACAAGGGCTTAAGTAGACGAATATTGCCATGACTGTAAAGGTGGCAGGCTAATGCTGTGTGCCTTCATCTTCTGCTGCAGATTACTGACACTGTAGCACGGGCAGCAGAACAGAAGTTGCTCAACACAACTCTGGCACTCTATTAGCACCTCTCCTGGACCTGCCTTGTGTGGTTTGGGGTAACTGTGAGCTGTGATGGCTGAGGAGAGCAAACTGAGCTTTGAGACATACCTGTCTCCACGATGATCTTCAGCACATGACCAGTTAGGGCAGCTGAGGGTGACACTGCTGCCTAATCTAAGGAAACCCTAACTTCCAAAGCAGGAGACTCAAAACCACTCTGGATGCAAGCTTCTGCATAAAGCTGGAGCTAAGCTGAATGAAAGAATTAACATCTGCACTCTTGTCCCCATGAGATGAGGGTTCTTGAAAACCTCTTGTCAACTTATGAAATTTTTCAGCAGCCCCAAACAGAAGTGATAAACTTCAGTAAAAGCATATCTGTTACTTATTGACATTTAAAACAGCTAGGAAGCATTATTTGGCAGTAAATCTACTGTGTTTCAATAGTAAACATGCTTTAGTAAATAACTCATGCTTGTAAACATCTGTGTATCACATTAATTTAAAGGCTACAGGACTTGCTAAAAATAAGCATGGACTTAACATAAAACATTTTATGTCCAAATCCCTAATTAAATTGCTGTAGCCAATTTAGCATAACTTCAAACTCTTCCTGCCCTGCCTTCTTTTACCACTGTATCACATTTCCCCATAAAAGGAAAATCTCTGTTGATAAAGTTTGATATTCTTTAGTCTACTGGAGCCAAGCATAACTAAATCATATTTTCATTATATTTCACATTCTGCTTACTAATATTTGTACTATGTGACTAAGTTTCACTAGAAAAACAGTCAGTGTACCCAGCAACAGAAGTAAAATGGAAAAGAGTACATTAAAAAAGCTTGTTTCAATAGTGTAATTTATGGAGTTCAACAATGTAAATCTTAGACTGACACCCTCTTTCTGGTTTCTCAGAAGAGCACCTATGCATGCCTGCTGAAGCACAAAATTATAATATTTGTGTAGCTTTCTTCTGGCCTTAGTTATAAAGATTTCAATAGATATTAATAGACTTTTAAATAGATTTATAGCTTTTGTGTCTTGTTTCCATGACCTTCCCAATTCAGTCACACTTTTGCCTCATCTTTACAAAAATACCTTGGGTCATTTGCTTATTTTAATCAGCACAGAATAACTCTATTTCAGTATACTCAGAGAGAGCTGAAATGTTTGAGAAAAGTGAAATAAATCCCATGGGTAACTTACAAGGAGGTATCAGGGTACCTGATATTTCTGCTTACTTCTGTTGCCATAAGGTGCTGTGAAACCCCAATTCTTTTTAGGTCTTTATTCCTTGGAGAATTTTAAGCAAGAATATTTAGGCTTGTCATATGGGCATTTCAGTTGGACAGGCTAAATATAAGACATGCTTGGCAGTGAGTCATTTGGATTATAACTTGGACAAGCATTTGTTGGGACAGGCATATGATATTTTGGTTCGTGTTATGACACCACCCCTGAGTTTCTTGCTCTGAAAACCTCATATGGTCTCTTCATTTTTTCCTTTTCTAATTATTTTCTGTCTTGGGGGGGAGGGTGTTTGTTTGTTTGTTTGTTTGTTTGTTTGTTTGTTTTTAAGCCCCATTGTTGGGACTGTGAAGAGATTGTGAAGTCCCTCACATAAACCTGTCTTGGACCCCATACAAAATGAACACTGTTCCTGAAGTACTATATGTAAACATATGGGAGTTCTCAAAATTAAATCTTAGAGATCCAAAAATATTAAAAATTGTTTTTCATATCTGTCACTCTGAACTGGTATTTTCTGGGGAATTTTCAAAATATATTTGTTATATTAGAGCACAGTATCCACCCACCAACTGTCAACTGTTAAAATAAAAAGTCCCTTCTTCTTGACAGAGTACTCAACAGAAGAGCCTCTGAGGCTTTTGCTGGGTAAGAGGAAGAACTAAGAAAGGACACAGACATAAACATGGTGCTAAATTCTGGACATGGGATAATTCATCATGCTAAGGTTATACTTGCTTGCAGAATTTCCAGGGTCACCATTTAGGAAAAGCCAGAATCTCAGCTGGAAAACAACTGTGGAATTCTGATACCCAAACTGATGATTCAAGTGCTAATTGAAGTAAAAATATGTATTCCCAGCCCTTTGTCAAGCAGATTGTGCTATTCCAAGCATCATACTGAATATGCAGCAGATGTACAGAAGACAGGAAAAATCTTGAGATTTTACTGCATTTAATGGCATTTTCAAAGAACTCTTCCAAAAAAAACCAAAAAAACCCCCAACCAACCAACCAAAACAAAAACAAAAACAAACAAACAAACAAACACAAAACCCAAAAACAACTACAAAACAAAACAAAAACAAAAAACAAACAAACAAACAAAAATAAAAAAGAAAAAACCACAAACAAACAAAAAACCTAAACAACAACAAAAAAACCCCACCAAAACCCACCACCTTCTGGTGCAAAAATGAGCTACCAGCTTAGCATGACTTTTAAGCTATATAAAGCAACAAAGTGTCTGTGTCAGCAGATCTAGTGAAAACTTACTACGTTAGAATTGGAATAAAACATCTGCTAGCTTTATAAAAAATTTGTGCACCTCAGAAGTAATGATTAGTCTAAATTCAGATTTATTCTCTTCTCTGGGCTCCCTTCAATTCTTCAGAAGACAAGTGAGATGGCTCTGACACCAGATCTGTCACTTCCACCAAAATGAGTCATTATAGACACAGGAAGGAGAAATAACTTTACTGATCCTTCCAGCAATTTCATTAACCAATCAGTTCCCTGAGAGCAAGATACTCAGCTAACTTGAGTGTAATAGAATGACTTATGCCCAAGAGAAAGCAAAAACATATAGAGCCATTTTCATTATTTTACCTAACTTAAAGTCATTGTGTTATGTTAAGAGAGCAATTTCATTGAAATTGAGATGTCCATTGTGAATCATGACGGACAATGTCGCCTCCCATTTTGCAAGGTGGTTTCAAAACCCCAGAAGGCATTCAAAACTGGGTAGCCTGCTGGTGTGTACAGTCTCAGCTCCCTGGGACTCCTGGGCAGCAGGGCCTTTGGCACATATTCGGATGTTCAGGTGTTGGAAGCAACTCTGGCATATGGGAAATGTCACTGCCTCCCAGCACATCAGCAGCAGAGGCACATGGTTTTGCATGATTTAAATCTTGGGGTAAAATGCCTCACCTTAGCCCCAGCACTCATGCACTCTACTGCAGGAAACACTTCTGCAGCAGAGACTGTGACCAGTTTGACATCTGTCCAGAATTCCCTGGGCTAATAATGTTTTATTACCTTTTAGAGAACTCCCAGCAAGGTTCCTGCTACATAACTCCTCAGGACAGGTGGACACCAGACTGCAATAATGCACTATTATAATTTTATATATATATTGGATCCTGTATGATGGCTATTACATTTTAATTACCATGGTTATTTTACAGGTATTTCAAACATAAATTTTGTCATCGCAACCAGATTACTTATTGCTTAATTAAAATAAAAATGCCATGCATATTTTTCCATCTTGGAAGAAAATCCTCCCCCATGCCCCTTAAAATTTGCACATTTATACAGAATTTATTACTCAGAGTGGAATTGTACATTGAAGGATTGGGCAGCTCACTATGACTGAACTCTTTTCTCTGTAAAAGAAAAAAACAGTAACTTAAATGCAAGCACATTGATTATATAGACTAGATTAGAAACTTCTCTTTTACCTTTTATTTACCACTGTACAAGGAAAAATGCATACTATAAAGCATTATGACTTTCAGATACTAATAAATTTGATTTTCCCAATCATATACTCTCTTTAATAGTTTTGGTAAACTCCAATTATTTTTTTACCAATATGCCATCCTTAATATTAATAGAATTCATTACCTGTTGCAGGGAAAAATTATATGTAAAAAACTTATCCTAGCTAGCAGGTCTGATTAGATGCCTACATGGTCTACTGATATTTTTTTGACTCATAACCTCTTTTGGTGACCACTGTTCACTAGATGAGAAAGAGAAAAATTAGATGCAATGGTTTCAGCATCTTAGGGGGATATTATTAGCAGGCAAAAGTTATTTTATGGCATTTCATATTGAAACACACCACGTGAATACCTTTTATGCATGATTGGAGAGATCATGGTCTAGGTTTGTACCACGGCAGGTCTACCTGTGATGACTGCTCATTTGTGTGTGGCCTTTGGGGCAGAGGATTTGCATTGTAAAGAAAAGCTTGAGTCTGAATGCTCTTCTCTAGCATTTTTATTTGTATTACAAATACAAATCCACCCCTTATTCATATAATTTGTGGGTTTTCTTGGTAGTGCTTAGTGGTAGAGTTGTATTCTTAGAGGGTAGAATGGAAAAATAAAAATATTAAAACCAGAAGGGTTAAAACATATAGTCAATGTTCTATTGACAGCTATGACTTTAAATATTTACCTCCAGTTATACTATTTATAAAATTAAGCATTTTTATCACATTCTTGATGTTTTCAAGCTATTGTCATGTACAATTCTACAGCAAGGCTGTAGAAATAAAACCTTTCCCAGCCTTTCCCTTCAAGATGACCATAGGAAACTCAGGTATACTATTAAACACTCATTATTCTTCTTGTGTTGTTTTTTTGTGTTTATTTATTTTTGTGTCCTTGGAATAAGATTTTTTTGTTGTTTGATAAGCCAATATTTAAACATATAATTAAGTTTGGACTCTGAGGGGTTTTATTAGAAACAGTAGAAACATTTTATGACATTGCTTTTGGTGTGGGGATGTGTTGCAGTTCCTGAATCACTGCTATACACACTTGGAGATTCAGACAGATAACCTTGATTTTCAGGCATGAAACCTCCATAATATTTTTGAGTATGTGCCCAGAATTCACACAGGCAGCAACAAAGAAGACATGTAGTTAAAATTGAACAGGATTCTGAAAGGTTTGTTGCACGAGGAAAATAATGCTACCTCCAGTCATGTGTCAAAAATGTTTCTGAATTTTTACAGTTCTTGTCATTTTTATGAGATGAACCCAATTCTTAGAAAGGTTTCCTAAATGGAGATCTGGCTTGTGTTATGGGCTGCTACGTACAAAAGGCTTTGTTTTTGTTAGCTATTGAATGACTGTTGAGTGATCAAGCCTGAGATGTTTCTCCCTTATTTTTTTTTTAGTTAAAATAAATTAATGAAATTCTCTACTCATAGATCACTAACGTCGCACAGGTATCTTACAAGAAAAAAAGAGTGGCAGGTCTTAAAATGCTGATGAAGTGTTCTCTATGTTAAACATAGTAAAAGCAAATTTCTCTTCATAGCTGCATTTATTAGTATCTAATAGAAGGTTAATTTTTAACCCTAAGGAGAAAGAAAAATCTCTTTTGTGCTAGTTATAATATGACAATACTTCTGAAAATTTGTAAAAGATTGAAACTACTCTTTATTCCTCCGTTAGACACACTGCCTCAAGGGTGAAGCAACAATCACAGTTCTGTGTAGTCCAATATTTCCATTTGTTTGCAGTGTATGCGCCAATCTGGATTTATATGATGGAAGATTTTGGCATGGAGATAAAATCTCCCTGGTTTTCCTTCAGAAGACCAGGATACCACAAGCAGCTGTTAACAGAACTTTGATGTATCTTCTCACTGTCAGTCCCAGCTCCACCTTGCAATATAATCTGGGACTTGGTAGAATGTAATTGATCATATTTGAATTTACACATACATATGAATTTAGTAACATGAATAGAAAATTGCTGCCTATGTGGACAACTGTCTGTTCATTGTTCTTCCATGCATATCTCTCCTTAAGAAAAATGGTTAAATCTTTTTTATGCAATGGATTTCTTTGCACTCACATCCAGATAAATAAATATACCTGAAAAACAGAACCCAAGAATGATATAAGTTGTAATGGGCTTTCCAGAAGATGAAGCAGCTAAATGAAACTTAATACTGTGTTAAGTTTGAAACGTTAAATGAATATATGTGCGGAGTTTTTGAAAGTTGTTAAATCTTGCTTTTGCAATTGATGGGTTTTAATGGATATATGGGTTTGATTATGCTTTAAGTTACCTGAACATGGTTTTGTTTTTCTTAGTTATATTATTACTGCTACTAATTTGGGCACAGGTCGAACCTGTGATGCATTATGCAGAATGAAGGTGTGGTACTCTGCCAGCAGAGCCTTTCCCAATTAAAATCTGCTACATCAGTTTTCTGCAACTATGGCAAAAGAAGGAAAGTGAGAGACAAAAAAGTGGTGCTTTTAAATAAAACTGATGGTAGAAAAAGATAAAAACATTATGGAAACATCTCTTCAAGGCAAATATTGAACTACCAGACTGTTGACCTTCAGGTTCAACAATTGAGCAATATTAGGTTCAACAACATGTAGAGTGATATAATGTTATAAGGGCCTGACCCTATTGAAACCAATAGGAAGGATTTCAAAGAATTTTGAGAGCTTTGGATATGATCCAAAAAGTAAACTGATACTCCTCGGGGAGAGATTTTGCATACCACTTTTGGATTGTCATTCGCACTGTTATTGAATATGTCATTCACCTTAATGTATAGAACTAGTAAGGATCTTTTAGTAACCAGAAATTATATTTCATTCTAGCAATTACTACAGAAATACTGTCCGTTTCATAAGAATATAGGTGTTTCTTCCCTATAAATATTTAATAACATTTTATCTTGCAACAGTTAGTAGATTAAATGGCTTTGTCAAGTACATCTAGAAAGTAACTATAGATTTTTTTCTCCCCTATATTTATTTGCATTTAAAATGACTTTTTAACTGTTTGTTGTTTTAGCCCTAAAGTCTACAAATAGAATAGAGTATAATCTGAGATTCTGGTCTTTCATCTGTAATGACAGAGATCACATTGAAGACTGTTTTGTTTCTGAACTTGTATTCTTGTTCCATAAAGACTGTAATGTTACACTTGGGTCAGTAAGGGAAGAGCTTTGCTGACCAAAGGTCTCAGATTTGTTTGCTTCAAAAGAAGAATGTTTTTGAAAACATTTTTATGATCTCATTATGCTCACTATAAATCACCAGACTGCAATTTTTTAGGTTTAAAAGCTGACAAGTTGGGACTTTGAAGTTGTCACCAAACTATTTCTCCACTGGACTCTTACTCATGATGGTTCAGAGTGTTAGTCTCTGCAGAGGAGTAGTCAAGCTCTCTATGCTGATGAAAATGCCATAACTTCATGCAAACTGAAGTATTCCCCTGCTCTGCTTCCCTGGTCTTAGTCCTATGGACAGAATCTCTCCAGAGCTTCTGGAGGCATGTCTAGAATCCTCCCCACAAGATCATTCAAGTACATCCCACAACGTGAAAGAAGTGAAATTCCTTTCTGTGCTGCAGAGAGGGAGCAGAGGAATCAAGACCCAACACCAAATATTAGTTCCTCTGATGTCCCTGGATACTAACAAGCATGGAAACTTGTTCTAGAAGATTTACAGAAAAACTGGACAATTGAGGTGTTGGTGCCCATATTTCTACCATGTCATACCAGGGCATATTCAGTAACTTTGGTTTCAGGGCTGTTTTATAAAGTATGAGGGATTTATATCCAGAGTGTGTGTTTCCTTCATGAGACACTCCCCCTTGAAGACAGCAAAGCTGGCAGTCTTGTCTTGTGACTGACACTCTGTCAATGGTTTTGTTAGCTGGACAGAAAATTTCATTACAAACGCCAACTCTCTAACACCACTTTGCTTCTAGATTTAGGTGAGCTTTGAAAACAGATATTACAAAAGGAAATCCTTTATTTTCTGAACTGCTAGGAGAGATCAGTATTCCTGGTTAGTATTTGAAGGAATCATTTGGAAAGACATAAATAAGTGATTATTGCTTCCACGGAAAAATATAAAATATACTTGCATTTTCATTTCACTTACAGTCAAGACTAGCAACTATTATTTATCCATAGCTTTAATTTGTGTCCTGTATATACCAAGTCTGTTTCACACATTACAAACCCAAAATAGTTGCAGAATATTAAATCTTTAACTTTCTTATTTTCTTTTCTAATTTAGCTTTTTTAATGATAAGAGATGGCTTTTCCAGCTTAAATGAAATGTTTTCATATTAGGCTTGTGCTTTGTATGTCTTGCAATTTGGCTGTGGATATTAAAATGATTACTGAACTATGAAAACCTAATTTGTAAAGGTTTTAAAATATATTTTAGCACATAAAGACTAAAATGCCAGGGAGACCTTCTAGCAACCTTATATTACCTAAAGGGGGCCTGCAAGAAGGCTGGGTCTGATCTTTGGTTTTAACAATAAAATAAAATATTTTTTAAAATTCAAAAAATCTAAATCTGTTAAATGTATGATGGCATATTTTCACAGCTCTGCAAATGACTGCATATTCAAGAGCCTGTCTCCTTGCCTGTTAACAGCTAAAATGTATCAGCAGGAACACTAAAAATTTCACTGGTGGTTTAACCAGGTTATGCCAAATTTTATTCTCCCTGTTATCAATATTAAGTGTGTCACAGCATCTGGATGGTTAAAGAAGATACTCACAGGTATTACCTGAACTTATGTTCTGATGATTGCTTAGTTGTTCAAATATACCAAATATCAGAAAAATAGCTACAGACAAATAGGTGAGCAATTTGAAAATGTGTTTCTAGGCACCTGCTTAATCAATAAACACTTGCATAACCTTGAAAGAAAAACTTGACTGAAACCAGTCTCAGCTGATGGATAAAAAAGGAGGCTTTCAGGAAGCCATGGGAATATTCAACATGGAGGATAACCCCAGAAATCATTTCAAAATTAAGGACATGAAAAGCCATCCTGAGCAGAGAAGTATTTTTTCCTGGCTGGTGCTGCACTGGTGTCAGTCACTGGAGTGAGGAAGGAGCTGCTCTCCCCATGATTAACCAGCGCTGAGCACACACTTGACACATCTGAGATTTGTGTCTGCCCGGGGAGCACGGGGTAATGTGAGCCTCATGTTCTCACTCTGACTGTGGCCGGCTGCTGGCAAGCGCTGATCCTTACAGGATCTCAGGCTGACATGCTCCAATACTATTAATCTGATTCATCTGTGTTTGCCTTTCATATACACTCAAATGGACCCTGAGGAAGAAGGGCATGTTTTTTAGAAAAGCAGAATATACTAGCCTGAGGGATGATCTATTTTGATAGAGATGCCTTTATTTGCCATACCAAAAAAGAAAATTATTTACTGTACCAGGCCAAAAATACTTTGCATTTCCAGGCTTTCCCAGTAAAATATTATGTTTAATGCTCTCACTACTTTTGAAGGCATGGTCAATAAAGCTGCTTCTTGACAAGTTCTTGACTCCTAAAGCTGTTATTTTTTGGCCAGGATCTGCAAAATAAGATAATAAATGTGTTAATAACAAAGTCCTGATCCATGTTTCTTGAAATAAATGTATATATTTCAAATGGTTTGAAGGTAATCAACTAAGACTAATTTTTGGGCACTTAGACACTAAATTCTGTTGGTTTATCACTGAAGTTCAGGTACAGGAACCAGTCTCTTCTGGCTTGTAAGTAACCCAGCTCCTGCTGCTAGGTGTAGGGTAGTGGAGAACCAGAGGTATCTGAAGGAGTTGATCACAAAAAGATGGTGTTAAGGGAGATGAAGAGGTCTTTAAGCAAGTAATCTTCAAAAGGTTAGTGGAAAATTTTTAGGATAGTCAGAGCCACAGAAGCTGCCAAAAGTCCCAAGCTTGTGATTTGGGTCTGCTTAGCTTTCCCCATCCCCCAGTCTCCTCCTGGTCTCTGCCAGTTGGAGCTGATTGCACAGGAGATGCCCTTTGCTCTTTCCCAGATGTGCCTTTCCTCCACCCAGATC
This sequence comes from Prinia subflava, assembly GCF_021018805.1. Lineage (NCBI taxonomy): Eukaryota > Metazoa > Chordata > Aves > Passeriformes > Cisticolidae > Prinia > Prinia subflava. Next base: position 18,520,453 of record NC_086247.1, read on the forward strand.
CCCTCCCTTAGACCACAGACCCCCTGATAAGAGGAACTTGTAGAAAGCATTCATTTACTGATGAAATGGTGTTACAGTTAATTTTAACATAGTTTACAGAGATATAAATCTTTAGAATCTAAGACCTAGCAATTCATTTCATCCAGAATATTAAAGAAGACAACATAAAAGGATGTGATCTAACAGTCAAACCAAGATCTTGTATCAGTCAGCAAAGAATATCATCTGATTTGAAAAGAAATATCAAATATTCTTTCTTTCCAACCTGAATTCCACATAAACATTGCTTTGGAACAGGCTGCTCAGGGAAGTGGTTGAGTCACCGTCCCTGGAGGTATTTAGCAGACATGTAGACATGGTACTTAGGGTGGTATTTAGTGGTGGACTTGGCAGTGGTAGGTAAATGGCTGGACCTAACATCTTTAGGGTCTTTTCCAATCCAAACGATTCTGTGATTTCTTGCTCTTTCTTCCAGGACTACTGATTAATTTTGTTATGTTTCACTCACTTTAGGAAAAACATTCTGTAGTACAGGACAGATGTGAAGACATGAAGGAGAGGTACAATGTCCAGCACTAGCAGTGAGAATACAGTGCTTACCATAAAAGCCCAAAGAATCATAGAACCTAACAAAAACAATATCAGTAAGTACATTGAGTTCTCTAGATTATTTATCAACACTGCCACAAAAATAGGCTTTTCATGATCAAATGTGGTGGATTTTGATTCATTATAAGGAAAGAGTACTCACTGCAGGGGCAAGCTGAGTGAGTCTGTGTATCAACAAAATTAATTACACAATATCTTCTCTGGTCCCTGGTTTCTCATAGTGCAGCTGAACTTGTCTTTCAGCTACTTGGCATCTTTTTGTCTCATTATTATGGCAGAATAAGAACAGAACTGAAATCAGTGCTGTAGCAGCCCAAGAACTAAAGCCATGTGATCTCAGCCCAGAGCAGGGGGAATGAAGCATTGCTCAAAGCTAGTGTCCTGGTGAGTGACAGCATAAAGCTGTGGCATGAAGTCAGTTCACTGGACTGCATCATAATTTACTTTGTCCTTTCACCAGGAACACTGCTGGCCACCTCAGAGCACAGTGTATGCTGCATTCATCAAAAGACTGGTTCAGCCTCCCCTTCCAGAAATCATGGCCCACCTAAAGCAATCATGATTTATTTGTCTTCACAAACCCTTTTACTGGCTTAGCTTCAGCATGAGGTTCAGAAGCCCTAATCTGTTTTACTGCCTTGGTCTGATGCAGTTTAAGATAACCCTGCTGACCACACTGCAGCTCCTGTTAAATAAAAAATTCACTCTGTGTATCTGAAGACCCTCTCCTAAGATGTCTGCATACAGACCAGAGCCAAGGGAATCCACACGTTGCTGGCTGCTATTTCATTTCTCAGGTACCATCCCTTCCCATCTTGCAGAATATTTCTGAACTGCATGAAGCAATGTGCCAGGGCAAATTTGTCCTCACTATATGCTAGAATTATAGACAGAGGAAAATACAGTTTTCTTCAACATGGACTGAGTCACAAGAGTCCCATGCAGTGTGTCAGTTGTGTATATAGAAAGACGATCAGATGAAAGATTTATTTCTGTGAACTGGAAAGGCTGTGAGAGAAAATATTAAGCAATCAATTTTGCAATGTTAGTCTTCAGGACAGCAACAGAGATAAGTGCATTTCTCTGTATAAAACTGTCAACCCTGATCTCAGTCACTTGATGACTGAGTGATCTTAGTCATTTAGTGAAACACTAAATATGTAGAAATGTAGTCATACAAAAGTAAAGCAAAGTCAATCATCAATACATTAAATCTATAGTAAAAATGAGATGTAATTTTGTCAACTATGATAATTTTAGTTTTTCTAAAATGATCTATCACTGCAGATTTTAGAAAGAAATGCAATAGAAAAATCAACTTAGTTTTCATTTTGAGACAGTAATTCCATGTAACCAAGAGAATTATGCATGCCATTCACCATAAATACTTTTAGCATATATTTTTGTCTTAAATTTTGAATGATTTCACACAATTACTCTTTTCTCAGTATGACAGTAATATCATGATTTTTTACACACAGATTATTAATGTTTGGATGTTCATGGGTCATTTTTAAGGCACTCAATAAATACAGTGAAAACATACATACATCTTTTAGGAATACAATAGAACTTAGATATTTTAAGTATCTGTGCACTGGTAAACCTGTTATAACCTATGTATCCCTGCTACAAGCTTAAGCAAAACTTGCATAGGATGTAAGATGCCAGAATTCCAATGGTACGAATGAACTGCAAATAGGACAGAATAATTCCAGTTTTATCTGCAGCTACTGTGGTAATAATGGGTTTAGGATCCTACAATTAAATCCATTTCCTTGTGTTTAAATTCAGCTTCCTTTTCCTAGACTCATTCCAGACAGCTTTAGACACTTGACTAAGAAACATCATTTTTCTCCACCTTTTTGGTAAAATGTCTCTATCCCATCAGTCTATGACTGGCATGAGATTTCTAAATGGCCAAAAGCAGTATGGCAACAATTCTTATCCCTTGCTTATTAATTGCAGATAGTTGAAAGAAGAGGAAATATGTTTTTCTTTTGTGTCTGCCACTGTAGCTCATGAGAGATAGGATCTGATTCCTGCGTGCTCCTGATGTTATTGCACTGAATCACACTATCACTCTGACTTTACAAGCTTTACAAGATTAACTTATTTTATGAGTACTACTTAATGTAACAAACATGGTAAGCATCCATCAATGAACTCTTTTTTCAGAAGTCCTCTCTGCATCATTCCAGATATGTTTTATCAGGATCTTTCCACTAGAGGTCAACTACAATTAAGGTCTTGCTTGATTGATGCCTTTTCCTTTGTAGAAGAAAAGGCTTTTATATTTTGCAGAAAGAAAACAATTCTTTTTTTACAGACAAACATATTCATGTGAGAAAAATTTAAATATATTCTTATAATTTAAATATACTCTTAACATTTATTTAAAATTTTTGTCCTTTAAGTGACACACTTTCCTTGAGTTTATTTCCAGGTGTTTTGACTTTATTTTAATAATTTTCTTTTACACTATGCCAAGTTCTGCTGATCATATAGCCTCAGACAGCTCTTTGGATATGTTTCAACGGTGGCTTCAATAAAAAAATTATGACTGTAATTTTTCTATCCTTTTTGAAAGTATTGTTGCAGTTATTTTCTATATACTTGTTATAGGAGGCTGAGATATATTGTGTTATAAAACTGAAACTATAGTCCAGTCCTGTAATCCTCATGATTTGTAAACCTGACACAGTGATATGGTAGAAGTATAGAATGAACCCAACAAGAGGAATCACATGGAAATTATCGTGACCAACCTACTACCCCAGACCACAGAGTCACAGAAGGTGTGGTTGGAAGGCACCATAGTGAGTTCTGTGGTCCAACCCTGCTGCTCAAGTAGGGTCATCCCAGAGTGCATTGGTGTGTAATTTTGTGTTTTAATACCCTATGGTTTGTTCCTTGTCACCCCCCCCCCCAGGGGCTTGGTTTAGCCTGGGCTTGTCCACCCATTGGGTTGTCAGTCTTCCCTGATATCCACCCCTTATTCCCCAATGTTCTCTGTCAATTCTCCCTGGTACCAGCCCCTGCCTGGACTGCCCCTTTGGAAATCCCCTATTCTTCGAGGCTCCATTGGTCTGTTTATATAAATCTCCTCCCATTATCCTCCCCATTGGTTTGTGTTCTGCAAACCCCACCTTGTGTCCCTCCCCGGTCTTCTCCCTATTGGCCCCTTGACCCTAAACTCCACCCTGATTCTGTCCCTTAAAACCCACGGTCCTGCCTTTGTTCCCTGTCCTCAGCCCTGCTCTGCATTCCAGTTGTGTTGTGTTATAATAAAGGATTCTCAGACTGCTTGTGAGGCCCCCTTCTCTCCTTTCTCCCCTGACCCAGCAGCGACTGCTCAGGACTCTCAGGACCCCAGGGGTTGTGTCACTCCCCTGCCAAGTGCCACATCACCAGGTAGGAGACAACACCAGAGCACATTACACAGGATTGTGTCCAGAAGGTTCTTGAATGTCTCCAGTGAGGGAGACTCCACAAACTCTCTGGACAATCTGTTCCAGTGCATGGTCACTGCACTGTAAATAAGTTCTTCCTCGTGTTCAGGTGGAAGTTCCTGTGCATCAATTCCTGCCCATTGCCTCTTGTCCTGTCACTTGGCACGACCAAGAAGAGCCTGGCTCCACCTTCCTGACACCTTCCTTTCAGTACTGATAGACAGTGATAGGGACCCCTTTCACTTGCTTCTTCTTAAGGTTGAACAGGCCTCACTCTTTCCACTCTATCATTATAAGAGACATGCTCCAGTCCCTTAATCACCTTTGTCACCCTCCTCTGGACTCTCTCCATTATCCCCATGCTCCTCTTGCACTGAGGAGCCCAGGACTGGACACAGCAGTCCAGATGTGCCTCATCAGGGCAGAGGGGCAGGATCACCTACTTCAACCTGCTGGCAATACCCATCCTAATGCAGCCCAGGACATCACTGGCCGCTTGGCCACAAGGACACACTTCTGGCTCACAGATAGCTTGGTGTCCCTTGAGACCCCCAGATCCTTCTCTATGGAGCTGTTTTCCAGCAGGTCAGCCCCCATCCTGTATTGGCCCATGGAGCTGTTCCTCCTCAGGTGCAGGACACTGTACCTCCCTTTGTTGAATTTCAGAATCTCTTCTCTACCCATCTCTCCAACCCTCAAGGTCCTTCTGAAGAGCTCACAGCACTCTGGGGTATTATTGGCCCTCCCAGCTTTGTGCCATCAGTGAACTCATCGAGGAGACATCTGCCCCTTCATCCAAGTCGTGGGTGAATAAGTTAAACAATACTGGGCCCACTATTGCTCCTTGGGGGACACCACTAGTGACAGGCCTCCAACTACACAGCATGCCACTGAAAAAACACTCTGAGCCAGTTGTCAATCCGTCTCACTGTTAACTCATCTAACCCATACTTTCCAAGTTTGCCTATGAGAATGATGTAATACTGTTGAAAGCTTTGCTAAAGTTGAGGTAGACAATACCCACTGTGTCCTTCCTTCCACCCAGGCAGCTGCTTGGTTGCAGAAGGAAATCAGGTTGGTTGAGCTCAAGCCTGATTTACGTTTAGTAAATCTCTGCTGAGTACTTCTGATCACCTTCTTGTCATCCATATAGATAGAGATGGCCTCCAGAATGAGGTGTTCCATCACCTTCCCAGGAATTGAGGGGAGGCTGACTGGTCCATAGCTCACTGGTTTGTCCCTCTTTCCCTTTTTTGGAGACCAGGATGGCATTTGCTTTCTTCCACTCCTCAGGGACCTCATTGCCACAATCTTTCACAGATGATTGTGAGAACCTTGCTATGGGGCTCGCCAGCTCTCTCAGCACTCATGGAAGTTAGATCAGTTGAAGCTCATATTGAAAGACATTGCTCCTCTCAATCCTCAATCCAATATTCCCTCACTTTTCTGCATTCTATAGTGACATGGTTTTTACTGTAACATTGGGAACTCCTGACTGAACAACTGACAGAATATGACAAGAACGACCCTGGCAACATTCTAGATTTTCCATCTGTGTGCTTGATTTGTGATTCTTCTGTCTTAAACATCTTCAAGGTTTGGCGAGTCTAAATTATGTGGTATTATTTACTCCATATTTTAAAAAATCATATTGGCAAACAAACGTATTTCAGCTCAGAGACAGACTGACACCAAATTTTATCTGTGTTGATTTTCTGTGGGCTCACAGGTAGATAAAAGTAGGCTGGACTCTGGGAACTGGGTTTACAGCAGGAAGGACTCGCAGCTTCTTCTGCCTGTGTATAGCTGTGTTTAGATTAAAAAGACCTTGCTGAGATAAAACATGAATTTTTTACCAGTGCAAACAGAAGAAAAATCAGCCTCTTGGTAATGGTTTTTCATGCTGGAATACGTTATTTATTTCATATTCATCCTCTTTTCTGTAAGAAAGTGGCTTTAGTGACCGCCAAAAGGCTTAGGACAGATTAGATACAGACTTTTCAACATTTATTTTCAACTGGAGATCCAAAATGTTCTATTCAGCAGACATTAAAATAACTCAAAATGCTGTCTCTGTCTTTGATGTATGTAGCCTGAAGAAATGTGGCTGCCAGCTTTATCTGATTACTGAATCTTTATGGTCTGATACATTCTAGGATGCAGAGTTCAAGAGATGTTTGCATTAGAGTGTATAGGTAACCTAGGAATTGTCAGACTTAAGCAGACCAGTTACCAATTATTCTCTCTCCAAGTATTATCTCCTTAAGGAAAAGGTTCCAGGGGTCATTGGTAGGGAAGGACTTGCGTACTGTATCTAACTCACGCTGAGGTCTTGTTGCATATAACAAAGTCAGTTATCCATTTAGAGTTATACTGTATATGAAAAAGTTATTTTTAAATATTGTTAAGTTACTTAACAATACTTTATTTCTGTAATCAAAATTTTTAATATCTAAATGACACATCAGAAAGGAAAAAAGTTTAATTTTCTAAATGTAGAAGACTGCCTATCCATTTCTCATACATTTCTTTCTTATCCTTTTTAAACTAATTAGGAGCAGCTGCAGTTTAGGGATACTGAGCCTAATGGAGAACTTTGATGAGATGGATGCAGTGCTCCATGAATTTAATGTCTTATTTGGTTGCTTCTTTACTTTCTTACTCCAGTCCAGTTTATCAAAGTGGCTAAAAAGAAGAAAGTTTGGACTTGAAGATTCAGAACAATCTCTATTTCTTCTTTTTTTCCTACTACATATCCCTCTCTTTCTCTTCTACATATATTTTATACAGTATTTCCCAGGATTCAAAGAGAAAGATTTGATGTGATAACATGTGCTATAGAGATGCTCAGATTTAAATTAGTTGGCTCTGCCTTTTCATTCATTCATTTTTCTTCACTCATTTTGCCTTAAACCTTAAAATAACCTAAAATGTTTTCAAAAGTGTTTGACATGTCACAGACAAAAAAAAAACTTAATTGAACTTTTCCTTTTAAATTCCCCCTCCTATCAGGCTTGTTTCCCCCTTCCCAAGTTCTTGAATATTTCTCTTTTTTCATTATTTTAATTTCCCAGTCTCACCATTTACCTGAGATCTCTTCTCCCTAATTCTCAATATTGTATTAAACAACCAAGTCCTTGTATTATATATTAAAATATATAATAATATTTGATTGTGGAAGGAATAAGTTACAAACTGACCTTTATTTTATGTTTCTGGGTGACCAGAAACACAAAATTGATTTATTATAACCTAATATTTTTAATATTACAACTGTCTTATGAAATTCTGCCTTGCCTGATTTCAGCAGCCTCTTTCCCCACAGCTTCCATGGTCAGTTTTAGGTGGGGGGAGAGCCTTGAAAAAATGGTTTTGCAATCCTCTCATAAAAGAAGTGGTTTTACACTTCTTGGCTACACTGGGAATCTGAAAGTCTAAGAAGCAGTCCACCATTTCCCATTCCAGGAACATTCTCTGTCCTAAAAAATTTCATTTCCAATGTAAATGACACATTCTGTTTTGGTTCAGTGCTAGACAGCTGAGGCCAGGCAGGTGAGGCATGTCTAAAGCGAAGGTAAGACATAATTTTGTTACAAACTGGTAAAAGTCAGACTTGTTTAGCAGCAAATATGTTGCTTTTTTTCTCCTCATCCCCACCAAAATCATTAGAGGAAGATTTTAGGTAATTATAGCAAATAAACTCACAAACATTGTGCACCTTGATTTGTACAGAAGTTTTGGGAAAGCTACATCTTATTTGGTAATAGACTTACAAAGTTTATTTCCTTGGTCTCCTTCAGAGAAGTGTCATTAACTGCTTTGCAAAGGTTTAAAAATTTGGTTTCTGCTGAAGAGTCAAACTCCTTGGCAATATTAACAGCATAAATAAGCAATGACAAAAGAGTTTATTTCTGGCATGCTTTGCCTTAAATAAACCTTTTGAAGAGAAGGTAATTATTTTCTTTAACCATCAAAAGCTATTTCAACCATGGTAGTCCAGTTGTGAGAATTTGCTGAGTTTTTGTTATTAATTGTCTTTCATCCTTCTGAACACAATTTTAAAAAAGACCCATAAGTATTAAATTAAAAGAAATAATTATTGTAAATTAGACCTTAAAAAAGAATGCACCCTGAAGTCCCATTGAAAGAATCTGGGTTTAACCCTGAATGTCAATAACTTTTCCCAATTGTGAAAACTGTGATACAGGCTGTTGAATCAGTGAGAGTTTTAACAAGACTAGAAATGAGACACTGGTACTATTATAAAATTAGAACTGCCTTTAGATTAAGGGAATGCTTTTGTTTAATTCTGCTCTTGCAAAGTCACTCAATAATAGCTTTTAAAACTGTTGCATTCAGGAAGAGGAGAATCTAATTTGGATAATTTAGGGGTTTTTTTCCTTTTGGTGGTTTCTTCAGCTCAGAATATCCTCAATGAACAAGGTCTGGTTTTAAGCAGGGAAGTAGAAATTAAACCAGATACACATTATGTGTCCTACACTTATGCAAATGGAAGCTTTATTCCAGGAATAAACAAAACTCAATCAAATGTCTACTAAAATGCCTGGAAACTGAACATTCCCACTACAGTTCTGTGTTCATTAGCACCAGCAAACACGTGAACTGGTGCTTCTTGGGCAGTGCCATGCATACATACAATAGGGGGAGTTTAAAAATGCCCCCCAAGCAATAATAACTGAGTATATTAAAGTCAAGCTAAAACTTTATAGCAATGGCCAAAGGACTTGCAGGGTTCCTTGTATCCCCTCTCTCCCCCACCTAACCTCAAGGTCCTATTTCACTACATTTGGCTTGAGAGGCTTTTTGACAACTGTTGTATGGGATATTTTTCTTATGGGAAAACTATTATGTCATTCCTGCCGAGCCTTACTTCTTGGGAAGAGTTGAACTGAATTGGTCCAGACTTCCTTGAAGGATTTTAGTTTGAATTGATCATCCTGTAAGCAACTTAAAATGTGAGCAACTGAAAGAAGGAACCTATTGAAAGAAGTCTAATGACAGATAGCACTGAAAATCCAGCCTAAAGTGGCACAAAAACTAAGCTGGCTAACTCAAATATATTTTAAATGAGGTTTAATTGCAATTTTTGCTTCCTTCCTTTCTTTCATTCCTTTTTAGTTTTGTTTTGGTTATGTTTTTTAATAAATTATTTAAATCTAAATTATCTCTATTTAAAGAAGTTCTGCTTTTAAGGTATGGAGAGATGAATATGATTTTGGCCAAAACCTAGGACCAGTTTATATGTAATCGTAGTTGTTGAGCATCTGGGATTGATAGAACTGAACCTATGTTAAAAAGAACACATTTGATGAATTCCACATGTTTTAATATGGCACTCCCTCCCAAACTAACTGGATCAGGATGGGAAACAAATAAAAGATAAAAGTTTTAAAATTAAAGACCTAAGCGGTCTTAAATGTAGGCAGCTTGAAGGTAATGGAGAGGGTGGCATCGTGTCCAAGTAAGTGGACACAAGTCCAAGTAAGTAAGTCTCTATATTTTCTTTGTTTTTGAGGGCTGAAATCTCATATGGACATAAAACTAGAAGTAAATGCTTAATCTTGACAGTGAAGATGGTGTTTGAATTCACTTTCTCTTGCTAGTAGCTGTGCTTCAGCCTTGTTTCAGTCTACAGATGGGCATGTTAATGATTTTATAGCAAACTTTAAAGACAAACTAATGCACGTGGTAACTTCAAGGATAAAAAAGGCAAAGAAGAATTGGCAGTCAGACAAAAGGCTGGTAATCCTCTGCCAATTTCTATGTAGCTTAATTAGAGATAGACCAGCAAATTGATAAAAAAAATTGATTAGTTAATTTATTAACATTTTCCTACAGCTGACATACAAACATAACATCTTTGATTGTCCCATTTTTCTCTTTTGGGCTATTTTCTCATCCTTGGTTTTGGCTAAGTCAGGCATAAAGTATATTGTTCTTCATAAAATAATCTGGCATTTAATCTTTTCTTCTTTTCTTCTTCCAGCCCATTTAAATTGTGAGAAATATGTTTATGCAATAAGAAGTTTACTGTTACTGCAGCTTGGAGAGTTGTTCATGGTTTTTGCTAGTGCAAGGAACATGGAGGGAGCAAGGGTCTTCTGCTTCATTGTGGTAGCAGATCAGTAAAAGGATAATTTTCACCTTCCCAGAGTGCTGTGCAGACATAGACAGCCAATAATTACACTTTGAGACCTGTGATTAGGTCAAGAAGAATCAAAAAATGAAAAAGGTAATAGTATTTTCTAACTGTTGTAATTTAAGCCAAATGGAGCATGAGGTCTACTGAAATAAATGGACATTTCCCATTGTTTGTGTTTGAAAGAATAATTTTAGTTGAAATGTTAAGTAAAATTTATCCTCCAGTGTGGGCTTCTAAGCAGAGGCAGGACAGTTTTTCTGTTCCCTTTCACTTATGGTAGCATGGCTTGAGATGCAATGTGGGAGTCTGTCAAATCTTTTATCAGAGTGACTTTGTGGTGGGTTGACCTTGGCTGGATGTCAAGTGCCCACTGAGCTGACCTATCATGCCCCTTCTAAACAGGACAGGATGGGGAGAAAGTAAGATGGGAAAATCTTCTGGGTCAAGATTATGCCATTTTAGTAAAGCAAAAGTACAGGTCACACACACAGAAGCAGAGGGAAACAAAAGATTTTATTCTCTGCTTCCCACCAGCAAGCCATGTCCAATGCACTCCTGGGAAGCTTCAGTATACACAGAGATTGCTCAGGAAGATAAGTAGTAAATAAAGAATGTTCTCACTTCCTTCTCCTTTTTCCTAACTTCTATTGCTGAGAATACTCTAAAGATTTTGCCCACCCCCAGCCTCTGGTGAGGTGGGAATGTTGGAAAGAGGGCCTTGGTGCTGTGCCAGCACTGCTCAGCAGCACCCAAACACCTTCCTCATCACCAATGCAAAGCACAGAACTGTGAGAGCTGCTGTGGAGAAAATCAGCTGCATCTCAGCCCCAGCACAAACCTACAGCTGATTTTGTTTGCCCCACTTTTATGTGAGTGGAGGAGGAAATTGCCCTCTGTTGTTCCAGGAAATCCTGGGCATTAAAATCTTGATCATATATATCACTTTTATTTTATTTATTTTCTTTTGTGCTTAGTTGAACCTTTTTTGTTAGTTTTATTTATAGCCAGAAGTAATGTATACACTGTCCTCTAAGTGTGTGCATGTGTGCACACATTTCCTACCCCGTGGAGTGCTGGAGAAAGATTGGTAACAACATGAGTAAGTTACACTGGAAAAGTATGTGCTGCATTATGGAGAAATAAAGTGTTTCATTTTTGTGAATGGGAATATACTGCAAACCTCTACCCACAGAAAATGAAAGCAAGTGCCTTTACAGGGCATTTAGTTTTATTTTGAGATGAAGTAATTAATTTTGGAACTTGTGACTTAAAAAAATTTACATTTAAATGTATAAAGTATTGAGTTGTCATTTTTCCACCTAAAATACCAAAGTATATCTAGTCAAGACAATTCCTAAAGTAAATGTTATGAATTCATTATGGATAAAATGATTAAATCATTAAGTGATTTAAATTGGATTGAAAAACATTGAAAGAGTACATTTCAAGCTACATTAAAGACTTGATCAACATTCCAGAAAATTTAAAACTAATATATTAAAAGCACATAAATCAACAGTGACAACACAAATCCAACATGAAGACAAACTTTATGTCATATAATATTACAAATACTTTTACTTTAGAAGAACCATTCATGATTTAATCAGAACTGATAAAAGGAAAATAAGTCAGAGATAAGGCTCTTGCTTTGAACTACTCTTGACCTTTTTTTAGGTGTCTTGTCAGAGTTAATGATCTTTTACTGTTTAGCATGGGATGTCTCAGGTGCAACAAAGTACAGTCTGGTAACTTATTTTTTGGAAAAGCTATGCTTGAGCTCCTGTAAGCATGGTTGTGATGGGTTGGACTAAAGATTCTTCTAGTCTGAGATATTGTCTCTGACACTGCCAGTAGCAGTTGTTTCAGAAAATGGGAATAAAAATTGAATGAGTATAACATGATCATCCCCATGGCAAATCCATCCAGATGCTGGCAATCTGATTTAGGGAAACCCTGAGCCAGAGGTTGCAACCTTTCATTCACATTTCATAACATTCCATTAACTTACTTATGGTTGTACCTAATAGATTTTTGAACCATTTATACTCCTGGCGTCCTGCACACCTCATGACAATGGGCTCCACAGATTGAGTAGAAAGCATGAAGAGCTATATCATCATATTGTTTCAATCTTAAACTTGATTTTTGATCACACTTCTTTATTCTCCTCATATGAGGCCTAGTAAGTACTCACCACCTTCTCATTACTTCTAGTTTTACTTTATCTCTAGTAATATATCTTCTCAGTTGTATTTTTCTTCGCTGAGTTTTTGAGGTTTTAACTGAACTCTCCTTCAGAAAAGGTCATTCTGAATCTGTCTCTTGAAAATGTCTTAATCTACCCACCTTTCAGAACTGAATTGTTGAAATTAGGGTCTTGTTTACTTATGATTCCTGACGTGACTGGGGCACACATGTATCAAGACAGAGCATAACTTTTTATCTGCCAAGATTAAAAGAGAACTACAAAGACAGGCATGGCATTTAACTTTAAAAGGGTCTGTTGGTGTTAGAAGCCAACTACAGGCTCCAAACCACTGAAGACAAGTTGATCTAAGGGCGAATTTTGGCCCTAAAATTGTATTACATGAAGTAAGTGCTATTGGGAGCAATTAACAATTCGTCATCTGCCAATAAATACATAGCTATTTTCTGTTGGAAGAATAGGGAGTGAATGATATATTAGCTACCATTTTGTAATGACAACCACTGTACCAAAGTGGAAGTTTTAAAACACTCAAGAGGTGTTTCAGAGACTAAATCTTATGCCCTTCTGTGGGCCTGACATTGGTCTGAATTTAGGCTTCAGGCTCTGCTAGTGTCTGTGTGAAAGGCAGACGAGCAACTTTCTCATGTTAGCCTGAGAAATCTAAAGGAGGAATTCAAACAAACCTTGGGAAGTGAGAAACCATCCGCAGGTGGTGTTTTTCCAACGTGTTTACTGGAAAGAAATGTTTACTAAAGAGTGTAGACGCTGAATAACCAATCATGTTCTTTGCACCGAACTACTCTATAAAAGTAGAATGTAGAAGAATAAAGTTTGCTCTCATCTTTACCATCATGGAGAGTCATGTTGTTATTTCTGTGCCGTCCGAAAACCATAGCAACATCTGGTGACCTGACGTTTCGAAGAAGTTCAGCGCAGCCGGGACTGATTCATGCAGCAAAGCTTGAAAATTCTACCTGCCTCCTCAGAGAGGTAAGCGAAATATCTCCACGTTTTTTCTAAAGAATGCTGGTCCTGCTGACCATGGAAAAAGATCAATCCTGCCAAAAGACAGCAGGTCGGACGGCACCCAGCACAGCTGGACTTTAATTTCTAGAAAAGACAGCCGGGCAGAGGTTCCAGAAAAACCTGGGGAACCCCTCTCCTGAGAGAGGACAGCTTGTGCCTTTCCTGACAAGAGCAGCTGGAATTCTTCGCTGCCGACAGCTTGCCCAGCGCTCCCCCGACCTCTTTCGGTTCTGTCTGGCCGAGATCAAAGCGAGCGTCTGTAAGCCTCTCCCGGCCGGCAGAGACGGCGCTTCCTTGGCTTTTCCTTCTCCTTTCTTCATACCACGGATGGCTGGCAGTGGTTCCTGCGCTATCATCCACTGCGACTAGTCTGTACCGTGACTTTAAAAGATGCTAGCCCGTCCAAGATACAGCTGGTCAGATTCCGACCCAGAGTGTGACACAACGATCCTTTCCTCGTCGGCGTGGCCCAACATCTGGCCTGCGGATGGGACCGGGATCGAAAACCTTTGATCCCTCTGTATCCTTCTGTGTGTTCAGGGCGAAAAGTTCACTTTATGAGTGTTTTATGCTTTTAACGTTACCTGTGCTTGTTTTTATGATTGCCTGTGTGAGTTTAGGGCTTGTCTTTCTTTGTGTCTCTGTGTTTTAACTTTGTTCTTTCCCTTGTGCGGGGTGGGGGGTGCGGTGAGACAGAGGCATGGCAGCACGGATGCGATCTCCCTGCCTTCTCTCTCTCTCGCTCGGTTTTTCTCCCGCCCTGCTCCAGGGCGCTGCAGCGGCTGCAAAATCTCTCTCTCTCTCGTTTTTCCGTATTCGGTTTTCCCCCCTCCCCACAGGCGCGCGGGTCGGGCGGGTGCGCAGGTCCCTTCCCCGCACGGTGCCGCTGAGACGGGCGGCTTGGAGCAGCTTTGCCTCTTCGTCCCCCCCCCCTTCCCCCCAGGGCGGTGAGGGGGGCCACCGGCTCTCCGCTTGAGACAGGCGGCGGCAGGGTGGCGGCGGGCTGAGCTCCGCCGAGCACCGCTCCGTTGTCCCCTCTCCGTTTCCCCTCCATTTCCTTCCCGCGTGAATTTGCACAGCAAGTCGTCATAGGAACCGAGGAGCGGTCTCCTCGCTCCTTTTCCCCCTTCCCCCTGCCATGAGCGGCGGGGTTCGCTCCCCCACTCCTTCCCTGCGGGCCGAGCGGCTGACTGCGAATAGGGCACGAGGAACTTGCCGTTCCTCTAGACAGCGGATAATGCTGTGGGAGTTGCTTCGCTTGAATTTTTTTTTTTTTTTTTTTACATAGAAATGGGGGCCACGTTTGTCTGGATTTCCCCCAGCTCTGCGGAGCGGCCCTGGGGCCATTGAGCCCCCAAAGCCCCACTTAGGGCAGGGCCAAATAGCTTCACCGCCTTTAAGGCAGGCAGAAGCTTTTTCCTTTACAGAAAAATGGGGGCCACGTTTGTTTGGATTTCCCCCAGCTCCGCGGGGCGGCCCTGGGGCCCTTGAGCCCCCAAAGCCCCACTGAGGGAGGGCCAAATAGCTTCGTCGCCTTTGAGGTGAGCAGAAGCTTTTCCTTTTAGAGGGACAGTTGATTTTTGTTTGGGTTTATCCCTTCCCCCCTCCCTCAAAACATTTCTTCTCAAGGCGTCTCTGTGAACAGAATTGGAGCCTTAAATGCCTGTTCATAATAGAAGAAATATGACAAGAAATACAAAAAACAAATAAGCAACCTTTGTTGCCTTTTGCAGATAACACAAGTATTATTAATAATTCTACAGTATAACCATCGGTTATGAGTTTTAAGTGTTATCTCAGTTTTTAAGATATTTGATGTGAATTCACTGATATGATAAAGTTATTACAGTTCTACAGCCGGCTGCTGCTACTGCTGCTGCTTCTGCTTCTTCTTCTCATGTACTTTGCTATTTGTCTATAATTGCCTGTAAGACACGTGTCAGCCAAGAATTTTTCCTTGTTTTCTAGCTGTCTATGCTAGCTTTGCATTCATGATTTTCTAAATATTTTCAGATTTCCAGACAAGGTTATCTGAGTTTGTAAGAATGCCTCCTCTGTCCTGACGGTTTGGGATGCAGTTCCAATCCTGGTCACAGACCATCTCAAGAGCCTGCTGAGCTCAGAGCATCTCTACCCTGACAAATTTAGGAGGTGTCAATTACCATATTAGTTTCTTATTATAAGATTTTTAAGAAGTTTGTTTTTAAAATTGGTGTAAGGGATTCCTCTGCAGTTAGAGCTGGGCACTGGCCATGCCTTGGCTCTCTCTGGAAGGGAATTGCCTATTTGCCCAGATGTTTTAGCAAAAATTACATGAGTTATTTGACTCAACAATTTGACCTTTAAATATAATAGCTGAATTGATCTTTGAGGTGAACCTGGGATTCCTGCCCGGGAAGGATGAACAGGATCTCACTGGTAAAGAAGCACTTCAGCTTTTGCAGTTTCTGGGCTGATCAAAATTATTATTAAAAAGATAACTTGCAACAATGTAACATTTATGTTATGAACCTGAAGAAAAAGTAATTCTGAAACCTGGATGTTGAATTTAGACAATGGAGCCTGACAAGTTTGTTAACTTAAGGAGAAGATGTGCCTGTGTTTTATCATTAGCAGGTTCAGCAGTCGTGTTACCCATCACCTCTGAGGAGTGAAAAGGGACATTGCATAGCCTTAGTGGCTGTCACATAGACTGCAAAGATGACCATGTGGTTGGAAGTTATGGAGACAACAGAAGTCCTGTGTCAGCAGCATGGTCCTGTTTTCATCGATCTTCCTCGAGTCACTCCCTGCTTCAGACTTCAAGAAGACATCCAGTGATGCTAAGGATCAACATCTTGTCTCAATGGACTTTTTCTTTTCATGTGTTTTAATTCTATAGTAGATGTTGTTTCATTTAAGTTTCCTACATAGATGTAGTTGTATTTTAGGTAATATTTCACGTGCCTTCGGTGTATGTTTTGTAGTTATTAAGGGCTGTTATTTCACTTTGTGGTTTTTGCCTTTCTGGTCTTTGGGATCATGTAGATTTTTTTTGGAGTCAGATATCTTTTTATTGATATTTTTATTAATTTTATTATTCTTTTTTTTCTTTCTAGGTGACATCCTACAGATATCATGGGCCAATTGAGTGACCAGTGGTCCAGTCCTGCACATCCTGCAATGGGTCTTTGCCCTTTCAAACATCACATGCATTTTTTGCATTTAAAAAAAAAAAAAAAAAAAAAAAAAAAAAAAAAAAAAAAAAAGGGTCAACTCAGGTTGTCCAAATAATTGGAAAATTAAATCAGTTTGCGGTTGCAGGTGTAATGCAAGGACCACTGTCCTTTGCTAAAAGGCAGAAAAAGCCCTTGTTATCTGAAAGGATGATTCCTAGAGTGATAGATCTTGACAAATTAGACTGCCATTTTTGAGCAGGCTAATGATGTTTTGTTTTTTTCTGTATTAGAATTAGTAAATAGCTAAGCTTGACGCTGGTGCATGGACATGGTTATGAAGGGTCAACACCAAATGCCACAGAACTTCCCTGACCATTTAAGTTGGTGCCCAATGAAAGTTCTGTTTAGTAATTGGTTGATTACTAATGGGACTTCTGGTGTCATGTTTGTCTTTTTTTCTCTTGCAAGGGCCCTGCAGGAGAGGACACAGACACAGACGTCGCCCTCAGCAAAAACTAAAAGGGGGAGATGTGGGCCTGACATTGGTCTGAATTTAGGCTTCAGGCTCTGCTAGTGTCTGTGTGAAAGGCAGACGAGCAACTTTCTCATGTTAGCCTGAGAAATCTAAAGGAGGAATTCAAACAAACCTTGGGAAGTGAGAAACCATCCGCAGGTGGTGTTTTTCCAACGTGTTTACTGGAAAGAAATGTTTACTAAAGAGTGTAGACGCTGAATAACCAATCATGTTCTTTGCACCGAACTACTCTATAAAAGTAGAATGTAGAAGAATAAAGTTTGCTCTCATCTTTACCATCATGGAGAGTCATGTTGTTATTTCTGTGCCGTCCGAAAACCATAGCAACACCCTTCATGTCGTCAGACCAAATATATGACACAGAGAAAAAACTGGGACACATCTGAAAATGTTTGTAGTGCAAATATGCTCAGACCACAGTCACGGGACAAGGTTGCATAACACCCAACTTCAGTTTTAAGGACTTATATTAGGGGGAGTTTGTAATTAAAATTATAACGCTGTTAAGAATTGAAATTTTTCACTTTAGAGAAGTTGCAGTTGAAGTTCAGCTCATAAAGATTAAGAGTGTATTTAAACAGGAATCCTAGCAGGTATTTTATATTTGTGTGTTACCACGAAGAGCCCCACACCTTTATTAATGAGCACAAATGTTACTGCATTCAGCCAGACAGTCTAGTTCTGTCATGAGAGGAGAGAAGACAAGTGCTTTTCTGGTTTGGTTAGCTTGACCAAGGCCTCACCTTCACCAAGTCCTAGATGCAAACATAGGTTACCATGCCTGTGAAGGATGGCCTCCTACACAGCCTCACCCTCGTGACTTCTGAAGGCATATTGCAATGGAAACTTGCTGATGATAAAGAACAATTTTAAAATTTACAGAGATAAATGTGGTTTTTTATCAACTTTGAGAATTTCCCATTATTCCTCAACTTTTCTCATATTATTTACATATTACTGCAGTATTACTTGTATATATCACATTACATTAGCATATTGTTGTTATTCGTATCTATAAATACTCAATGTTTCATGTTATTCATGAGTAAGTATTGACATTTTATTTTAAAGTGAATGTTTCTACTAATGAGTTCCATCCCATTAATTTTAATTTTTTCTGTTACACTACAGCCATCCTGTGAAATGGAGATCTTCTTATAGAATACACAGAAACAGTGCTCAACCAACCTGTAATCTTCTCCTTGATAAAAAGGCTATTTATCAAGGAGAAATTTAACAAAGCCTACTTTGTTATAAAGTATAACTTTATAACAACTAATTACTCTCATGTAATATTTCAATATTTTTCTTAAATTACCTAAATTACATACACTAAATCTGGATCTCTTTGAGAACTGCAGAGTTAAAAAATATCAATTTGTATATCATGTACCTAGTCCTTCTTAGTATTCAACTTTCTACAAAAGACAAAGATTGTACCAACATCTTCAATCAAGGAAAATCTTCAAAAATTACCATGAACTGGCTGTGCTTATCACTCTAGCCTTTGCTATTTTAACAAGTCATCAATATTATTGTAACTGTAACCTGCTTTTTTAGTTCCAGGGAGTACAAATTTCTCATTTTGCCATGAATAGATTTACATCCCATAGGTTGTCTCTCATCTGTAGGGTAATCCACATTACTTCAGTCAACTGCTTTAGTTCTCACTGAAGTTCTCTCATAGTTTCTCAATGTGGGATTATATGTAACTAAAATCTGTGGTGATTTTATGTTTTTCCATTTATGAAAATTTTTTTAAGCCCAAGACCAAGAAACCTTAAAAAAATGCATTTTAACACAACTTCCTCTTCTTTGCCAATAATAAACCCCAATTTACATTCATATACACTCAGGGCTTAATCCATTCAAAATGTGTGATTTGTAACACTCTGATTTCCGAAATGAAACCACAATGGTATATTAATTCAAGTATTTCATAGCACATTCAATATATTATGTCATTAATATTCTGTCTATGCACCAAAGGGATTATGCAATGTTAATATGACTAGTTCTACAAGCCCATGCTGACTATTGTTAATTTTACTGACTCCCCCTTGATTCTTTATTAATTGATTACCATATCATCATTCATCATTTCCGATGACAGGTCTATGAATTATTCATATTTTTTCATATCTCAAATTTGGCTTGACATTAGCTTAGTTTGGATTTTTTTCAGTATTCCTGCTTTACTAAAAATAAATTTAGCAACTGAGTAAAATGAGTAAAATGAGTAAAATTTAGTAAATGAGTAAAAAAACAAATGAGAGAGCTCCCAAGCCATAGTTTTTAAATATCTTGGACACAGATATTGGAGCGAGTAGTTTAAAAATACCTAAATTTGATAATTACCTTATGATATCTGGCTAAGATTCCATTTGAAAGTACATGTGTAACATTATGTAATGTAATCCTAATTTTTTTATCCTAAAGATGAATAATAATTGAAATAACACTTTCAAATTTTCAACATTATTATTCAATTCAACATTAGTATTGTAATTTTCCTTGTTTCTAGCACCAAATGAAAATTCTTCAGAATTCTACTTTACTTTGCCAGACTAATAATTTTCCTTTGATTTTTTTCATTTAAGTTGAAAAGTATGCTTTATTTTTCAATTCAAGCATCACAAATATATTCAGGTTTCACTAAGAATTTTCTCCAATTCATATCTTGTAATTTATATCCACTGCTATAAAATTAAATTTAGATTATCCCATTTCTACTCTAGACCAGGTTGTTATGCTTATGATTTGGATTTTTTGATTAGCATGGAATTTTTTTCCAGACTTTGATTTCTGAGGAATTCAGTAAAGTTTTCTTCAGCATTTTCAGATATGAATCATAATTTTCTGTTTAAATTTTCTTTTAGATTGACTCATATAAATTTCACCTTTGAGAATTGTCTATTATGACATTAAATATTTTCTTATATGAAGCAATTTGTTTTAATTCATTCACAGTATTTTAATTCTATGTATCTAACAAATTTTGACCTTGTGATTAATTGTTTCATATGTGACAAGATGGGAAGTAGTAGAATTTCACATATTTTCTGTTATTCATTCACTTAATAGAATTCATCTATCATGTCCAAAAATTGTGACATTTAAATATAGTCAACAAGACAGGACAAGCAGCTGCTCATATTGAATTCCACCAAGATAATGTTCTTTTACCTTCCCTCTATAGTTCTGTCTTCAGGTGTCATTTGCTGATTAACACTAGCTGTCACCTAAGTGACTATATTCTGGGTATGTATTCAAAGAAACAAGAGCAGGCAATGTGTTTTCCTTCTCCCTAATAGATTAGAGGTCTTAATTCTATCAGTCATGCAAATCTTGTCAAGAAATCTGATTAACTGAAATACTAATTTCACCCTTCCCTATTGCTCTTAGTGTGAAACTTTTCCATCTTATACATCAGTTTGTTTTTTCTGGAAAAGAAGGTTCTGTTGCTGCTGGTCTGTGAATGTATGCAGATCACATAATTTCCATCTAAGATCAAAACATTCATGCATACAACTCTCAGGATTCATATCACCTGTTCTCATGTGTTGCCATGAATTTTCCTGGTTTGCTGAGCGTTCATATTAAAGGAGAAATGTGCAGTTTCTCACGCCGGTGAATGGTAAACACAGGACCATGTTTTGTAAATATTGGCAATGTTATGAATTCCTTCTCCAAGAGAAGGGGAGGTTGAATGACAGCCTCCTGGACCAATGTGGCAGGAGAGGTGGTGATACCCTTCTCCAATCCATGGTCACCTTGCCACAGGTATATAATGGCAGAATAAACTAAGGGCAGGGTCTTCTGCCCTGCTGCTGTTGTTGCACCCAGATCTGTGTCTCCAGCCTGTTTCTCCTGGTTAGGCCTCCACGGTGATACTCAT
The DNA here is from genome assembly GCF_021018805.1 of Prinia subflava. Lineage (NCBI taxonomy): Eukaryota > Metazoa > Chordata > Aves > Passeriformes > Cisticolidae > Prinia > Prinia subflava. Next base: position 18,541,506 of record NC_086247.1, read on the forward strand.
GTACCTAAAATTACTCAATAACATCTTTGGGGACTATAAAGTAGACTTCTTTAAAACAGGCTATGAAGTGCTTTGCACAGGGAACCATGACTAAGTCCTGGTGGAAGACACTTAATTTAAATCTAAACTGCCACAGAAAAACAGTCCAATAGGTATGCTTAAACTCCCAGGCCCCTTGGATAGAGCTGAGTCCAATGCACAGCTCACCCTCTTTCATTGCAAAGCGTGCACAGAGAAACACAAAGGGAAATGATAGCCTGAAAGCAACGACCTACTCCAGGAAGCATATCCTCAGCAAATTGCAAAACAGGTTTTTGGATTCATTTCTGCCTTAGGTGGTTTGAATTCACTTTGCTGAGCAGCAAGGTGCAACTGCCAGGTGAGAATTTTCCAATTTTAATTTTGGGGCTGGCATAGTGCCACCAGAAATGTGATAATTGAGGAGCCAAACACTTAAACTAGAGCTTGACCCTGTGTTGATCAAGAATAAATGCTAATTTTATTCCCTTGAACATTGGAGTAAGGGGGATTGTCCTTGGTGTTTCATCTTGCCTAAAAAGGATCAGGGAAATCATCATAATGTGATGCAGGTGGGGTAAGGCTGTCCCAGTTGAGTAAAATCACACCTCTCTGTGGCTGTTTCCACAAATACACGATGAATTGTGCTAAACCTTTTTTTTCCTCCTGTAGCTATTCCCATTGCTACATTACCCAATGTTTAATTTTGAGGCCTCTGTCTCGTGGCCTATCCCACAGAGAAATTGGGGAGAAGCTCTGTGCACAGGAATGTGCTGCTGCTCACTTGGCCCAGCTCACAGCCCTGGGCTAGAGAGAGTTTAGACGGTGGGGTCCAGGACAAAGAGGCCAAACTGTTGTCCCTTAATGAGTTCATTTAAAAATCCTAGAAGCAGGCAAACGTATGTGGATAGGCTGAAAAAGAACACCCCAAACTTCCCACCATGCAAGGCAGTGTGACTGCCAAAGCATGACCACACACAGAAACACGGCCCTGTAAGACAGGCGTGAGCCACGGAGGCATTCCTCCAGCCCAGGATTCCCAATCTGTCTGTATTTGTCACAGACATGCACTTTGACCACAAACAGGATGGTGATACACATCTTACCCTGCTCCCTGTCAGACGTAGAAGAATGACATAACGGGGTGTTAAAACCCCAACACAGCTGGGAAAGCATTCTTTCAGAGCAGGCAAGACAACATCACACATACTTCAAAAATCCAATCCAAAGCCCTGGAATAATTCAAGCATGTGTTATGTTTTCCTGGACCCGGAGTGACTCCTAAACTCAAGCACTTTAAGAGATGACAGCACAAACACCTCTGGGGCAAACAAACACTCATGTAGAGACATACTTACAATTTCCCTTTCCCCAAATACACTTTTGGATGGAATCTGAGATAAGAATTTCTCTTCTCTCTTCTGAAGGAGAAGAATAGAATGTAAAAGAAAAGTCTCTATCTTTATTCAAATGAGCATTGAAAGATTTTTTTGTTTGGTATTCTGAAGCTGAGTTTGTGACACCTAAAAAATGCTGACCTTGGAAAGTAAACCACTGGTGAAAGCCTGTGCTTCTAAAGGAATGAACTACATGCAAAGATAGAAGAAAAAAATATAAATAAATAAGATGAATATTGAAAATGTTAGCCTGGCCAAGAGTATTGGGAGGCTATGTATGTACTAACAAAGAGAGAACACGATTTGGTAATAAAACAATAAGACTAAGATTTATCTGATAAGAAGTCTTTAAGAATGAGAGAAACCCACATCACAGAGTATGTAAGATTCATTGCTGTGTTTCGTAAACTTTGCAAGAGAAAGATAAGGAGTGAGACTGATTAGAGCTATATGGCACTTTTATTTATAACTTTTAACACAATGTATACTGTGTTAAAATATTTGTACCCATTAAATATGGGCTCACAATTTACCATCTAAGCTGTTCTCACTGAATTCAGCTTACTGAGAAATGCAAACACTGTCATATACATGGTAATTAGGTACAGATGTGATTATTTGACAAATAATCATAACGAATAATTGTCACTTCCTTGTTTATAAACCACTAATTTAAAACATGTGTGTGCTGACCTAACCTCACTAGTGCACCCTTTTCTAATGTGGGGAGAGAAGAGGGAGAGGGGTTCAAGCTGTTATCTTTTCTACAAGAAAACTAACCTTTTGTTCTCTGGTTCTAACTCTCTACTTCACAGAGTTACTTTGCCCAGAAGCACGTTTCCCACTGGCTTCTGTTTTGCAACACTTGTCATGAAAATCCTCTTTAGGAGAGAGGAGCAGGAGGACAGAGGCACAAGACATGGTATGTGGTTGATACCATTTCTTCCAGACATAGCAGTGAAAGTGGTTTACATCATTAGAGGGCTGCACACTCCTAGACATGAAGGATACACAAGTATCTTCTCAGTCATAACCATAGCTCAGATTAAGGCAAAAACATAATTGAGAGATATTTCTTAATTGAGAGAATGAATAATTTCAGAGAGGGAGAGACCCAGACTACCTTCTCACTTTGCACATAAGCAAAGTTTTCAGTTTGTTCATAAACCAGACATGAAGTCAGTGATGGCATTTAATAGCACCTCCTATGCTCATAAGAGACACATGAAATGTAGTTGTTTACATATTAGAAAGTAAGAATTTAAATTTGCCCATTTACTTCAGTAAAATCAAAGGTAATTTCACTTCAATTAATGATGTTATACCAAGGATAAACAAGCAAAGTCATCAGTAATGATTAAAATGGTATATTTCTAAGGCTGCACATGTCATGTAACAGTGTTTACTTTGAAGTATGTTGTTTATCTGTACTGAAAAATGTTAAACCCACTCTTCAAACAATTTAATTTAAGTTTGCAATCAAGTGCTGGTGTGGAGTCTTTAGGAAAAAAGAGCAAGACTCTTAGAGAATGTTTATGTAAAAAAGTACTGTTTACATTTCAGCTTCCCCTCAGAATCTTTAGTGTAATGTTTATAGAAAGCAGACAGCAAAGTTGTATAATTTTATTATAATGAACAATACAATTTAAATTAATTATTATACCTTTCTCCTAGATCATCATTGTGAAAAATGGAGATAAAGGGTCTTGTACAATCACAGGTTGTCTCTTTTTTGTAGATGTCTCCTATAGCACAATAGAAACTCGACTTTTGACAGCCCTGAAGATGCTGCCAAGATCTACTCTTGACAGTGATATCAGTGCTGCTCTCCGTGCAGAGACCCTGGCCATGGTGAAGATGCAGGATGGGTGCACCCACACCCCTGGTCCTCAGAATGCTCTGTCTGGGGAGATATCAGAGCATACCACAGATTCCTCCCTGTCCACAACCCCAGGTTGTTTTTGAAAGGAAACCAATGCACATAGGAAGAGGACAAGCACACAGATCTTCTCTTGGAGCTGAGTGAGAATGAAGCAGATCCTGGTAACAAAACAATCAGAACTGGGAAGTGAAACATGAACCACATCCTCCTGCTCAGCAAGGATTCAGCATGTTCTTTGGGTGTAATTCAGCTTTTGTGCATCTGAATCTGCTAGAGCAGTAGACCATGCCGGTAACAAACTTTCCAATGTGAATTAATATTTCTCAATTAATTAATACTATTCTCAACTATGATTTTGAAAAATATTTATTCAACTTATACCTTAAGGCAGACTTTAAGAGCAAAACCCATTCAAGATAAGAACTATACTTTTCTGAATTAAGTCCTTGGTCCTGCTTTTGAATTTATGAGTTGACCAAAATTTTTCTTACTACACTCTGAATGTGTCATGAGTCCTGCAGAGAGAGTGGACAGTGTATCCCAGAAATGGCAGACAACAATATATTTGATCAGCACATGACCACATGTAGGACCACAGCACCTCAGAATCATCCACCTCAGGAGAGACTGGGGATCACACACCAGTCTCTTCTCTCCAACAGCATACCACTGCATTGGCACCATCTTCCTTCCAAACCCTTTACAGCAACCTATACCACATACTACTACCCCTCCCATCCCAGCCTTTTTCTTGCCTTCTTTTTTTTTCTTTTCTTTCTTTTTTTTTTTCTTTCTTTTTTCTTTTTTTTTTCCCTTCCATGACTGCACTCACTCTATAGAGCAGCCCCAGAAGCTCATTCCAGGAGAGGCAGTGGGAGCCCAGCTGGACGTGCCAGGTTGCAGCCTTAGCTGTGGGACTGAGACAGACTTGCCAATCTCACAGCTGAGGCTGACCCAGTGGCTCTGACCATCCACCACAAATCAACAGCTGCTTTGGCTCCCAGGATTGTGAGAAAATCCCAACTACCTCACCTGATACTACCAAACATCTCCTCTCTCCTCTTCTACTTTTTACCAAAGAGAGCAAAAGACTAAATTCAACCCTCTGCTTCAGAGTGATTAGTAGAAGTCTTCAGCAGAAATAGTTTACTTTTCTCTATTAATAATTAAGATTACTCAGACTAAGAGGCCCTGACCAATATCTCTGACCAAAAAAAAAAAAAAAAGGGGCTCAGAAAACTCCCAAATAAATTAACTTTACACAATCAGGCTGTTTCCTAAACTTTCAGCTTCAGAACCTCACATGTTTTGGTTTGGTTTGTTGTGTTTTTCCTCCAGTAGAGTCTAATCTAAATTTTGTGTGTGTGTGAGTGTGTGTGTTTAGCATGAATATTCCAGTGTATTTATCATAGGAATTACCCATGGTTATCCAGGGTTTCTATACTCAGATATCTGATACAGATGGGACTGCTTTACAATGACTTGATCAGGTTAACACCTTTGTGATCCTTGTGTCCACTGACTCTATCAAAACTAATACCATATTTTGATTCCATAATGATTGTACATTTTTTAAAATATGTCATTTAAATGCATACATCTAAAGTAGATAATTTGGCCCCACTTTATTCTACAGACAGGGGCTCATTTTCTGAATAAAGTACATGATGTTTCCTCAGAGAAATTCCCTATGGAAAAATATGTATACATTTAAAGCTAAATCTGTATTTTTCTAGATTAGTTCCTAAATTAATGCAAAGAATTAGACTTGATATCAGGAGCTCAATATAATTTTATAATTTGATTAAATTAGGAAGAAAAACAGGCCAGAAAACAGCCCTTTACTCCAAATGAATTCAGAAGAAGGAACGCTGTTGATGCAACCTCTCTACTCCTCAGCTCTCCTTAGTGTGTGATCTCAGCATATTGAGACATCTGTTATTTTTGTGTATGACTGGGGTCAGAGAAAGAAATTGGCTTCTTTCATGTCCTGACACAACTGCAGAAAGAAAATTTCCAATACTGAGGTCAACTTCTCCTCACTCTGCAAAAGACAGAAACAAGTGGAAGCAAGAAATAACTCACAGATATAGTGAGAAATATACATGTACTAAAAAGTAGTTTAAAATTTAAAAAGGGATACATTTACTTGTTTTTGTCCATTATCTTAGGAGAATGAAATACATAAACTCTAGAGTGTCAACAAAATAAGTGAATTCATTTAGTTTATTAATGTATCTTTGACTATGGCACTGGGAATAACTTTTGTATGGGTGTGTGGCAAAAGGGCACCAGGAAAACACAAAAGATGCAGTGAAAATCTGAAATTCAGGGAATTGTCACAGCTTTTCTGACTTCACTGGGTAAGCTGGCTTGCTAAGGTACATCAGCCTGGTGTGAAGCTTTTCTCTGTCCTTGATTAACATGTGTATAATCAATCTTAACCAGACACAACTCTCATACACCTGCTCTGGCTCTGAGTAAATTATTTGATGGGGTAGGTCTACAGCAAAAGTACTGCTTAGCACTTGACTCACAATTTTCACTAACTAATGGTAGTGCTTACCCAGACCTGGCTCTTACTTGCTGTCCTCAATCTCTCTAGTTGACTGCTGGAGGTTTGATGAAATATGAGATGTTCCTTGTACCCTCAGTCTCTGAAGCAGTCAGCAGTTTAAATTTTCTCTTTCCTGCCCCCTACCATTTGTCTGCAGGTTTGTGTCAGAAAACAAAGCAAAAATACATCACCACTGCAAAGACAAAAAAAAAAAAAAAAAAAAAAAAAGAAAAACCACACACACACACAAAAAAAAAAAACCACACAAAAAACCAACAAAACCAAAAAAACCCAAAACCAAAAGCACAATCAATCATACTAAAGGCTCAGTGTATGTGGTTACCTTGTTATAAAAGTCTTAGCACCTTACATTTCAATAGCTCCCTTACAGCAAGTCCCCTGTGTGCAACTTGTTTCTTGAAAGCTCAGATGCAATTTTTTACATTCCTTTAGACTGAGGCTCACTCTACAAATGAAAGAGCTAAATTACACCTCCTCTTACTGGCCAGAAGCAATATACTTGAAGATATTTATTCACCTTAGATCATCCATTGAATTAAAAACTGCTTACTGCAGAACTCTGTTACAGATATAGGGTCTGATACACACTTCTTTCAGTCAATTATTTTCTCTTTTTTTTTTTGTAAATTCCTTTAAAAACTATTAGAAATAATTTTTTTCAACATGTCTTTTATGCATTAAGTAGTATAGAAGAAGAAAACTTACTGTTTATCCATGAAAAATTGATTTTTAGAAATTCTTTACAGTATCATATTTTAAATGTTTCTTGAATGAATATTTGAGTTATTCCAGGACTTCATTGTTTTTCCCTGTTGGTCAGAATGCAATCTCCATTTATGTACTGCATTAGTTACATCAAAATGCTTGCTTGTGTAACTTTGAGAAAGTCATTCTGATTAGTAGCAGATGAGTAATAGATGAGTAATAGATCAACTAAGATCCCTCCCCAACAATGGTCAAAATCCTACTGAAATAAAGAATATTAGGAACACAGAAACATTAGGGTTGGAAAAGACCATCATCAAGTCAAATCTTTATACTCATGTTTACTTATTTTCTTTAAGGATTTTTTTCCACCACTACACAGGAAAATGTCTTTGATTCAGCAGTCTCAGAGGTTGTGAAAGAACAAACTACTTAAAGGTGGATGGAAAAATATTGAAAATTGTATTTAGCATATCAGTAATTGTTATTTGTCATCAAAACATTTCAATTTAGGCAGAAATAATGGGGAAAACAAACCAAGATATCTAACATCTCTACCACAACAATTATATGTGCTTTGGTGAATAACAAGCTAACCACAAGATATCACTTTATTCCTTCCTGAAATATGTATAACACCTGTGAAGATTCTGGAGGGAAATGGTAAATGATGTCTTGAAAAGGTCTTCACTGAGGAAGGGATGAAAGAAACAGGATTGTGCAGCTAAAGGGAGAGGAGGGTGGAAGAGAGAGAGTAGAACATCGTAGTCTTCCAGTATGCGGATCATTGATACAATAGAAATTATTATTTAATGGGAGACGTTGCTATTAGCTATGCCCACAAAAAAAAAGTGGTAAAGAAGATGAAGGAAAGAAAACTGAGAGAGTTACTCAGAAAATTAAATAATCAAATATCAGAGTAGCTTGCCTGGAGGGAGGGTTGGGAGACCACTCCTGGAGGCTTTAAGGCCTGGTGGTAGAACTGTCACTGGGGACACAGGTAGACCTGACAGCTCATATGCAAGTTGGATGCTGCTGACTTTCATTAATTATTGTGCTGTGATCTGTGTTAGAACAGCAAAAGGATAGTACTATCTAAGTGCTATCAAATTTCCCAGCTAAAAGTCCCTCAGTGTCTGCTTTGACTCTTCATTATTAGTGCTGAGGGAAAAGTTACTCCATATTCTTTCACGTCCTCCCCGGATGGTTTTGAAAACAGAAGATTAGTGACCAAAATAATAAATTGTGAGAAGTGGTTACTCTTTGACAAATGTGCTTGGTTGCATGTGAATATGGGTATTGATACAAATAGAAACCATTTATCAAAGTCTTGTGTGAGAAGAAACCAACTGTTCATTGAAGACAGCAGGTTGCAAATTGGTGAAACAAACAACTCTTTAAGATTCCACCCAGTGTTACAAGCCATATTCAGGGTTTATCCAGCTCCACTGTAGGTTATAGAGGCAGGGCCAGGTCCACCACTGATGGAGGAACTAAAGCAGGCAGTAAATTACGTATATTAGGCACATATATTAGGTAATTTATATTAGTAAATTAGGCATCTAGCAGTAAATTACGTTAGCTCAACATAGGTAAAGGTCACCAAAATTCCTCATTCCATCAGGATGATTTTGGACTGAACTATATTTTCTCCCCCTAACCTGCTGCTTTTGTCAAAGACAAACCTGTCACTTCATGGATGTACAGCATTCATTTTGTCATGTATTTATAGTGCTAAAGTCAGTTCTGGCTCACTAAGCCAGAGGAAAATTTATCATTTCCATATCTAGAGTCATGGTGAAGTGTGTCATTATTGGCTCCATTTTTCTGATGTCTTCAGTCTCCTGTAGACTCATTTCTATTTCTTTTTATCAGCTCATGTTTAGCTTGTGTTTCTCTTGGTCTGACATGTTCTTCAGTCTGCTATTACCTCAACTGTCCTCCCACAGAGCAGTCCTTCCTGAGCAGCTTTTCCTCTCTCTGTCTCTCTTTAACTGGGGTTTTTGGTGATTTGTAAATGTGATAGCTGCTTTCAACAGAACTGAACACTGGATGTAGCACAATGTGTGTTGGGAGACATCTACAGGCTGATTCCTGACACAGAAATTTAACAGAGATGCCTCTCCAGGCAAGTCACAAACGTCTCAGTACCACCTAGGGGATCTTCCTTTTTTGTTTTAATTAATCGGTCTTGAAAAGTTATATTCTCACTCCAAAAATAAAAACAATAAATCCACGATTACACATGACATATATACAATTATAAGAAACTGCTTATTGCCATCACAATAGCAGGAAAGCAACTATTTGATCTCAGAGCACTAAATGATATAATGTTACAAGATAACTCTTATGTCTGAAGATTTTGGTAAATTAAAAACAAAACAAAACAAAAAAATGGCAAATTAAATACTCTTACCTCCAAAGCAATTTGTGTTACACACTCAGCTATCATAGCTGTGAGGTAAGCAATAGGTAAGTTTTTCACCATTTTTTCCTTTTTATTAACTTCCAAAAATCAAACTAGTGAGAAAAATGAAGGTCTGCCTGACATGTAAAGAATATGGGTAAATCTAGCTGAAAATTCAATTTCTCACACATAAAATTAAAATTTTTCTTCTAAGTCTGTGAAGATGTCATTAAGGTAGCAAAAATCAGGTCTTCAAGGAAATGCAGGAATCCATCTCCTAGTAAGCCCAGGGAGGTTGAGAAATAGAGTAGGCCTAATTAGCCTATAAAAAGATGCATACTGCAATTTATTCAGTATAGCATACTCAACATATGCATAAAAATATTTTGTGAGAGACAGGGTTACTGATGAGCTTGGAGGATTTCCACCTGGAAAAATCCTGTGGCTTTCCTATGTCCTCTGTGGCAGAAATCACCTATCTACCAATACAGCCTGGCTCACCTATGGCATAACTTTGCTGGAAGAAGTGTACAACTGTCATTATGAAGTGTTTAGTTTAAATATTCTCCAATTCCCAAAATGTCTGGTCACATTTTACTTCAATCACCACTGCTGAGAGATCCCTCAGTTGGGGCAGGGGACAAAGCAATTTCTTATTTCAAGATTCTCAGCCACACCTTCCTAGTAGTTGAGTATATAATGAGCCTCAGTCCCCTCAAAAAACCAGGAATGAAGAAACATCCACAAAAATCATATTTTTGATTTATGGCTCAGGGTTTGCCTGTTCAACTCCAGTTTACACTTAACACTCAAGATCATGCTTGTAGAGGTGAAAGTTGCCCCATAGGAAAATTTTCACAAAAAGCCTAGTTTGTTGGAATTTTAGTGGACAGAAGGAATCCAAACCTGATAGATACCCAAAGACTTTTAATCAGGAGGCAAAGGTTGCATTCATAGCACCGAGTAGATCAGTCCTACTCTCTCCTCTGACGTCTCATACCCAGATTTCTGCAGGAGCTCAGCTGCACAAGTGCTGAGCAATCAGCACAAAAAAAGGTTTCTGTGCTTTCAGCAGATCCTCATAACTGTGCTCCCAGTGCTTATGCAGCTGAGCTATTGGCAGCATCTTATTACACATTTTCCAGCAGGGAAAATCTTTTCCAGACCATTGATTTCTTTTTCTTCACATGTGCCAATGTATTCAAGTGACTCCACACAGGTGAAAGAGTTTCCCATATGAAGCTGAAGGATTGAAGGATCTGGGCTGGGAGTCCTTTGTGGAATACAGGCACCTACCTCCTGTGATGGCATTTCTTTAAATCAATGACCAATGCCAAGTTCATTTCCCTTTTCCCCATCTCTACTATGACTGAACTATGATGAAGAGTGACCAAAGGGATAAATAGTGGAAGAAGGGAAGAGAAGCACTGAGGGAAGCCCTTGACAGACTCTCGAGGTCTATTGAGACCTCTGCAACAGAGGGCTTTTGAAACACAAATAATATGGTATTCTTATTTAAGTCTATCTTAGAACTGCAAGAAAAATACAAATTAATTTTCAGTTGGTAGTTAAAGACTCTAATCAACTGGGTTAAGGTGGTTTATTTTGCAATTTTCCCTGAAACTCTGTAGGACATTTTTTAAAAAGGCAAAGTGGTAGTGTTATTTGATATGAAGCTCATCAAGAGGTTTTCAACCATAATTTAGTTGTTTATTAACTTTCTTCTTGTAATTATTGACTTTCCTTTCTGTAATAACTAATTTTCAATTTTCTTTCCTAACATTTCTTGTTGAAAAACAACCAATCTATGTGAAAGACAGAAACATTGAAAACATTTTCCTTATGTCTGGAGCAAAAGGTAGTTTCAGTGGTGTGCTGGTGATATTCTTAGTTACTCCAAAAATATAATTCACAGTCTCAAACCAAATTTCAGAAAGCTGTTTTAGTAGTGAAATTCTATCCATACATTTAAATGCATTCTTCCCTAACAGCAACCTGGGCTAGACAGATTACAATATCATCATTAAAGTGTGGGTCAGATTTAAATACAAGAATATTTTCTATGTTAAAATATTTATCTGTACCATATGCTCACATTCCAGACACATATATAATAAAACTATTCCTCTCTCTCAAGGTTTTCAGTCAGCACACAGTTCTTCTGAAGTTACTGAAAAATTGCTAACTTGCAGAGGTAAAGATCTCAGTTGTTAAATGAAGATATATTCATTATTTATTTTCCTGAGAATCTAGAAAGTGACAGCTCTCTGTAGGTCCTGTAGTGATACAAGAGAAGCAGAGCAGGAAGTGGGCCAATATGAGAAGTGTGATGCCATTTCTGAGCACCTGAATTCCCTGGCAACTGGTGACAGTGTCAGAAGGACCATGCACAAGCTTGTAGATTTCTACCTTCACACTCAAAATTTATATCATTTTAAATGAAGATTTCTTCCTCTAAATCGGCTGATAAGAGATTTAGGAGATAACTTTTCTCTACATGCCCACAAATACTTTACTACCTTGAGGACATCATAAAACCTGACACAATCTGCTGTGGTTCAGAAATTCAGAACAGGGAATTGTTATGTATTACATTTCACTGTTAACATTTCACCATTCATTACAGTGTTTTCTAATAGCAGACATATTGCAGTTCTTGGAGGATAACTTGTTTTCTGAACACCACAAGGTTAAACTAAATTGGAGACCAGGTTGCCAAAATGCTCTGGCAAATCATGAGATGCAGCTATGGAAAGGGCCAGTGAAAAACTTTCCTGTTACAGAAGGACATAGTTTCAGGGTCATTCAAGTGCTAGTCAAAATCTGCTTTTATTAGTCTTGTGTCTCAAAGGAGAAGTATCTAACAGGCACAATCTCTTGGCATGGCTCTTTCTACTTCTGCAACAGGTATGGAAACCCAGCACTGTGCTGTGGAAGAAAACACATGACACTGGCAATAGTCATGGGCACAGCTACCTTGTATTTCTTCACAAAAAAATCACTAAAATAGTCACTGTCAAAAGCTGAGATCATAAATCTACATCTTCAACCTTAAAGTCATACTAAGGTAGCAGCATGGTGTACTATGCCTTTATAAATTGATTACCTAAGGATAATCTCTTCGCAGGGATGAAAGCTATTAGCTTTCAGGTTTCTTCCCAAGGGAAATATTTGCCTCTGTCAAGCCAAGGCAAGGTCTTAGAAGTGTCTCTTGTCCCTCATCTGCCTCTTCCAGCAGATACAAAAAAAGCTTGAATGTCCATAAGATTCCTTATTTTCCTGAGAAAAGGTAAGGTTTTCAGGCCCAGCACAACTACTTTTCAAAAGGCCTTTTTTGGTCAGCTTCTTTATTTCAGTAAGGGATTGTTCATAGTGCCATCCTGGGCATGGATGCACATAATGCATACTGATAACAGAGCCTGCTCCTTTACACAAGAGCCAAGGTTTCACTCGTGCATCCTCACGGGCCACCAGCACCATGCTGGTCTGGCAGCTCTGTGTGTTATCTCCAGTACTGCACAGACTGCTTTCCTTGCCACCCCTCTAAGTGGGTGACATGAATTGCTGTCTAGCCACAAGACTTGCCATTACCCTATCACCTCCTACACCCTTTCATCAGATGGAGACCTCATTCCACACCCCCATCCCACAAAATCTGCCTTTCTCAATTCCTGCTCTGTTCTCTTCACTTGACTAACAAAGGCAACTCCAGTATGTCCCAAAAAAAATGCTTTTTTAACTTCACCTGTGTTGTCCTTGCCCTAGCAGCCTGGAGGCAATGCAGATTATAGGACTAGGGGTGTTTCCAAAGCAGGCTTTATGAGCACATTAAAGGGCACAGCAGGAAGTTATCACCATTCCAGTGACCAGCACTCAATTACACCATCTGCAAAAACTGCTTGCATGAATCTCTTCATGCACAGGTCTTCTGAGCCTTATGGCAAACTGGACGCAAAGGTCTAGACCAGATTGTGTAAAACTCCTGGAGAAAATTGTTCTACACCTCAAGTAAAAAGCCACAAGCAGGGAGGGCCAGATGAAAAGATTACTTCATGCAGAGAGTTCATGCATAAGGGAATTCTCCGAGAAGGGACAGGGAGGGGCTGCATCTATAGAGTGAGAACTAAATCTATTGAATTAAACTCAATTGCAACAAGGAATGTATCCAGGCCCAGGGACTCAGCTACTTTTTCTATTAAGTTATTAAAATGGTCTCTGAACATGTTTTGGCTTCCCAAACAATCTTCTTTTCTTTCTCTTGTGCATGTTTATGGGGTCTGAATGGGCTGCTGTTGCCATCAATAGGCAGCTGTCCTGCAAATGACTACTTAGATATGAGGGGTGGCAGAGTAGAATAATGACAGTGATCCTAATCCACTCCAGGATTCAGTGCCAGACAATGGACATGGACAAATTTAGCCAGAGTGGATGAGGCTGTATGGACTGTAGCTGCAGCTCTTGCTAAGAGAGGCAAGCCAGGAAAGCTGTCACGGGCAGAAAGCCCAGCTGAGCAACGGGAGGTTCATCCTGGTGCATCCAGCTCTAAGCTGCTCCTTCGAGGCTGAACAGCCTCAGTCAGGCCTCCCTCTCTTGGCTGAAGGCTCAGCAAGCTTGTTCCAAATGATCTCCTGAAAATAGTATTTCCTGTGTGCTGAAGATTAGCCCCAGAATGTTGTAACTCTATGCAGAACTACTACATTCACTTTTAAGGGATTCATGTATCAGCAGTGCACCACAGCGTGGGAACTCCACTTCATGTATCATTAATCCTGCCTGGGGATAGGAAAACTAAGTAGGTGACCTTCTGAGATCTTTCCTATCCCTTTCTTCTATGATAAATATGGATTCAGGGTGCAAACTTTCCATTTTCTTTTTTTTTTTTTTTTTAAAGTCATTTTCCAATTTCTATACTTCACCAAAAAGAAAGAAAATATTTAAGAAGATAATCCAAGCCATGCTCATTTAATGCCTGAGAAAATAGATAGGTCTGCCAAGCTCTGTCAGGCTCTGAGACCAATCAAGGAAGCCAAATTTTAATTCTATGGATGTCCTGTGAGAATTCTTGGCTAATATTTATATCTCTGCTCCAATTTGGGTGATTGCCCAACCTCCTCAGCTGAACTCGTCCACTAACCCAATGTCAAGAGAAAAGAGACAATTGTTTCTCCCTTGTGAAAGCTGCACCACAGGGCATCCAACCCAGTTCCAAGTCCCAAGCAGTAGCCACCAAGAATAAAAGATGCATAAGTCTAACTGCTCTTTTGGGTCAAGAGACTTAGGGTTTTGTAGTGCTGATGCTTGCTGAGCCTTCAATGCTCAGAGTATTTATTTTTGCTTTCATATCTCAGTTCTGAGACGAGATCACGGAATGTATAGAAACACGAATACTTTCCCTTAAAGGTTATGGGGCTCCTCCTGGGCAGCAAGACCAGGCTGCACTTTCTCAGACAGGATATGGAGTATCCTGAGGCTTCAGCTGTGCCACAACCAGCACATGGGAGACAAGGCTCAATACAAGATTTTGACAGAAGGTTTCTTTCTAGGTCCCTCATTCATCCGACCATCGTCTTCATCCTCCAGCAACTCTCTGTATTGTAAAGACATATTGTGGATCAAAAAAAGAACATAAAAACTTTTGAACATGCAGGAAAAAAATCTAACTAAACTCAAATTATTTTCAATGATTAGTGACACAAAAGAGCTTATCGATATGGAATTTAGAAAAAGTTATATGTAAAATCAAAACATCATAATGGCCATGGCCAGTAAGCAACTCTTTGAAACACCATGAAGTCAAAAACCTGGGACTCTTCCCTACATTGTTATTGGCCAAAGCCAACTCAAAAAAGAGAAGGAAGATGTTCTTTGTTTGAGAGTATTGTTTTAGGCCTCTTATAACTGTGTCTTTAAAAAAGCCCTTTTAGAAAGCAGAATTGTGTTTGTTCTTCCCCACCTTTAAGAAATAGACTCCTGTTTTTCCAAATTCCCACAGCTTTTCCAGGTAATGTTATTTTAACATACCAAATTCTTTAAAGGCAAGTGCTCCTTTTAGAGTCAAATGCTAACACAATGAAAAGAATTGTTAAAGGTCCACCATGAAATATGAAATAATATACTTCGTAAATCAAAGGCTCTGCAGGTAAATGAAAGGAAATCCTATCTCTTTGTTCACCCACCAAAAAGCCTACAATGCAGAAACATGATTTTCACAACATAACTACTGGTTTTTAAACATCAGATTGACCAAAACTTTTCCTATTCTAAAATATTATACTAAAAATCCAGTAAATTCCAGAAGAAAAATTACTTACATATCCAAGTTGGTGAATCACTTCCATACAAATTAATTAAATCTTTCCCAATATGGAAAAAACAACCCTAAATCACAGCGTATCTGAAACTATAAACATGTGCTGGAAACACAGTCTGTATCCACCACGGATTTCTAGTCTGAAAATTCCATATTTCATAATTCACTAATAAGGGAATGATGAACTCTCCCTCTTTTACCTAAGAGGGAAATCTATTCATTTCTGTTAATTTCTTCTTTTTCAGCTCTGGGTCACAAGACTTTTGTCCACATCTGAGGGCCATTCCTGACACCTTCACTCATTAAGGCTTATGGAATTCCATTTCCAACGTCAGAGCAAAACAATTATCACAAATTTGATGTAGAACAGAGGAAAACCAATCTGTTTTTTCATCACATATAAGAAAAACAAATCCTGTTACTCCCCTGTTGCTGGTGCCTTCTGCTCACAGTATGAAGAGCTGTCTCTGCTAGACCAGCTAATTTCTTGCATCACCTTCTGTTACATACTACTACAAAAAAAAATTGCATGTCAGGTGTGACTATGTTATTTCTCAGACTAAAATCACACAGGCTGTTGTGGTGGGTACAGATTAAATCACTCCAGTCTCCAGACTTTCCTTAATGGTCATTCCTGATCTTCTACTCCCATGATGCCAGCAGGATATAACATTTGTTTAGCCATTTTATGATGCAGATTGATAATGAATTGTTTTTTATAGCAGGCATAAGTTAAGGAGCAGGAAATTCAGGCAGGTACAGAACTAACAGCTGGGAGTGAAGAGGGGTTGAAAATAATATAAAACATATATTTTCTTAACTAGTTAACTTGTGCAAACAGCCTGTATGTGCACTTGGCAAGTGGAAAAGCTGACCAGAACAGTTTAAAAAGGAGACATCCTGGTACAGAGGTCAGATTTAAATTTTGTTCAACAGCAATTTTAGCAGCACAAATGAAGGGAATTGGGGCATGGAATGAGATCTGTGACTAAGGATGGGAACAAGGAGACAGGAGGAGAGGGTTTCCTAAACTAGACTCTCTGGGCTCTGTACCTGGGCACACAGCACATGATCATACAAACCTCAACATCACAAAAGCTGTGTTCAGGCTCCTGTTGGGAGCACAGCCCCATCAGCCTGCCTCCCACTGAGCACGCACTGCCTTCCTTTTGAGGAGGAGGCAGGCCACCTTCGCAGATATGACTGTAGACTGCCACACATCTCTACAGGCTCTTCAGAGACTAACTTTGACAATTCAGGTGACAATTCAGGACTCAGTACCCAGGAGAGTTAATAATTTCATACAGATTTATCACCTTCTGCCACAGATCAGCTATTTTCTCACTTTAAAGATGTCTGTCTCTCCCCTGTCAGATCAGTTCCTGTGTCTGTACAGCTCTCTACACATGGTGAGAAATTTGGTGTTGTGAATGGAGCTCTCTGTCCTTGCTGGGCTGGGGGCTGACTGTGCCCCTGCCAGTGTTTGCACAGAGGCTGCTAGGAGGGAAGACAGCCTGGATGACACTGGAAGGGCACCCCAATTGCCAGAGTGGTTTGATCTGAAGAAAAGATGTCATTCTTCCACACTGATAGTATTCCAAAGATACTGAAAGCTTTTTCAAAGTTCACAAAAGGCAGGCACATCTCACAGCACAGAAAAGTGTGTCTTGAAAACCAGAGGAAAGGACGAGGAAGTGCTGAAGGAGGCAAATCTGTTCATATCTGTTCCTCTGCATTGCCAAGGACTCCAGACCTATCTTGATTTGTACTGCCTCTACCCCCTGTTTCTAATAATTACGGTAAATTATATGAGTAGATAAGAGCCAAATAAAACTGATATTTCTAGTTGCAAGTGCTGGATCCACCTTACAAGCAGAAAGATGTGTTTCCTCTCCCTCTGGGGTGGTCAGAGTGTACACTGGAAGAGCCATAAGGGGCACTGGTGGTCACAGACTTGTTAGGAAATGTAAGTCTATTGAAATCCTTCTTAATCCACACAACCAAGATAGCACTACAAAGTACTCTGCCTAAGAGGGAGCTGGCCTTCCTGCTTCTTTAATCCACATAAGGCAGTGGCTTATAAGCTTTTAGGCATTAGTGCCAATGATCATTATTTCAAAATGTCAAGAATACTATTTAAAGTCTTAGTCCCATTGCCACCCTGCCTCCCCTTGTTTTTCTTTTTCTTGCATTCTTGAGAAATTGAATGAGAATTTAAATCAGTTCCAGTTCACCTCCCCCTGTGATAGATTTCAGCTTCCCCAGAGCAATACATCAGTGTGCTGAGAACTGTCTGCTAGGCAGTTCACTGTAGGTATGGGCTACATTAATTCAATAATGAATTAAAGGGCAGAAATGTAAGCAGAAATGGAGGAAAAGATACAACCAGATAGCAGGTTTTTAGAAAAACCATCAAAGTAATTCATTTGGTGTTGCTACATTTGATAGCAACATTTGTTTTCAGAATATTATTAAACTAGTTCATATGTCTCAGCTAAGACCTGGAAATAAAAGTCTTCTTTTAGCTATGGAAATGCAGAGTAAGCCTCAGAAGTGACTAATCAACTGGCATCCAGCCCAGAGAAGGGAAAAGCTCCATTCATGTAAGAATTCAGGTACTCATTTATAATTCTGGACTTTGAAAACCCCCACTTTGTCTTTTTACGTTGAGGTGAGAGTAAACAGCATTTTCTTTAAAGTGACTCCTCATTCTGCTAGACAAATAGATGCTCATCCAGAAAAATATTAGCAACAGTAATCTGATTGATCTTCTGAATGAACAGAGTTCAAGCACAAAATATTATAACCTTCACCCCAGTGCAAGAGTAGAGAACCAGGGGCTTGCAGCACGGGAGGCAAAGGCACAAAGTCTTTCCTCTGAGGGAGGAATGCACTCAGAATAGCCAGACAGGTGTGTGTAAGGCACCAAATCCTAGATTCAAAGGGCTTCACTTCCTTCTCATGTGGATTTGAAGAAAGAAGTAAGGAACAATTTCTTTTCAAATCCTGTTTTTAGTTTATCCTTCCTTCAAAATAAATTTACCAGTCTATGGAAACAATCCCCATGGCCTCAAGCCCTAGGGAATAACTTTCCTCTCCCAGAAACTCCCACATCTGCCATTCTCCAAGCAGGCCACAGAAACTTGGCCAATTTCAGCACCCTGGCAATCCCAGATGAGTCTATTAGCAATCCAGAACTTACCATGTTTCTTTTTTTTTTTTTTTACTTTTAATAACCTATGTATCTGAATTTGTGTCTCTCTTGAAGATCAGCACTTGGTGTCCCAAACTGTATCCTTATGCAACTCTCACTTTTTTTTTGTTATTTTTTAGCAAGGACTAGCACTGCGCTGGTCTATCCTTCTCTTTCTTGTCATGGAAAAAAAAAAAAAAAAAAAGTGCCCAAATACAATTCCTAAGCAGAAATTACCATTTCATCTGAATTTTCAGGAATCAAAGCTTCTAGAGTGCCCATGAGGACCTCACCTTCAAAACATTTTCCATTTTTTTTGTAGTCCTTATGTAGTCCATGTTAATTAACAATGATTTCTAACGTTTCCTTAGTATTACTAAAGATAATCATTAACCTAGAATTGTCTTTTTGCCAAACAAAGTGCAGCCAGAAATGCAGATAAGTAAAAATTAAGATCATAAAGAGGTAGGGAGACCTGGACAAAATGTACCACGTTGCACTGCTTTACAGATAGTCAAGTCTACTGACAGTAGCATAGATGCTGAGTTCTAGATTCTAGATTCAGTTCAGATTCAGATTTATAGATTCATTCTGAGAACAGAATAAAATCATGTTCTCCTTATTCTGTGAACACTCTACTTTTCTGTAGATTCAAGTGATTGCTGAAGGAAAAGAGATGTTATTCAACTGGCAGAAACATACCCACAAAACCCAAACTGTGGAAAAAGGCTCATCCAGGGAGCAGAGTTAGAAAAAGTGCAGTGAAAGAGACTGTAACTCAGGTGAATAATGTGCAGATTGCAAGGGAAGTGAAACATAATATTGCTCTGCACTGAGCATGCTGAAAGCATTTCACAATGAATTAGAAGAACAAAAAATATTCCATTTTCAGTTATGCCATCTCAAACCATTCTGTGATTCTACAGCTCATTATCTGAGCTCTCCATCAACCCAGAGCCGTTTGCACATCAGCTTCAAGTTTGGAACATTTCTTACTCTACCTGACAGCTATGGCCCCTGTTCCTTTCATTAAACCAAATTCTCCATTCGAAGGGTTGCTGTCTTCTTCATTCTTGTTCCCAGCTAAATGAATGCTGGTCAACAACGTCCTGATTTTGAGGAAGGGCAAGAAGGAGGACCCCAGAAAATACAGGTCTGTTAGTCCCACTTCAGTGCCTGGTAAAGTTATGGAGGGAGTATTGAAAAACACCTGAAAGGTGATGCAGTCATTGGTCACAGCCAGCATGGTATCATGAGGAAAGTCCTGCTTAACAAATCTATTTCTTTGTATGACAAGGCAGCCACTTATTGATCAAAGGAAGCCAGTTGATGTAATCTTTTTGATTTCAGTGCTGTCTGTCATAAGATCCTTCCAAAAAACAATTTCCAGATCACAGCTGGATAAGCACATCATGTGATGGGTGAGCAGCTGGCTCACAGGTTGGGCACAAAGGGTTACAGTGAATGGGGTGACATCAGACTGGAGTGGGGCTAGTGAGGTTCTGCAGGGCTCCATTCTCAGCCCTGTTCTCTTCAACATCTTCATAAGTGACTTGGACACAGGACTGGGAGGGATACTGAGCCAGTTTGCAGATGATACAGCACTGGGAGGAGCTGCTGACTCCCTTGAAGGCAGAGACCCTGCAGAGAGACCTCAACAAATCACCAACCAGGGAATTTCAACAAGGGGCAGTGCTGGATTCTGCTCTGGATTCTGGGATGCAGCAACCCAGGATGTAGGTACACACTGGGGAATGAGGTGCTGGAAAGCAGTGCCATGGAAAGGGCCCTGGGGTCCTGGTCCATGGCAAGTTGACCATGAGCCAGCAGTGCCCTGGCAGCCAGGAGGGCCAGCCCTGTCCTGGGGGCATCAGGTCCAGCATGGCCAGCCAGGCAAGGGAGGGGATTGTCCTGCTCTGCTCTGAGCTGGGGCAGCCTCACCTCCAGTGCTGGGGGAAGCTTTGGGTGCCACAATATAAGAGAAATATTAAACTATCAGAGAGTGTCCAAAGGAGGGCAACAAAGATGGTGAAGGGCCTTGAGGGGAAGCTCTGTGAGGAGAGGCTGAGGTCACTTGGTCTGTTCAGCCTGGAAAAGAGGAAACTGAGGAGAGACCTCATTGCAATCTAGAGCTTCCTTCTGAGGGAAAAATGAGGGGCAGACACTGACCTCTTCTCTGTCGTGACCAGTGACAGGAGCTGAAGGAATGGCCTGAAGTTGTTTCAGGAAGATTTAGGTTGGATATTAGAAAAAGGTTCTTCACCCAGAGGGTGGATGGGCACTGGAACAGCTCCCCAGAGAAGTGGTCACAGCACCAGCCTGACAGAGCTCAAGAAGTGTTTGGACCCTGGGGTACCTGGTGAGACTCTTGGAGATGATGCTGTGAAGGGCCAGGATCTGAACTCAATGATCCTTGTTGGTCTTTTCCAACTCAGCTTATTAGTCTGTGATTCTGTGATTCTGTGACTCTGTACACAGTGGCAGTGCTGGTTAGACTCATGAGGTTCACATGAGTAGATTTTATGCCAAGAAAGAAGCAATAAATTACAAAAAGAAACACAAAGAATTATTTTGCAGCCAGCAGTGTACATGCAGTAATAACACTGTATGTGATAATTAATGAAAGATTTTTCTGCAGCTATTTAGAGGGTACTATAGAGTCAATCTTGAAAGAGCTGATGGATGGCTGTTTGAATCCATAAAGAAGAAATTATTTGTTTAATCACTGAAGCAAATAACTTAGGATTGCACATTATTTTGATTCCATGGGAAACATGTTTCACTGCATTTATATTTTCAAAGCTATGCTTTAAAAGGGCAAACTTTGTAGCCTAAGAACAAAACTTTTTGCTGCCAAACAAGGACATACATTCAAATCCCAGGTTTGGTAGGATTCAGATAACACAGTCCGGGGTAGAAATGAATAATCCTGATTTACACCACAGAAACGTTATGACCTCACAGAGGTAAGATTGATAGTTTTGCTGAAAGTGTAGCAAGCCTTTCCAGAGATCTCCATGCAACATCAGCCTACACTCTGTGTATAAAGACATAAATAAAACATACAGAAATGCAAAGAGGTTTCCTCTTTCCATTTTATCTCATCAGCAACTTAGGTAACATCACCCCCTCTAACCTGGAACACTCAGTACATACCTGTACTCCCCTGTTGTAAGGAATCACAGCAATTTGCTTCATTGTAGTAGAGCATATCAGGGACTAAATGGAGAGAGCACTTGGAATTGCTGAGCCTCTACCAACTGAGCTCGTTAAGAATATCATAAACTTTTGTGTTCTTTGAAAATAAAGCCTGCATGATTAATGACCTTAGTAAATACTCAAGATTTCATAGATTTCATCTTAAAGGTATACTTGAAAGCAGAATATCAAACTCAACAAAAGGAAACTTTCTCTTTTGATTGTTATTATAAGAGTTATTCTAAGTAAATTTCTTACCAAGTTGCCTAAAGAATATCTTGTGCAAGGTGCAGCATAGTGTGACTGTACTTATTTAATTATGCAGAACCCAGAATCTCAGGGGAATAATTGAACTGGATTAAGTATAAAAGATTCTTCTACCCAACAAGTAGATACAAGGTAACTCTTCAGTAAGTCACTGTTTGATATAGATACACAAATTAATCTTAGGGAAGTGAACTCTGTCAGCTGTCATTCCACTAGGATCAAGAACCTGTGTGACTTTAAACAGTGATAAAATTGTCCTACTGAGGTACCTGCCGTTTTCCCAACAAGAAATTTTATCAATTGAGTGTTTTCTAAAGCACAATCAGAACATAGTTTTGGGGAAAAAAAACAATTGAAGGGAAAGATGGAAATTGCATTGTTATCACCCCTCTGAAAGATTGGCCAAAAAATTACCACCTCATATTGTTACTGTCCTAGCAATTGGATAGATATTTCTTGATCCTTCTACTTTGTCTCACTCTTTATTTTATTTTTATATTTGCTACTTTAACTGTTATATCGTAACTTTTATTCCATCATGTTTTGGTAAGATTTTCTGGTTTTGTGTATTTCCGTTTAGTGGTTTCTGCAGTACAGCTAATTTTGTAGGTGGTTTTCTTTGCTTGGTTTTTGTTTGTTCGTTTGTTTGTTTTGTGGATTTGTTTTGTCTTGTTTAATCTTATCATCTTTTTTCCAAGTAGCAGGTGATATGAAATCAAAGACACATTGAAATCACTGAAAACTTGTCACAGATTACAAGTATAAGAAGTTCAGGATACAGTTTATCACTGTAAATTGTTCTATCCATCTAAGCTTCTCTGGTCCATAGAGGAAACTTCACAAAAAGACACATTTAGGGGAGTCAATTTCCTTTATCTTTTTTTGAGATGTGTAAGTGAAGTTGTCTTGATTAGTTACTGACCTTCTATAAACTCAGACAGCCTGGCTACATCTCCTTGTAGAACTGAATTTAAATAGCTGGAACTTGATTACACATACTTCACATATGAAAGCATGGGTGTCTCTGGTATGTGGTTAGAATTGCAATTAGAGTGTTCCTTGATTCATGTGTACAAGCCTAAGCACAGGCAAGTGGGATAATGCACAGATGTAGCTCAGGTTGCTGCTTGTCTGTGTGCTGAGAACTTCTCTGTGGTTGCAAAAAACAAATCAGGATGAGGCAGTAAAGAAACTTTTTAAATGACACAGTCAGTATTAATGTTCCAGCCTGAAATGTTTCTTTAATGATCCTTACTTTTACACTCAGGGTAATATAGTCATTATGTTCAAATCAGGAAACTGAGGCATGGGCTTCAGTCATGTAACACCAAGGGAATGGGAACATGGAATCACATTCTAGCAAGTTTTCTTAATATATTTATCAAATGATGGCAAAGAAGAGCTAAAGTCTATAATGCAAGCTTAAAAAGCAGAAAACAGTACATACAAATACAGTTGTAATGACAGGCTATGCCAAATTAGCCTGTGTTTGTCTTTGCTGACTTTCTTGGCAATCTGATCTATCTGGACTTAGATGAATATGATAGTCTATTGCATGAGATATGAATAGATAAACCATGAAAAATAGAAGCAATAAAAGTATTATAAAAGGTTGAAAACAGCTGTGGGTAGTATTTCAAGGTGAAGTATGAGGTTAGAGAAGAAAAAAGAGCTCCTACAGCACAACCCTGCTAGGCTTGGTTTGGGGAAGAGTTTCATTATAGATTTTGTCACAAAAAGCAGCATGCTTGTAGGGCTTAATGATGACACATAGTTGGAAAGCAACACCAGAGGGAGACCAAAACAGCATACAAGATAGACTGGTGATCACTGGCAAGAGAGGGACATAAGGAACAAGAGTGGGAACAGGATAAAATTCCAGGTACATGCCTATGTACAAAATGATTAGTCAGAATTTTAGGTATAAGCTGGCACAGACTCACAGTGTAAAATGAGAGGCAATGAGACACTGTTAGGCAATCATAAAATGGCAATATCTTCTCAAATGTTATACTCTAAACAGGAAATGCAATGCAAAGGGCTTTTACCTCTACCAGAGGCTGTGTTGATACCACTCCATAAGGCATGGATGGGATGAGAAGAGACATCAGGGACAGCTGTGTCTGAAAGGAGGTTGAGAACTTGAAAACTCTGAATTGGAAGAATAAATAAATTTTATTCAAGCTTGGGTAGAGCCTATCTAAGGCACAGAGCCTGAGTCCTTTTCCAAGAACTGTTTTCTACCTAGAAAAACTTCTAGCAACTAATCTGAGTAGATCATGTTTTACAACATAGAGGTAGATGATGACTACTGTTCTCTTTAATACATGTAGGGTTTGCTGAAGATAGTTATCTGCTTGTAGTGAAAAAGTGCTGGGTCTCAAGAGGATTACAGAAATAAACAGAGGTAGGAAGTTAGAGCTGGTAAGATCTTCTGCTTATCAGTTACCAAGAAGAAAGGGAAAAAAATCCAAACTGTCACTGATGAAAGTAAGGCCAGACAAACTGTGTCAGTGGCTCCTCTCTGGTCTTTCTTAGTGATCTATGACAGGACACTCAAAGGGCTGATTTTCATATGGCATTAAATTCTAGCACATCCCTAGTTATTTGTAAGGCCTTCAAAAAAGGTCAGTTTTAACAAGAAGCAACCAAGTTCAGTGCTGAGACATCTTAATCTTCTCAGCTGGGTTTCCTCCCCAATACCACTTTAGGAGAAGACAGTTTGAATTGTTTCCACAAGCCCAAGAATAAGGGATCATTCTGTTTATTTAGTTGCATTAGCACGCAGTGTTGACTTGACACAGACACAGTTAGATCAAGACTAAGATCACTGTAACTTCTGTGTTTGAACTCCAAATTAAAAAACACACCAAGATTGTACAAGAGGTGGTTGATTTAGAAACCAAACTTGTTAAGTTTGTCAATACAGTTTCTCAAAATTCAGCATCCACCAGCTCATGTAGAGTTTCCATACAGTTGTCACCATGAAGAAGCTGACCTGCTCTCCCAGGATCTGCCTGTGTAGCCTGTCTGCAAGGATCAGGTTTTCATGGATTATCTGTTACTTTTCTCTAGCTTGCAGCCCTGTTTCTGTTAGTTCTATTGCTAATAGGGTGTTGCAGAAGAGGCCTTCACTGTCTGGTTCTTAATGGAAACTATAGAGCAGTGGGCAGAGCTAATTCTGGTAAAGTCATTTAGAGGAAAGCAAGCTTGAGAGAACATCTAAACCTTTCAGTATCCTTTGGGTGTGTGACATGCAGATGTAGGTGAGGACAAATTATTTCAGTCTGTCTCCTGGCTAGCAGCTGCAGGGTTATCAGCTCACGATTCTGGGCTTTACTGGGGTCATGAAAGAACTCCCAAATACTAAAATGGATTTTCTCACAACAGTACCTCTGCTGATTAGAAGGGTAAGATGTTTCAGTAGCAAACAAGGTTACTTCTTGTTAAAATTGATTTTTGAAGGCCTTACACTAATAAGGTCCATCATTCCAACATGAAAACATGCTCTGGGTCCTGGCTAAGGTGTTATTTTTGTTTGAAAAGCAATGTCCTGCATCTGGAAAAGAATACAGGTGTTGATGTATGCTCTCACTTATTTTTAATCTAGATTTCTTGGTTAAGAATTCAGTGGTTTTGGTAGTCTTACCCTCCTCTGTCTCTCCACTCACCATGGTAAGACATTCCATTACTGTTCACCTCTGCACTCTTGGTGAATTGTTTTCTTCTACTTAGGTGTTGCTTAGGAGTTTGGTAACTCTCAAAAGACAAAAGTTGAGGTAAGGAGTTTTTATCCTTCCTGCTGCTGCCTTAGTGTCTGGAAAAGACTCCAGCTTCATTTCCATGGGATGCAGTAGGAAGATCCTAAGGCAAACAAAAGGGCAATGCTTTCTCTTGCTCATCCGTGGTAACTGTGATGATCATCTCTCATCTGAGGTCTGTATGGATCTTACAGATTCTCGAGAGCACATCTGGGATAGCCTCTATAGGTGTCATTCTACATTTGCTCACTGACAGCCACTGATTCACAAAGGTTCAATGACTTTGTAGATGACACGATGCTGCAAAGTGCCAGGGGCCCATATAGTCTCCAGAAACAGGATATCCCACTTTCCTTGCCCAGGGAAACCAGAGGGAGAACAGGTGAGGGTTTTGCATACAATATTGTCCATCTGGGTCTACTCATGATCTGCTACTGTAGGTCCCATGTTTGATCTTGGTTTAGGAGTTTGGAGAGAATTGGAAGGCAGAAGCTGGAATAACATTGCTCTGCTTCTAGTATTGACAAGGACATCTCTTTGCCTGTTTGTGCTAAGCATCCACAGCCAGCAACACAAAAAAGCACTGAACACAGATCCTATAGGAATCTACCAAGAGTCTTGGAGAAAGATGCCTATTGCCATGTGATTCAACAACACCATGTAACACATCATAAACTCGGTTTCTCTCTTTTGAGTACAAAAGGTCATAAAGATATTTTCTGTGTACAGGGCTGCTGTTCCTGGCTGTAAGATGTCCTGCCCTGTGGCTAGTCCACTCTGCTGAGAAGAATTCTCTGCTGAGAATCTCTGGTAATAAGAATGGATGGGTCACTGTTCCCACTGTCTTGGCATCCTCCCAGTGAGTTTGCAGTACTGCTGAAGCCAGATAAACAGCACTCCTGGATGGAGTGATTTATTTTTATTAGTTAAAAATTAATATAAAGTATGAAAGTAATGTGAAACCATCTTTATATTAATAAATTCCCAAAGCTACAATACATTTTTAATTGTCTTAAAATTGTATGCTCGTTTAGTGCAGTCTCAGTTCCTCACACAAGATGGCAGCTCTTGTTCCCTCTGCTCAGCTGTTCCTCAGTGAGGGCTGTCCCTTTCACGCTGACACTGCAGGTGCTACTGCAACACAGTAATAAACCAAACGGGCCCTGGACTCTCATTATTCACTCCCAAAACAGCATCTCACACAGAGCAGCACGGTTTGTGGGGAGCAGCACTCTTTCATTCAATACTCCATTTATCTAATTCCAGCAACCAGCAATAACCTGTTTGTATTTGTACTGGTTTTGACTGAGATAAAGTTAATTTTCTTTACAGTAGCAGGCGTGATTTGGATTTGGGCATGACAACACAGAGATGGTGTTTTTTTACTGCTGAGCAGAGCTTACATAGAGCCAAAGCCTTTTCTGCTTTTGTCTGCTTATGTCCTGCAGTGCTGACAAAGTTGGGGGTACATGGGAGACTGGGAGGAGAAACAGCCAGAACAGGTGACCCAAACTGACCAAAGGAATACTCTAGACCATGTGATAGTATATAAAGTGGGAGCAAAAAGAAGGGTGGGATGTGATGGGGTTTGTCATCCTAAGTCACTGTTATGTGTAATGGGGCCCTGCTCTCCCAGGGATGGCTGAACACCTGCCTGCCTGTGGGAAGGAGTAAACAAATTCCTTATTTTGCTTTGCTTTTGTGTGCAACTTCTGCTTTCCCTATTAACCTGTCTTTATTTCAATTCGAGGATTTTCTAATTGTTGCCCTTCCGATTCTCTCTCCCGATCCTCTTGTGGAACAGTGAGTCAGTGGCTATGTGATACATGGCTGCTTGCTGGGGTTAAACCTCAACTGTATTGCATGTTGCAGTTTTTGAGGTTTGAAACTGCAAACTAAAAGGGGGAAAAAAACCCCAAACCCAGTTCTTTCAGTTCCAATTATAGGATATTCACTTGCAGAGAAGGACATGAAACCCTATGCTCAAACTTTTACACTGTGTCTCCTTCTACCCTGGCTGCACCATCATTTAGAGAAATGTCAAGTTATTTACATTTCACATTTGGTTTATACCACTAAATAAATGAGTGTATGTCAAGCAAGGCAACTGCAAATTAGGTCTTTGTATAATTCCAGCTTGCTAGAAAATAAATGCTAGATTTTCCAGTCTGATATCTATCTGACCCCAGCATTATGTCCCTGTAAAGTCAGAAAATCTGAAGTGGATATAACAATGAACGTTTCATAATGTCTTGTCATAAAGTATGCCAAATTGCCAGCACTGCTGTTTCATTTTGAAACATATGATGAGTCAATATACGCTGTACAGCTTCTGCTCAGCTGAAACAGAGGAGAGATATTATTCTTATGCCATGGTCATGGCACAATGTAGGCTTAGCCCGATAAATATTTGCGCTAAATATATAAAGTTCAACATCCGGCCGCTCAGAGCCTAGAAGGCAGCAGCAGCAGGAAGAGAAGAGAGCTGGCCCTCTTTCCCACCGGAATGTCCCCCAACATTCTGAGCTTCCCGGCAGCAGGAGGCCAGCAGGTGTCAGCAGGAGTCTGGGGATGGGACAGAGGCACAGCGACCCCGGGAGCGGCAGAACCTCCCTGACAGAAACGAAAAAAGACTTGTTTACTGACTAATAAAAAAAACCCAACCCACAACCAAAACCCAAAACAAAACTTAAAAACACACGACGTTTTAAGTGGATGGTGATGTCAAAAGAGCTACCGCTCCCTTCTCTCTGGCTGACCCCCGCCAGCCGCGGAGCAGCGGCTGCCGCTGCCGCAGCCGCAGCCGGGCACTCGCACACGGAGCACGGTCCCCCCCGCTCCCCGCCCCGGCTCAAGGCCGTCCCGCAGCACAGCTCGCTGCTGGGGAACTTACCGGGGACCTGCAGCGCTCTGGCAGAGCCACGGGGTGCTGCGGGTCGGGTCTGCCTGGAGCTGCCCACCCGCCCTGCCCAGAGCCCGTCCCGCTGCCGCCGCCAGGGCTCCGGCGGAGGAAGGAGCAGCGGCTGCCGCGGGAAGGGCAGAGCGATGCCCCGGCTGCTCTGCTCAACGCCGGAGCCGCTGTGACTCTCCTCTTCTTCCCCCAGCCAATGCACCCCTCTGTACCTTACGGCAAATGTGACCTAGTTAATTGAAAGTTACTTACTTCTCAGTTAAGGTGCAAATTGTTTTATTTTTCATCTCTTGAAGAGTGCCTGGTAGCTGAAAAGTGTAGGAAGAAGTTACCACAGAGAATTTACCATGGTAACTTGTCCTTGACAGCTTGTTTGTATATCAAAGTCTTTATTTAAATATCTGCCTTCCTCAAAAAGCCATGAGAAGCCTGGCTAGAGAGACTTGGCGGTTACCACACTTGAGGATTTAGTGTCCATCATCAGCCCTCTGCACGGGTCCTGCACTGCAGCCCTTGTTCCTACAAACACCTGATGGATCCTTTTGTCCCAAACGAGAGAACGATCCCTCGGGGCCTCAGCACCACGGAGCAGTGTCGCTATCCACAGCAGCTGTGGTGTATTATCAGGGCATCAGATAGGTGAAAATGCACTACATTATTTCCTGCAATGTTTCTTCTGAATTGAGTCAGGCCCTTTGATAGAATCATAGAATGACCTGGGTTGGAGGCGACCTTAAAGATCATTTAGTTCCAACTCCCCTGCCATACTGACATAGGCAGAGAACATTCCACTAGACCAGGCTCCTCAGAGCCCCATCCAGCCTGGTCCTGAACACTTCCAGGGATGGGGATTCCACAACTTCTCTGGACAAAATGTGTCAGTGTCTCACCATCCTTATAGCAAAAAGATTATTCATAATACACAATACAAATCTATCCTCCTTCACTTTAAGGCCATTTTCCCTTGACCTATCACTAAATGTCCCTGCAAAAAGTCTCTCTCTGCCTTTCCTACAGCCCACTTTAGGCACTGGAAGGTGTTCTAAGGTCTCCCCAGAGCCTTCTCCAGCTGAACAGCCCCATCTCTCCTAACCTGTCTTCACAGAAGAGATGTTCCAGGCTTTGAATCATCATGACCCTCCTCTGAAGTAGTTCCAACAAGTCAATGTCTTTCTTGTACAAGGGAGCCCAGATGGACATAATACTCCAAGGGGGGTTTAACAAGGGCACAGCAGAAGGAGAGAATCACCTCCCTTGACCTTCTGGTCTTGCCTCTTGTGATACAGCCCAGGATACAATCCCTACTGAGTTTCTATTTGCCTTTTTTCCTTTTTTTCTTTCTTTTATAGATAAGTTTGGCAATGCAGCAGTATAGCCACTTTAAACAAAAATGGGAAATTTACTATTAAGTTGGATCTCTAGCACTTGAAACATGTTACTTTATGAAGACATATAGAGCTAAGGTTACATCTTGAAAAAAAGTGAGAAAAACAAAAGAACAAGAAAATCATTTTGGTAACAAAGTCTTGGGTTGCAAACATAAATAAAAATGTTAGAGGTTTTAAAATTTTTTTCATCTGTCATTTCCAGATACATGTACTGGTTTAGGAGAGGGTAGTATAATAAGGTCTTCCATCAGCTCTTCAAGAAGTGTAAGGACTAGAGTACAAGTTGTGCCACATCACTCTTCTTTCGATTTTCCAGGGTGTTGATGTGCCAGTCAAGGTTTATGTATATCCTACAATCAGGACAGTGAAAGCTGCACCACAGCTTGTATCATTGCAGTTGGAAAGAGCTGCCCTGCACCAACCCACAAGTTATTGACAGTCTGTACATGTATTTTTTTGCCTTCATTCCTAGGTTTACAAGCCCACTTTTCATTACCAAATTGTAAAAATCTAATACCTACAGAATTTAGTGGCTCCACTCACTGGTTGAAGTTCTGAGTATGTAATGACTTTCATTTACAGCCAGAGTCTTGATGAAAAATAATTCCTTGTGGAGGTTACATAAATGACATAAAGTACAAGAAGGTTCTTGAGAAAACAGTGCACACTGTTTTTATTTAAAGGTATTTTATTTAAAGGTAGGTAAAGGTGTGTTAGGACCCTTTTCCTGAGATCGCTTTAAGAAGTATGAGGTAGTACTGATTTAAAATTTCTTTTTAATGTTAAAGGAGTTGAAGGCTCTATAGATAGCAACATTACAAACTGGAAACAACCTCCTACTTCTACACAACTTTGTGCAGCCAGAATGGCCAAGTGCAGGTGCCTGGACACAAACTGAAAATACCCACTGACCTCAGGGGGAGTTGCACATTCCAGAGGAGTCTTGGGAACAACCCTCAGAGATCACACAGGCTGCAGCCAACTTCAGTGGCAGTTCAGCATGCCCACCCCAACAGAGCTCTCCTGCACCCTCTGCGTTTGAGTTTCCCTGAATGCTGAGACAATGTGGCTTCTCACCACACTAGGCAGAGAGAAGCTGTGCGTCACACAGGCAGCAGAGAGGAAGGACAGGGCTCAGGGTGCCCACACAGGGCATCTCCCAGCACACACCAGTAGCCCAGCACCAGCAGAGCCTGATGCTTGTCCACATTCCCTTCCAATGAGCAGCAGAAGGGAAGAAACTACACACAGGGATAGCTGCAGCTTCACCTGGGAAAGGTGCTAGCCCAAATGCAGGTCCATATTCCAGGAGAGAAAAACATCCTTCTCCTCCCTGCAAACTCCTACTGCCAGAGTGTTCCTTCCCTGGAAAATTTCACCTTGCTGCACCACTGTGACTGCTCTACAAACAGAGGAATCAACTGCAAGGCTTAGTTGAATATGTCTAAAGCATTTTTTGCTCTCTCTCTGCTTGGAAACAGCTGAGTCAGGTTTCCTGGGACTTCCCAAGTAAAGCACCTAAAGGAAACATCCTACTGAAGAGCAGCAGTTACAATACAGGAAGCTGTCACTGGAAATGCTGAGCAATTGTACAAAAATGTGCTAGAAACACTCCCTTAAAAAGTATGTGATAATCTTCGAACCAGGTTTATAGAAATACTTCAAAAACATTTGCTTCTTGATTTGTTTGACAAGCTCAAAATTCAGTTTCCTTGACAACATCTGAAGACATTAAACTGTGAAATGCAGTTAAGAAAGAAAATAAAGGGCAATGGATAATTACTCCCAAAAGTTAGTTAAAAGGATATGCAGAGAGAAGGGAAAACAAGAATGGTCAAACACACATCAATAACCTCAAATATCAAATATTCCATCTTTCTAACTTTTGCAGGAAATAAAAGACTGAAGCTGGTATTTGCTGCTGTTGCTTTCATCATCCAGTTGATGTGATTGCAGTCAGCACTATGTGGCACAAACTCTTTTGGCTGCTTCTAAGAGACAAAACAGTCAGAAGACTGCACACTGTTCTCCCTGAGCAGGCTGGCCAAGGCAGCCTTGCACAAGCCAGATAAGCAGCCACCAGAAACACCTCCCTGTGTGCGGGGATGATGGGCAGCCACTTGTGAGACTCCAAAGCTGATGATCAGAGAACACAGTGAGGGTCCTTAGGGTCCCACCCCTTGGCTCAGCACAGCCTCCTGCACATCTCTCCTGCCCTGCAGAGCCTGTGTGTGACAGAGCAGGGAGGGCAGTCGTGCCCAGCCTGCAGCACCAGCTCTGGCACCCGACCGATGGCTCCCTGCAACCACAGAACTCCTGACAGGCAACACCCCAACAAAGGCACTGCTGAGCCCCTCAGAGCCAGGGGAAAACCTTGGCAGCACTACCTGCAGAGTGGCACTGTTGCAGTGCAGCGTTTCTGAGGCTTTCATTTCTATTAAATATAAACAGCGAATGCATTAGCTTCCCCTTTACCTGAGTTCTAACCAGAGGACAGCCATAGTTTGCTTGCTGAAAAATTACTGGGGATTCACAGAGCAATAGCTAATTACAACCCTTAAGAAATGTTTCTGTACTTCCCAAAAGTGAAGGAAATCAGAAGAAAATGAACGGACCCCTCTTCTACCTCCTGTTCAAATGGTAGGAGCAAGTTCTTGCTGCACAGAATCACATTCTTTACATTGAATAGACCATTAGACCTTCTGGCCTATTTGACCCACAACAAGAGAATACTTCAACAGAACAGTGGCACTACTGTCCTCCATATACCAATAATGATTACCTTCAAAGACAACACTGGGAGAATGTGACTTGTTTAAGAATCAGACAGCTGTGGCATCTAAAATTATTTGTGTCTGTGTGCTTCAGTGCTCAACTCCACTAACTGAAAAAAAATAAACAAAAGCCTGAAATTGCAATGAAGTACCAGGTGTTTATTGAGCCATTTATTGTGTTTCCAGCCTGTTTGTCTCTAGATTGATTTAAGAGCTCCTCTCCACCTTTTGTAAGTTAAACTTGTTTTCTAGCCTCCTTTCACATTAAGAGTGAGTTTAGAGTGATCTGGCACATTTGCTGCCCCTTTCCCCAGGGAACTGTGAATGTATTTAATGTGAACCATATCACACCATCCCCCTTAGCCACAGGAGCCTCTCCCTGTCCATAGGGCATCCTCCAGTAGGCTGGTTGGGAGCTGACAACATCAATTGTCAGATTTCAGGTGAAATATCCCCTCTGTAACTGCTAGACTCTGACAGGTGATCACATCCAGGAAAGCATAATGAAAACTGCCATAGCAAAGGAACAAATGGCTCTTATTTTCACATGGATGGTCCAGTGTTATCGATGATGCTCGAGGTGGGAAGCTATACCTGCTGTGCAGTAGTGTATGGCTGGGGCACTTTACTGTCATGCTCTTCTTGATTATGTTTAGCAGGAGCCAGTTGAAAGAAATGAGTGCTGCACAAGGTGCAAGATCCTCACTGGTGTGAACCTTCTTTCAAGAAATGTTCCTGTTTCTGTGCATGCCCTTCTGTGCAAATTACAGGAAAGAGAGCAAATCTGATCACAGCAAAGAAAGATCAGTCTTAGTTATGGGAGGGAAATGAAGCCATTGGGGAAAAAATCCTTAAAAGAAATAAAGAGAGCAGTTCTAAGAATCAATCTGTGGCTAAGAAGCTATTCAGGTAATACCAGCTAGGATTTGAACTTGCTGTTGATATGAAATTCCCTTGGTCTTCCCTCCTGTAGTCTTAGTAAGATTTCAGTATGCTAGGACTAGAAAGGCTGAGGCTGGTGTTCTCCCTGCTGAGTTAAGTGCCACTGACACAGAACAGCAGACTGCTCCAGCCACTGCTCAGCCACTGACGGAGGGAGAGCAGCAACAAATTATCATTGAAGTATCACGTCTGTGCCCACGTGTGCCCAGGTTCCAGTTTCAGGAACAGGGCGTGGTCTGAAGGCATCCTCTGCCTCCAGCAAAATAAACATCAAGTGCCTTTCCTACGAAGAAGCAGTTTTCCATTTTTGTGCCAGCCCTGGGTGATTCCTTGTTGGCAAAATTCTGCCCTTGGTTGCAAACCAATATTGCCTGAGGCTGTTCTGCCAAACTGATCATGCTTCCTTGACCTGTGACTTTTAAACTTTACAGGCTGCTCTGAGTTGCTTAGAGAAGCAGTTTAGGTAAGCAGGTGCTGTATGAGGCACAGGAATATATGAACAGTCATTTGCTGAAGAAGGTGACAAGGCTTATTCTTGCCCTCGTGGAACTTTATTTCAGAGAATGGCCCCAGTAAAGACTCCTGCCTCCCACATATCTTTATTACATTTGGAGGCTTCCTTCTACCCAGGAAATTATTTTTATCAGTGACCA
Organism: Prinia subflava; assembly: GCF_021018805.1. NCBI lineage: Eukaryota > Metazoa > Chordata > Aves > Passeriformes > Cisticolidae > Prinia > Prinia subflava. Next base: position 18,575,893 of record NC_086247.1, read on the forward strand.
TCTTCATACAGAGCTTTATGCAATCACTAAAAAAAAAAAAAAAAAAAAAAAAAAAAAAAAAAAAAAAAAAAAACCAAAAACCAAAAAAACAAAAAAACAACCAAACCAAACCAAACAAAAATTTTACTCTTTCCAAAATAAGAACAAGACCTCTGATCTGGCTTCTTTTCTGTGGACAAAAGCAGAGATCTGAGGTACTTGTGAAAATATTTGGTGTTGGTAAGATGTGCAGTTCTGCTTTGTCCTGGCTGAACCTTTCTAAATAATGAATAAAGTGTTCATTGATGTCATCTGGCCCCTAAATAAGCATATAAGCTTAACTAAGGACAATTTTGTATCCATTAGGCTGGAAGACAGGTTTCAGTAAGCCTGAGGAAGAACACTTGCATTGTTTAAGGAGCCTTGTGTGTGTCCTTTGCCGTAAATGGTGAGAAAGAGCCATGGAAAGAGAGGGAATGATGACAAGAGAGCTGACACCAGGCATGGCTTTCACAGCCTGCAGCAGCTGACATCCTAACAGCCTCCATTTCCCACACAGTTTCACACGAGTTTTGATAGACTTGTGGAGAAAAAAAGAGAATCACAGAATATGGCTGTAGGAAGAAGACAAGGTCTAGTGGCAGACATTCCTTTCTTAACCTTTTGGGGACCCCCAAGAAGAATCTATCAGATTTTAGTACACTTCTCAAGGCCTTATGTTTTTCTGTGGTCTGCAGAGAGGTCTAGGAACTGAGGATCAGTTCCTGCCCAGCATCTATTACCAACAGGGGACCATCCATCACTGACTCCAAAATTATTTCCATTCCTAGTCATGACCTGCATCCATGTTGTGAATGATCCAGTGTAACCTTCAATTACAGAAACTTGTAAAAATCTTAGCATTTTGTTTGTGATTGCTGGGGAATGAGAGGTTTGACAGCCCATGGCAGTGCTAGGTGGCATTTTCTCAGGATTGGCCCTGCTAAGATGCCTTAGCCATAGGAACAGGAAAGTTCTCCCTGAGCGATGTGCTGCTTGTTTTAATCAAATCTGGCAGCAGTTTTCCATGATTCTCACATTAGTTAAAAGATCATGGAACAGCATCACAAGGTTTGGGTCAAGATGCCATTAGATATATTTCAACATATCACATCACACACAGTCATTCTTTTTTTAAAATTAATGTTTTGTGTATTTGGAAGACTTTAAAAGAGTTTCTTTTTATTGTAAAATACAATTAATAAAGATGTTCATGTTTAACATTTACAATCCAATTTAAAGTGTTTGATTGGAAATTTTAAGCCCAAGGTTGTCTTTAAATAAAACAAAAGCAAAATATCCTCATCTTTGATGCTGACTCTGCTTGTCAGCTTTTTATGCTATCAGCTCTATTCAAAGGAGTATTGCACAACAGCCACTGTATCAAATGGAAATACCCATCAACAAAGATGGAGCCAGTGAGGTGCAATAAAATAAAAATCGAGAAAAAGTGTGAACATAACACTTTGTAAAATTAAAATTAACAGTTATAGGACTCATACACAGAACATTATTGAGTTTAAATTACTCTAAAACTTATTTGGGCTTGGTGAAAAACCAACCTGAGCAGCTAATGAAGAAAAAAAATCCAAAGAAATCACAGTCCACAGAATTATTGAGCAGCCTAATTTCAGTGTAACACATACTTGAGTTCACAGAAGTCTAGGCCATATCTAGATAAAAGTCCAGAGAATTGTGTGGAAATTAAATTCTCCTACATGTCATTATAGAAAGACATAAATAGGTTATTTCCAGAATTTCTGGGAAACTAGAGAACTGCTGAAGTCTCAGACTCAGGAAACTGCTGACTGAAGGTGTTGCAATTCTCATCAGTTTTATTTCGGGAAGACAAAATCTGGTCAGGGTGGTAATGACAATCAAGATGAGGATAGGAGGTCTGACAAGGACTGCTTACTTCAGCAGCTGGCAGTGCTCAAAAAGTACATGTGTGTCAGATAATAATTAACTTTCCTTTTAAGATGCAGCAAAAAATAAAGTCTCCTATTTTCCTTCCAAATGAAAAATCAGTGAAGGAATCAGAAGTATTTAATTAACTAAGAAACCCAACAAAAACTATTTTGTTTTCTTTCATTCAGAAGCAAGGCTTACAGTGTGAGGTTACATTTAATATTATGTACAGTAAATTATTAAATAGAACACTGAAAAAATTACTGTAATATTTTCCACTTTCAAACTTTGAAAAGGAGAAGTTTTGCATTTTTACAAATTGTTTTCTGGTTTTCCTTGAAAACTCCTTGGGTTTCAGAGGGTGCAGGTGAAAGGTGTTATGTGACAACAAAAGATGAAATTTTGAAAACTCCTCATGTTTTGTCAGAACTTTCTTGACACTGAACTCTTTTCAAGAAACTTGTGGGTTTTCCATAACTTTGTATTCCAACAGAGAAGGTAGTCCATAGAAAATATTCTAGTAAACTGTAATATGCTTTGTGGCATGCAAAACACTGCTTTTGTTGAAGTACAGTATTAAGGATACTACTGTACAAAAATAAAAAAATTGTGCTTCTGGAGACCTGCTCCCCCTGCCCCAGGTGTTTGTCTCCACCCAGGAACTTTGTCCACCTTCCACAGAAACTTCTCCTCATTCATTGCACAGGGACAAAAATGTTTTGCAACAAGCCATTATTCTTTTTATCTGAGGTTTGTTATCACACATTACCCTGAGAACATCAACAATAAAAAAATGTTGATAGCAGCTGTCTGTACTGATACTGGTCAGTACAGCTTTATGCTGTCATAAAGCATTCAGCAGCAGGAGATGCACCATTCCCATCATTCAGATAAAAGCTATTGATTGTAAGAGCTCTTCTTAATGTGCAGTGTAAAACATGGCATTTAATAGAGTTCAAATAACTCAGTGGATAGTTAGCAAGAGTTATCAAACACGATTTGCTACTGTCTTAGCAATTTTTTTAGGTGGGTTCAACTGTCCACTCATATTTAAATAAGGAGAAGCTTTATTAGTCACTCCTTCTTATGAAACACTTTTACAAAAGCCACGGGGTGAGGTGCAGAGGAACGTGTGTCCTCTGGGGCTGACGGGGGTGGTTTCAGCTTTCCCAGGGATGGGTGGCGGGAAGGGGATGCTAAGTGACCGTGCCAGTCAGGAGCAGAGCTGAGTCTTTCATGTCATACTAAACCCAGCCCAGGCCCTGGCAGCATGACCTCATTAACCTCATGACTCTTGATCTCTCAATTATGTCCACAGAAGATCTCGGGACAAGTCTGGCTCCAACACTAATTTATTTATTTCCATAAATGATCTATTTACATTGGCTGGGAGGTCAGCATCTTTTTTTAAAGACAGTTGCACTTAGAAGAGATTGTCTATGTTTTTGAGATGTCCTAATGGTCTAACAATACAGATAGTGTCATGGAAGGACATTTAACCTGGGAATTCATTTACCATCCAACATTTCAGCAAGAAAACAAAAAATTATGTGCTTGAAGTGACATTTGAGATTTATTGCAGTCTTGCAATTATATGAACTAGTCCTGCCTAAGCAATGAAAATTCCCTGAAATATAGAAAAGCTGAAATATAGAAAAGAGCTAAGCTGTAGTGAGATATCAAACATGAGCATAGATAGACAATACCAGTGTGGAAACAGAGGGAGGTGATTGCTCTGCACTTACACAGAAATTACTCACACTACTCATTAACAGGAGAACATTTCTGTCTGATCCAGTAAGAAGGCTCTGCATCAATGCTGGTATCTTAATCGTGTTATTATTTCTTCTGCAACACTTAGTGTCATGTTCAAAGTTAAAAGAGTCGCAAGGACCTTTGCTTCTTGTTCTGTCCTAGACTCACACAGGATGCAAAACTTTCAACACAAAGCCAATGTGAATTTGGCAGAGAAGGTTGCTGGCTATTGCTTCAGAGCTTCACATGCTTCTTACAAATTCTCTCCAGGAGAAGCCACTGCATTTTCTTTTACAGAAGTACCTGAGTAATCTTGGATCAAGAGCTTTGTTTTGATAAAAGATTTTTCCCAGAGAGGTTGTGGAGTCTCCCTCACTGGAAATACTCAAGAACCTTCTGGATGCAATCCTGTGCCCTGTACTCCAGGACGACCAGGCTTGAGCAGGGATGTTGGACAAGATGACCCACTGTGGTCCCTTTCAATCTGGAGATGGGTATAACATTTATTATTCATAATAACATTTTGTTATTCTGTGATTCTGATTCTGTGATTAAAGTCCTTCTAGAGTTAGGCATAAATGTCCTACGGCAAAAGATCAGTATTATTCATGAAGTTAAGACAGACAACTTTTTATTAGAATGGAGTGGGTAGGAGTTAGTTCACATTAACCTACAAAGATATTTCTAAAACTAAGTAATGATACATTGATGTTTCTCTGATTTTCAGTGTCACTGAGGTACTTTTAAAACTGCTGCCATTGTTACTCTCAAACACATTAAAGTTAGCCGTTGCCAAATGAACAGGAGGAACACTTTCCTAAAATTTATATAGTAAGATGTATCATGTGTTCCACAGGAAAAATCCATCCAACACTCAAAGAAACACTGATCAGGTATTCAGATTCATTTGGGTGATCCCACAGTGACTATTTATCTTCATGTCAGTATGTGATATGTGCATTCATCACTGCCATCATTTAACTCTGCACCTCTAGCCTGGGCAGCCAGAAACCTTGAATTCCATTCTGTGCCCTTCATCATCTGGTTTGTCCACACTTGTGCATATCTTCCAGTCCCAATAACATGGGCTTTTCTGTACCTCAATTAAAATAGAAGCTTTTTCATCATCTGATGGACCACTACCTTCATTGGATCAGATGAAAATCACTTATCTTGCCAGCGCACACACTAGTGTCATTGCAAATCCCTGTATAGTAAGGCTTAATCAGCAACAGTAGATGTCAGAATCTAATTCTTTCAGATTTCCCTAGATTTGAACTGTGTTCTGTAGTAAAACATTAAATATGCTTAAAGTAAGACATTCAGTTTTCATGTGGGAAAAAAATTAAAATAAGAGCACTACAACACTTTGATCTGTGTCTAATACTGCAACTTCTGAAAAGTACTATTCCATAGATGGATTATAGTCTCTGGTCTGCTTTTAATAAATGTTAAGGAACCATCCTGATCTAGAGGAAAATGCACAAATATGGAAGATGGAATGGTTCAAAAAACTGATTTACTGAAGATTAGATAAATTTAGATGAAATTACAGTCACAGAAATCAAATCTTCCCTTACACATTCTTCTGCACTGTTAACCTACTTTATTTACTACCAAGGATTATTCCCATAAACATTGCAGGATCAAAAATGCTCACTAACAAACAACAAAAGAAGGTCTTCCTCCCTTTGATGTCTTCAGCTGGCCAATGGTTGCAGAGTCCTTCTCTGGGTATGACTCTTCCCATGACACTCCATGAAGACCTCCGCTGCCTGGCACTCTGGACTCTGCTCTGGCTGCTGGGGACAGGCAGTCCCTGCAGTAGTGCTCAGCCTGCTGGCCTCTCCATGCATCCAGTCTCACTGGCACAGCACAGGCAGGACTCGTGAGCAGCACCAGTGGCAGGAGCTGCTCAGGGAGCCAGAGCACTGTGCACTCCATGGGAACACTGTACACACCATGGGAGCACTGGAACACACCATGGGAACACTGTACACACAATGGGAACACTGGAACACACCATGGGAACACTGTATGCACGATGGGAACACTGTACACACCATGGGAACACTGGAACACACCATGGGAACACTGTATACACCATGGGAACATTGTACACTCCATAGGAGCACTCTGCACTCCATAGCAGCACTGTGCACTCCATGGCAGCACTGTGCACTCCATGGGAACACTGTGCACTCCATGGCAGCACTGTGCACTCCACGGGAACACCATGCTCACCAAAAGAACAGTGTACATTCCATGAGAACACTGTGCACTCCACAGGAGCACTGTAACACACCATGGCAGCACTGTGCACTCCAGAGGAACACTGTGCACTCCATGGCAGCACTGTGCACTCCAGAGGAACACTGTACATTCCATGAGAACACTGTACACTCCACAGGAGTGGTGGATGGAGAGGAGCTGCCCCAAGGGTTCATCACAGCAAGGCCTCCCCCATGGAATTCCCGTGGAATCTCAGGAGAAGGTAGCCTTGAAGTACCTCCTAACAAGTACCTCCTAAACAATGACAATGAGCAACGTTCTTCCTACACCCACCTCTTAATTGCACTTTTAGTGTATACACAGCAGATATACTCACTGAGAAGAATTCTTCCTAAACTGCAAATTGTGTGGAATACTGTCTTCCTGGGGCTTGAGTAAACTGTATCCTTTTTATTATTCAACTCACAAAATAGGAGACGCCTTAAAGAAGTACATACCCCTGCTCAGTACTTTGCCTCATACCAGCCTTGGCCTGTGGATTCCACTCACTGAAATGCTTCTCATATGAGTCCCATGGGCTTCAAAGGTATGATGAGAAGATTTTATCTTTATTACATCTCTCCTACCATTCAAAACCTCCTAATCACTTTGTCTTTCTTTCCTGAATAAACCTGGAACTATCTGAAGAGAAATACCAAGAGGGGAAAAAAGACCAATATTGATACACTGCAGTAATTTCAACAACAACAAAAAAATGTATTGGCAATTATTGGCAAAGAAAAGAGCAAAAATAGATTGCTTTCAACTGATTTAAAATTCTTATATTGTTATTATATTGTTATTATATTGTTAAGCCTCTTGAGGCCTCAGGGGCATCCACTGACCTCCCCCACAAAACAGGTTACACAGAGTAAAAAGAGAAAAATGCAATTGGCCCAAAATTACCATACTGAGTCAAGTGATGTGACTACCATAATACTCTTCAAATGTAAACATTTGTTTCTCCTTTATTAAAAAAAAAAAAAAAAAAAAAAAAAAAAAAAAGTTAGAAAAGCTGAGGAAGCACTCTGGAGCTCTGTGATAGTATTGAATTCGTTAGTGTTTACTGAAATTCCAAGCCTACAAATTCCTGGGATATACAAGACTGGATTAATTCAGCAGGGACTAGTGATGTAGGAAAAGAGCTAGGAAAGTCCAGGTCTGCAGTCCAGTGAGTGCTATAATCAGTTTACTTGCCAGAGAAGCAAAACACTTCAAGCTCAGCAGTCACATTTTTTCAAATGTCAAAAACCACCCTTGAAAATTCACCACCTCCTCAAATTTTCAGTGCTGAAATGGCTGACACCATTTTGAGGGATATTGACTTGGTTCAGTCAAGCAAAGGGGATGAGGAAGTTGATTTTTCCCTCAAAATCACAGTTAGTACACTGATCTGTATTTTGAGACAGTAAATCTTTCACTGGATTAACAGGCATAGCTGTCTCTGTGCTCAAGCATGAGGTAGTCACACAATTAGAAGATCAAGTTGATGACAAAAATGAGTAGATACTTGTCACTGCCTCCCACAACAGTTCATTCCAGTTTGGATGCTGCTACCAGCAATTACGTATCCTTGTATCCAAGAGGATTGTACAGCTTTGTCCCATACTGCAAATCAAATGATGGGCAGATTTAAACAATGTTTAAACAAGTTTAAACAATGACCTCAAGCTCCCACTCCCCTACTCTCATCTTCTTTTTGTAAAGAATTTTACCCCATAATCAGGGCCCGTTAATTACTGTTACATAATGTAAGAAGTAAGGCAGATATCTGCAGCATAGTTTTGAAATGAGGTAGGTGTGGAATTTATTCTAATGCGGTGTAGAAGCTTCTGATGAAAACTAGGCCCATCACTGGGCCTCTCAGCTCTTCCTTGCCAGCTTCCTTGGCAACTGGAGCTTAGTCATCAGCCATGGAAACATCCATATGGCACGGTTAATTCCACATGATCTTGCAGCAATTCCCATCACTCACTCCCTGACACCTGAAGTCATCAGGCAGCCCCAGAGAGCAGCGCTCCTGCGCGGGCTGGCTCCGGGCCCCGGCCCAAGGACAGCCAAGGCAGGGGCTGCCCGGGCCGACCCCAGCAGGGCTGCTGGAGCCCGGGGGAAGCGCTGAGCCAGGAGGGTCTGTGCGCCCGCGGGGCGGGGTGTGACACCGGGGAGCCAAGGGCACCCCCGGGAACCCCTCCGCTCACCAAGGGCCAGGAATCAGCCGCAGGATACAGCCTCCATCAGCACGCCGCCATCAGCCTCACAACGAGATCCCCACACAGCGAGGAAAACCACAATGAACTAGGCAAGAGGATTCCTGCTTTCTACCACAGACACCTCCAAATGTGAGCTGCAACATCGACTGTGTGAAGCAATCCTTTGTGCCAGGATCTTGCAGGATATGGAATAACAAAAGAGCTGAGCATGACTTTGACTGAGGCATTGAAAATATGCTAATTGCTTTAGCCAATCCATAGATTAAAACAGAATGGCAGTATTTACCTAATTCAAGGTATTTACCCAATTTCCCTTAGTGAATATTAAAAATCATTACAATAAAATACCAAAATTTTACTGAGGCTTCTTTCCTGAGTTCTGAATTACGCTTTAAAGCAAATCCCAAAATATTGTATTTATGCTATATATAGACTCAATTTTTCCTGTTTTTTTCTTTTTTTGTGCACAGTTTTCTGCATTGAAACATATTTTCTAAAATTTGCAGTTTGTTTTCCACTCCGTTCTCAAAAGATAATTTCAGAAACTAAGATTATTTTTTTTTTAAGTTGCAATACTTATAATGTAAAGACAATAACTAGCAACTCTATTCGAAGTTAAATGTAAATTTTCAATGATCCTTCCAAAAACCCGTGGTAGGTTCACTATACACATCGAAGGCACAACTGTTTATGTTTTATACTTTTTATTGACAGATTTTATTGATAAATATATATATTAATATATGTATATTAATAAATACATTAGACTGTCTGCTAATAAATATAGTAGGCTACAAAGACAATACAGGAGAACCGAGTGATTCACATGCAGTCATACCTGGAAGTGAATGAACTTTAAACAGACTAGTGATAAAGCAAACACTTGAGAAGTGGTTCCTTCAGGTCTGATTTGCACTGCTCTAATTAACGGGACACTGTCCCTGACAGAATTTTTTTTTAATTGTGAAAATTCCATTTTCTTTTTACATTTGCCGCCTTGAAATCTGAGAAACACCCATTAGCAGAAATATGCAGTTAATATTACCCTGAAAAATAAAAGCCACAATGCATGGAAGCACTGCCTTGTTAATACCTGGAGGACACTGATTTGATTACACCTCATCTCTTGTTTGTAACATATTTTGACTACATGGAACTGTGCTTTCATTTATTTTTTTTACCTGTGATTTCTTTCTTGTAGATGTATAAAATACATTTATCATCTCTGATATTACATCCAGGTGTCTGATTTCAAGTTCTCCTATTCTGGTATGCCTCCCGTCCATCTCATATTGCAAAGTTATGTGAAGACTTTAAATTCCTCGTATCCAGTGTTCTTCTCAGATTTCAATAGCAGCAAAAAGGCCATATTCTCAAAGCCATAAGACTATTTCTAGGTAAACTTTAAACTAAGATACGTCAGCAAGTTGGAACCACAAAATCAAATTATAATATTACATAATTTTCTTACCAGAAAAGGATTACCATTCACTGACAAATAGATCAATATAAACTTGAACAGCAATATATGTGTGGATTTATTTCAAAGGCTATCTTGTTTAAATACTCTTCAGAATTTCCTTCATAATGCAAGTAGAAGTAAATGCCTGATGCAAATGATTTCCTGCAAATGTTTGCTTACACTTTTAAACAAAATTGCATCATTACTGCTTGTTACTTGTTTGTGCTCATTTACTATAGGTATTCAAATAGATGTTTTTATGCTCAAAGGTAAAAATGGAACTAAAAGCATGTGGTCTTACATCTACTTTCCTTTCCTGTACAAATTTGATTAAACTTGTATGGATTTCTGGCAGGCATCTGACTCCAAAAAAAATCTGTGGGCACTATATGCAAAAGCAGGAAAAGGGTGCCAAAGTGCTTTAAGGCTCCACATCCCAGTATTAGTTTTCATCTTCTGAAATGTGAAGACAACTTTAGAAGAATAAAATATTCAAGACAGTGAAGAGTTTTGTCACTTGAGTAGCAGGGCTTAGGTAGGAACTTGAAGATACATGGATGTGTGTAAACCCATCCTGAATTGGGTTTCTGTCAGCTCTAACAGCCAGGTCTTTCTACCGGACTGCAATGAAAAATCGTGCTGAATTCTCATCCTCAGCCAGTTGAGAATCTGCAGGGCTGTTTTCTATTACTTGGGTGGCTCGCACTTAAATCTGTCTCTCCTGGAGGGAGAGAGCTTTGGGGCTGTGCTCCACAACTCACTCACTGCAGCTGCTGCTACTGGGCAGTGCATCTTCCCCTCCCATTACCCTTCCACAACTAAGAGTCTTTCAGCCTTGGTTCTGACCAGGGTTTTCTTGACAGTTTGCTGGATTTATATTCTTCACAGAGAAGTGCTACTATGACAGATCATGGATAAGCCCTGATCTCTCATATAGTTGAATCCTGATGACACACAATCAAACGCAGACTCAAAATTCCATGTTATTAAACAGGGATAATTTCTCAGTACAACACAATTTCAGTTAAACAAAAAAGGCTGTGGCCAGATATAGGATGCAAATATAAGAAACTGCACTAATGAATGCCTAAACTGCTGTCAGTTAATGGCTTGACACAACTGAGTTCAAAGGCTCGGGAGCATCTGCTTCTTGGAGCTCAGACACCTGGATTGTCCATGAAACTGCAGGCTGAGTGGGACACAGTTGCCCACTGCTGTCGTTAGAAGGAATTTGTTCGATGTGAACTCTAAAATTAAGGAAATCCCAAACTCTAACTCTTTTTACAGGTTTCCTGTGATAACTGGAAACGTATGATGTTAGGACACAATGTACTTTAACTGTGTTATGGTGAAAAGAATTCCTGAGATTCCTGATAATGGCATCTGGTTATACTTAAGAAAGAAACACATCTTGTTCTTGTTATTCACCACTGACTCTGGGGAGGAAGACAGCATCTTTCATACACTTACAATTGGTTCAAAATTAAATTCCTTGCAATCAAACCCACTGAATAACTTATGTCAATGTCTGACAAGGTAAAATAATGTATGAATGATACAGTTCTACCTTTAAAATTAATTCTCCTTAAACAAAACAAGAAAACATTGATGGCATACTGGTGTCCCAGAGATAGTTAGTGTTCTACAGCAAAGAGAAAATTAGAGGATTTAAAAATATTTTATAACCGTACAGGGAAAAATCCATCTAGGGGGAAAACAAAACCAAACCATCACAGCAAAAACATCTCAACTTTTACCTCTGACACTGGCAACCCCTCAGCAGGTCCTTCACAACTTCAGATTCAGGAAATCAGAGGTGTTATGTGAAATGCAGCAATCCACAAGCAGCCTCAAGGTCTTAGGAACATGTGCAGATTTGTCTAAAGGTGTCAAAGAGATCAAATCCCAGAAGTGTAGGCAGCCGGGGCCAAGGACGGAAGGAGTTTATAACTTCAGCATGTGTCAAGCTTGCTCATCAAAGTTAATACTTTCTCCAGTTACCTTTTCTTCTATACATCTTCTGCAAGAAATGGTCCCTCTGCTCTCAAGGATAGTTTCTGAATTTGTGAAAGCCTGTGACAGTCACCCTCATCCAGCTTTGCTGAGCATTCAGAGTATATTTTTTTTACCTTGTGAGGTGTGGAAGACACATAGAAAATGTAGTTCAGGTCCAGCCTGCCTAAAACATACCTGTGCCTTTAGGGCAGGCTATTGGCTTGTGGAAGTTGCAGCAGGGAGATTACATGCAGAAATGTAACCTTGGCTGATGATCTCATTAAGAATAAAAATTTTAAATCATGAAGTAATAAATTCTAGTCTTACTGCAATGAAACATTTGCAAGGTGAACAACACACAAAGTATGAATATCACTGAATGATTTGGACATAATTTAAATTTTTAATTAACTTCTTGCTGGCAGCACCGCCATATAAAATAAGACAATATTCAATACATTCAAGGCAACATCATTGTACACCCTAAAATTAAGCATTATAAAGGTAGTTAGACTAATTATATCCAAGTTTCACTGGCACTTGGGACAAGTCTGATAACAATTCAACTTAATATAATGACAAATTTTAACTGAACATTTGTTTAACATATTGCTGTGCAATATGGATTTAATAGTAGTTTAGATCTGTAATCTTGGTGGTTTTCATTAGTCTGTAACCTTTCATTGTCATTTATCTAAACTATATAAGCATTAAGGACTTGTAGGAGTGTAGGACTATGACCAGTATACCAAGGTCAAGTCTGTTAGAAAAAACCCAGAAGTCTCCTTATTAACAACTTCTTTGAAATGTGCTGTAATTTCTGAACATTCCTCAGCAATCCAATTATGTTTCAGTGCCATGAATTTCAATACAACTACTTGCAAATATTGTATGAGAGCAAAAGTGTTCAAGAACTTCAAGAGTTTGCAGTAATAAACTGAGAAGAGGCCTCTGATTGCAAAATACAGCCAGTTAACCAGTGGAATGGATTGCCTAGACAGTGGGGAGTTATGGGAATACACAAGACAGAGAGTCAAACAGACTTGATTAGCATATCTGGTTTGATAACTAAGATGCCATGGCAGGAACAAACAGAACTGTGAAAATTAAAGGAGACGGGATTAAACCTGCTTACAGGAAGAGAGAAGATTCAATCAACTTCTGCAAGCAAAGAATTGTTGTAAAATGCATGAGTTTTCTGTGTGATTTTTAACCTGATTATTGTAGTAGAAATTATTAACCTGCTTGAAATAGTATATAAGCTTTTGGGAAACCTGAGTAAAATCGAATTCTGATCACCGAATCAGTCTTCCCGTCTCTCAATCAGTTGCCAATAGGGAGTATCCACTGCTGGTAGTCTTTCAGAGCAGGTAAAACAGGGTCCAGGACATGTGGAGATGGAGTGGACCCTGCCTTATAACAGGGGTCTCTACTGGCCTTACAGGATTGTCCTATAGGACTCACTTGTTTCACTGCAGTCCTTCCTTGGCCTTACCCCTTATTTGTATTCAGCTTTCAGCTCATTCTAAAAGCCTCAGCCACCTTTATACTCAAGAAGCCACACAGCATGACACAATGAACTCCTATTCTGCATGTGCATTATTTTCTTTCACGTGCCTCTTCCTTGTATTTTAGGGAGCACACACTTCCCATGCATGCATGGACAGGTGTAAATTCTATGCACAAGAAGGTCCCACTCCTGATTAGCCTTAAAATGATCCCAAAATAAATGTTTGGTGACACATGCTCCTTAATCAAGTTGTATGGGTACATCTCACAATGTCATCTCACAGCCATGACGCAGTGGGCAATAGCTGACATTGTACAGTACACAGAGGTGACACATTTTTTTCTAAAATAAAAGCATGAGTAAATATCTAATAGCAACACTACCTTACATTATGTCATCAATTTTGAAGAGGAAATTACTCCACAGATTAATGAGGAATTCTACATGGAAGTCAAAGGTATGATGTAGTCTTATAGCATTAATCAAGAGCTAAATATGATCTGACCTAATTCAAACAGCCCAGACTTTAACAGAGGGAAGATAAAAAAAAGGCAGAGTATGAGAGTCCATATTTATCTCTGATGTAACACCAACAAAGCCAAAAGAATTCCTTGAAGTTCAGTGTGCCTCAGAGCACCACATGGCAAGTGCCACGGGTCATCCTGTAATCTGCAAGCTATGATGGATTGAAAAAGCAATGACATTTTCCATTCCTATTTAGGAAACATTATACAGAAAGAAGATATCACAAGACTACATCTCAGAAAAATATTTATTATCATGCAAAAATGGATGTATCAATTCACTAAACAATTTCACAAATTCAAATAGGGACACACTCAAGGGAGTCCTCTGGAGTGGACAAATCACAAGGTTTCCTAGAAAAACTGATTTTTTTCTACATTTTTTTCTACATCTACATTTCTACATTACATTTACACAGTAAACACAATTAAGCTGTATATAACTCTATTGAAAAGGAGCGAGAAATTAAATAGGTTACATTTTATTTTCTCAAAACCCTAAAACTTGGAGATCATTCATGCATCTGATCAAGTCAGACACTATACCGATCCTCAGACATAGTGATTCCCTCTTCCTCTGTGCTGACACCAAACATGATAGTGTTCCCAGGCCCCCCTGAAGGCACAGTCTAAAGAGAGAGACATTAATAGATAATGACTGGGAAGAGAACACATAAATACCTTTTAAAAAATTAACAAACCTCGATTTCCTTGGACATATGAGCAATAAGAAAAAGTCACCCAACATCTTTTTAGGAAACACCTATACAAAATTCTCAGTCATAACTTGCTTCTAGCTTCACACTGCATGACAAGGGCCACTATTTTCTTGTGATGATGAGGAGAGTCCAGTCTGGCCAAAATTCCTAGCCACTGACAGCCCCTCATATTTAGCATTTTCAGTCACTCTGATCAGGATCTCTAACCCAAGGGCTGCATTTCCAAAAGGACAAGACCCTTGCCAACAAACTGGGAATTCAGGAGTCCCAGGGAAGGAGGGACTAAAGGAGCTATTGCTTTCCCACTATTTCCAGCACTGTGTCACACTGTTTGCATCATGCATCATTCATCTGCTGTGATGAAATGTAACCCCGCGTTTTAAAAAAAGACCTCTGCAACAGTGAGGATACTATATCTTTGTGAGAAGTGTTTCACATATTTTCCATGGGCATCAACTGCTCCTGCTTCTATTTAAATCCGTGTGGCCCTCTTCAGAGGGCATTATTCACTTCAGGAAGTCCATTCAGAAGGTGCTGAGCAGAGGAAGGGGAGAAGCCAGGATGGCAGCAGACAGCAACGTGGCTCCTGAGGAAAATCCGAGCGCTGCTCCTGTGAAAAGGGCTGTCCACAAGATCCGGATGGCCAGCCACGTCTTCAGCTTGGCACGAGGCTGGCAGCAGTGGGCATCTGAGCACCATGTAAAGCAAGAGCAAGAGCCCTCTGGATGGGTTCCCACTGCAGAAAACTCATCAGCTCAGCCTGCACAAGAAAACTCCTTTGAAAAATGGCAAATTCCATCTGTCAAGAAGGACCAAGAAAAAGGTGATGAAAAATCCTTAGCAAAGGAATCAGTGACAAAAAGAGATGCTGAAAAAAACTCAAGGGAATCAGATGAAGACCTCAAAATGTTCAGCATTAAAAGCAAAGAGGTGACCAAAACAGTTGTCAGCAAAGCCTACGAGCGGGGGGGCGATGTCAGTCTCCTGAGTGAAAGATACGAGAACAACAACAGCAATTCCGAGATGACCGGACTCAAAGAAGAATCAAGTGCTATTGACAAAATTCTTAGCAGCAAATTGCCTTCAACCATAAGGAGAAAGTGTTCAAATGTGGTATCAGAGCTGACCAAGGGCTGGGAGAAGATGGAAGAAGAGGACAAAGATGTGGACAAGGGAGAACTGCTGCTTAAGTGTCGTGAAGACAGCCTGGATGCCCAGGACAGTGGCTATGGGGAAGCAGAGGACAAGCTGGAGCAGGAGGACAGTGACCGGGAGGTGACAGCTGTGAGGATTAAACGGCCTGTCCCATCTGTGTAAGTAAAGCACCTTCATTGCATCAAATTATATCAATTACATCAAAAGCATCTTCATTAGACAAATGGCAGAGGGGTACAGCTTTCCACGAGGATAATGGAGGGTGGGGGGAATAGTAGGAAGTGGCCAAAGATAAAGTATTACTCTTGGCTTAGAAGAAATTAATCAAAATTCAGGAGATCTTTCACATATCACTCAACAACATTGGACTATGTACCCAATACAAAAAGTCAGGAAGTTATATTTTAGAGATGTTAATTATATTTAGTTTTCACACTGGATTTACTGGTTCATCAAAATAACAATTCACTTGTTAATATTTCAGTCCATATTTCAGAATCACAACTTTTACCTCAAGACCCTTCAGCTATTCATTTATTTCAGCAAATGTTGTCTAAATCAATATAGTTGACAAGTAGTATTTCCAAATGCTTATTATTTTGCTTAGTATAAATTGTAAATATTCTCAGGAGCAATTTGAAGAGTAAGTCCCAAATTATTGTTGCAGGAATTTCTTCCACATACTTCTTACCAAAAGCTGGGTTCACTGCTTCTCTTTGGAAGCTTTCTATGAATTTGGAATTCATCAGTTCAAAGAAAGGAAAATTTCACAATATCTTGGACCCCAAGTTCACACCATACCTCAATTGCATTTTCAGAAATTAAAAACTGAATTAGCACCAAGGATAAAAAACTGATGAAAATGCAAAACATACTCTGTCAGGCAGGCAGGCTGTATCATGGTCGCTGTTTTGGTTTTACACCTCACTACTGATAAACGTTATTGGGACCATCAGACTGACTAACGTAGTTATGGGTTTCAACCATACAGCACCTTTAAGCACACCTATCTGAACACACCCCCCAGAGCTATTTAAACTGTTCAGATGGGGTTAGAATGGTCCTTTGCTGTATGGCTGAGCAGTCAGCTCCTGTAAGAAAGCGGTTAACGGCACAAGTGAAAAAATCTCCCCAGTAACCTAGGGCTTGAAAGTTTGTGATACCTACTTTTGGCAAGGACTGTGTGCACCTTTCACAGAAGTTAGGGCCTAAAACCAAATATTCCAAATAGACAGTGGAAAAAGGATACATTTGCAGCACTTACCTGTAAACAACTACAACTAAAACTCATTTTCTCAGTTTCAAATGTTAGAATAGAAACAGACCAACTATCCAGCTTCTGTTAAACTTTTCTTATCTTTTCCTTGTATGTCTAAATTTAGTGCTGCTACTGGAAAAAAGGTTGATTAGCCGTATTTACTGTGGTCCAAATGATTGAAATAACACCCTCTATGTTACTAATAGCCCTTTCTTCCACGATTGGAAATTGGACACAAAAATAATTTTCGTCACGTACAATGCTGCTATCAGGACTGGACCTTTTTAACTATTCATTTTTTAAAATTTACTTTACAGAATACAGTATTTCAGCCTGCCACCTTTATGAACATTTCAAAAAGGCCATAAGTAAGTTGTTAAAGCATATCTCCCTTTTTCCTCTCCACATTCCAGGAAAAAAGCATCAGTGCAAGTATTTTGTTTCCCTCACATCAGCACCCTCATTATTTCCTTCACTACTCCCTGGAATAAGGTTGCTTCCTTAGTAAAAAGTCTGTTGACTCCTTCTGGCATGAGAGACACTATTCTGCTCCTGCTTAGGAGCAAAAGGGATGCAACAAAAAGGAAATGAAACTCAAAAACTCAAACCAGGATTCAAAACTCAAACCTACAGACAGAACCAGGGCAAATACTCAACACAGGCATTATTTGCCTAGAAGGTCAGAATGCATTTAGGATCATCATTCTGCTTAACAGGTTTGCTTAGTTTATTGTTGCATGTAAAGCACTTAGACTGGGTAAAAGTTCAAAACCTTCACTTTGGATGCACAATCCATTGTGTAGGTGCAGTAGAACCATGAAAAAATGCTTCTTTATGTACACAAGTCACGTTTTAAACTTAAGTTTAACAATGGCAAAAATAGCACTTCAGCAACTAGAAATGGTTAAATTACAAGCTGCATTAAAAAGTAAGGTTTTTTCAAGCCCACATGAGGCACGTTAAAAGCACAAGGATAGATGAGATGGTTTTCTCAACCACTGAGAAGATGATTTGGATGAAGGTGATAATAATATTCTGCTAGAAAGGAAAATGAGTTTTAGTAGAAAAAGGAGGGAATGCATTCTAGACTATCAAATTAAAGCAAGTAACAAAGACTGCACAGCACACTCTCTCTGCTCAATCTGAGGAACTGAAGTTCTAGGACCTTCTCAGAGGTCATAGTCCCTGGAGAGAAGGGGAAGCAGCTGGCTGTGGCTGAGGAATAAGCCCTCCATGACAATATCTACTCATCAGCTCCACTGACACTGATAGCATCACTTCTTCAAGGCAATTTTGATTCACTTAGGATTTTTCTTTCCCCTGCCTTAACTGATAGCTTCCCACATGAAGAGCTAGTGAAGCAATCTGAGCTTCAGTCGGAGTTCAGACTGTGCTGACACAGGGTTTCTGTGACCTTTGTGACAGCCATAGGCTTTGGGAGACAAATTCCTCTGCATAGCCAAATCCTGTGCCCACAGCTCCTCTGGACAAAGAAGGCACAATTCAGGTGAAGGGACAAAGGATCACAGCTTTCCCTTTCTCTGTATGACAACAGCTTATATAGAGGAGCATTTGGTTTATTGTCAGGAAACCAAATTTTCTAGAATTACTTCACCAGTATATTTTAATGCTTTCCTGCCAACACATACCTGTTAGTCACTTATACAAAATTACAGGTACAGGCATGCTGCCTACTCTCAGGATGCTCTGTAATCACACCACAGAAGAAAGGTGCACTTACTTGGCCACTCAATATGCTCAGTTCTTCTGATTTTTTTTTCACCAAATTGATGGGGGAGAGCATTTTGGAGCTTTTTAAACATAGTTCCTCAATGCAGGTAAGACAATCTGAGGGCAACTCCAAAGCTAATTAACTAGTGCAGCTCTCCTAGTTCTTTTTCTATCCCTGGCACTAGGTGTTTACAATTCTTACCCTAGCACAGCCCTGGCATCTTTTCAGTGCATTGATCTGAACTGGGGACATCTCTATGACTCCTATTCTCTATTTCAGTCAGCTTAGTGAAAAACAAAGGAATGTCCAAACAGGGGAATAGAATTTTCTGCAACTTTGCAGCACTGTGTACTGTTTGCTAAGTGCATTTTGATTCTCTGGTGTTAACATTCAGCTAACATTACTGGGGAGGTTTCACAGCAACATTTTGGAGAGTAAAAATATTAAAAAACAAATTACTTTGGCACAGTCACAGCACAGCCTAGTCCTAAGCTGAGTTCTGTATGTACACAGTGACAGGATGCGGACAGCACAAAGACTAGCTCAGACTATCTACAGCTGTTCCATATGTGTGAGATTGGCCACAAGTCTGCCTGGAGTCATCCAGAACTATTACAGTCATAAAACAAACAAACAAACAAACCCCCCAACTCTTAAAAACTGAAGGTTTTTCCTTATCCTTTGTCCTTGACACGTTCAGGCTTCTACCTTACCAATGGGAATATGTGAATTTGGGACTTCAATATTTATTCAGAACCACACTCCAAATACAGAAGCATAGACAGAGCTACTGCACTCAATTAGCTTTTTGTTGTTGCTATAATCATTGACATCTATTACAGAGGACAGACTTTTCTAGGCACTGCCTTCTAGGTTTCAGCCAGGTCATACACCTACAGCAATCAGCATCTCTAACCTCAGGGCAGGCACACTTCAGGCTTGGCCAAGCACGCAGGACTGGGGAACTGTGTGACTGACCAAAGGTACAGAAGGTGCAGGTAATCCATTACAGAATTAAGCCATTCTGGGGTGCAGTTTGTCAAAATGGGCTCAGGTCGGGGCTGGAAGGTGATAGTGTAGACAGGATAAAGCTGTGATCACGGAACTTGCCTTCGAGTGCAAAGTGAACGTGGAGGAACAGCCCCTAGGGAACTAACTTAGAAGTGGTTAACTTGTGCCACCTGGTGGACTCCAGCTGGTCCCAAAACCACAGTAACCCGGTTACAGCAGAGAGCACTAAGCACAGAAGTGCATCAGGAAAGGAGCTGCAAGCTCAGGTGTGTGTGCTCTGTTTCCAGCGCCAGCCGGCTGAGCGAGGAGGCGCGCAGCAAGGCGCGCAGGAAATGCAGCGCCGTGCACAGCCTCAAGGACCGCTGGCAGGAATGGGCCGAGCAGCACATCACCACGCAGAAGCTGAACCCCTTCAGCGACGACTTCGACCACGAGCTGGCCATGGCCACGCGTCTACACAAAGGCGATGAAGGGTACGGCCACCCAAAGGAGGGGACCAAAACCGCTGAGAGAGCCAAGAGGGCTGAGGCGCACATCCACCGCGAGATCAGGGACATGTGCTTCATCATCGAATCGATGGCCAGGCCACGGCCCGACGGCAAGATCCAAGTCACTTTCGGGGAGCTCTTCGACAGATACGTTCGCATTTCAGATAAGGTTGTTGGGATCCTGATGAGAGCCAGGAAACACGGGCTGGTGGACTTCGAAGGAGAAATGTTATGGCAAGGAAGAGATGATAATGTCATAATTACTTTATTAAAATAAGTTAGGCTATAATCAGAATAACTTTTGGAAAACTTTTCTCCTCTTCACCCTTGCCATTAGCATTTGCACATTTGAATATACGATTCAGCTGTTCACCACTTAGAAGAGTATTTTTTGAAATATGTATTTTATAACTAGTGCATGATAACCGAAACATCCAAATGGACTTCATTTTGTACATTGCTTGCAGGACAATTAAGCTAATTACTACATGAAAAATAAGGAGAAAAATCCATATGAAATATAAGCAGCTGATGATAAAAGCCCAGAGCAATATAAATAGCTACAAACTGATTGCAACTTCTACTTCATGTTACATTAAGATATTCCCAACTTGTTTAAACTCGAATATCAGGAATATGAAACATGCCAGATCAGAAGTTGAATGACAATATGAACTCAGGCAAAGTTTTTGATCTGAAAAATGGTCTTGTGCATGTACTTCCCTTCCTAATTAATTGATTTAAATACAAGTAAAATTACCTTATTATAATACAGAATCATGGATGCTGCATGTTTTTCTTTACAAGTATGATATGTAACTATTACTGCACTATTATCTTCTTGATACAACTGTTGACACAGCTTTCTCTTATATATAACATAAAAATTATTCTTTTTATAAATGGAATTTTATATATTTATTGTATTTATATAACTAATTTTTTTAGATTATTTCATATTTAAACTTATGGAGGTTGGAATGTAATGAATAAAAAGTTTTGAATAGACAGCTATCTAAAAATACTTTCTATGCAACATTGTGCAACATCTCATCTGATTATCTATACAGATATTCTTCTTATAAACACAGGGAAAATAATATGTAACATATAAATACTAGCCAGGTACTTGTACTTTTGTATACAGCAAAAAGTGACTAACATCATCATCTTCCATTGAAATGTTCCTCTATGAGAAAAGAGAGAAATGGGTTCATAACTTTGAGGAAAATGTTGTTCCGCATTATACAGAAATACTGACCTCATTTTACAGCATTTGCCATTCCAATGTCACAGAAATAATTTATTTCTGTCCACGTGATGCTGAAGAGGACTAAATGCTTATGAACTAATACTTCTAAGGCTTAAAATCATATTATTCACAAATCTGAGAACCCTGTAAGGTCTCTGCTACTTACTGGATTAAAGAGATCAGTTTCTCTATTATTGTAAAAAATAGCTGTCCTGGTAAAATGTGTGCTCTTAACATGAAAAGCATGTTTCATAGCAGATGCCTGGGCAAGTAATGAAAAAGAAGTGTTTTCTTCCCTCTTAAGAGTCTTTCAAACTGAAAAAGCAAATATTTTCTTACAGAAGTAGAGGTGTATTAACATCTTGTCTCTGATAAAACAAGTATTGCCATCTTATTGTGAGTACAGACACTCCAGCTTGAAGCTTCAATGTACAAATAAACCAAATATTCTATAACTTAATGATACAAGAACTGACTATTACATCTATTCTAAATCTATGTAGATCATTGATACTTTGGGCATAGTTACATTATGTGACTCTATGGAAGAAAAATTAATTGTAAGATGGACTCAATGGAGCTTATTTAATGTTTTCTTGAGATCTCAGACTACTCAAGTTGACCTACAAAACTGATGTATTACTGTAATACTTACATAATTTTTACCTGCATATTCTTAAGTTCCTCTTTTTACCTTTATATAATGACTTTTTATAGCTGTCTAAATTGTCTTGAAAAAAATTTGTTGTCAAAGTAATACATGAACTATAAATAAAATTATTTATTATAAATAATTATTCTCCCATATACTATAAAACAAATACGTGTGCAGATTCAGTGAAGTAAAATATTAGTAAGTTACTTCAAAATATGAAAACATCCTCCTTTCCATAGGCTGTTAAAATATTTCCTGTGAAGGTTTCTCTGTCCAAAGCACCAGAAAAAGATTTCAGAGTACATGGCAACAGACCTTACACAAAACACCTGTACAAAGAATACACACTAAAGGCATGTAAGGGTTAACTGAATTACGCATTTCTGCTTGTGAGAATCCTCATCCTACCACAGGAAAACGCAGCAGCCATAACAATGTAATCACTACTACATATCATCACCCTCACTGATTGCCAGCTCACTGCAGGTAACTTAAGCCTCCCATTCATTCATCCCAGTGTTAAAATCTACGTAAAATAAACCAACACCCCACTTTTTCCTATTCTTCCCCCCAAACTATTTTATTTCCAATTGGATGAGAAAACGACGTGACATAACTAGTATTTTTGCTCATACTATGCTCCACTATTTACCTTTGAGTAGGTGGTATCATGCAAAGTCTTCTAATTTCTGAAAATAATTTACCATTTTTGTCAAAAAGAAATACTAAATATTGATGTAAGTTATGGTGTATGGAAGCATTTCATGTAGTTTATATGCTTTATAACATTTTTTTACATTAACTTGTGTGATAAATTTATCCATGGTGTGGGAAATAATAAATCTGACCTCATTAAAAAACAACCAAACAAAAGTGCTCCCTGAATTATCCATCCTAAATCTCCTATTATACTGTGCTGCATTCCTGTGAAATTAGCACAACCCCTGCCAAATTTAAATATTCTAAGTAATAGATGATAAAGGTCAAAACCTGCTTGATTAAAGCAGTCTCTGTAAATTTTTAAGACTTGCTTTCCTAGTTCTGACTTGCTTTGAAAATAAAACCCTTAACCTTTGAGACAATGAGCAACTCTCAGCTACTCTCATGATAGCTTATAGTTGCACATTATTTTCTTAAATACTGTATTCACCCCCAAAATGTTTTACTTGAAACAGAACTCCTGCACTCTCCTGTCTGAAGCTAGTGTTGTTTTTGCACATCCTTGGTAGTGAAAAGATTCTTCCTCTGTAGGAACTTACATACATTTCTCATATTCTAATACAGTTATCAAGCTTCAGTGACAGCATGGAACTTGTACCAGAAGAAATAAATTTGACTTTTACACCTTTGTATTTTTCCAAGTCTTACCACATTTACTGCAGTGGCTTGAAGTGAGTAGAAAGTTCCATGGACATGTATCCCACCCAGTGGAAATCAACTCTCTCCTCCACAACAATGATTCCTTCTTTACAAACGTTTCTGTACAGTCAAGGTTTAGTAATAAGCTCATTTTTAAAACAGGGGAAGGCTATTGAAATAAAATTACCTGTAGTGAAGAGCATTACTATTCATGGCGGAATGTTCGATCATTCCTCATCACAGAACAGGTAATGGCAGCCCCTCCTCTCACAGCCATTTCAGCTGCTATGTACACACTGCCCTGCCCCAAATTCTCAACTAAAGCCACTGCTGACACCTCAGGGCACAAAGCAGTTGAGCATTCAACAGCACGTGTACTATTAGCAGTGTAATTATCACAAGAGAAAACAAACTACAATTACAAAGCTTGTAAGCAGAGCTGGCACTGGCACTTCTGCAGTGAGACAGCCAGCAGGACTGGCTTGCACTTGATTTGCACATACTACACCCAGTGTACATCATTCCCTCAGCTGGACGATTCCTCTCTCTGCTCCAGAAGGACAGTGCAGCCCTCTATCACTGCAGTAGAACATCCTCTGAAGAGGAGAAAGAGGAGGTTTGTTCCCTTAATTGAGCTCCAAACTGCAGTGACAACAGTAAAATACCCTGATGAGATCTGTTCTTTTATGAAGGGAGAACATAAAAGTGAGATTTAAGATTAAAATACCGAATGAAGAATACAAGACTTATTTTTTATTTGAAGCTGAAGGAATAGTTAATGTTCTTACTCATCTTCCAAGAGCAAATTTTATGCAAACATTCTAATTCTTGTACAAAAAACCTCTAATGCAACAGAAACAGGTGAGCAGGAAGATGCAAGCACAAGCCATATGTCATAAATTATGACCTTTTTGCAGATTACACAAAAGCAGCAACAAATAGAATTCAGAGGCAAAAAGATGGTTTAAGAACTCCATGTTTGGATCCCAGTGAGTCCATCCAAGTACAGTTTGCTGAGACATGGTCTTATAGCAGCAAACTCCAGATAATGAGTCTCATAAGCCTTCAGCGAATGTCAAACCCCAACACTTGACAATCACAGAAACAAACCCTGACAGGAAAGAGAGAAAGGAATTCTGCTACAGAAAAAGGATAATGAATTGAAGACAGAAGGGACAGCAAGACAGTGCCTTTTATGTGTGTCATATAGAAATTAACTACACCTCTGGTAATAAAATTCTTACCTGAATAGACACGTGCTACCTTCTATTGACCCCTAACACAGCCAGTTGCTGCACCAAGTGTTGCCACAGTCACTTATGCTTTAAAATCAAATGTCCTTCTATTCCTTAAATAATTTAGTATTTTACAAGCATAATTGCTACTGTACCGCTTACTAAATACTATTCTTGATTTCCACTTTTTTGCTTCCTATTTACTTTTCCAAGACTAGTCTAATACTTGGACACATTCAGCTACTGAAGATTTTTGTGTGCTTTCATTTAATTCTTCAAAGTATAATTATTTATAAAATTCTTCACACCACCCACTAAAAAACTAAAATATGCTTTATTTGTAATATAGCATTAGGATAGTGAGACCACGCAGTTAAATTAATGGTTTCGCCAGCAAGGATGATCTGAGACTTTTCTTTTCCCCTCTCCCTCTTCAAAATGGTTGAAGACAATGTATTTCATTCCCATTGGTTCACACTGGGTTTTAGAAAGCCCCAGAAATGCCAAAAAAGATGAGAAAATGCATCCTATACAATCAGTTGTTAAATGAACAGCAAAAAAAGGCATTGTGCTTCTACATAAACTCCACCTTCTAAATAAACTCCAACTCAATTTTATTTTTACATATATTTAGATTTATTTGCTATACATCACTGTGAGCTTATAGTACTTGAAATCCATTACAGGATTTTTTTGTTGTTGTTGTAATAATCAGTTGTAACTCCACAAAGACAATAATACTGCTGTGGAAGACCAAAGGGGAGAAAAGCCATTTCAATTTATTTACAGTTCCTTATTTTGTAAACACTTACTCTACACATTGTACTAAGTTCTAATAAGGATAAAGAGATATACACAGAGACAGGAAACAAAGCCCTGTTTTTCTATTCATATTGAGCATTAGCATATTATAGATGAAACATCTGCCCTTTCTTGTTACCATAGCAGTAAGCTGTCTTCAAATAAGTTTTTTCTTTTTTTACTTTCCAGAAATGTAAATATTTTGAAATATACAACTACATCTACGTAAGCCAACCCATTTGGCTTTTATTCCATTTCTAGAATAATTTAAAGTGCTATAAGCAACCCGTCAATCAACACTTTTCTATAATAACAAAACTACTTTAAACATTAATTTACAAGATAATATACAATGTTTGTCTGAAATAGCTGAAATTTCAGCACAAAGTCAGTCACTGTCACACTTAACAGCAATTTTTTTGTTCTTTTTTTGTTTTGTTTTGTTTTTTTGCAGAACATAGAATAAAAGCTTTGAAACAAACAGTTTTGTTGAGCTGTTATTGCCACAATGGCTTATCAAGTTTTCTACAAAAGTGAACAAGAGCTACTGGAACTGTATTCTAGCCTGTCATTTATTTTTTGAGGTCACATGACAGTAAGTTTGCATATTCCACAAGTCTACTGAATTACAATATTGTCTACCTATGATACATGATGTCATTTTAATCAGAGCTGGTGCTAATTGTAAATTTACAACATAGACCCCCACTCAAAAACATCACAAGTATTTTTTTCTTTGGACAGGAATAAGCTATATTCTTGGAGCTGATGTGCTACACGGCTACAACAGTATAACAGTATATATCTGACACTTTATGTTGAAGAAAGATGCATCTGTTTCTGTACTTTTAATGCCCTACTATAGCTACAAATTGTTCACTGAGATTTGCTTGCTTTAGCCTTTTAATTTTTCAGAACCATCATATTCTTACATTCTCTTGCTATTTTGTAAGTCTTTGCCACTTAGCTCAATATTTTCAGTATTTGTCCCAAACCTGCAGATCATTAACAGCATGTGCAAAACACTCTTTAAATACAATCAGCATGCAGCTACAACACGTAGTAACTGACTTTTTTCTACACATGAACAAGAAACAAGACAAGTGGCACTGTTGACTTTGGATATCTTCTAACTCCACCACGTGTGTGCTGGGTTGTGTTAAGAAGGAATGCTCAGCTTCTCATCCATTTGTGGCACTACGTGAATAACCTACCATTGGTCTGGACCAATCTCTGCAGTGCTGCTGCCAAATACCCACACGCAGCTTTCTTAGAGGTTCACAGAGGGCAACTTCATTCATAGACATAATTTGAATACAAAAATAATAAGCTATATTCAATGAAGCAGCCCCCTAGCAGATTGCAGGAAAGGTGTGTGTGGGAAATCTGGGAGGCAACTGTAATATGGATAAGAAAATTTTGCAGGCCACAAGGCTCAAAGTAACTAATGTTAATTTTTAGTCCACAAGGTCGATGTTTTGTAAAAGAGTCTACAGCTTAGAAAAGGTTTGACAGTATATTACAGATGCAAAAGCATGAAAAAAAAATCTGCTATTTAAAAAAAATAACTAATGGCCACACTGAAAAATTAGAAAAAAACCCCCCAAAACAGATAAGTAAAATACATTATATTGCTCCTAGGGATTTTTAAGCTGCACTGATTCATGTCAGGTTTGGGACAATAATCTGTAGAAATAGTGAAATACTTATTCAAAAGCCCATATTTCTATGTCTTGAATAGTGAAGTCTTCTCGCTTAGAAAGTGTGTGATTCCCAAATGTTTTACATGAATGACTTCTTCCATGGTAGAGATCACCATCAAGCCAAAGAGCAAACTCTCCTCTGCAAGACAGACAATGTATTAAATTAAAAGACCGAAGGAGTCAGGATTGTATCTATCAATGTATTTTTCATTCAAAATTTAGAAATGAGAAGGAATTAAAGTATTAGTTTTTAACACAAGTACCTCATTACTGCTAATAAATTTATGGTACAAGGATTTTATTCCTTTTTTTACTATTTATTATTAATTTGGGAATATCCCTTTTACAGCCATTCTCAAATAAGCTAACTAGAATTCCTTGGTTTTCAGCCTTTTCCATTTTTATTAAAGAGATAACATAAGAGCACTTTTGTATCTAAAGAGAATGCTGAAAACCAAGGAAAACATTTCAGAAGGATATGCACCTGCATGGATGGGAAAAAAACAGGACAAGACAATGCATGATTTCTGGAGACCCTGGCATGTTTTGGGATGGTTCTGTTTCAATTCAGGCCTTTTCTAGTTACACATAATATTCACATTTACATCCTTCCACAATCATCTTGTGTCCATTCTGAGTACAGGAAGACACACATAAAAGTCAAGCACGGAAGGCATCATAATCTTGCATGGCTGAAACTTTATGCCACACTATGGGGAAGACAAACCTCCTTTTGTTTAAGTTTTGTCAGCATCAGAAGCTAAACCTGACATATCCAAGTTTCTTGGCTGGTAACTGTTGAGTCCTGAGTTAGCAAACTGAAGTCAATTCCAATTTTTCTTTTCAAAGGCATCCAGACAAATATTTTTTAACAGATTGTAATTGTAACTTACCCTCCTCCACCAAAAGCAAGAGAATCCATGTCTCCTTTAATGAAGAACATGTTGTCTCCTGTCCATTTAAAAACCTAAGGAAAAGAAAAAAAACCAACAAAACACACTAGCAAGTAAAAATATCTGAACTCTTCATTTGGGCAGCAGAGGGGAAACCAACCATCAGTAAAGACAGACTATGGGTGGCTAGAGGCCAGTTTAATGTAGTTGACACAGAAAATTCAGGAAACAGGTGGCTGCAGACAAAAATTCTCTGAGGTTTTATGCTAATTAAAATAAGACCATTCCAAACCAGGTCATCTTTGAGCACCAAAACTCCTACACATGAAAACTATCAAGAAAATATACTTAGATTAGATGATGTGCCCCTAAAAAGGACAGTTTTTGAATTTTCAGACAGACACCTGGAAGAATTTAAACAGTAGAAAAATCTTCAGTACAGTTAAAGAGTCAGGCTGAACGTGTTCTTCAGCATGTAAACACTACCAATTCACCGTGCACCAAAAGAGTTCATAAAAAAACTAGTGTGATGACTTTTTTTTGGGCCAACTTGTAATATTTTTCAGATTTACAATTAGATTTCTTCCTTTAAGTATTTTAAGATCATGTACTTGGGGTGGTGGTAGAGAAGGCAACAAAAGCATACCAAGTCATTATTACTTACCTCAAAATCTGGAGAAAAAGTGAACATAAAGGTCTCTCCAGTGCCATAAAAGCCATCGCTTACTTTAAACGGCTCAGATGCTAGTGCACCAAAAACCTGTAGCAAAAATACAGCAGACCAAGGAAAACTTCAGAGAAACTACACAGAATGCAAGAATCTCTACTGATAGTAACTGATAAATCAGGTTGTAAATACTGTCAGCTTGAAATTCGCTGTGAATTTCACTGTATCACAGTTCTGAGTGCACTGGGATATTGTATATTGTGCTTTGTGGTACAACAGAAAGTAAGAGCACTCTTCTTCATTAATAAATGAGTACAGTAAGAAAAAAATCTAATGGATAAAAAGTAAACTCAGAAAGGTCTCAAAACCAATGTATGTATTTCAAATTTCAGATCAAAAAGTCCTTCTTACATAGCTCCTATTTCACTTAACTGGGCTATTTTCAGAAAGCTCTTAGCTGAGTTATCATCCATGTGATTCACTAATTCCAGTCCAAACACCAGGTAAGCACTGGTTACCCTGTCTTATGACAGTGACACATTTTAACAGAAGGACAGGATGCCATCCAGAGGGACCTGGACAAACTTGAGAACTTGGCCTGGGTGAACCTCATGAAGTTCAGCAAATCCAAGTGCAAGGTCCTGTACCAGGGTCAGGGCAATCTCCAGCTTAAGTAGAGACTTGGAGATGAACTCACTGAGAGCAGCCTTGCAGAGAACTGCTCAGGCATTCTTATGGATGAAAAGCTGGACGTGAGCCTGCATGCGCTCACATTTTGTTGATTTCAAGAATTTCTCTCTTGTAATAAACTCTTACATATTTTTAATAACTATGTACAACAGCAAACAGTTAATTTGATAATTAACATTTGAGAAGTCATTGCTTTGACTCCATTGTTACAGAGCAGACAAAAAGTAGGACTTCTATACCAAACTTTCTTTAGTCACAGTGCTAACAGAAACTTCCTCATATTACTACTACTTTATTTCTTGATATTACCTTTTTTAAGAACAAAATGTCACTACACTGACAAGTTACTTTACTCATGTAAAATGGTTCCTTAACATCAGTGGAAAGAATTACCTTTGAACAAATACGTGACCAATGCTTATAATGTAAAAATCTGATTCTCTGGAACAAATTTTAAACTCACTTGACAAGGGGATGAAATGAAGTTTTACAATCAGCTAAAGGTGCTCACTTTTCAGAGACCTATATCAGTTTCAGAGAAACTGTTAAAGAGCAAATTCAATCTAAAGACTTGAAGATCCATGAACTGAGGTGCAAGTTTCCATACCCTTGTTTTAATGCAACTTCACAAGAAAACCGGCACAAACTTCTTTTTTTTGTAGAGGTATTTATTTCATTCAACATCTAGGATCCAATAACTATTGAAATGTTGGAAGATATTTCTCTATTTTCCCACTGTATCAAGGTCAAGAACAGGCTGAAGAGAGAAAGAAACTACTATATTTTTGCTTTTGCGGAAATCAGGTGAAAATAAATGAATTGTTTGTTTTCCTGCTTGTTTCCAGAAGATGCTTTTTTCCCCCCTATACATTTTTAGTTCAAGGTAGGCTTAAGATGAGTCCCTAATGCTATCAATACCTACAGTTTTTCTTTTTTTAGCCCATTACTGGTTAGATGGACTCATGGGAATTTGAGTTTCAAGGCAGTATTTAATGTTTAGCAGATTGTTACTACCTGCAGTTCAACTACATGTAACTGTTAAGGTTAAAATTCAAAGATGAGTCACAAAGAACTTATAATTGCTGTAGTTATTTATGCCTATTTCATACATAGTCTTTGCACATGCAAACTCTAAAAAGCAGGACAGATGAGACACTTTTTTCTTGTTGTTACTTCAAGCATCTGGGTCAGTAGACTAGACTTCAAAAAACTGGCTGTTCACTTTTCTCTGTTAAACATTTTGTGACCTTAGACTGTACTTAGCGTATGCAGATAATTGAACTTAAATAGAGCATTTTTTAGCATAAAAATCCACCTGAATTCAAATTTAGTTTCATCAATGAATATAACAAAATGGGCTGGTGAAATACAGTAATATTCCGTATTTAAATAACTACATGCATATTTTCCAGCAAAGAGAACCCTTGCAATTATTTCTTAGTCCTCAAACTATTTGAGTCTCTGTATGCTAACTTCTAAGTCATTCTTTGAATAACTCTGCAGCAGTTCTGGTAGCTAAGCTACATTCAGGTATCTATGACATGCCTTACTTCAGATAAATATCCTTAGGCCTGACACTACACCTAGTAAACACATGTAAGTAAAAAAGATAAATTAAAGATTTCATTAGCAACAGACATTGAGAGGAATTAACCTTCGGTTAAAGCAACGAACAGTTTTGTCAAATCTCAGCTAACTCAGTTCAGCTTCTACACAGGTGTAAACTTTCCACACAACACTTTTATTCCAGTGTTTGTCTTGAATCCTCTCAGGGATGTTATCTGTGTATCCAGTAAAACACAAAACTGGTACATTCTAATCATGTAGAAAACCTTACATATTTTACTTAGGAGATTCTGAAGCTTTATTTCTAATTATGGAATAAATTTAGCTTCTAAGAACCTCAGACAGTCTCCCATATAATTCCCTACTAAACGGAGGACTGATTCTGAAGCTATTAGGTTGACTTTGTTTTACACAAAGTTTGTTGAAGTTGAGTGGTTTTGCTTGGTTTTTTTCTTTTGTTTGTTTGGTTTTTTGGGTTTTTTTGAACAGCCATTTAAATAAAATTATTAATTGATCTGGAAAAGAAAGCAAGTCTGGAAAAGTTTTTTTAAATAAAAATTCAGTAGGGTGAGGCTTAGCAGCCTTTAGTGGAACTTTATCAAAAGTTCCAAGGTACACCTGCTCCTTACTCAACCTATTATCAGCATAATAAAAAAGCAGTCTTCATGGACACAGATAACAAAGAAACATATCTCAGGGGAAGCAGCCCAGGAAAGAAATTCATTCTAGTTTAGAAGAAAAGTGCCTCAACCAAGGATACAACAATTCCACTACCTTTCATAAATAATGAAGATAAAAAGTGGGCAGAACAAGGAACATCAAAGAGGACTGAGCAGGTATGCTCAGCAAATGTCAAGAAACTATCTGGTCATAATTCTGTCATTTTTCAAAACGGCTGAATCTCATTTAGGATCTTCTCTGAACTAGAATCTTAGAAAACAGGCAGTGATCCTGGAATGTAAGGTATGAATAACCACCTGGGGTCACAAAACACATTTCTGGAGGCATATACAGCATTTATCTTAGCATACTGCTAGTGAACTATTCTGGACATATTCTCCTAAAAAGTACTGAGAGCCTTTTTCATCCATGGAAAGCAGTTTTAAAGGACTATCTGCCAGGAAGATACAAGACATTAAAAATAAATTGACTTCTTTCAAAAAAATCAATAGCTTCACAAATAAAATTAATTACCCTGACTAATTATCAAAGAGCATACTTGGTTACCACTGTCTTATTTTTCACAATTGTAGATCCTTGCATGAAGAGGAGAAAGACTGGCTGCTAAATTTCCATGTATTTTGAACAGAAAGGTAGTGCAAATCAAATGTCTGCTGTCAAATGCAGACATTTTTCATTAATAACATGAGACAGAGCTACTTAAAACACCACTCCAACTGCACTGGTGAAGGACTGAGCATGTAAAACTCATCTGAACCACTCCTTCTGCATATGCTGCTCACTGAATAGACATGGATTTCCTCTACTCTTGTGTGGAACTTAGGTAAGATTTCCCATATGCTTGAAATCTCAGTTCAATGACTACTTGACCCAGAATTCCAAGGCATGCTTTCATACATATTCCTAGGTATAAGGCCGTAAGCTGAGATTCACCAAGGTTTGTATGACACACACAAAAACCCCACATATCTATGAACTCCATGTTTTGACAGGGCAACTGTGACACTTTTTGAACATTCAAGCCAAGATGCTCATACACAAAAAATAACATGAATTCCTTTAGCAACAGACAATACTACGTAGTGGTGGCAAGACAGTCCCATTAGAAAAAGTCCCATTTTTTTCTGAGACAGATAATCAGATACTAGGAAGCAGGCTTATCTTCCTAATTTATCTTGAGAAGCTAATAAGTGAATTAGAGAACTCACCAAAGTATATTTATGAGACTGATGAGTCTGCTGAGACATCTCAAGTCTATTCAATAGCTTTTGACTTCAAGATTAAAAAGTAAATGAAGAAATATCTTTTTAAAGAGCTTCTGGGAAAGAGTGCACTATCAGCAGAGAGTTATAAGGGATTTCAATTTTCAAGGGACTTCTGGGGTACGAAACAATGAAAAAAATCAAGTTGTGACTTGAATAAGAAAAAATTTCATTTACTGTTTTCAGACCCCCCGAATGAAACCATGCTTCCTGAAAATAAAAACTGTGTTTACCAAACTGGGAGAGGTAAGTGAACTGAATGCTACGAGTTTTACAGAGGTTCAATCAATTTTTCATGACAGCAGTAACATGCTTCCACAAGCAAACACAGAAGTTTGAATCAAGACACAAAGAATCAAGAAGTTTCATACTGCCTGCAGTGTTCACCTCTTACTAGATTATTCAAGAGAAGATGTTTGTTATTCAAATGGTGAGATGTGAGCCACTTCCTGAAATTCATAATCCAGTCAAAGAAAAACAGATCACAACTACAGAGACTCAATGAACAAGTTAATAATATAACAAAGGTAGTACAGCTCTTGAAAGATGTTGGCTGCAGCCACAGAACATACCAACCACTAGCCACAGCTAACGACATCCCAACTCAACAAGACCTGCCAGCATCAGAAAGTTTTAGAGACTGTATTTCTGATGTCTTAAGAGCATTAAAAAAAAAAAAGTATTAATTGGATATTATCAGACTCTTGCATTACAACAGCTAACTTACATTGTTAAAGTATTTCCTAGACATGTAGTATGTAGGAATACCGTTTAAAAGTGAAACACATTTCTAAGGAGAAAATTTGCTTGATCCACAAAATTTTAACTTGCATAATACACAAAGTTTTTCTTCCATGATGGACTGAAGCATCAGCTATTTTATACACCTCAAACATATTTCTTGACGAGTCTCCTACCGCCACACAAATATTTACCTACCTGTCCATCACTGTCTTTGATAACCAACAGCACGGGTGTGTCTAATCCTGTCATTGTCCGATACAAGGTCTTCAAGCTCATGCCATGCTTTGCAGTACTGTAGACAAGAGTCCATGGATAGCCAATAGTCCGTGGTGGAAGAGACTTTGTGAGCTATTAACAAGAGAATTACAACCCTTTATTTAATAAATATTTTATATTTAAGAATGTATTATATGTAATACAAGCAGATTATGTTCTGGTCAACAATTTTTACATGGTCTTAAAACCTAGTAACTAAACCTGAAGTTTCACATGTATATTTTTTACTTTTGGTCACTCAAGCAGGTCTCTTTTCCTACCTCTACTAGAGGCCTGTAGAAGAATGATTTATCAAGTAATGAACATGTTTGTTAAGGTCTCTAAAAGGTTTATCCATATAATTATTTCTGCATAAAAATATTACACATCCCAACAATATCTTAGTATTGAATAAGTAGGTCACCCGAGTCAGCAGGTAACAAGCTGAAGGGTAAATGCTGCTTGTTACCCTGTTCTTGTGCTTCTTAATCCAAAACTTGAATTAACACATTTGTAATGTAATCACTTTGGACTGGGTGGCAAGAATTGCAGTGTTTTCACTGATGTTTTCAAGAAAGAATGAAAGTAGGGCAAAGACAGACAAGAGTCTGTCTGAAAAGATGGTGTATTCTAAGCTAGGTTTTAAAAAAAGTAATATTTTCACTATGAATTGTACTTTCCTTAAACACTTAGACACACATTTCTATGGTGCCAGATAGGATCCACCCAAGGAAACATACTGAGCTGGCAGATATGCTCACTGAGCCACTTCCCATTGTTTACCATCATTCCAGGATAAGTGGGGATATTGTGGTTAGCAAATGTGGTGTCCATTTACAAGATGGGCTGTGGGAAGCATCCCAGGAACTACAGGCCTGTCAGTCTGATCTCAGTACCTGGGAAGGTCATTAACAGGTCACCTTGAGTGCACCACACTGCATGTGAGGGAAAACCAGGGGATCAGGCCTAGCCAGGGTGAGTTCATGACAGGCAGGTCCTGCTTGCCAAACCTGATTTTCCTCTAGGACTAGGTGACCTGCTTGGTGGATGAGGGAAAGGCTGTGAATATTGTCCACCTGGACTTCAATAAAATGACACTACTTCCTACAGCACTCCCTTGGAGAAACTGGCTGCTCATGGCTTGGACAGGTGCCCTGTTCGGTGTGTAAAAAACTGGCTGGATGATCAGGCCCAGAGAGTGGTGGTGAATGGAGTTAAATTCACTTTGTGGCCAGTCACTTGTGGTGTTCCCCAGGGCTCAGTACTGGGGCCAGTCCTGTTTAATGTCTTTACTCATGAACTGGATGAGGGGATGAAGCGCACCCTCAGTCTGTTTGCAGATTACAACAAGCTGGGCAGGAGTGTTGATCTGCTGGAGGGTATGTAGGCTCTGCAGAGGGATCTGGATAGGCTGGATTGATGGGCTATGGCCAACAGTACAAGGTTCAATAAGGCTAAGTGCCAGCTCCTGCCCTTGTGTCACAAAAAGTCCCTGCAGCACTACAGACTGGGAGAAGAGCAGCTGAAAGAGGAAAAGGAACCTAAGGGTCCTCTGCTTGACAGACAGCTGTGCATGAGATAGCCTATGCCCAGGTGGCCAAGAATGGAATCACGACTTGTACTCCTGTACTGAGCCCTGGTGAGGCCCCATCTTGAGTACTGTGCGATGTTCTAGGGCCCTCACTAAAAGAAAAACATGGAGATGCTGGCATGCGTCCAAAGAAGGGCAGTGAAGCTGGTGAAGGGTCTGGAGAGGACTGAGGGAAATGGGGTTTTTGAGCTTGGGGAAGAGGAGGCTCAGAGGGACCTCATCACTCTACAACTGCCTGAAAGTAGGTTGTAACAGCCAGTCTTTTCTCCAAAACAGGACAAGAGAAAATGTCCTCGAGTTGGACTACTGCAGGTCTGGATTGAATCTTAGGAAAAAATTCTTCAGTGAAAGAACTGTCAAGCATTGGAACGATGTACCCAGGGAAGTGGCTGAGTTACTATTCCTGTTGAAATATTTAAAGGAGGCATAAGACATAGCACTTAGGGAAAGGGTTTAGTGGTGGACTTAGCAGTGCTGAGGTAACAGCTGGACTTGGTGGTCTTCGACATTTTCTAATATATACAGATTTTCTTCTATTTAATATCACACAAGGTCTTCTTACTGATGTGTTTTACACTACAGTCATAGCATTTGTGATAAATTAATGTGCAAGAGTAAAAAAGTGAGACATCCAAGTCCATACCTTTTCAATTTGTTCTGGCTGTAGTAATTCACTAGGATCACTAAGATTTGGCCGGAATGCTTCAGGCTCCAGGTCTGTTTTGATATTTGTTGCCTGTTTTGAATTGGTATCTTCTCTTGTTGTTATCTACAGAAAGAATAGCAAGAAAGTAAGTATATGCCACCCTATTAACAGACAAGATAAAACTTCACAGGTTTAAAATCATGCAGTTAGCAATTATGCAAGTCCTTTGAAAGCTTAGAAATCCGATAGATTTGATCTGACTGAGATTTCCACTGTTTCCAATAGCAAACTGGTACCAACTACGTAGCAATAACTTACACAGACACCTACTCAGGAGAAAGCTTTGGTTTTATGCTAAAACAACAAACAGTTCTCATACATAACTGAACAGCTTCAGATGCTTTTCAGAAGATATTTTAAGTTCTTGCATTTTAGTACTGATACAACATACTAAGTGTAATTAAAAAAATCAGAAAGGAAAGGAATTAAAACTTCAACACTGACATTTCTCAGTAGCTTCTAAATCAATACTCTTTTTAGAGCACTCAAGAAATTTTTCAAATACGCAGTAAATATCTGGGAAGACTGCTGTCATATATTTTGAGCAAACCATTTGAATTTGGAGCCTTAGGAGTAGTGCTGCTCCACAAGCTGATCTTCTAGAGTACTTATAGGAATCAAAGAAGAAAGAATTGAGAGGGTGGGGTGGAAAAGCAGCAATAATACTTAGGGTGCATAGTGAGCACTGAGGTCTGGCAAAGACATTATACAGAAGGGTCCTGCAGTAATTTAAAATACCTGACCTACACATATACCCTACTGAGTGGAGATGGCAGAGGCCACAAAATTCCTCATCACATGTAGCTCACAACAGCTTCTTACCCCAGTCAACATTCACTGACACTTCCAAGTTAAAGTGCCATGTCTTGATAACTAGAATAGCTGCCACCCAAACAGATTTCCATCTATAAATCCAGCTGCAGGGATATTTAAACTTACTAGGAATGGTGAAATCTGACAGAGCACTAGGACAAAGTGAAGAAGTTAGTAAGATAAGCCACTGCAGCAAGACTTACTAAAATGTTGAGAGAAAAAAGAAATCTCAACAAGATTAAGTGCATCTGAAAAATTTATCAGCCTAAACCAAGTTTCACTAAAAGCCAGACTGTCCAAATTAAAACCTGAATCCTGAAAATTTCAAGATAATACCTGACAAATCCAATTTGCCACATCCCTCATACTTTAAACATACTGGACACAATTGCAGTATTTCACAATATCACCATGGTAAATTTCCTCCATTCACAAAAAAAAAACCACAACAACTTCCTTAGTTCATTTAAAAAAAAAAGGTGCCAAATCAAAGAAAACTCTGAAATACAGATAGGAATATTTAAACAAATACAGCTACCTCAGCCAAAAAAGAGGACACTCCTCTCATCTTCCTCAAGAATTACAAAAAAAAGTTTCTATCACAAACTCTTGTTGTTTAAAAATAGGCTTATAAAGTCAACATATCAAAGTATATTTTTACAGTAGCTCAATCACAGTATTAATTCTAAATCCAAGAAAAGGTGTGCTTAAACTGAGTATCAGCAAAAAAACCCTGAAGCTTTCCTTTTTTAGTGGTAATTTTCACATCACAACAAAAAAATGCAATTATCCATACAGCTTCATGTATAAAAAGATGACCTGCACGCTGCTTTACAGACTGCTATCTCTAAAGTGTTATTTCATAGTCCAAGTATTTTCCACCTTAAATGCCTTTCATCCATCATATTACTGCTTCAGCTCCAGAGAAGTTCAGCATTGTTCAACTGTAGAGCAGAAAGTTTTTTCCCCTTGTTATTCTTTAATTCTGATTAAAGATGACAGGGCAAAACATGAGTAATTTGGATTCAGGTGGTGTGGGGAACTGAGTGTTCTGGTTTAGAGTTTTTGGGGATTGGGGTATTTTTTGCATGGATTTTTTTCCTTTATTATTATTATTAAAATAAAGCAGTTTTCTTCTAGGAAGAACACTGCTTTGTAGAAGCAGTAAAGAGTGTCTGTTCAAAAGAATCTGAGCTAAAGCACTCTAGCTTCAAAATCTGCAGATTTATTTCCCACCAAAGTTGGACAGAGCAGACTGACCAACCAAGTCAGATTCCAGAGGCTTCCATCATTGGTAAAGGTCACACAGCCTTCACCACTTTTGAGACCACAACTCTCAAATGGCCTCAGGGCTGAGTTTATAGGCTATAGCCCACCACAGATTTCTCTACTCAGCCTGAACCTTCAGTTTGGGTGTACCAGGTGAAAGGTATTTGGAAAGAGCTCCTACACTTCCAAAATATTAATACAGGGATTCTCCACTACCACCACTTGCCAAAACCAGAACATTTCTGTTGCCAAATGGGAATAAGGTGGTTTTTTGGCAAGATTTCTGACTTTCCTATAATAGTGCAGCTTTTGGGTTCAAGGTTCATGCTTATTATTGATCCATGTAATTGTACTACTTACAAAACATTTTAAAGTGATTAATTACTGATTAACAATCAGAAATATCAGAGCTAAGAAAACGTTTGCTTTTCTGTAACTATGTAATATGTAAAAAAAGCCAAGATCAAAGAAATAAACACAGAAAAAAATTTACATTTTCAGCAGCCAAGTACTATAGAAAAACAAAATACTTGATGCTTCTAAGGAAATCTAAGCTATGCTTTCCATCAGTAAGGCATGTATGATGTGCACAGCAACTAACAATTTTATAACTCTCAAACAACTATGAACACCTAAAGAGAATGCAAATATCAGTTTCATTCCATATCCACAGACCTTCA
The DNA here is from genome assembly GCF_021018805.1 of Prinia subflava. Taxonomy (NCBI): domain Eukaryota; kingdom Metazoa; phylum Chordata; class Aves; order Passeriformes; family Cisticolidae; genus Prinia; species Prinia subflava. Next base: position 18,614,731 of record NC_086247.1, read on the forward strand.
AAAGTCCAAACTGATTTCAAAGTACTGTTTTGTGTGTATATGAAAGACCACTGCCAGCTTGAACTGCCTCAGTTACCTGCTTTTATAATGGGAAAAATACTTACCTATTTCATAGAAGTTGTGAAGCTTCATACTTGCCATGTACTGTGAGATTCTTGATGAAAGATTGTTACATAAAATTAAACACCCATGCAACAAGGCTTTGGATTCTTTACCTGTTTTGCATTCTTTTTAGGGAAGCATCTAACACAACACACCAGTCTAAAGAAGAAGTTAAAACACAACACTGCAAGTCAAGCAGTACTGAGAACAAATTTTCAAATTCTAACAGAAAATTCCTGTGTGACAAAGGTGGAAGTAGTAATTCCATCATAAAATTACTGATTCCATCATAGAATTGCACAACTAAATACATCCAAAACAAAGGAATTTTCTGCTGGATCCTTGTAGTGCTGTAGACAAGACAAACCCACTGAGTGCAGGACTTGCCCTGATCCAAGACACTACAAAGAAAGATGTTTTAGTATCTGGAGATGGGGTTTAAACTACTGAAGAGGGCACCTGGAGACGTCTGCAGAGTGTGCGCAGTTCTTCGCTATTTAGAGCATCGATCCTGCGGTGATACTCAGCCACTGACACTACCTGAATATGGAGACAGGAAGACAATAATTCCACTGACAGTTGAAGAAAAGTAAAAAGGTATGAATGAAAAAACTGGAAGAGAGTAATGAAGGGAAAATGTGCAATGACAACAAACAAACAAGAAGGGCCAAAAGATGTTTGTTTCTGCAAGGACAGTGCACATGTAGGTGATTTTAGACATATGAGTAAACACAGCAAGATTACAAAATAAACACGAAGGGCACTAGCAGACAGATATCTCACTGATCTAGGATGAATAAAGAACTGATATAGGAGTGCATAAAGTTTCCAGTATCAGGATGCTAAATTAAATCTGAGTTACATGCCTTAACCCAAACTCTTCAGCCCAAGGTCCTCTCAAACATTCTTTACACTCAGGTTAATGAATCCTGTGAACCTGGTTTGCTTTCCTAGATGAAGACTAGAAGCAAATCTCAGGCTTCTCACTAAGCTCTAACTCTTGTGTCTAGCAGTGAAGCTAAAGACAATGTAGTAGGACTACAGTTAATAACATCTCAATACCACCCGACAATTTCTTTATCCTGGACTTTCTATTCCCCCCCAAAGCTTCTGGAGTTGCTCATCTGTTGACACATTCACTTCAAATGGCATCTCCACTTTGGCAGGAGGTGTACAGCCAGAAAGTCTTTAGTTAGAAAGCTCTAGAACATGCTGCTCTGGTGCAACAAGCTGGCTAAAGGACTACAAAAGTCATTTTGATGTAACTAGAGCAAATAATGTGATTTTGAGAACAACTCAAAATCATCATTGGTATGAAAGCATCTTAAAACAGCTGGTGGAGAGATTAAATGGATGTCCCGTGTAGTAAGAGCATATTAAAAACTTCTAGAGCCTACCACAGTGCAAAGGAAGACAACCACAAGTCCAGCAGCTTCCCATCTACCTGTCCCTACTACAAGGAGTTTGGCCAGATACTCGCCACTGTCCTGAGTACAGAGCCCACAGTCATGCATGACTGGCTCTTGAGCAGCGATGGTTCACTCTACCCCATGCAACTGCAAGGCAAGGAAAAAGGAATACTTGTGACATCCAGCTTTATTACTGAATAATCTGTAATTACTAGCACTCAATTTATTTCCATTCTTTTTCTACTGTTCTCTTTAAACAGATCACGAATATCGTTGTAAAGAGTATTGGCTTGTGCATTCTCAGAGTCAAATAGCTATATGTAAAGCTTTAACAGTATTCCACTCAAACATGTAGGTGATAGTGTAATTTTATCCTTTTATTTGCTATGACACTTCATTGCAAATTTACACTGTTCACACCAGCAATTTATGAACATAATCCTGATCTTACAGCAGGCTGTAAGTGTGTGGTTACTTAAAGATATTCTTGAGAAAAAAAAAATCTCAAAATCCCTGATACCATTATATAGTTGTTGTTTCACATAGCAGAAATCTAGACAGCTTCATGGGCACTACCATCTTGCCTTTAACCTCTCAAATGCATACTTGTTGTCATCTTGCATCTGTGAATTGCTTATCAGCTTTTTAACTCAGAGATCGACCTTTTCATATGCCATGGAGATGCCTTATTTTTCTTGCTTGAGAGAAACATGAATACCTATCCAAGTGTGTACAAAATAATAGCTTCTTGGCATGCTGAACCTGTTGCACACTGTCACATTCCATTTGTTTTGAGAACAAAAGCCTGCATAATGGCAGACCATCGGTATGCAATGACAAACATCATAAACAGCATGTCATAGAATGTCAAACTAACCACAGGAAAATTAAAGGAAAATAATACACGCTCTCAAACCCAGAGCATATTTTAAGTATACAGTTCGTACTACAGTTCATACTAAGTTCTGCGAGTAAACCATCAGACACTGTTTCAAGTTTATCCACTCATCACTGAAGTAGGCTTCAAATGATTAAGATACTTCAACCTTTCAGATGCAGCCCCTGGCCTTCTACATAATGCCCATGGTTTAGGCTCACTGCTTTATTCTTGCTTTGTAGTGGACAAGATTACATACTTCTTGATTAAATGAGCTACAGAATCTTAAAGTCACGTATGTCTAAGCTTACTAGCAACCACCTTCAACTTCATTCAGGAATTGAGATATATATTAGAAACAGACAGCATTTTGTCACTGCCAGGCTCAAGAGCACTGTTTTCCTCAGTTTCCTTCTTTATAGTCCTATTAATCTAGTCTACAGCACGAAGCTAAATAAACCAATGTTTTCTTCCATCTCCCACCCCACTCCCTGCCTGCCATCAGCTGTCTGTTTTCCTATCATTCCAGGACCTACTTGTACCTCATTCTACTTAGAACTTTGATTCTCAAACACAGAACATAGCCTTTCATATGGTAGGAGAAAAACCTAGAAAGCAAGACATTTCATTAATAAAAGGTAGATGCAGATTCATAGTTATCCCACAGGACTGCAGTTTTCAATACAAAATGCTTCTTTGTAATAAAATTCTTCCATTAAAGGAATTAAATGAAGGTCTACCTATATGACTTTGCTATGTGCTTTATTTACTCTCCTTACTATGCCATATCAGCATCCAGTTTCCTGGATAACCAAAGCTAGTTTTCAAGGATCAGGAAATGTTCCTGAAGGACGCTCTGTTCTCTCTCTAGTTGTTTCCTGCTTTAAAAAGAATGTAGAAGAGAAAAACAGCTAAACCTCTTATGGTTAATCTGGGCACTGTTGGAATAGAGCAAAACAAGTACCACATATAGTCAGGATTGTTAGTGTACTTCAGGGCAAAAAGAGTTCTGCTTAGGGACATGAAACTGTCGATTGCAGATGATACTGCACTGGGAAGAGCTGCTGACTCCCTTGAAGGCAGAGACCCTGCAGAGAGACCTCAGCAAACCAAAGGACTGGGCAATCACCAAGCACATGCAGTTCAACAAGAGACAGTGCTGGATTCTTCTCCCGGGATGCAGCAACCCAGGAAGTAGGTACACACTGGGGAACGAGGTGCTGGAAAGCAGTGCCATGGAAAGGGCCCTGGGGTCCTGGTCCGTGGCAAGGTGACCATGAGTCAGCAGTGCCCTGGCAGCCAGGAGGGCCAGCCCTGTCCTTGGGGGTCATCAGGCCCAGCATGGCCAGCCAGGCAAGGGAGGGGATTGTCCTGCTCTGCTCTGAGCTGGGGCAGCCTCACCTCCAGTGCTGGGGGCAGTTTTGGGTGTCACAACATAAGAGAAATATTAAACTATCAGAGAGTGTCCAAAGGAGGGCAGCAAAGATGGTGAAGGGCCTTGAGGGGAAGCTCTGTGAGGAGAGGCTGAGGTCACTTGGTCTGTTCAGCCTGGAGAGAAGGAAACTGAGGAGAGACCTCATTGAAGTTACAACTTCCTCATGAGAGGAAGAAGAGGGGCAGGCACTGATCCTTGCTCTGTGGTGAGCAGTGATAGCATCTAAGGGAACAGCCTGAAGCTATGTCAGGAGAGGTTTAGTTTGGATATCAGAAGGTGTTTGGACACTGGAACAGCTCCCCAGGGAAGTGGTCACAACACCAGCCTGATGGAAGAACAGTTTGGACAGTGCTCTCAGGCACATGGTGTGACTCTTGGAGATGGTGCCGTGCAGGACAAGGAGCTGGACTTCGGGATCCTTGTGGGTCCTTTCCAACTCAGCTTATTCTGTGATTCTGAGATTGCAAGTTTGAAAAGACATGGAATAAATCCTTAGAGATCTAATACTGACTGCTGTATTCATATTGGTAGCATTGGTGAAAAAACATGGGGTGAATTGCATGACTCGTGGCATGACTCTAACCTTTGACTCTCCACACCATGTATATGCGAGTTAACCACTTAGCAAAACACCCAACAGTTTTAATATTTAATGCAGTAAGTCAAGGATTTGCATACTAATGATTCAAACAATCAAGAAGCCAAGGATTCTCCCTTTGGAGAAACTCATGTTTCTAAACTTTGTTTTTCTGAAGATACGTCAAAAGTACCTAACTTTCACAAGCTATGCCGGCCACTTGCAGTGAGTGAAACTGAAGACAAAATTCCAAATATGGAACATTTCTTGTCCTTCAACAACACACATGGAAACGCAGTTAAATTTTTTTAATGTTTGATCAGCCCCTGCAGCCACTGGTCATATCATCCTGCTATAGGCAGATGTAAAAAAAGCTTTTTACACCAGTGAGGTGTTTGCCTGTTTGCTGACAGGGAGGAGCTTTCATTGCTGCCCTCAAAACAAACACAGCTGAATGTTCAGAGCTAACAAGTAGCTGAAACTGTCCCCATTGAAAATCGGAGGGTCTTATCAGAGCTGAACAGTGCTTCTGGAAGTGAAGAACAGATAAAGCTTAATGACATAAATGGCTCTCAAATGTAAGTTATCGATAACCTTGTTGCCAACTCAGAATATGAAATAAAAATACAAGTATTAAGAAAAAACACAAGCTAAACAATTTGAATCTTAATACATAGGTGTAAACTGTAAACTTCATGAAAATTAATTCCTGAGATTCAAAAATATTTCAGGATATTTTACTGAAGGAAAAAAAAAAAACCAATGTAGTTTTATTAGGTCACTTACAAAGTTATTTAAAATACCTTCCAATAAAAAGGTGCCTATGTGAATTGAATGCTGCTATGAATATTTCAAGAGAAAACACTTTATTTTTCAGACAAATTTAGTTTCTTCCCGAAGATATTAGACTGCTGGAGAGAAGACAATATTGAAGAAGCACCCTGCTCCTGATTATTTGCGACATACTGATTACATCACAAAAATGCATTAATTCAGCTGGTAACCATACCAGATACACAGTTGTAAGGTATCATTTGAAAAAAGACTAATTTAATTTCATTCATTTTTAAAGCATGTAGCTGCAAAGCTATTCATTTTCTGTTTTGTGTGGTTTTCAGTCAATTCAGCTGTCTGTAACTCTACTGGTGACAAGGAAGGGAAGGGATGACAGCTGGCTATTTTATGCAGAGAAGGACCACAGAATAACAGCAGTCCCCTGGTTTGGCTATCACCATGGTTTTTTCTCTCAGTATTTTTAAAGCTGTCCCTCTCCAAACTGCTGTGCACACCAGGGTGTTTTCCAGGGCAGGAAAAGAAAAGCTGAGTAGGTCACATGACAGCAGCATTCTCCCTGTGACCAGTACTGTCCCCAGAGCTTTGCAGTGTGAGCTGTTAAATATCTGCCTCAAAGTGCTCTAAGCCCATAGCAACTGTACCAAACTGTAATTAACATATACTGAAGATAAACTGAAGTATCTGCAGTAACCAGAATAAATGAACTTGAAAAGAATGCAATCAAAGCCTGAAGCACACAAAGTGCTACATCAAGTCTGTAGACCTTAACAAGCTATTTTTTTCAAGATATGAGAAAACAGTCATACCAGAGATATGATAATGCCAGCAAGATAACAAAATTTAACATGTAAAACATTGAACAGTTTAGGATGTTTGTGCAAACAACTAAGAATTACACTTAAGAAAATTATTTTCTTAAAGAGGTAGGCCAGACAACTTTACTAATTTTGTTCAAATTAAAAAAGATCTGTAGCAACATGACCAATAAAACCCAGCTCCCATGCAAAACTATTTAAGGAAGTTTCAGCACTTGCAAACAGAGAAACCAGTGGTTCAGCTGCTGAAACCACAGCACCTGATGCTTGAGCTCAAGTTGCCATTATAGAAGGCAGACTGAGCAGGGTTACATCTCAGTTTTAATACTGCCCTGCAAAGATCCTCTCAGGTATGACAAGAAAGCATTACACAGGCTTAGAAGTAACCGAATCACAGCCCAATATGAAAATGTTTGCCTCTTGCTTTAAACAGAAAAATGTCAATTAAGGATCAACTTCAAATTCCACAGATCATTAAAAACATACAGGAGAAATGTAAGCCTTTACTACTCATTTGCTTTCTTTTAACTTATAATCAACCTTTTCAAAAACTACTCTGCTACTCTATTTCAACTTTGTCAAAGTACACTAATATTTCTTAATTATTAAAGACACAAACAATATAACACCCAATAATTCAGTGGAAGAACTCTAATCATTGAATAGCTCAGGTTGGAACAGACCTTACAGATCATACAGCTCCAACCCCCCTGCCCCCATCACAGGCAGAGAACCTTCCACTATCCCAAGCCCCATCCAGCCTTGCCTTGAACACTTCCAGGGATGTGAATTCCACAAATTCTCCAAAGAATCTATTCCAGTGCCTCACCATTCTCATAGCAAAGAATTTCTTCATAGTACCTCATCTAGACCTTTCCTTCTTCAGATTAAGGCCATTACCCTTTGTCCTATCACAGCATGCCCTTGTGGAAAGTCCCCCTCCAGCTCTTACAAGAGAGCCCCTGTAGGCTCTGCAATGTGCCATAATAAGGTCTCCCCAGAGCCTTCTCTCCTTCAAGCTGAACAGTCCCAACTCTCTCAGGCTGTCTTCATAGCAGAGGTGTCCAGCTGATATGAAAACACAGCCCTTGGATCAACTCCTCTGGGCTTGTTCCAAGAGGCCCACATGGGACCGTTCAGTCATGGCAAAAGCACAAAAATGATGCATAAACCCCCAAATTACCTAGGACAATGTACTTGTTGTCTGGCAAGTATCTGCCATCAAGGAAATGTTCAAGGTTAAGTGATCTGCACAAGAAGGTACTGGATTTCACTCTGTTTTTTTATTACTGAAGATATATAATTAGTTCACTCTATTACTCTATAAACTTAATATGGAAAACCAATTTTAAAAATATTTCAGTAGTCTTACTGAATTGATGCAACCTTGCAATTCTGACATCCACAGAGAAGTCATAAATTCTTATCTTTCACAGGTAAGTCCCTACTATTATACCTTCATAACTGCCAAAGAAATACAGGCATTAGCTTAACAAATAAAGTTAACCAGTAACTCAAAATGTCTGAAGTTGTGCAAGCCTCAAACAACTCAAGCTATTAAAACAAACATGTTAACTCTCTTTGCATGCTAATAACTTGAGAATGTAAAAGCCAAGATCAGTTTTCATTGATTCTGTCCCCTTTGGCTATGCTGCCTATCCAAGCTGTGCAAAGCACAGACAAACATTCCCAAAGATGGCAATCCACCTTTTGTTCCCCTGCATTGTCTGATGTCTTTTGTCTGAAATGCTTTAATAGGAAGAACCATTGCCTGCATTTTTGACATTCTAAAAACTTACTGGCATCTCTTGTATGCCATAAAACAAATGACATAGTAAATACCAAACATTTACTAAAATGTGTGAGGCTGACGTTACTGACTTTGTAAAGGGGGAGCAGAATACACCAATTAGTCACCAAAATTTTGACTCCTTACCCTGGGAAAGTATCAGACCCTTTCCACTCTCAGCTCAAATTAACAGTATCATCAGTAAAGTAACAAAGGCCATTCCAGCAAATAATCTAGGGCAACTTAGTTGCTTCAAGCTAGCACTTTTGTTTTATTGTTTTATTTGTCCCAGCAACTGTTATTTCATGTCAAATGAGCCTTCATCCAAATTCAGAACCACCACTAATAAGAGATCCAGTCAGAAACCTGAACACTTTAGATGCTGCCAGTCTCCTTAATATTCTTTCCGCTGGTATTGCACAACAGAAACAATTATACCAATACTCCTTCCTTTCTGTAAAAAGACTACACTTGCACATTGGGTTTATGAACATTCATTGAAGAAAAAACCCAGCTTCAAGAACAGAGCTTGTCTTATTGACATAGCAGCATTTTAAAAATATCTCCATTTGTAGATACTTCTGTACCCTCTTTTTCCAATTTGACTTTTTACATGTTAAAATAACCTGCTCTCTACCTCCCTCACAACAAAGTTGTTCCTTATTCTCACAGAGCCTTCTTTACTTCAACCTGCCCTTAAAAGCTGATAAACATTGTTTTTATAACATAGTTAGACTCTAGCTAAAGTTCTTGGTCCTAAGGGAAACAATTATAACAAGGGATACTACAACTGTTTAAAATATCTGTGCAAGTCATATCTATTTACCTATGTATCTAGATACATGTTAGAAAACGAATTCTTTGTAAACTGAACTTCAGATAGTTTTTACATTGCTACAGGGTATGCTACAATATTGTTTCAGTTCATTTAGGTATTATATCTCCATTTTACTCCACTACCACAGAGGAAAGCTAGGAGCCTATTACTTCAAAACTGGGTTGTTATTTAGGAAGACACATTTTATAGAACCACTTGTTTCAACAAGTCAATTTAATATTTTGCAAGTATCCTAGCTAAAAATAAAAATAAACACAAGACATAAGAGATAAAGAATAAAAAGCTGCTAATAAATAAAAATAAAATCCCAATTCAACAGCACCTTGAAAGAAGTATGCTTCAAAACCACCAAGGTGTAATTCTTAAGAATTCAAACCAAGACAACTCTCCTATCACAAGGAAAGTCTAAATGAAAACTATCTTCCAAATCTACAGTGGGTAAAAGCACAGTATATTGTCAAGATCATTTCTTCCCTATCCCCAAGATATTGTTTTCCAAGTCTCACTGAAAAACCTTTTCCTTTACATAGCACTACATATTAAATAGTACTACAAAAAGTCTGTTTGGGGAAAACAAAACTGAAAAAAAAACCCCAGTTCCTTTCATAAATCTAATATACTGCAAAGCCAGTTCTTGCTTGCTCCCCTGCACTATAAACTTGACAATGGGAATACAGCACACTCATGTCCATGAATTTGTAAGTATTATCAGACCTTTACACAGTTGACTGACTTCTGAGAAGGCCACGGTAAGTCAGGAAATTTACAATTCTCTAACTGTATGTCCATGCAAACTCTTGTTCTTAGTACTTAGCTATAAAGTACATTTTTTGTGAAAAAATGCATTACTTCAAGGGAAAAGAAAGGAAAAAAAACTCACCTTAAAACTGCTGAACCCCTTAATGCTCAAAGTAGTTTTTCTTATCTAATGCCAATGTTATACCAGTAATTAGGTTACGTTCCAAAGATAATGAAAATTGTGACTTAGCATTCTGTTTACACATTCAGAATTCGAACTTTCAGAAACTGTCTCTGCAGCACAACATTCAAAGACCGCAATAACAGACATGAACAGACTACACTGAAAATTACCAGAGTGCATTTACGATTTACTGGCTGGTGCTTTCTTCCCTTCTTCCCATACCAGAGACGAGACATTTCCCTTCTAAAAATAAAACGAGACTAAAAAAAGAAATGAAACAAAGAGCATGGTTCAAGGCTGCTGGAAAGCATTCTGTGTACCTGCTGTCAGCTGCAGGCACAGGCAGAGCCCCACGCCGCCTTGCCAGGACAGTGTGCAGGGCGCTCGCATTTGACTGACAGGGCAGCGAGCAAATGAGCGAGAGTTCAGCGGGGGATGTATCGCAAATGATGACGATACACAAGGAGGAAGGCTTCCTGTGCTCAAGCGTGGTCGCAGAGCACTAGTTTGTTAAAAAGCAAAAATATTTAAAGACACAGAACTTAATTGTTCATACACTGTGTTGAGGAAAATAAAAATAATCCCCAAGAAGTGCTTGCAATATTCTGTTACAAGGTAATTGTTTGCAAACAATTTCTAATGGTAAAATGTTTGCATTCAATATTAAACTAACAGTTTGTCTTCCTTATGCTGACAATCTTCTATAAACCCTGCCAGTCGTTTCTTAGAGGAATGGTCAGTGAATTTTCTTTTTAAAGGGGGTTTTAAAGCATTTGGAAACTGTTAGCTTTGTAGCCTTTTCAGCCTCTAAGCTATAAGAAGAAAATGAATCCTTTTGTCTATTAATTATATTTGCAGCATGGGTTAAATGCTAGCCCCGGCAAGAAAATATTTTTGGAATCATGATGATTTCTCTCCCTTAAGGAGGAATGTTTATTTAAACAGACATGGGCAATAGTACAATGCGTGTAAGAATCTCCTTGTAGTAGCACTTACAGTCTCTCTAGCCCCCACTAAAAATGAAACATTTCCTTTCCACCCAAACAAACAACAACTACCAAAAAAATCTCCACATCACCCATGCTCCAAGTTCTATGTGAAAGTATTAAATAGGCCAGAGCAGCAACAGAACAACATTAAATCATTGTTCACTCAGGCTGTTGTGCTGTGATCTAAAAGCTAAGACATCCAAGCAGAGAAAACCAGGATCAAAATTTCTTTTTTACTGCAAACTATGCATTGGAACACCTCACACCTTGCACTAGTGTCTAACATTCTGATGGATAAAATGGTTTCTTTTCAGTAAAATCTTTTTTGGGAGCTGGCATCCCTAAAAATAAATTTGTTCTAACTTACCAGAACTATTAAGGTGCCAAGTAAAAACATTTTTATCATTGCAACATTGAAGCTGAGATTTAGGAAATTCAAATATTTAACAATGATTTCACTACATATATAGTCAAATGATTCCAATAATAAGCTGTATGCCTATTTATGTGCTTGAGTGTTTTTGTTGGATTTTATTTTCAAATAATAAGTGAACTAATACTGAGGGTTAAAACAAGAACAGGAAGGTTAAAACAAAAACAAGACACCTTTACGACTGTTTCAAATGAGAGTTACCATCAATATAAAAATAAAATACAAGCTACAGACATCACCTCCTTCTCTGCCAAGTCTGGGAAATCTTAAAAGGAATGAAGAATATGCAGCAAAAGTATTTCAAACTTTCTCTGGAAATGAAACTTTTAAGGCAGAAAGCAAAAGCTGATGATACAACTAATTCTTCCACAGCCTACTTTAGCAGTCATCCTTTCCCTGCCCTTCAAGAAAAAGCAAGTCCTCCCTAACATGAGCCAACACGTAGTTTCTCCAAAGGAAAGGAAGAAAAGAATCTGATTAACTGTATCCTTTTTTGTCGTGTAACATTTAATCTTAAAGAACTTTAACAATTTGCTTAGAAATTTCAAGCTTCTATCTGAATAAAAATTACTTTTCCCAGAGCTTTTCAAAAGGATTTTGAAAACTTGCTGAAAAGAAAAGAGAATAATAAAAATCTGTTTGATCTGACAACTCACTTTTCCACTTAATTACAGCTGCAAAATTTAATGGAATGAGTGCACAAGTAACCCCCTGACTGTTTTGCTGCTGAGCCCTCCAGCAGAGCAGCCACCCCCATGAGCTGCAGCTGCCTCCAGCTGGGAGCATCTGCTGCAGAGGGAGGACTTGAGCAGCACCGACACAGCACACTCAGCACAGTGGCAAAACTTGTCACTTGTCACTCGTGACAGATCTCCACCCAAGCCACAAAAAGAAGCCCACACGAGAAATCTGACCCCAGCAGCAACACTTGGCTAAAGATTAACAATCTGCCCTTTTATTTTTTCATGCATTCGGGGATTATAGTACTGATCTCTTAACTGGAATCAGAATCTCGTATCTTGTAATTAATGGAGGCCTTGCCATCAGTGCTCTTAATAAAAGATTCTAGGGAGGAGCACCAGCTCACACATGACATCTGTGCAGAGCAGCAGCAATCACTTAAGAGCATGCACCCATTTCTTACACAGACAATGCAGCAACAGAAAATGTATCTAATTACACTGAATGATGATTTGTTACTGTCATTGTTAATTCACAACCAAGATAAAGATCTCTACACAATCAATGTGCAAAATCCTTTCAGTAATTTTACCTCACAATGTCATTTCTTCTAATAAACTAATCTGTCTCAAAAAAATACTCAAGTAGCAGCAGAGAAAAAGGAGGGACAACAAATAAAAGTACAACTTATGGAATGTCTTATTTCTGCTCCAAACCAATTACCTGGTTTACACCTTCTGCTATACCAGATTTCAAGTTATCAGATGACAAGATTTCATAATTTCACAAGGCAGGAAGCATCCTAACCCTCAGCTTCAGTAGAAAGACTGGACAGTGGGTGTGGAAGAAGGTTTTTTGCAGCTGGATATGATGGAATTGTTTTGATTCACTAACAATGTCCTGATATCACAGCAACAGAAAAGTCATGACACTGAATTCTACAATCCCTATATTTAATATTCATGTTTTTTGAGTGATGTTACATTAGTAGAAAACATATTTCCTGTGCTCCACACCTCTTAAGAGACAGAGGTTAGCACAGAAGGATAACAGGGCAGGCAGGGGGACATAATTACCCAGTTTATTTACAACTTGCTGTTGATTCCACATGAATAAGTGTCAAGTTCAGGAATAATAAAGTTAGAATGCAGGTGAAATAAAAAAAAAAAATCAGGAACCGACTTCTAAACAAAATTACTACTCTGTCTTCTAGAACAAGTGAGTCTTTGTAAAAATTGTTGCAGGTGAAGATAACATGGGATTACAGCTAAGTAATGCCTGATCCTTCTTCACTTTACAGATACAAGAAACACTAAAATATTACAAAAAGCTATCTCCTGTAGTGTCAATACAACATGGACTGGAACAACTTCTTACTTGGCTGAGAAAGTTTCCAGAAGAAAGGAAGTCTAATTTGAGAAGTCATCCTTTGTTTCCTGTCAATAGCTTAGGGAAAGGGAGGGGAGGAAAAAAAGGAAGTATTTTTCCATTACAAAGTTTTCCTGAGGATTTTCAAAGGTATGCTGAAAGCCATTAAGAATTTCAAAAGCATAAGCTTTTCAGCTGAAGGGTTCTGCTTTAAGTCTTAGTAGAGGGACCATCCCAGATCCCTCTATTAAAGTTGTATCTATCAGATACATGAAATAGCCACCAATTACAATTGCACATTCATGACTCCAACTACAGGACAGCTCCAAGCCATCAAAACCTCTAAACTTCCACTTATAAGTTATAAATAGATTTCACATAGATTAAGTAGTGACAATAAATACAGCAAAACAAGACATACCCTAATGCATGAAGTTGAGAGTAGAATATCACTCAAGTTAATTGCAAAAAGCAAGAATGAAAGTTACTGATCTCTGCAAAGGGCACTGGATTATGTAAATACACACCAGAGTCCCTTTCTCCAACCACAACAAATTAACAGAAACATTCCTACTATAGCACATGACTGCTGGAATTTAAAAGACTCATCCTCCAGTACAAGAGCAAGGCCTATTAAACATTCTGTGGTAATGTACAGCAACACATGCATAGTGACACATCCAATTTCTTAACTGACAATACACAATGTAAAAACCAAATAACCATCTAGTTTGTATATGCAATCCATTATCATAAAGCGACAGCCTTTCCAGAAACATACTGGAAAAAATATTCTTATTCTGAAGACTGTTAGCATGGTGCATCTTTACACATTCTGTACAATGTTTCATTCAAGAAGCCTACAAGTTCCAGACTTCCTCTTCTCTCTGCTGATCCAGTATTATCCAGCTTGTCATACAGCATTATGTTCAGATCACATTTTAAAATGTAAGGCACAACAAGCAGATGTTGCACCAGCATCCAAGCACTGAAGTATACAGCAGAGAATGGAAGCAAATTTATAGAAGGAACACGATTAACAATACAAAAACTTTAGGCAGCAGTGCATTCTAAAACTGTAATATCCACTTTAATATAGAAATGCTGTAGGTTCTAGTCCAGATCCAATAAAGAACTAAACATCTGAAAAAGTTTCAAGATTGGGATATGGGACACAGGTGCTTATCTACCCAGGAGACAATCACTGTTTGTGACCTTCACATTTCCACAAATACACAGAAACTGAATTCTGAGACACTCCAGAAGTTACAGCTTTGGTAATGTTGGATTGCTGAGCGTCCACATCAAATATTTCAAGCAGACAGAACTTCAATTCCAACTAATGGTTTGATCTAGTAAGTGTTTTCAAACCACAATTTAAGTTCTAACTGCAATTCAGTTGGACAAGTGAGTTACTGCTTTCCAGAAGCATTGTATCCATGTTTTCTACAGACATTAAATAGGCAAAACCAAAAGTAATTACTATGAAATGCAAGTCCAGAACATGACCTACCATGTCTAGGAAAAAGTATTTGCAAGTATCTATCAACTCAAGCTTCAGTTTGGAAATTAACTTCTAGACAGCTTTAAATCAAACTAATTTTCTGTATTTCCACCACAATGAACAAGTTAATGAAAAAAATGAAATTGATGAGCTTCCAACTACTTTAAGAACAGTTTGTGGGTCATAAGACAATTTCCATTTTTCAAATATCTTGTGAATAAGTATTTAGATTTACATGGACATTAAGTATGACTCAATCTTGAATAAAGGCAATGAGATGAAATAACAGGGAATGGAAAGGAAGAATCAATGCTTTAAACAAGAATTATTCTAATGCAGAGCAATTCAAGTGTTTCCTTAACAGATTTGAGGTTTAAATAGGCACCTACTATATACACAACTTGAACTTAAAAAGGAAACAAGATTAGAGCATAAGTACCAATGGAAATTGCTTCTGAGACACTGCACAACAGAAGGAGTCAGCTTGCTGTCAAGTCTTGCCATGTTTAGATGCAAGTATAGACTATGCTTCAGAGCACGAGTTTGTTTATTAACACATATCAGTGTTCACCATTTGTGCTAACAGACACAGAAAGCCATTAGCATTTGAACTTAGACACATCAAGTAAAAAAAGAATACCATGATAAATATACTTTATATCTCAGTACAGATGGTAAAAATATAGCACCAAAAAAAACCCTAAACAGCCAAGATAAAAAAACCCAACAACCCAACACAACTCCAAACACTCTCTTCTTTGATGTAATCCCATTCACTAAAGTACAAGATAAAAGAGATATTCGAGAAAAATGGATGGACATAACACAACTGAGAATTTAGCACCACAGTTCCATTTCTTAGATAGTATATTAAATAAAGTTATTGTCTATTCATTTCTAGTGGAAACCAGAGTCAAGCATTTAGCATGAGTTGATCTTAAGTAAACAAGTATCCTTTTTATAAAGCTTTGCAAATGACACAGGCAGGGGCCTCTCCAGAAGACTGATACTGAGCAACATCAGCAACAGTAGCTGCAGGGTGCCTCAGCCAGATTGTTTCAAACTCTAACTGGTGAATTAATCACCTTTACCGACAGTAACACTAGACAGCAGTAGATTCATAGTTATTTCTGTTAAGCCAGTTATCTATCAAGGGAGCAACACAAAAAGAGAAAGTTATAGGATTCACTGGACTTTTTTCTCACGCTATGTACAACGCAGTATTTGATCACGGTAGAAGCGAGCAGACAAAAACTGAAATTCGAGTTCAGTCTTATTCATTGATAAACTTAATAAGGCAACACCTTCTACTTGTTTCATGTTACTGATCTTTGCCTTTGCTTATTACGTCTTCCCATAATTTCTTTCCCACTAAGCAAGCATAGGGTTTCTCAAAGTCTATTATAAAAAGCTGTACCTGAATGTTTTAACAGAACTAGCAAAGAAACAAAATCTGTCTCAGAGCACCACATCTGGATTACTCATTAATTGTCTTCTCTGCTCTTCAAGTTTGAAGATACAACAGCAGGGAGAACACATTTTGGAAAAGAAAGATACTCCACTACCTTCATCCTTTGGTAATTCAACAGTATCTGTCACGCATTTCCACTTCCCTTCCACCCAGAGTTCCCCCACCCTTATGATCTGAAAAGGGCAGACTGTTTTTCAGCCAAATACCCAGAAAAAGGCTTCAATTATACTGTTCACCTGCTGTTTTAGATTGCACCTGGAGCAAAAACTGACAGAAGAAAGGCTTGTTGCATTGAAGGAAGGAAGTATATTGATTGAAAATAATGACTGAAATTCAGTGGAAATAATGAGTATGACAACAACAACTACAATTCCCTGTATTTACTCATATTTTCTAGCATACATGTTAAAAGTCACTTAAATGCAGTTTTATGTAATGACAGGTCAAACTGTCCAGTACTGTCAAACATTTCTGAATAGAAAGTTTTTAAGAGCTTTCAGATTTGTGCTAAAGGTCAGTCATATGAAGGCACATCACTCAAATTAAAATGCAGAAAAGACCACATAAGTATATTTCTTATACTTGCATAACATTTTTAATAAAGCTCACTAATCATATTAACATGTAAATCCCAAAAATTATTTGATAATATTAAGAGAATCAAACTTGACAATTTCACATAACATATAGAAATTACAATATTCTTCAAATGTTTCCTATGACTAAATCCAGAGAAGACCTAAATACAGGCTTAAGGTGTGGCCTCATTCTGTGGTAAATAACTTACAGATTCTGGAAAAAATGTATTGCCTCAACTACTTCCAGAAACAGCTTCTAAAATCTACTACATTCAATCATGAAAAAACCATTTTCATTATATTCTGTGGAAATTATTCTGCAGTTATATTAAGGTGCTTCATTACCAAAGAGCTGACTTACAAAGAGATATACTGTGCTTTAATACATTATATAGATCACTATCCACTGATCCCCATGCTCCAAAAGGCCAAATTTTACAAGTCCAAATACTTATAAAGGCTTTGAGAAAGAGTTAATACCAAAATACACAGCCAGTAAAAACTCAAGCAATACATATGTTGAGAATATAAATGTTAAAAAGACATGTTTTAATGATATTAATTTCAATGTCTCAAAGGAAAAATGCTTCATGTAAAATTGCTGAGTTGCAGGGAATGCTTTGCAACCATGGCCTAACACCTAACTAGCTACATTTCAACTCTGAATTCAGAGTTCTATGGTTGTAAGTCTTGGAGCTAAGCAGAAAACTACTACCTGTAGTTAGACTATTGCAGTTCTTTAAAATTTCTTTTATGCTCTACATAAAACAGTGTAGACTTCCTTAATTTAAACGTGTTCCACTGCAGGGTAGGGGTAAGGGGAAGAAAAACAAAAGAAATCTTACAGTCAGCGATTGCAATTGCTCTAAGACTCAAACACTGCTGATGGGATACTTCTACAATATATATACGACAAGAATCATCAAACTTTGGACCAACACTTGAATGTACAAGACTAGAAGTGCTTTAACTGCATGTACACTACAAAACAAAATCACGTAGACGTGTAAAGATGTGTCCATAGAAACACAGTGGACACAGATTCACATGAGAGAAATGTGCTTATTATTAAAGAAAATGAAGAGATAGTTCCAGTTACAATATATTTCTAAATACGCTCAACAGCATCTTAATGCATGAATAAGTTACAACTGAAAAATTAATTACTAATTTATTGTAAAAACATGTCATTAACAGCTGTTCTTTTCCTCTTTTGTTGTCCCATCCCTTTTTGAGAGTCTTACCAATAAAAACTGAACACTCTAGATTCAGGTATAATAAATATCAG
This sequence comes from Prinia subflava, assembly GCF_021018805.1. Lineage (NCBI taxonomy): Eukaryota > Metazoa > Chordata > Aves > Passeriformes > Cisticolidae > Prinia > Prinia subflava. Next base: position 18,632,602 of record NC_086247.1, read on the forward strand.
AAAACTGTCAGTTTATTAGACTGAAAATTAAGTCTGCTTCACCCAAATTCCAACTTTGTTGCTGTACTCACATTGCTTTCCCTAGGAGTTTTAGGTTATAATTTGCTCCACACAAAAATGATTCGGAATTGTGAAATGTTGTCCTGATCTGATGTTAGAGCAAAGCATTAGGATGGCATAAATTGAACAGCCATGATCATGATAATCAGACCAATAAAGTGCTTTGTTTTCCTCTTGGAAAATATTTAATACTATTTTAATATATTCTTACAAATGCATTAAAAAATCTTTGATACTGTTCTTCCTTACCTCCCATTCTTTAGCAGCGTCTTCAGTACTTGATTCTTCACTAGGTTCAGGCTCTTCCTTCTTTTTTACCACTATAAACCCAGGTTCCCGAAGAGATTCCCCAGTATCTTCTGCATATATTTCTGGACTCCACTGGATAAAGAAGACATACAAGTGATCTGTCCTAGAAAAGTCAAGTTACAACAAAGAAAAGAAAAATAAGGTAAGTCTGTAATCTTTTCAGTTGTGTCTAATAATATTAAGTATTTACGGTTAAAATGAAAATACTGTTTCATATTTTACTAGACATTACAGACACATTTTAAAAAACTAGATTGTTTGGGGGATTTTTAGAATTTTTAAATATATGAAGCTCACTCTGGAGAAAAAAAACCAGGAAACAAGTTGGGAATGGATTCGCTGTGATTTCATATACAAGTACAGTCTTTCACTTCTGTCCCATTGGACAATCCCAAAATAAGACTCAAAGGCTTTTTTATCTTATTTAGAAAGAGTTACATAAAACCAAACAAAATTAGAATTTCAAAAAATGTCTGCATGTCTGTTTTCCTCACTCCTGAAGAACAGCTGACCACTTCCAAGACATAATCAGAATTATACAAATTGTGGGAAGTACTACAGATGTGGGGGAATACAGCTGAAAGCATACACATATATATAAATCATAAAATCTTAAAGTACAGACTACTCTAAGTATAGTAAGTACTAAGATACAAAGTTACCTCCTTTTAAGTTATGTGCCACAAATAGCACTGTTCTCCAGTTTAGAAGAGCAAAATCACGCAAATTCATAGGAGGAAGTTATTTGCAATGCTAACAGATGTCAGTCTACCCTGTATTTGCTGCAGGTGCACAGACAGAGCATTCAGGAAAGGGAATTGCAATGAATCCACTAGTATCTCTTGATCATGAAAAAGATTCAGAGCTAGAGCTGCATGGGTCTGGTTACAAGAATTTGAATATTCCTTATGTCTTTCTTCAGAGATATTTGCAGTATCTGCATACTGTATTAGCATGAATAATAATATTTGAGCCTCTTTTCCTTCCTTCCTTAATAATCCTTGAAAAACTGAACACTTGAAGAACACAGAGCTGCAAAGTTTCCCAAAAGTACAGTTGTATTTTTCATGTGCCTCTGCCTATAAGAATGCTGCACACAGGTATGTAGTAACAGCCTCTGAAGTGGGTCAGTTACCTAAAGCCACCCGTGTTAAGATTGAGGTTTGTGAATAACAATGAAAGGAAAAAAAAAGAAAGAGCAAATCCTTCTCTGGCAGTAGGACAGAATACAACATACTGGATGTATAAGGTTAGGAAATTCTATCACAGAAGTCCAAACAAGCTGCAGACTCCTCATGCACTGAATGAGGCATCAATTTTAAGTTGTCATACAAGTATGAAAGTTTTTTTTAAATCCTGATTTTAGCTATTCAAGAACTTTGAGGTATGTGTAATTATAACTGTTAAAAACAAGTATATGAAACTTGATGCTTAAGGAACTCTTAGACACTCCTTCCCAGACTGGCCCCTTTGAGACTAAGAACACTAAAATAAAGCTGGTTTGTCAGATACCTGCTTTTATCTCTTTTTCACTACTCTATGACAAAGACAACTGGATTGGGCCTAAGTATTTTCACCTATGCAGATGAGCACTCAGCAAGGTTAACATCAAATTAAGAAACTGAACACTCCACTAAGAGCTTTTTCTTTACAAAAAACATAGGGCACACATTGAATGAATAAAGATGTGATACTGATAGTACACTGCCCCATTTAGTTAGAGAGACCCTTCACAGATTAAATAATTTCCAAGGAGATTAGTATAGACTGCAAAATAAGAACCATTTCTTTCAAAACAGATCAATTCTGCTTTATGCTGAAGGTAAGTGCTTGTTACATTAGAAAATGAACCAAAGAGAAGTAATCCTTTTAATCAACTAATCTAGACATCATTGCCATATATTAAACATTTATCTGTTTTCAAATTAAATATGATACTACTAGAGCAAGCAGATTTGAGTTGACTGTAATCACAAGGGAACTCCTGGCCCAGACAAAATTAACAGCAGCAGAATTAGTGGGACAGACCTCTGACTCAAAACTTTGCATCCTCTCTACCATTTAAGAGGTAGCAGAGAGTTGCTGTTTAAAATCAGGTTTGTGATGCACTGCCATAGACTCAATTCTACCTGTTGCATAAGTATAATACTTCGATGGAATTTCAGTCCATCACATACTTCCATCCACAGTGGACATGGAAAAAAAAAGACTACTGCCTTTTGTGTAGCAGCCAACTGCAGTATAAAATAATTTTATGTCTAATCAACCTTTTCTCTTTAGATTAAAGAACCCCACTTACTTCTAATTTTCTTTACATGTTATAACATTCTAGGCATTAAATAGTCTTGCTGTTTTCCTCTGGTCTCTCTCCAATTGATCCATATCTGTCCTCAAACTGCAGTGCCCCAACTGGACATTCTATGCCATTCAGCTCAAAAGAAAAGATGGAAAAGTGACTTGATCATTGTGGGTAGGTATTTATACCAGGTGATAACTGATAGTTTTTTGTTTCTTTTATTTCCCCCCCACTCTTTGACAAGGATGTAAAACCCCTAAAAACCACTTTGTGTTGAAAAGAAGTCACAGTTTCCTAGCAGTAAAGATCATTTCAGAATCCAAGACTATACCAGTGAGTGAGCATCAACATCTCATGTCTTTGAATGAGTTGGACAAATTTAGGTGTTTTTCCAACAGATATGTTTAAGTTGGTTCATGGAAAGGTTTTATGTTCCATATACAAAGATAAGACAAAAGAATCCCAGCTGGCTCTTCTGAACTCAGAGAGGATTTTTAGAAAGTTTCCAAATAATGGAAAGCACAGACGACAAAAATTTTGCTGCAGAACTTGCTTCCTCCACCAGACACCACTTGAATCTTTCTTCCATTATTTACTTGCTACAAACAAAAACCTAAATAATATAATGAGAAACTACTTGCCAAACTTCCAAGCAACTCAAGTAAATCAGTAAAATGTCAGTAAGGTATTGAGGTATTCCAACGGCAAATACAATACAAGCCAATCCACAACATCCTCAGACACTGACCCTTTTTTATGATTATTTAGAGAGATACAGTCACTGTAAAATTTTGAATGGTGCAGAAAAAATAAAAAGCTCAAACACCTACTGGCAATCGCTGATTTTTACAGTTTACCTCTGTCTTACCTTTCTTGTGGAACAGCAAACCAGTACTCATGTTTTTTGTCCCTTTGTGCATACTGCTGCATTGTCGCACTTGCATGAGAAACAAACGTTTTTCTCATGGGTTTTCCAACCCTGAGACACAGAAACTTGTGAGACCGATGTCGTCTCTTTTCTTTCATAACAGAAGAACCTATTAATAAAGACAAAGTAAGTTGTCCACAATGTACTAAAGAGCTTAACAAAATCATTAACTAATTTTATATTAGACAATTGAGGGATATAGAACACTTATACAAGTAAGTAATGGGAAATGGGGTAAGATAAGTAGTAATAATAACCTGCCCTTTTTTGTTATGAAAATCACATCAGCAGAATTAACTTCAGAATACAACACACTAAACAATTTAACATTCATTTCTACTTCCAACTGCAGATCACATTATTACAGTATTTCATCCATGCCTGGAAGTACTCAGAAGTTCTTCTTGAGGCATATTCTCAAAACTGAATCACCACCATCCCACTATTAACAGCTATCCACATACACGAGAAAGGTCTTGTGTTAAATATGTATCTTGGCTTGCTTCACACGTGTCAGAGCTATTTGTTAGTTACTTGTCATTTACGAGGCCAAACATTCTGGCCTTACTGATACAGGATTAAGATGAATTTTAAATTGTTAGCTATATCAAATACCTCAGTGGCATGAACACCACCTCAGGATGAAATATTCTGAATGTTGTAGCGCAGGATTTTTCTCTCTGCTAGTATATTTAATTGAACTAATAGAATTATATGATTACCCTCAAGGTCTGAATTGTCAAGTCAGCACAAGTTAAAGGAAGGAGCCTACTTAAAATTGTTTCTTTACTACATTATTTGTTAAATCCTCCAGCCACAAGAGACTTCTTTAATGCAAGAAAGAAAAATGTAAATTTAGAAGTTATTATGATCAGTTATGGCAATGAAGGCTTTATCCTAGCTCTGGTATTACATGTACATACAGATAAGGTTCAGTTTGCCAGGACACATCTTTTCTTCACACCTGAAGTTCTCCTTCAGGGTCTATGCAGACCACAGATCCACTAAGCACAGAAAACATCACCTTGTAAACATTGCAACTATATTTTTTCAATGGGATTTTCACCATGATTTAGAACAGCACTGTTCCACAAAAGACTATTTTTTTCTAGTAAATTTAAATTAAATGTGTGCCTCCTATTTTAATGTGTGCCTCCTAATTTTCAGTTATGTTTTCAGTCAACATTTTCGAATTATACCTGCAGCATAGAGTACAGTAAATTAGCCATAATAACATGTATTATTTGGAAGTATTTTATTAATGTGTAAGCTCAAAGGTAAATTGTCGGATTGAAAAAAAATACTAAGGAGAAACAAAAAAACCCTAAAAAGCCTGTTTCATAGGACTGGCCTGCAAACTCTGTGGCAGCATTAGACAAATACTTTTCAATTTATTTGGTATTTGTGATTTTGGTCCTTCAGAGGGAGCAGATTAGAACTCCCTGGAGCTCAGAGAAGTGGGATTATGCTCTTCTGATAGTTCCAGCTATCAGATAAAATAAACCAAACAATTTAGCCCTGCCCCAAGTCTCAAAAAGACTAATTCAGGAATCTTTTTTTTAGTGAGTTCTCCAATATCTTCTTGTATATGTGATACAGAATTATCGAGAAAAGATTTCAGCAACAGCTACCGTGTCTCATGCTTCTTGTCCTTCCTTTCAATCTCTGCCAATATTCAGCTAAGCAGCAAATATATTGACTCGTTATCATTAATGATATTTTAGCTTGTTTACACACACACAAAATTATAGACTATTACAATTTCTCCAAAGTATCAACCATATCTAGCTTTCTTTATTTCAGTTCGGTGGTTAACAAAGGTGTCTGCAAAAACAGAAGCTTTGAAAAAAATTAAAGTAGATACAAGAGAGACCTTTTTAGTTATTCTATTTACTTATAAGTATCTACTTGCATAGCATCACCTGTTCAATGTTCAAAACAAACATTCAGATCGTTAATTCCAAATTCAAACATCTGACCTCAGCAAAGTTCAAAAAACAATAGTTCTCAAAACCTGAATTCTCAAAACTGCCACAAAAGAGAAAAAAATCAACTAAGTTCCTCCTATATAGGAAATAAAAATAGACAAAAATAGACCAAAAAAAATAGAAAATAGACAAAAAACCCTGTCTAGGTAAGTTGTTGATCCAAAACTCATAGTATGACTAGTTCAGAGTTTTATTTTGAGAAAGGCTACTTGAAATTGTTTACTATATTTCAAATTTTAAATGACCTGATGTTTTAAGTGACCTGCTGTTAATAGATGTCATATTCAGTCTGATGCTTTTACAGCAGATCTATGCTTTTACCTTGGTTCTGTTTAATCGTGCCTGTAGAAGCTTCACCAAATCTATCTAATTTGAGAAATATTACTTTGTAATTTACTCATTTATCTGCATTTTGCTAATAAAACATGCTAGAATAACAAAAGTAATAATTACTACTGCAGGAAGTTGGACTGAATTGATACAAATCTCCAAAAAGGATCTTGTGCTTTTTGTATGTTTTTCTTTGTACTTTACCCCATCAACCTTGAGTGAGGCAGCAGCACAATGTGCATATAAGGTTTCTAGCTAGCACTCTTCTGTAGGCCTGTATGCAGACACTTGTTTGTTTATATATATCTATGCATTTACTCTGCAAATATACAGATCACGTACCACACGAATAACTTGCAGTCATTCAATGATACAATCTTATAGAAAGCCAAACCCAAAGCATTTAATGCAACTGAGTTACAAGTATTCATTTTGTAAGAAAAGCAGCCATTGTGCCAAAGAACACTTAGTACCTGAATATTTTAAAGTCACAACCAACAACTACTGCTAGCTGACATTTGCCAGAGGACTACTTCTAATATTTAGGACATAAAAGTCAAACTTGTCACAGAATGATGTAAGTATTGGTCTGCTTCAAATTTTAAAATTCAGTTACTTCCTTAAAAGAAGAAGGAAAAAACCTAACCCAATGAACAAAAAAAACGAAAAAACAAGCAAAAACTATTATATAAAATTTTGAGGTATAGGTGAACTTCTGTTAACCAAAGATTGTACTTCCATTTAATATAATTTTGACTATAATAATTAAAATAATGAAATTAACCTTCACTTGCACTTCCGCTTATCTTTAATGTCTGTCACACACTAATAGATTCTTTTCTAGTCCCCCAAATATTGCACAATTAAAACAGTTATCTCGATTAATAGGATGGGTAGACATCAGAAAGTAACTTTGTGAATTTTTCAGAAAGTAAAATCAAATTAATCCAGAAGCACATTCAAGTTGTTTAAAGGCACAGCATATTTCTATATAATAAAAACTTGAACAGACTTTAAGGGTAACTTCCAAGTAATTATCCCAGACCCTGATCTTTGCAGAAGAATCAAGGTACTCAAAAAATAAAACCCAGCTGTTCCCTGTATCCAGAACACTAGTTTCCAAGCAACTAGCCATTATTTGTGCTAAACCAAGCTTTTTGGATGCTTAACCTTGTTCTAGTCAGCATCAAAGTATGACAAGATGCAAGTGAAACAATATTCTGTAATGTTTGTTGCTCACACTATAAATCTTAACCACAAAGCAGACATGCTACAAATAACATCAAATTAATTCCCTAGAATTCATTCACAAACACGTACACTGGGATCAAAATTTAAGCAACAGCTAACTGATTGCTAAATAACATTTTTAACTGTGAGCTGTATAGTGACCAATGTACCGCAGATCTGATTTTACAGATTTGAATCTCTCCTACAAACTGTGATTTAATATAATCATAAATATCGGTTCAATGAGGAAGAATTATAACGTTATCAATGTTCTCAGTTTCCTAAGGAATACTTTCTCCAATCCTTTATGTAAAGTTTAACTTGGGAGTATCTTCAATGGGAAATATAACCACCACGTGAAGGGATATGTTGTGCAGAATGAAAAAATCCACTAACTGGAGGGTGATACATTGTAAATCTAAAGGTTAATACTGTATCCATAAATACTTACTGACTTACCTTCCAACCGCCCATCTCCTGCAGATACAGCTTTCTGACTGATTTCTTTTTGTGAATCCTGGTGCATGTTTTCTCTTTGTTGTTTTGTTTGTTGCATAGTGTGGGTCTTCCAGAGCTTGCGGAGTTCTTCAACTTCTGCCTCTGAGTCTTGACCTTGCTCTCCCACTGCTTTTCCTTTGCTAGGTGTCTCTTTCTTTTGTGAGTCTGCAGCATCTTCACAACCTGGACACTCCTCTTCCATCTCATTATCTGCTTTTTTTCCTAGTGAGGAGGAACCCTGATCCTTGCCCACTTCTGCCTCCTTGCTGTACTCCTCACTACCCTGTGATTTTTGCAAAGACTCCTGGAGGACATCCACAGTATTTTCACCAGGTTCTTGTCCCCCCTTTACAGACATTTTAGCACTTTCTGAACTTAAGTGGGTACCAAACTGTTTAACACCTACAACCACTTCGGCACTGGGCTTTAAGTCACTGGCAGCTTCATTTGAGTCTGAAATGACTGTTAAACATTCAGCACTAGTCTGGTTTATTGTTTGGACAGATTCTGATGATGCTCCAGAAGATTTATCTTGTCGAAGCTCATCTGAGGAAACAAGTTCCTCACGTATTGGAGAGAGTTCCGATTCTGTGAATACATCTTCTGAAAGAGACTCCTCTGTGCTTCTTGGAGCAGTACTGGCACTGTCATTGCCTGTGTCCCGAACTCTGGAATCTGCATCATCTGTATTGCTCTTTGCAGCTTTCTTGGAATGGCCAAGTTCCCTTACTGACAGCTGATCTACATCTCTGTTGGGCAAAATAAGAATGTTGTTAAAACAAATGTCTCTAAGGTCCCAAGCTCTTTTCCTCCCTATGTTTTGTTGAAGCTCTTAAACAAACACCCTAAAAACCAACTTAACCACAGTATGAGCAATAAACAAGCATAAATCGTGATACCATAATGGTAAACATGGCTGACCTTTTGCCAGTATAACATAGCTGGGACTTCCCATGTTCAAGTAAAGTTCATGACATTACTTTCACAAGAAACTCTCCTATGAAACTAGAAAGATTGTGAGAGGTACCTAAAGTGTAAAAATAAAATAAAAACTAAAGCAAAACCAACAAAAGCTACACACAGCCATAATCTCTAGAGGTAAAAATCACACACAGTCTTTTAAGTTTTGTCTCCCCAAGGGGTCAGTACAATTGTACAGACATGTCCCACCTTACAAGGAAGCTGACACCTAGCTCACAAGTAAGGCATGAATGGCAAAAATCATCTGGTCTAACCTCTTATATTGAAGCTAGTAAGTGTAGAACAGCAGGAACCATCAATGTATATGTCACTATATTCTGCCCATAGAAAATACCTGAAACAGTGTTCAGTGTCTTCAGCAAGTACCTAACTATGAGGATACCACTGTTTGGCAACATAAATCCCAAACTACTTGATACAAGATGCTGATAAATAGTGTGAAAAAAGCAAGCATAAAAATTTATTTTACTCAGAGGAAATAATTTTGTTTAAATCTGTCTTTCAAAATAAACTAACTAGTAATTCTATGACTTTTAGAAGCAGCAGACTAGAAAAGTACTATGAACATGCTCAAGTAGACCTACAGAACTCAAGCTTTTCCCTGCTCTCAAAAAATCCTGGGCAGTACACAGCCATCACAAAAAAATTCTAATTCTCATATTTAAACGTACACTTGACTAGAGTTCTCAACGTCAACTCCTTTGCTATCAGAAGTATACCAACTCTTCCATTACCTAGTACTAAATGCTTTTAATAAGCTTGTACATTAATCTCTGTTCTGAAGGACAATAAATTCACTCCAGTCTCGCAAAACTTTATATTCAGTTACATCATATTACTGAGATGCTGCCAAAATTCAGGATGTTTGCCAAGCATACGCACCCTCTTATCTAAGTGTTTGAAACTTGTAAGTAAGCTTTAGCTGACAGAGTAATTTTGCTTACAAAGCTTGTGAATTCAGCTTTAGAATTCATTACCCATTAGGCTAGGCCATTTCTTTAAATTTTCAGGATTATGCTCATTATAGGTGCTCTTATACAAGCACAACATAAGGTTCATGAAATCAGTAAAACATCTGTATGCAGTCAGACATTTTTTGTCCAGTTCCAGCATAGATTGTGACTTATATATAGAAACCATACAACATGAAATTTTAGTTTTAAGAACCATTGGGTTTATGACCATTTTCCATATCAACAATCTGAATACTGAAAATAAGATTGCTTTCCCATGTTTAAGCGAATTTTACAGTTGGCAAAATTGGGAGAGTGGAAAAAGGTTAACAGTGGAATAGGCAGGAAAAAAAGTGAGTGAGAAAACATGACTGAAGTGTCAAATACCTCAAGACACATGGATCTTGTCAAATCTTGCTGAAGCTATTAGGACTTCTGTTTACAGACTAAAAAGATTTGATTTTTGTTTTCCCCAAATTAACAAATATGCCTCATATTTAGCTAAGGCACAAAAGTGCAGGGACTGAAGAAAATGCTAGCAGCTAGTGTTCCATCCACTAGTTTATAAAGCTGACAAGAAAGATAAATCAAATTGGACATACACGCCTCTGAATGTAGAGTGTGACCTTTAATTAGCAGACATGTTTTCATTTTATATGCATTCACATTATAAACAAAACAGAAAATGCACGTGCTATGGGAGCACAAAAACCAAGAGCATTATGAAGTTATTAACAAACTAAACATTTTAGAAAAATACTTGTTTTGCAACTGCAATATCACGATTCAAGCACAGAGTCATCCAATTCTTTCCACTATGTATCAATTAAAATAGGAAGTGTGAGCAACTTTTAAAAACTCAGGCTGTAAAATAAACTTCTAGAAAGAAATCATGCTGAAGGCACCATCATTCTACATCAAAAGCCCCAAAAGTACTACTGTAATAACATGTACTTCAGTTGCCCTTTCAATAGATACGTGACATCGGGCAGCAAAGAAAACCATGGCAAGTTACCCATTCACTCACAGGTTTATGGCAAAAATGAGCTTAAAAATGGTATGAGGCAAGTTACTACTTCTGAGTGTCCATATAGCTATGATTATCAAGAAAGATGTGCTTAGGGTACTACCTACATGAACTGTAAGAGGGTATTTTCCAGAGTCATTGAGTAGCCTAAAACATGCAACTATTTTAAGTAGGGCATGGTGTTACACATCAAGCAAACAACTTTACACTCTCTTGGTTAAAGACGCCACTTCCCTGCAGCCAGATAATAGAGGCAGTCTGAAAATGTTTGTGCTTTATGGGCTGCGATAGGTAAAGGTGGCATGATTTTTTTTTTCATCCTTTTTGGTTTTCAAGACAATTTATCTTTTTCTGATGACAATATAAAAGCTCAGCATAAAAAAAAACCCAACCAGAACGGAACAAAGATTTCTCATAATGCTCTTTAAAGTTGATTTTAAATGTCTGCTGCACTAAACACCAGTGCTCACCAATCCCAATTCACCGTTTACTCCAGAAAAAGACTATGCCTAAAGGTGAATATGCAGCCCCTCCCCTAGCCATAAAGGGAGAAAAATATACTTCTAGGCCCATTATAATGTATACAAATGTTAGCAAATTATTTTAAATCATTTGTCAGAGCAACAAGATTGAGAAGCGAGTGAAAAATGCTAAACAATAAAAATTTATACCTAAAATTGTCAAAGCTGCACTTTCTTACTGTGAACACCAGTTTTTAAATTACTGAAGAACCAAACAACATCTATTACTGTCTCCACAGTGGGGACGGGGCAGAGGAAATGATGTGATACCACAGATCTTTCTAAGAGACTAGTGGAGGAAATTAGAATCCAGGTTTATAGAAGAAGATTTATCCTCTATCATGTATAGGAGGCGAGAACTGAAGGTAAAGCAAACTTTCTATAGGACCTTTCCAAGCCAACCTTTGATATCCTTTCCTAAGAAGAAAAAGGAAAATGCTGGTTTTGTATGGTCAACAATGTTGCTACAGGTCAGATTTTCTCAAAGCTTTACAAATACTGTTCTATCTTACATGCTTAATGACTCCTTAATTTTGCTGTCCACAATTTCCTTATACAGAGCAGCTGACATCACTTCTTCCATTGGACACATGATGCCATATTCTTCACAGCCATTCTCTTGGACCAGAGGATCCATTTTATGAGGATCAAACATTATATTATTTGGCGTCACTAGCAGCACACCATTGACCGTACCCTAAAATGAGAGGGAAAAGAAGTGGTAATTTTTCTCCTTCAAATTCCAGCTTATTCTTCATTTTTCAGTAAGATAAAGGTGTTTTCTATTTCCTTTTTAATAAAGTCATGTTTAATTTAAATGACCTGTTATGTTGCTAAGTCACTGTTAAACACAAGAAACTATAACTTTTTCTGGAGAAGCAAATGAATACCACTTGACTTCCCAAAAGAAAACAGTTTTAGTCCTCACAACTAATCAAAAACCGGTTTTAGTAAAGCAAGAGAAACTCTTACACACTGAAGAATGCACTTAACAGCTCTCCTGAGATAAGAAGATCTCCCTCCCAGATAACTACAGGCTTAATCAGTAGTTTTGAAAGCAGATTTTGTCTAAAACTTGACTCTTAACTCTTCTCTCTCACTTTCTAGTATTTATTTAGAGAGACCTTCAAAACCTGTCATTTATCTTTATTTACTTTACACAAAAGTAACAGAGAGACTGACACAAGTCCTTCTAACTTAATGGACAGGTTGACTGACTGGACAGACACATTTACAGAAAGAAACTAGAATAAAAATACTCAAGATTATCAAAGATGAAACTTAGGATGGTTTTAATCACAATGATACTGCTGTATTACATGAATGCAAGAACAGTTTAAACTTTGACTACAAAAAACTTTGAGGTTGATATTCATATTATGAACTGAAGGATTCTTATACAATACAATTATAGAAACAAAATTAATTTACAATATGTTGATTTTTTTTTAACAAAAAAGTTAGAAACACATGCAAACAGCAATTGCCTGCTACAGAAATTTATTTAATTGCTGAAACAGTGGAGTTTGAGCTAAAACTATGAACTGGAGTTTAAGTAGAATGACAGGAACATTTCAAATACAGATCCTGACTCCTAAAGACCTTACAAATCTGGACAGACATTGCAAACTTTCATACAAGAAGTCACTTTATGTGTTGTTGAAGGAATTAAATATTTATCTTACTGATAAAGCATTCACAACTATAATAAACAGTGCGTATTGGAGAAGATTATTTTCAATTTTGTTTCAAGAAGGCATTAGCACAGCACAAATACAGATATAGTTCTTCTGAACTCAAGAAATTTTGTTGTCACGTGATGGCTGATGACCTTCACAGTAGGGAAAAAAAAAGATGTCACGTAGTAAAAAGAAAAGTGCAAGTTATAAAAAAACCTAAACCGAAAAAGTATTATTAAAATCTACAACAATGACCAATGCTATTTCTAGTATGGAAAAACGAAGATATGTCTCAAAAGCAGACCAACCATCTACATTTGAGTCTCGTAGTTGTTCAGTGCTTAATCAGATTTTATTTTACATCTTTTAGAGTACAACACGTGTGCTGAAGACTTTGAAGTCAGCAGAAAACATTTACACAATTCCAAGGTGTTTAAAGTACTGAAACAAGACTGTTATGGACACTTCTTTCCTAGCACTGTATTGTGGAAATAGATTTTCAACATTGTCCTCCAAGAGGACAACTGTCAAGAGAAAGTCTGCATTTGGTTAAATCTATTGTAGTCTAGAAAACAAATTTACATGACTAAAGAAGTCAACAAGTCTGCTCAGAAGAATGATTGATTCTCTTTAAACAAATATAACTTCTGTAAATTCAGAACATAATTAAAACAAAAAAGCAACAGCTTTACTACATCTGAGCTCTTTTATTCATGGTCAAGAAAACAGAATTTTATTAATACTCTGTAGATCTGACCCAGAAATTGTCATAGTCTTTATGGCAGTTGGATTAGATGATCATTGTAGGTTCCTTACAACCAAAATATCCTATTCTATTCTTTCACTCCCCTTCTTCAAATGGGGGGTGAAAGAATAGAATAGGATATTCTAATAGAATAGGATATATCCCCTTCACTTCCCCTGGATCTTCAAAACAGCCAGCATGAAGAGAAAATGGTAAGGCTGTACAACTGCTCTATCTGAAGGATTTAAGTGCTCAACACCAACTTCCACAATTACGTATTACTCAGTAGAAAAAAAAAATAGTAATTGAGTTCATTAGAGAGCTCTTAATTTCCGTAATAATATTGTCTTCATTTGTTCGTTATCTCATGAAACTTCCTTGATAAAATAAGTACACAGGAAGTGCTAAAGCTTTTGAGGCAATAACGAGGTGATATTTTTCTGTCAAGGGGTGTGCTGTCACAATGGAGATATCATTTGTGTCAACAAGCTCCAATGCTTTAAAGCTTGCTTTCATGAGCACAGATAAAACTGCTTCAGCTGACAGCACAGGCCAAAAATCGATTAAAGAAAAAAAGTTTCATATGTTTGACATTGTTTATCTGAACATAAGAGTGTCACATTGTCAGAACAACAGGTATGAAGAACCAGTTACACATCAACCACTCATTTCAGTTGTCTTGCTTCTGATTTAGTTTTAGCAGTTCTAAAAACACCAACTTACCCCTCCCAAAGCCCACAACCCAGGCTTGTTAGTATCTTAAGGAAACACCAGCATATTAAGGACAAAAATCTGTGCATGTGCAAGGCTACTCACTACATAAGGAAAAACAAGCTTGTAAACAGAAGCTTCCCAGAGAAGACTGACAATGACACATCTAATGGCAAAGAATCCCAAACCGGTACATTGACATGGCCTTAGCACGTATGGAACATCCTAAAGCCTACCACTGCAGCCTCAAAGACACAGCTAGAAATAATAAAAGCTTATCTTGACCTTAGAAGAAACCCTCAACACCAATAGGTAGGCAGGCATTCAACATGAAAATTAATTGGAAAGTGTATTTCCATGTAAATTTTACTACAGCAATAGAAATTGGTAATTAAACACTCAGACCTTCAAGACTTTTACTTGTATATGGCAAAGTACCTGATCAAACACTTTACTTGCAATTACTATAAGGAAGCAAAAGATTATAGAGGTATCTTGAAAACAATGAATTTATAGCACCTTAACAAGAGATAACCTATTTCATTCTTATCTATTTAAAAAGCATAATGCAACACTTCTGGCTTACAAGTTACTAGACATGGTCCACAGTAACTACATGAACACTTCAGGATATTTTTCTAGAGAACCGCTGCTCAACATTAATAAAAACAAAATTCTTAATAATGCACTAATTAACATTAGTATTTGTCACTTTTCATTATTACCTCCAAGGATCACTGAATGTTAACCCAGGTAGCTAAGTAATGCTCAGGTAAGAGCTAGATAAAGAAACATTTTGTTTGGCTGCAGATTTTAATTACTCTTTTTCAGATATGCCAATGTTTCAGACACTTTCTTTTAAAATTTCTGTGACTCTAACAGGACAAATACTTTCTGTTTTTCTACCTTCTAACTTGCTTGCAGTAAAAGCATCCTGAAAATCTATTACTCAACAGATGTTGTTTGCAGTATGGACAGAAACCAAGTGTTATTGTTTCTGGGAGGAAAAAAAATTACAATATCAGAACAAAACATACAAGTGGGAGCACACAAGCCTTTAGCCAACTAGTTAAGAGCTGCTCATTGAGCCACTCTCAGTCTTCCCTGAGAAATGGAAACTGCAGCAATTCAAGCCATTGAGAGAGAACACCACAGCTTTGCATAAGCCAAGAAAAAGATTGCATCTATTCTTTAAAGGAAGTACCTGAAACTTCATTTCCTTGTTGGCTTGCCATTAAGGATCAGAGAGATTTCCACATTAGCATTCCTAAATGCATATACTCCAGAACTATTGCATCAGAGTATGCAATGATAAATGCCTGAGCATGTTAGCACCATGCACTCATTTAAGGTTCTAAAACAACTTCTCTGGTTACTCATACACATTTTTGCCCTACGGCAGCAGATGTCATGGTTGTCTCATAAAATAACCAGGAATGGGTAATAACAGTGACACCAGAAAACACCCTAAAGGATCTCTGTGTCAACAGTAAGGCTAAAAGGACCAGGGCAGTGATTGACACTCTGTACTCAGCACTGGTGAGGCCACATGTCAAATACTGTGTTCAGTTCTGGATCCCTTCCTGGGACCCTCAGGAAGCATATCAAGGTGCTGGAGCAAGTCCATAGAAGCCAAATGAGCTGGCGAATGGTCTGGAGAATAAGTCCTGTGAGAAGTAGCAGAAGAAGGAGTTGGGCTTGTTCAGCCTGGAGAAAAGGAAGTTCAGGAGAGACCTTACTACTGTCTGCACTACGTGAGAAGAGGCTGTAGCCAGGTGGGCATCGGCCTCTTCTCCCAGGCAACCAGGGACAGGACAAGAGGAAAAAGCCTCAAGGTATGCCAAGGAAGGTTCAGGCTGGGCATCAGGAGAAATTTCTTCACAAAAAGGATTGTTAAGCATTGGAATGGGCTGTCCAGGGGGTAGTGGAGTCACCATCCCTGGGAGTTCAAGAAATGACTGGATGTAGCACTAAGTGCCACGGTCTAATTGACAACATGGTGATCAGAGAAAGATTGGACTCGACCTTAGAGGTGTTCTCCAACCTAAATGATTCTGTAATGCTATTCCTAGTAAGTTACTTCCAACAATCTAACCTCCCCTGTAATATTTTATGCACCAAATATGACTGAGAGCCTAGTCTGCTCTCCATATATAATCTCCTTGGTTCCTTGCTTTGGGAGCCGGGAGAAAGTTCCCAAGCTTCTTCTTTGACCTGACTGAGCTAGCAAAAATATTTTCAGTGTGAACATATTCTACAAAGTGAATAATACATGGGGGCTTATGTACAAAAAACCAAAAAAGTCCTTTCTATGCCCTTTTCTACCAATATTAAGACAAGAAGATAGCTTCTCCTTTGTGGGCTATTACGTTGGGTTTTCAGCCCAGTTCCCTTTAAAATAAATCGAATATTCACTTAACATTTCAGAAACAGCTCTTTGACTTTATTTTTTACAAATTAATTTTTTCAAAATAGCTACAAGAATTATTTGTATTGACGATGTTGTTAGAGAGGAAGATCTGCAAATCAGAGCACAACTTCAAGCAAAAACACTGGACCATGGCATGCACACTACCAACTGCTACATGACCCCAGTATAATGATGTTTGCTCTAACTCCTGATTTTCTAGTCATTGGAAAAAAAAATTTAAAAATGAACACCTATAAACAGCTCAATTGTTGCAACAGAACCTTGGGAAACAGCTTTTTGGCACATCCTTCACAAAATAACCAATGATTTGTTTCTCTTGGATCATAATTACTAAGTAGTTTTTGAGAGAAAAAATACTAAGAATACTGTCTATGAAAATGAACTACAAATTAGACTCTGCATGTAGCTACCAAGTAGTTCAACATGATACTGTTAAAGGAAGTTCTGGTTCTGGAACAAATCTTGCCAAAACAGCACTTGTAGAAGTCAAGTTTCCTGTACGCAACAGATTAAGACATGAAGTACAATTCTGTTCAGGTGAAGTTCAGATTTAAGACCTCAAACAGAAATGCTAAGCCACTCTTACTGAAAACCCTGTGGACATTCTATGTTATTGAAAAAAACAGATCCCTTGAGTCTTAAAGCTGGTCCAGAAAATATTAATCCAGATACATAAAAACATACATATTAGAAGTGGATTAAACTACACATGCAGATATCCAGTTCTGAATCATTTTACCATTAAAATACCTTACACCTCAGGAAATAGAAGCTGTAACTCCTATGCAATACCTGAGATGGAAATCTGAACAATCATTAAAAAGGGAGGTTTAAAGCCAAACTACCACACTGGTGAGCCCACACATTAAGATTAAGCAGTTCAGCAAAACTTCTAAGAAAGTTTGAAAGGACTCCTAACAAGAATTTTCCAAAGGTAAATCCTCTAAATCATTCCATGACCTTCCTGAACACACAAGGTTGACTAAAAACTGTAATTTATGATTTATGGAGCTTTTATAATGAAAATAACTTTTTGTGTGTTTGTTTGTTTCATGTAGAAGTTTTCAACTTGTCAGTGTCCTCCTTTTCACTTAAGGAACAATAAATGTATGCTTTCTGTGTTTTCATTTCCAGGTCAGTGGTTTGGGTTTTTTCAAGCCTCAGTATTAGTAATTTTCCTTTACCTACTACATTTCAAAACAGGTAAGTAAGTCAGCAAAAACAACAAAGAATTCCAAACCTCCCTTACTAATTTCAGTTACAATCAAGCAGACTTTTTAAAGTACCTTTTTATTGCCTCAAGGAACAGTGCAAATGGAAAAACCCCAGAGCAACACACTTTTCTACAGCAGAAGCCAACAGTGCAGCTGTAAGGCTGTAAGGCACACCTACATACGCAGTAAGCAGCGAGATGAGGTGTGACTGCAGCACACTGGGTACACTGATTTATTGTCTGTACAGAATGCGGCATGTTCACATGACCCTGTATCCCACTGTGCTCAACACCCTGCCTCCATCAGTAGCCATAACCAGTTAACACAGAGCAAGAGCAATGAACACAGCAAGCATTCCAGGTTCCAGTCACTGCTCCTCAGAGAATTCCTCTGTGCTTGTCCAGAAAGTCACTAGTGTGACTAAACCCATCTCCAAACAAGCAGTCTTAAAAAGTGAGAAGTGAGAGAATCTTACCCTAATGAAAGCCCTTTTGCACAGACACACTGAAAAACAGGCTTTCACTAGATTTCAGTTTACAAGCTGTGGTCACAGTGATGACAGACTTCACAGCTGAAGCCCTAAAGAATGGCTAACTACAAGCTTCAAAAATCATTTTCAGAGTAGGAAGCAGAGGATGAATCTTTTAAGCTTTCTCCAGAAAACTTCTGAAAATTCATCATCCTGCATGGTGAGCAAATGTATCAAGGAGACAAGATAAAATTCAGGAGGACATGCTTACCATATGTGGCACAAAGTTAAATTACATGCTAAACTTACAAAATCTGGCACTCAAATCTGAGCAAGTCAGTACTCATTTTTCTCCCACCCACCTCCCCATGCATAGATAGACACTGCAATGGGTTATACAACTTTTTAGAAACAGAATTCTCCCTGAAGCTCTTAGAAAATAGGCTGTAATGCTGCAAGTCAAAGACAGATACCATTAATACTCCCTCTAATATTCCGAGGAGAAATCACAGTACATAAATAATATGCTGTATATTTTAACCCCATATTTCTTCCAGTACATCCAATTTCTAACAAAGGCTCACAGGTCTCAATTACTCTGCATAACAGCACTTAAAACTGCTAAGTAAGGATGTGCCTAGGATCAACCTAAAAAAGTCACCTACACGCAAGATGCAACAAGTGAAGAAAATTACCTACAAAGCAGAACAAAGTAAAAACCAAAGCTGTTCTAGTACTTGCTTCACCAACTCCTAACAAGTTGCTTTTGTCAATATATATATTATCAAAAGGCTTCAAGCCTAGATACACAGATTTACAATCCTTTCCCCATCTATTTTCCTCCATTCCCCACCCCCCCACACCCCTCCAAAAAAATGCAGTTTTCAGAAATTCTTATTAATCTGTTTATCATTAGTGTACCTTATCTGCAAACCTACTGCCTAACAACACAAACAGCAGGATTTCTATAGACATACCTGAACTTCAGGCAAAGGAGCAAGTATTACAAGTACTTTGAATTTTATTGCATTCATTGAGTAAAGGCATTTTTCACAGATAAAGTGTCTAATAGTAATTTTTCTGTGAGGTAGGGGAGCAACATATTTTGATTTTTGGTAAAGTGTTCTAAAGTAAAGTGTTTTGACATTACCTCAGTCCCTAGAAGTCTGTGCAAGACTTGTCCACTTATGAGTTGAACAGAGGTTAATTATGTGCGACTAATTTGGAGGCATTTTGTGTAATAATGTTATTGAGAGAACTGTAACTGGTTCAAAGGAACAAACAAAATCAAGGTTTTTACCATACCACACCAAAAAAAACCAGTGAACAATACAGAACCTGTTTGCAGAATCAGAGGTTTATTCTGCTTGCCCTATTCTGCTTTAAAAAAGTAAAAAAAATAAAAAAAATAAAAAAAATAAAAAAAAAAAAAAGGAAGGAAAGCTGCACAACTGTGTATTTCCTAGTACAGTTTAAAGCACGTTTTCCTCCACTGTAAGTAAAGAAAATTACTAAGATAAGGAACAAACAGAACTCATGCCCTGAACATACAAGACCTATGTAACAGTACAGCATCAGGGATGTCTGTCACATATCAACTGCTTGCATCATGTCCTGAACAAGAGGCCTGGAGAATCCAAAGGAAACAGTGAGTAAAAAAAATAGTATATTTATACAGACATATGCATGTGAGTTGATTCATGTATTCATCCCTGACTAAAGTCTATCTATGCTTATACTTCAAACATGCTTTATTATTACATCCTATACAGTAACAGTAAAACCTGAATGTTTCAGTACCTTGCCATTAGTGATGTACTTGCAATTAATTTTTAGAAATTTCTCTGTAAATGCTTCCTCCTCCTCGGAGGTGGATGATACCACTCTTGAAGGACGAACACATGCATGTGCTGGTGAAACAGCTGGCTCCTTCTGTTGGGCTCCATCTGAATCCTGAAAGGAAATACAGAAACAAAGAAGGACTTACAACTTGCCTTTTTCAGTATCAACTTCTGGAGATTTTCTGCTAATTTACCTGTCAGGTCACTAATGGGCAGATTATGAAAGAACTGCCCCAATAAGGACTCTGGGGGATTTGAAACTCACCACCACCACAGCAAACAATGTTCAAGGCAGGCTGGATGGGGTCTGAGTAACCTGGTGTAGTGGAAGGTACTCCTGCCTGGGGCAGAGGGGTTGGAACTGGGTATCTTTAGGGTCTCTTCCAACCCAACCTATTCTATGATTCTACAGAAGATTTCTTGAAAAGTCATATACAGAAATGCTGAATAAGTTTGAACATAATGATCCTGGCAATTTTCCTGGCCCATGTTCTACTCTATCCATTCAGTTCACATTTCTCCAGTACTTGAACAAGGCTGCTTTGGAATCTTGCAGTGTGTCAAGGGCCTGGCTCTAGTCAGGGTAAGAAACATGCATTGCTCATCTGCTGAGCCTGTCATTTCCTCACAGAAAGCAATCAGTTTTGTCAGATATGATACAGCCTTGGTAAATTCTCTCTGGCTGTTTCCAACCATCTTTGTCACTCACATGCCTGGATTTAACTTTCAGAGGATTGCCTTCACAACTTCTCTGGGAAAATAATAGAAAGAGTTATCTATCTCACTGTCTGCCAGTCAGTGACTGTGAACAGTGAACATGGAACCCTACCAGGGACAGGACAGACAAAGAAAAAATTTGCTTTCAAACTAAAGATAAACAAACTGTACACATACTTCACCAAAGCCTATTTTATAGGAACAGAAACCCTGTTTTGGAGCTTCACTCACATCTTACATATCACTTCATACATAATTGCTATTTTTAGTTACTAGCAAAATATTTCTCTTTTTAGAAAACAGGAACTCCTATGTTCCTTTTGGTTTTATGCTTTCCTGTTCAGTTCTATTCACTAATACAGACTGCAGATAAATGCCTTTAATCCTATCTAGGAACATTATGCACCACTGTTTTCATTTCATTATAGGTCATTATATATAGCCTTTGCCAGCATCCTTCAACATTCATTACAGATCAACCAAAAAACCAAAATATACAGAACACTAAACCAAATTCTGCTGAAAAAGCTAATCAGGGTATAATTAGGAAACAAACCTCCTGGAGATTAATTCTCCTTCTACATATACCTCCCTGCTGACAACTACAGGGTCACTCTTGTGACACATAACTCAGCAAGTGGCTCTGAAAGTGCTCAGCTGATATCCAAGCCCACTCTGAATAAGCCAGCTATTTCTCACCATACTGCCACATGACACAAACTCAGATCCCAGCTTGGGAGACGGAGTGGCAGGGTGGGTACACCACCACAGTGGTAGACTTTCCAATTTAATGATGATGCCCTTGTCACTACATATTATTCTGAAGTGGAATTTAAGCTCCACAGGTAGCAAAGCATATAGCATCTTCTCAAACATGTGCCTAAGAGTGCCAAACGAAGAAATCTTTCAAAAGCCCAGCAGCATCAGAAAAGCATCAAAATGTAAGCTAATTCTCACACATTAACAGCAATAAAATTATTGAAATACACACTGAAATCTTAGCTTAAGCATAGCAAAATTTAAAAAACAAATGAACAACAACAACCAAGCAAAACCCCTCAATTTCAACAAAGTTATGCAGGTCTTATATGAGCCATATGCTGGTTTCTAACCAAATGGCTGTGGTAAGCTACTCCAATGTTTGATAAAACAGAAGACTAGAACATTAGTTTATTTTTGACTGAACCAGCATTCAGATTATTTGTTAGCCTTCTTATGAAATTTGTAATTAGAAACCACTAATTCTTTTGACCAGAGCAGAAAGACTCCTTTACATTATATAAGCAGAGGCACACATGTTTACCTTGAAACATGCTCAAATTTAAACTTCAAATCTGGAGTATAAAACTGGAGTCAAAACTGGAGGACAGTCAAAGAAGACAGACATCAAGAGAGCATTAGAGAATGTATACTAGTATTTTTCCCCTTCATAATGATAGCAATCAGCAAAAAAAGAAAAACATGAAAGACAGGTGCTATGATGAAGAATAAAACCCTCCAGCCTTAACTGCTTATAGAGAAGCTGAGTGCCTTTTGTGTTGCTGGAGAGACTGAAAACAAAACCTAATGCACACAGTCCACACTGACAAGTACAAGTGATTTGTTCCTTGACTTTTTGACAAGTATTTCTTCTTTCCTTAGATGTACTTTGAAAGGCCTCAGAAACAAAATAAGCACAATTATGTATTTTATATTATATATCTCATTGCTAATCTGACTTTCCCTGAAGCATTTAAGAACTGCTTGTAATGATCCATGACACTAACAAGATGCACAAAATAGTTCTATAACAATAAAGTGTCCGTTAAATGAAGTTTAACATTCCAATTGTTCCTAGCACTGGACTGACTAGACTAAATGAAACAATTTTTTGCAGAAGAGGTTTTTAAGTATTTTCATTTACTTTGTTTCTTCTACACTTGCAAGTTTTTATCTCTGATATGACCACACAATCAATGAAGAGTCTTCAAACAAATTATAGATACGGTTACACTATTACATCTCCTTATCTACTATATGCTAAGAGATACAAAAAATAATTGGCAAAAGAAAGAATAAGGTATTTTTCTGGCATGGAATTTGTAGAAAAAGCTCTGATTTCCAGTAGTAAAATTGTTAATTTTTCCCTCAACTCAACTTCTCACAGGATACGTTACATGGGTAGGTCTTTCTGACACTGATATAGATACAAGAATGTATTCTTGCAGGCATTTACTGTGTTTACTCTGTTTACTGTGCTCCCATTCTCAGTTTGACATCAGGCATAAAAAATTATTCAGCACAAACGACAGCAGACGTAAGAACTGGCATACTAAGACAGAGAAGAGGTATCACAGCAAAACTAAACAGTAATTTTCAGTAGAAGGGCCATCATAGACTTTGTAATGCAACTTGGGAACCTGTCCAGCAATAAAGCAAAACCTTTATATTTAAACTTATCTGGACCAAGTCATGTAAGCAAACAAGTAAATGCTTTAAGTCTCAAATCTTCCTCAACTCTGAGCACACAGAATCCTGAAATAGATGCTTGACAGCTTGACTGTGTACTGTCAAAATATGCTACCAAGAAAATTTATTTGAGAGGAAAAGATAATAACTGGGAAAAGAACAGTGGTGATGCATGGAAAAGCATGCAAATACGATCACAGTTGCAAAAACTGCAGAGAACTCAGGCTCAAATAATGAATCTTCCTGGTTGTATTGCTCCCAGTGGAATGCTGCTGACAGCAAACCAGTGTTCCTGGAAAGACGTGCTCCTACAACACCAGCTCCTACCCAAATATCTACATTTGAGCTGAATTACAGCACAACATGGATGGCTAAACATTTTTAGCATTTTGAAAGTCCACAGATGTAGAACTACTGAGTAAAAGTCAGCTACAATTAATTCTGTATTAGTCCTTCACCGAAACCCCCTTTTTTTGAACTTTGTTTCGAAATGAAACTAGAGAACCCTCTCCCACACCTCTACAGCAAGCAGGGGGAACCTGAGCATTCCTGCCAGTGCATCTTTTCTACAAAAACTATCAATAAGATTAGAGACATATGTTTAACAAGCTCTGAAATGTAACAAATACAGAAATGCAACAGTAACTAATTAAGATTTCAGTGTGCTATGACAGTATTTTGCTACAAATAATTTGACTTTAAATCAGTTTTCACATTGAAAACTATAATTTACAAAGATTAAAATCTTGTATTTACTTTTAAAAAGGAACTATTTTACTTTCAACTCCAAGTGTTGTCTAATACTTTCTCCACAAAACAAAAGGATAGTTTAAGAAGAAAGCATAGCATCTGTAACATTTATCTTGTAAAGGGAAAAATGAATTTTAAGGACAATAGGTATACCTACATTTACTGTAGCCTTGTCAAGCTCTGCTTCGGAAGATGTAGGTGATAGGGGACTTACAGGACTTAGAGAGGGGGAGCTGTCCACACTAGAAATGTAGTCTGGGTCAGGAACATACAAAATCTATAAAGAAGATACAATGTAGTTAGAAGTTAGTTATGCTTTCAGATTTACTTTAGATTTCCCACCAATCAAGGTATATTTACTATGCTTTCTCAAAATAAGCTACACAAAACCATACCTGCTCCCATTGCTTTTAAAAGAATTATGAGTTGAGGGAAAAAAAACAATACTACACAGAGTACTTGAAATCATAGCACTTCAAGTTTTTAAATGCTATATTGATATAATTTTGACTTTCAGTCATAATAACAGAAGAAGAAGTTCAACGAAAAAAAACATTAAAAGTATACAGCATGCCAGAAATAGAAGTGTCCAAGGAAGATGTGTCCAATTATTTCTTTTGCGATGACTCTACTATTTGAGCAATGAGGAAGCAGACTTCCTGAATATATGTAAAAAATTTCAACTAAAGGTATTCACACCTTTAATACATTATTTCAGCCATGGCAGGGATTCAATCTACCTAGAAAAGTTCTGCAGCTATCAAAAATGAACACAGAACTTTGTCAAAAAAATGGCAAATATCAAATGGCTGATGACCACAGTTGACCTATCACTTGTTTCCAGGACCGGCTTTCAAGGAGAAGTGAAAAGTGAAGGCAAAAACAGGAGGAAAAAAAAAAGGCAATAGTGACCTATAATAAGTGAATGGTAATTCATATACTGCTGGTAAAAACACCAAATTTCCAGAGTGGAACAGAAACATTATTCAATTTATTAAAATAAACTTGCAGGCAGTAATATGCAGTCATGGAATGTTGTTTGTAAGCTGTACTCTGAATGTATCTGCTAAGCTAGAGTTGGTAAACAGCCTGCTATATTTGCAAAGCAACAATTTGGCTTGTATCTAAGTGTTATTACTGTACCATTAAGTACATCTAGTTTTACAAGTCCTCTAATCTTAAGTAAGGGACACAGATAGCTTCCTTACATGTTTCATTTTAAGCAGTTATTTAATAGGCACAAGGAATAGACTAGAGAAAGAGGAAAAACTCTTCTACAAAGTCAGTAAGAAATTCAGTAAGAGAAGTACTTTAGCACTCTGGTTGGAATGAGAAATATAGTAAAATAGGACTTTGTTGGATAAGTAACATATATAGTGTAATAGTACCTGTCCAGGAACGACTGCTCTGGAGAAAAGTTTATTTAATTGAACCAGTTCATTGGGTGTTGTATCAAATTTCAAGGCAATACTGTTTAAAGTATCTCTCGATTCCACCTGTATCAATTGGGGGAAAACAAACAAACAAAACAAACCTGTAAGCAGTTAGTTCAAATAGTGGCTTACATATTTTAGCATGTGTAGCTTTACCAAGATTCTGATAAACTTTAATATCTTCATTTCTTAGGACTGCCCATCCCCCCCAAAAGAACAACAAAGCCACCAGAAAAAAATGTACCTACCCCCTAAATATTAGTCTATTGCAACCCCACATAAAAGCACATGCCTTCCCACTGTGTTTCCAGGTGGCCAGAAGCATCAGTCACATAGTTTGAGCTGTAGGCTCAGCTATTGCACCAGAACTTCTGGCCTACAAACTCACTGCTGGTTACCACTGGGCAATACCCCACTGGCTGTGTTCCCAGAATGATTCATTCTCCCTCCTCATCTGCTTTTCTCCACTCCTCACCTACAGAAAGGCTGATGAGTTCTCTCTATAAATATAAACACACCCTCTTACTATTGAAATAAGCTTCTGTTAGACCCTGACTTTCAAGTAAATTCCATCACTGAGAAAATGCAAAAATGCTGAAGCAAGGCAGGCTGACTACTATGACAGCAGATGGAGCATAAGCATTGTGAGAAAGTGATTCTCAGCTAAGGAAAGGATATTTTTCAAGCTCAGATTCTGACCTCCATCTCCCAAAGTGTACTCAAAATGAGCTACCAGAAGAAAGCAAAAGGAAAAAAAAGTTTTATACAGAAAGACTGTTTCACAATAAAGAATTCGTAGCCTTAGAAATAATGGTGATACAAGCAAACAACCAAAAGGTTTACTGCATAATGGCATGAGGCTTCATTAACACTGTGAGGAAAAAACAGATTTTATCAGTTAAGACAAGATTAAGCTCTGTAAGCTAAGATACAGTTGCAGCTAAATGTAGAGTAGAGTGGGAGAATTCTTTTTCATATAATTTTGTAAAGGTGCACTTGTGTCCTAGGTTACAAGTAAGATGTGCCCAAAGTATGTATTCTATCACCATCTTCAGGAGCTGTTGGAACCAGGTGGGGCAGTGTTTCCCTTGCCCCCTCCCTCCAGACCATCTTCTGTTAATGGGCCATCAAGGCCCTGCCCATGACTCACAGGTAACTCCCTCTGGGAGCGCTCTCTGTTTAATGGGCAATCAAGGACCCACTGCAGGACTCACAGAATGGTATCAGCCAATTGTGAGATGCTCCACTCAGGGGGAGGAGCCAAGCATTCCCACCTGGATATAATCTGGGAATTGGGACAGGACAGCAGGCCTTACCCACTGGATTCCCAGAGGACAAGAGCTACCAGACCTTTCTACAGGATTTCTGCTTCAACAGGACCACTTCATCTAGACTGCTACCACTACCCTAACTAACAGGGTGTCAGGTTGTATTCTGACTCTGTCTCTGGTCTTTTGTGCTATTGTTTTTATTTTATTTTACTTTTTTTCCTCTCTCTCCAATTAAATTGTATTTCTCACTTGGAGTCTCTCACTGGTTTTGCTTTCAAACCAGCACAACTTGTCAACAAAAAGATATAGCCATCGCCAAAGAAAAGGCAATTAGCTTTTTAAAGATAGGATTAGAAACCTATTATGAAAATCTTTTATACAGGAAGCCAATAAACTAAACAAAGCAGCAAACATCTCTCTACACCAGTGTTTCCAGTATGGAAGACGGTATTGGTAGTAGCTCTCAGTCATTCAGTACTGTATGATCACAGATACACAAAAACATAAGAATATTTTCATATGCCATGTTTAACTGGTACTAAAGCAGAAATCAGAACAGGACTGTAATGAGACCAGATATGTACTGTGTGCTTCACAGAGCATAACAAAACTAACCACCAAGTCACTGAACAGTAAAGTTTCCATCAGAAGCTCTACATAATACAGAAAGTTTGCTAAAACAAACTGTAAAGTGAAATTCAAGTTTTGCCTAAGTTGGCTCTCACATAAATGTTGAAGGATGACAGCTGCTAGTTAAATAATTCTTACATTTCACTTAATGATTGAAGCAATTAAGATTTTAGACTAACTTACGACATAAAACAAATTAAAAGCATTCAAACCACAAAGCTTAAGCCCTTTTCAGAGTGCATTCGATTTTTACAGTTTTCTGAAATAAAAACATCTTGTGAGATAGCTTGGCAACTTAAGTGTTTATCTCACACAATAAACACAATGGCAAGTACAAGCTTCCTTTTTGTTTGGCTGTGAAGTTTGCAAAGGCAAATTTCCACACTACATGGGACTTCAGGGACCAGCAGAGATACCATCTCGAAACAAAGACACTGCTCACGTAAGAGACTCCCTGAAGTATCTTCCTAGATTCAAAGGCCTATTTTCCCACTCTCAGGCAGGCCCACTATGATTCTAAAAAGTGGAATTTGAACAGCCAAAATCTTGAATAACAACTTGGTAGAAAAGCACGGAACTAACAACACACTGAATAGTGCCACCACATACCATGGATCCCCAGCTTTTCCCCTATCAATTCACTTCTATTAGAGAAGGCTAGGATTTACTCTTTCTCTCCCAGAAAATAAATTTTCTATACATTGAGGTAGCTCCTTAAATGTTATTCTGAATGTTAAAAATCTTATATAAATATTTGAATATTAAATCTTCACTGAGAATACACCCATGTTTCCCAGGTGTGCTTGTGCACAACAGCAGAGAATTTCAGCCACCACTATCTCTAGTTCAAACTACCTTCGTTTCCCTCAGATCAACAGCTGGCAAAGTTATTTAAAAGCTTTATTTTAAACCAAATTCTCTACTGGTATTTTAATGAACATTACTGTAATTGCATCTCAACAGTTGGAATTCACTCATTCCTCCACTGAAAATTAAATACCAAATACATATGAATCAGTGTAGAAAAATAATTATTTTTTTATTTCAATACTAAAGGTCCAAGAGGCAGAAAACAATTAGACAACAGTTTTAGAGCATTAAAATAAACTAACAAAATTAAACAGATGGGAAGACTAAAAAAAAGGTGAAAAAGGGAGTAAGTAACACACCTTTGGCACTGCACCCAAGCCTTTAGAAATACCAATTATGACTATATTAACTAATTGTTAAAAGCCCTAACTTATACGCATCATCAGTAAAACAAACCCTGTAAATCTCATAGAACCAACTTAAAAAATAATTAGTAAATGCAACAGAACTAGTGACACCAGAAGAGAACCCTTTGCATTCCCTATCTACAGGCTGAAAGTTCAGTCTTGAAGCTATGGTCTACTAAAGGTTTCTGTGACCATCAGGAATTGATACTGAGCTCTTTCCATAACCTGGAACACCATAATCTGTGTATTTTGTACTTACTCACTACTTCAGGAGAGCACAGCCTTCAATCCCCAGTGAGGTAAAGGGAAATCTTACATTAGATCCTCCAACACTGACAAACCAGATCATCCATTTCAACTGCTCACTTAATGTTTTTTAAAACAAAAATCAAACCTACCTGTAAATAACCACAATTATTTCCTTCTTCTCCTCAAATGGAAGAGCAGTTAGAAGGTTTTCACTAAAGTCACAAGGCTGCTAGTGTCTCGGGTTGCAATGCAAGATGTAACCACAAGTATGTATTCTATTATCATCTGTTGAAACTGGTTCGGGAGGTGTTTTTTCTCTTCTGTGACCCATTCCTTGTGACTTGGGGAGGGGGCAGGTGTCTTCTGTTAATGGGCCAATTGTTAAAACCAGGTGGGGCAGTGTTCTTTACTCTTCCACAACCCATCCTCCCTCTAGGGGAATATCTTCTGTTAATGGGCCATTAAGGCTCACTGCATGACTGATAACATTACATCATCCCGTTGTGAGATGACCCACCCTGTGGGAGCAGCCAAGCATTCCTACTTGGATAAAGCCTGAGATTCAGATCACCAGGGCAGCCTGTTTCCACTGGACTCCCAGAGGAAGAGCAGACTCATCTCACCACCACTGGACTGTAGAGGAAAACTTCATCCTTCTACAGGATCCTCTCTGCTCCAATAAAACCACATCTGTCACTCTAGGAGGACTTAATTGGACTGCTTCCAACACCCTGACCAACAGGGTGTCACGTTGTATTCTCACTCTGTCAGTGTTTTTTTCTTTTTTGTTTGTTTGCTTTTTTGTACTACTACACTTTTAATATTCCTAGTAAGGAACTTATTCCTGTTCCCATAACTTTTCTGAAAGGTCCTTAATTTCAAAATTATAATAATTTTGGAGGGGTTTTACATTCTCCATTCCAAGGGAAGCTCCAGCTTTCCCTGGCAGACTTGTCTTTCCAAACTAAGACAGCTAGCATGTTACAATCACTGGTGATCAGTAAGCAACACTCTGCTCATGCTCCATTAGTCATCTGTAGTTGGCTCTTCTGACACCTATAGGCAGGCACCAGTTGTGTTTGTACAACATGGAACACAAAAAGCTGAAGAAGAAAACATATGGTTTGAGCAGCAACTGTAAATTCTGAAAAAACAGACAATATCAACTTGCTTCTAATATGCTGACTGACACTGAGAAAAGGATAAACTAATAAAAGATATCTGTTCATTGTCTAATCAGTATCAGCAAAAATGAACCATTTTTTCCTGTATCCTTTAGAGGCAGTTCAGAACTTACTTCCATTAATTAGTACCATATCTGTTGACGTCTTCTCTCTGCTGCTACACACAGAACAGCAGGTTCAAGTTTTCATGTCTTGGGAATTTTAGATTAAAATCTTAAACATTAACTGCATTCTATCTTTGGCTTTAAAGGAAAAATTTTATTGTTTACGTGTCCCATAGTAATTTTTTTTTCTAAAAAAATTCTGGTGTGAAGTCTACTTTATATTAAAACCCTTTAGTTTGCACAAGTGAGATGCCAACTCGCTCCAAACTTCACAAATACAAATAAGACCTGCCCTTTTAAAATCATGTAGCCACTGGGAAAACTAACATATTAAATTATCTAAAAAATGGCAAAAAACCCCACTAACTAACTAAGAGTGCTGGAAGGGGAGGGAGAGTGGTTTCTGCCTTTATTCTCTACTACTTCTCAAAGAAGCAACACATGCAGGTATATAAATACCTGTGTGTCATCACTGTGACAGGAAGTAGGACTAACTCAGAAACCAGACAAAAGTACATATCCTCACATACAATAAAGAAATAAATAACAGCAGCAAACTGCTGCAATACCTACCAGACCTCTCTTACAGTGAGAATAAGCTCAGTTCCTAAAGGTTATAGCCTTTTATAATAATGCATTTATAGTGCATTAAATAGTGCATTTTATTTATGCACACAATATTAACCAAACATGATATTAGTCAAGTGCTTCATGAATGAAATGTACAGCAAGACCTGACAGAATACAGTATTTGCGAAGCTGAAATGCATCATGTTCCATATATGCAACATGCTCCTTTAGAAGGTGGACTAAGTTTAATGACAAAAAGCCTTTGATTCCTGTGAATCATCTTTTTGACTCACAAGGAAGTGATGCATACTTCAGTACGTATTAAGAAAGCTATTTTTGGATCTAAAACCCCACCTACTGGAACACAAAAACCTGCCGAAGTACATGGCAGCTTGACACAAACACACATCAAGTTAAAAAAAGGAAAGCTCTTTGCTTTCACTTAGCAATGTTATGCACCAAAGTGAAAGCACTCACATGGTGGCAAAAGCCAAATTCCAGGATTTACTGAGTATGGATGCCAGTAATATAGAGCTACACCTGACTGTTTTCTAGATATTAAAGACCAAATGAGGTTAATAAAACATCAACAACAGTCACATTTACACCAACACTCTTCAACTGCTAGAACCTAAGCAGCAAGAATTTCTGTTCTGAATTTCAACTTCAAGGAAGTCTTTAGAGGAGACTAGAATTATATCCAAATTCCAATAAAAGCCACACTAATGAAATGCTTCTTGATCCACTACATACACACTCTGTCTCTCTCCTAAAGACTATCACAGTCTTCTCAATACTTAAGCAATTATCACAGCTTGGCTTAATGTAACAGAGTTAAGTCCTCCCCATATCTCTTATTCCTGGAGTAAGAGAACACCAAGAGGTCAAGTAAAAACTTCTCATAAAGCAGTTCTCATTTTTATTTATTGTGTCCAGCTTCAAAAGCATTCAAAGATAACTGTGGCAGACTTTCCCTATTTTAACATCAACTCTATACGCATTATTTATAGGCTTAATTATATTTCCAGTACATAACACAAGACAGATACTTCTCACTGTTTCCCTTAGTAACCACAAATGTGAAAGCTGACTGCAGCACAGTTTGAGGGTCATTTCAAGAACAGAACAGGGAGAGAAAGGCTCCATTTTCAGATACTGATGCCGAAAGAGAGGTATACAGTAAAAGGCACACATCTACGGCAATTATTAGAAGAATATCAGAAAGTCAGTATCAAGATACAGTAGCCCTTCCCAACCTCATTCTGTTATTTCCCCTGAAAGCAACAGTTTATTAATAATACTGAAAGCAGAGAACTTGCACATAATTATATAACTATTGTTATTTGTTTCTAACTAGTTAGCTAAAAATGAGCCAATCAACAGTTTGATTAGCTTGGGATTTCTAAGGAAAAAAAAATGGCACTTAAAGGGAAAAAACAGCATGAGTACTACTAGCTAAATCCCTGATTTAATTTCTGTCAAACTGTACCATCAGATACACAAAATTCTAACATTAAAGGCATTACACATCACAGTTTTGCTTATATTTTGTAATGCAACTTTTTAGGCTGCACTTGCTTTGTAGTAACATGCTAACAATAAAGCAGTAACTTACAGAATATTCAAGAGTCCCTCTAGGTTTTTGAAAAGACATTCGTCGCCCATCTTTCTTGTCAGGGGTCTTCTTCTGGCCAGCATCTGAAAAAAATTGAGGCAATGCGTGTGTTAAATTCATTTTCCTCTCTCAGTACTGTCACAGGCTGCTGACTACAGCCCCGTGGGCAGACATCTAATCCACCAGTTACACAGCTTACTCCTGCTGATTCCAACAGACACCAGCTGCTAAAATAGGGACTTCATTCCTCTGCAATGCTTTCAGAATTTGACCAATACAAACAGCTGATAACTGGAAACCAACTAACCGCAGAAGTACTTGCTGCTATCCAAGAAGCAAGACTAAATAGGCCACTGACCCCATCAGGCAAGCAACATTTCTGGAATTGCTGTGTTTAATTGATTTTGTATCATACCCAGTCTGC
Organism: Prinia subflava; assembly: GCF_021018805.1. Taxonomy (NCBI): domain Eukaryota; kingdom Metazoa; phylum Chordata; class Aves; order Passeriformes; family Cisticolidae; genus Prinia; species Prinia subflava. Next base: position 18,665,425 of record NC_086247.1, read on the forward strand.
TTTCATCTGAGGGGAGATGATCTAGAGTTCACGTATGTTTGATCTAATCACTAGAGATTTTTTTCTTGCTGTTTGATAAGTACAGAGTATTTTTTATAAAATAAGGAATTTATAATTTAGTATTAAATTTAGTATTAATATATATAATTTAGTATAAATTTAGTAAATTAATTTAGTATTAAATTCATAATCATCCTGTCTGTAGCAAACACATAGATCAAGTAAATAAACACTGAAGAGTCTAAATAAATAATACAACTTAAGAACTGCTCTTTTTATTGGGGCACTATATTTTGATGACCTGTTTCACAGGCCAAGCAAACAACCACTTGTAACTGGAGCACACTCTATTTTATACTATCTGGCTTGATATTTATGATCATCACAACACACCAATGCCATTATACGGTTCAACAGAAAGCACATACATCTTTAGAAAATTGAGAGTTTTAATATCTGCATCTATACACACACATGGATTTTTCAGATGAATATCCTCCACCACATGACCTCTACCTTCAACAGTCAAATATCTGCTATTAAGGAGCCCAAAATACTTATGTGAACAAGACTAAGTTTTCATGCTACAGTGGGATTACTTATACTCCCATTTTGATACATTCAAATTTGTTACCATAATTTACTCAAATATTTCCAGCCAAATTGAATAGAAGCAAGAACCCTTATAAAATGTATTTTTAAAACACATTTTAGCATGGCTACATTGAGAATAGAAAATTTAGTGGAATCCATTTAAGCCTCACCTGAAGTACCAAGAAAACATGCTATAAACCAACAGCATCTTCAGTGCATTATTAGATTTAATTAGCATCATGATTCCAACACTGGAAAAGAGACTAGGCAAGTATCGGCACAACTTTCATACAACCACTCCCAAATTTCTATATGGATAGCCAAAACTATCAAGATACAGAGGGCAGGGAAATCACAATGTAAATTTCACAGTAAGTTCTGCCAAAGAAGAAGAAACAAAATGAAATCTTGAAAAAAAAGAAATACATGAAGAAACCTACCTCAAACATCTTACATTTGCTATATAGGACAAGCCACACAGGACAATAAAGTAGTGATTTCTGGCAGACCCAACATAAATAATCGCCTGTGGTACTCTTTATATAGATTTTAAAAAGGATGTAAACTTTGGTCTAATTCATCCATTTTTATATACTGAAAAAAGCCTGAGGAAGAATGCACCCATACCTAAAATAATCTATAGATGGTATTAATTATGGTAAGTTTTTATAGCTATGAATAAGACTAAGCCTACTTCTGAAAATTCCAAGTAATTCTAAAAACCTATACACTAATTCTGCACACTGCTATCTTCATTCAATACATTAAAAGGTATTTCTTCCTTTATTTGCTAATAGCAACTTTTTAAAACTTAGCTGGAAGAATCATTCATTTCTGATTATATTCATAGCGTTTACATGTACTACAAATGTCTCTGAGGGAAATGAAGCCAACTCAGTAACAACAAAATACACCAGAAGTTTGTGTGTAGGCTTAGCAGCAGCCAACGTTCTCATCTAGGTCAAATATTTTGTTACCAAAGTTTTTACCTGACCTTGCAGCACAACAGGTGCCTCCTCAGCAAGCTACAGAAAACCTGACAGTGGCTTGACTGTAGCTGTTCCAAGTTTTTCAGCCCTTATCAGAGCTTTGCAAAGAGCCTAATCATTTTCTTTCAAGAGCAGTCTGGGTCAAATAAGCCTAAAAAAAGTCCAAGGATGCAACTAAAATTAGACTGATCTCCTCCAGGATCCCATACATGCCTTAATAATCTATAAATGGAGAACCCTTATTGCAGAACACGATGACTACTTCTGCTCCTCCCCCCCATTAGGCGGAAGTAAAGAAGCCCCATACTACGATATATATACACACAGTTCTGTTGTATATAGCCTAATGTAGTTTGTGGGGTTTTTTTCTCAACCCAAATTTAACGTGTTTGTTTTTTTGTTTTTTGTGAGGTTTTTTTGGTTTTTTTGTTTGTTTGTTTGTGGTTTTTTGTTTGTTTTTTTTTTGTTTGTTTGTTTGTTTTACTGGTTCAGGTGTCTGAAGAGCTTGCAGACAGGTGCCTCCCAAGAGGTCAAGATAAATTATCTTCTCCCTCTCCAGTAACTGAGCAGCAGAATGAAGTCTTGCACAAATACCCACTTCTATTCCATATGCCAGAAATAAAAATGGGAAATTACTTGTTATTCACAGCAGACGAACCTGCTGCTTTAGCCTTAGAATCATAGAATCATTGTAAAATATCCTGAGGTGGAAGGGACTCAAAAGGATCACTGCGTCCAACCTCTGGCCATGCCCAGGAGAACACCAAGACTCACATCACGTGCCTGAGAGCATTCTCCAAACTCTGGTAGTCTTGGTGCTGCAACCACTTCTCTGGGGAAACTGTTCCAGTGCCTAGTCATTCTCTACTTGAGGAAACTTGTTTTAATACCCAGCCCAAACCTCCCTTGACACAGCCTCATGCTGTTCCCTTGGGCCCTGTCACTGGTCAGGGAGAAGAGACCAGTGCCAGGCCCTCCCACTTCCCATCTTGGAGAAGCTGTAGAACACTATGAGGTCCCCTCTTTTGCAAGCTGGACAGACCAAGTAACCTCAGCCACTTCCCATATGGTTTCCATTCTAGGACCTTCACCATCTTCAAGATTTGAGAGAACTCTGGTAACTTCAGGAAAGTAAAAAAACTTTAGGTAGAGGTGGGGAAAAGCAGGTCCCCATTGAAGGCACCTTGTAGGAAAGCCAGGAGAACCCCTACTGCAAGTTTTCCAGGAGCTTTTAGTCTGCAGTTAGGGTTTTTTGATATCCTCTCCTGCCATACCTAAGGCAGTAAATCCTACCCTTCCCATCAGTGCCCAATTCCATTCCTTCAGTCTGTGAAGGCATTACCTCCCCCTCACTATCTGGGTACAGGATTCAAGTGTTTCATAACTTGACATGATGTAAGTCTCCTGAGTCAATAAGAGATGGAGGCAGGCAACACTGAGCTCTGTGTGCTGACTACCCAGCTGGCCAAAATCCACACCTCTGCCCACAGCCCAAGTGCTCGAGCTGTCTGTTCATACAGAGCACTTCAATTTTGACCTAACCTCCTAGAAACAAAACTAGGATGTATTTCAGCTGTGAAAATAGGTCAGAGTAGTAGAAACATGAATTCAACCTCCCTGATGACACACTACAAAGCCTCAATCTCCCACTTAAATTAGCAGGGTATTCATTTCTGAGGGCCAAGTAAATGCATCTTTCAGACATTCCAGTGCCCCTAGTATTCTAGGAAGCACATGCAAGCAGAAACAACTGCCAGCCTAGAATGCAGCGGTCTGAAAAGTCCTCAGACCCACAAGAGTCAGTCTGATGCTTTCATTTTACTTATTTTCCAGGTAACTGTTGCACAGGAGCTCATTTTGTTAGGTTACACACAGCCATTACTTCATCTGACAGCAGCAAGCCACTGAGACTAACAAAAACTGATGCTCTCAGACCACACCAAGAAAAATCTGACACCACTGTCCACACTAAACACAACCTCAAGAGTCCAGTAAATTGCTTAACATGGGATCTGTGGTGCAATGTTATCAGAGCTCTTAGCTGTGCTGTTCTTGACAGAAGGAAGACAAGACTTTTTCTAACATCAGTATTCATGCTTTAATTCTCAACTACCTTTTCACAGAACTGGGCCGGCCTCCACACCTGCTTGAAACATTGAAGTGAAAAAGTGATCACAGATCCACAAATGACAAGAAAATATTTCAGCTAGGATTTCAAAGACTAGAACTAGAAAGATGCAGAACACAGTGTTCAAAATGACTCCAGACCAATATTTAGTCCGAATGCACAGGCTCAGAATTTTGAGGTTAAATGACTGTAGCATAAAAACAATTACATAAAATCATCCAACACAGAGAGGAGCACTTACTGTTCCAACATACTTATATGAGATAGGAAAAGGTAGTTCATGAACAGTATGTTTTAGGAAGATGTAGTTTCCAACAAGGTAGTTTTGGCATTAAAATATTAAAGAGTCAGTGGCATTCAAGTGAAAACAACTAAAGCCAAATTCCAACATTTACAGCAGGCCTTCTATAAACTGCCTCTATATTGACCTGTGCCACTGAATTTTCGTTGACTGAAAATATTTTTGTGGCACTACTAGCTCAAATTATTATGACAAGAGTGGCATTTCTCATTTTTAGTATGCCATCTGAGCTTAATTGTAGCTTTTCCATTTGCTGTTTACTGATGCTTTTAGCACATCCTTTGGATTTCTGGCACTATGAACTGGTAAAGATAAGGATACAAGCTAAGAACTGCTTAGGAGGATCTTCAAGCTCTGATAGAGCAAAATGTATTCACTTTCTTTTACCCTTCTTATTCTCTCAGTAAGATTAAATCTCAACTCGCAATGTTTCTCAGCTGCTATTCTATTTATTTCAATGTAACAAAAGTAACAAAAATCACTTTTTCCAGAGAAGTAAGTTGATAAACCAAACAAGTAGCCTCTGAGAAAAAGCAAAGAAGCTGGACAAGTCTACAATTATTGCAAATTGTTTAAAATTAATAAATGAGCTTATTATGATCAAGAAGGTAAGAAAAAGATTATTCATCCACCATCCCACCCCCCCAACAAGAACTGCACACTTGTGCATCAGATTTACAGGTGTTTAAAAAAAAAAGAAAAGGCAGCAACTTTGTCAAATTCTTGTCTAGGACACAGTTTTGAACAGATCTTAAACATGCAGCATATATGGGGTAATGAATCAAAGTAAGAAACGTAGTCTGAAATATTTTCAAATACATTTTTATTTAGCAGTACATGGAAACAACTCACTAATTGATAAAACAGGAAGTACAGATATTACAGCTTCATTAGATTAGTTCTGCTCAATAACAATTAGATCATTATAATCTATTCATAAAGAAACAGAAGAGATTAAAACAGGAAATCTTTACATTCTGTAAGACCTGGTGACCTGACTCCCCTAAAAGTAGGGACTACATTTCAGTCAGCAACTGTCTCATTAACCCTTCTCCCTCTCCTGCACTTAGATATGACTACAATAACTACAAGAATATTATTTTCAGTTATCTTCCAATGTCTTAGGAACCAGAAACAGAGACCCTAACAGTAGTCTACAAGATACTTGCAGTCTGCAGGGTTTTTAGCCAAAATGGAAGGTTTTCAGACCAAGGCAATGTCATAATGCTTCCTTCAGTCTCTTCTTGCTAAGCAACTGCTATTTATTCTGTGATTCAGTCTTTCCAAGTCATGCTCTCAAAACTCTTGATCCTTATCACTGCTCTTCACATGATGCTTTTGTTCACATTTTTCTCAAGCAATCTCCTGAGCTCAATGAATGAGACCTTGCTCATGTTGCATTAGCAGTTTAAACACATCAAAATAGCTTTTTCCTGCAACATAGACACAGCATCAACCCCAGTTCATTTTGTGATCCCCCTAACACACATCACTCTGCTAACCAGTCAGATGCATAGCATGTAGGCAGAAATAATTCAATTTATGATTTCAGGAACAAAAACAATTGAGAGAAACAAACTTAAGACACTTCTCCAAATGGCCAGGAGACAAAGTCAGCTCTGTGCATGACACTCCTGGTATGTGTATCACACGGGCTTTCTTCTAAAATAAGATTTCACATTCAAACTAAACAGAAATGCTTTACCGGATTTTCCAATTATGCCACAGTATTTGTTAACCAACAGTAGGCTTCATTTCCTGTTCCATTTGCAGTATACACATATACACTTTAATACATTAGAAACTACCCAACTCCAATCTCCTCCTTCTGTACAATCTCTCTGCAGTCCAAATGCATCTTCTAACGGAAACTTGCAAAAATCTTCTCTGCACTACTGATACAGCAAGTCAACTTTTCCCATAACAACTCACCACCTCTTTCAGGTATTTAAGCCTATTTAGTTGTACATGCTCAAGCCTACACAATACCACATCAGCAGTTTGACCATCAAACGGCAATATCAAGTTATATCCTTACACACCTTCAAGAATTAACTTTGCCTTTTCACACTTAAGCCCATGATATCTATCCTTTCTAAGAGTTCAAAGTCAGTCAGCTTATCCTGCTGACTTGTGCACTACAACTGCTCTGCTCATATGCAAAGGGATCTGCTGTGGATGTAGACTCATTTGCAGAGCCTCAGAAAACATCTTACTGTACAAGTTAATTGCATTAGGTTTGCAGATAAACTGGGGGGACCAGTCAACACACATGATGGCAGGGCTGCCACTCAGCAGGACCTGGACAGGCTGGGAAACAAGCTGAAGGGATCCTTACGGAATTCAGCAGGACAATAATCTTCTGCACAGGAAGGAAGAGCCCTTGGCATTGTACACTTGGCACTGCTCAGCCAAGGAGCAGCTCTGCTGAAAAAGAAACCCCAAGGGTATTGGTAGGTAGAAGCCAAAACAGGAGCCAGAAGCATGACCTGGAAACCAGGGGGCCAACAGCACCCTCAGCAGTATTACTATGAACAGAGGTCAGCAGACTGAGAGGGCACCTATTATCCCTGCACTCCGACTGCTTTTCGAATACTGGCTCTAGTGCCCCTCCCCTGCCCCCATTCAATATAAGGAAGGCACAGATAAAGAAAACTATTTCTGAAGGGACACCAAGGTAATCAGGGGCTGTAAGAAGAGGCCAGGAAAACAGAGCCTCTCCAGTCTGAAGCAAAGGTGGTTTTGAAGGACTGTAACAGCAGCCACCCTGTACCTTCCAGATAGCTTTCCCAGAGGCGTCAAGGTGACAGAGCCAGTCTCTTCAGTGACATACTAGGAGAACTAAAGGTATCACACAAAGAAGAAACAAAAGTGCTTCTGAGTAGATAGAAGGCAAAAACCCCTAACTGACCAGTGCAGCTGTACAGTTTCCATCTCTGGACCTTTCCAAAGTGGAATAAAGCACAGAGAAACATCCCTACTTTAGCAGGGCTAAACAGTCTTACAATTTGAGTTATCTGTAACTATGACTCCTTCCATTTTTCTGGCAAGCAATACAGATACAGAACCCAACAGATACCCCCTAACAAATCGAGCCAGAGAGATTTACACACGTAACACAAGGTGTGTTGCTTACTGATGAACAAAAAATTATTATTCATACATGTAGTGACCTGAAATGTTGCCATGAGTAGACAGGTTCTCAATAAAATATTACCTTCTAAACTGTTTGAATGTTAGAAATGGAAATTAACTAGAAAAAAATTAAGACAAAAACACAATCAACATGACATATTAAAACAAAAAGGTAATATAGTCAAAGGATAGCAGAATACCAGAAAAAAAAAGTATCAGTCATCTGCTAGATTAGTTTATAAACTAAACTTCAGTTAAACATTTGATACATCAGAATCCTGCTGAACAGCAAGAACTGCAAAAGAATTGTGAAGTATGTAAAAAATTCAGTAAAGATGAGAGAGAAATAGAAATCAGGAGAATGGAGAGGTATATTAATGAAATCCCAATGGAACAGTTTTTAACACAGTTCAATTGCACATCAGCAGATAAATTCAAAAGGACCATCAACAGCAAAGGCTGGGTAAAAGGACACACAATGAATTCTGAAGTTCCAAAGCTTGGAGGAATAAAAGCAGTGGAAGATGCAATAGTACAAAGCAGAACCTGAAGTAAAAGATCATTTAACAACACACACACAGAGGGAATACTCAAGAAATCCTGTGCACTAGCAGCGCAGAAGTCTGAAGAGCTTGTGCATACATTAACATATCACAAGACGACTGAGTCACCAGCCTGATACATTCCAAGATCACATTTGCTTCTTATGCCTGCACCAACTGAATTATTTTCAGACGCGAAAGCGAAGCATTAGCGTCTTTGTAAAGGGTGTTGGTACATTTCATATGTGCTTCATCTGGAACAGAGTGTACAAGAAAACTCACAGAAGTGCATCTCTCCAGTTCGAATCCTTTTTCCTACATTGTCATACACCTGGTAATTTCTTAAAAATAAGGTACTGAATAAAGATGAAAGGAGAAAATAATCCGCCTTATTCTTATATTTATTCTCAGACAGATTTTTAGACAGAAAGATACTAACTTTTAGAGCAGGACTTGAGAAATGTATTATAAGTTGGCACTGCACATTTATCTTTCTAATGTACTGCTGCTACCTTGACCATAGTACAGAGGACTGACAAGCCACACTGTTTCCTGGATATACTATGTATGGTAACCTTACCAATCAAGACTCCAAAGCTGGTATGAAAGAAATGTAAATAAGCCCACAGGCCACATAGTTCAGAACTGAACAATCAAGTTGAACCTGAGGGAGAAAAACAACAACAACAACAAAAGTTTCAACAGAAGGCAGCTAGACTGGTTGAGAGGAGTCTCTGAATCACTGATTTTTATTTAACTTCTGTAGTTAATGAGAGATACACTGCAGAAGTCAACACTACCTGTGCAGTGAATCTTCTCCCTCCATGAAGTGACCACAGAGGGAAGTGAGGTGAAAATATCTAGGAGGGAAGAAGCATAAGGTACCAGGTATGAATATATACCTTCACAGAATCAAAGGATTATCCAGAAGAAAAGCCTCTTGAATACATTTACTCCAGCCTCCAGTTTGAAGTAGAATTATTATCAACATCAAATTGGGTCAGCTTAATGCTGTCCCAGTGATGGACCACTCTGTGTGAAGTTTTTTTCTATTGTCCAATTTGAGCCTCCTAAGCTAAAACTCATGGCTGTTGCTCCTCCTTGATCTCTTAGCATGATAAGAGTGTGTCCCTCTAAGTAGATGTAGGTCATAATTAGATTGCCTCTACGTTGCCTTGGTCTCCCTCTGCATCACTAAAGCCCAGCTCCCTCAACCCCTCCTCACAGGTTATTTGCCCTGTGGCCCTAAATACACTGGGTGGACCCTCTACAGTTCTTCAGCAGGTCTCCTTAACAGTGGTACACAAACCACAGAGCAAATTCAATGTATAGCCTCAGCAGTGTCCCAGAAAAGAAGCAAAACCACATCCCTGACTGCTGGTCACACTCTCCTTACACAGCAACGCAGAACAGCAGACTGAATTATGGGATGTGCAGTTGGTTCATTTCACTAAGGGGTTTGTATAGATGAGACTCAAACTGAACATTCAAGTTAATTCTACAGAAAAGATAATTCTTAATCACATATTCTCTAAAGCCTTGAGTTGCAACTTAAAGTAACTAAAACCACATGCAACTTCAGCATGCTAACACCTACAGTACATAACAATCAAGCAAACACTGTTCTAGCTAAGGTTTCTAGGTAAATCCAGGGTTAAATACATATATATTAGCTCTTCCTATAAATTATCAATAGATTATATTTAAAAGTTATATTTCAAAGCTTACCAGCCTTTTAAGAAAAGAATAACTTTACACTCTGACACTGAGAGTGTCTTTACCAAAGCCAGATGCATTGTCTTGACTTTCTGATTACATTTGCATTTTTATCCTCCATCACAACCACTAAAAGACAAAAAAATCTTTACTAAGTTTTTTCACTGACTAAGCTGCTGACACAAACAGTGTAAACTGGATAAACAGGTTTACAGCCTCCTATGGCACAACTCAGTCTTCCAGTGCGTCCTTTCTCCCTACTAAGAAATACTATAGACTGTTCTGCTTGTATCCAAGTGAGTGATTTAAAGCACAGCATTCGGACAGGCTTGCCTCCCTGAACTTGGAAACACGATAGAGAAGCTGTTCAACTGTTCAAAAACACAAGAATGAAAACAGTAAAGGTAAAATTATTAATATTACATTAACTAAATTGAGATACTTCATTGTAGAGCTAAAAAAGGTTGGTTTTTGCTTCGGAGATGTTGAAACGTGGTTTTAAGGCATTTATTAAGAACTGTTCTCTCAACAAGTAATGTGCAGTCACAACTGAACCATGCAAAAAAAAACCCCAAAAAACAAACAAAAAAAACCCCCACAACCAAACAAAAACAACACCAACCACCAAAAAAAAAAACCAAACAAACACTGAAAGCCCTAAGTGGGGAAGAAAAAACTACAGTAATAGGTAGGCCTGGATCCAGAACACTCCAGAGACCAAGCATTTGGAGCATTTAGAATTAAACATTAAGTCTTCAGCTAATGCCAGGGGACCCATCTCTAATTAAAACAGAGGTTTGACTTCAAATGAAGCATTGTAATCATTGTTACAGCTTCCACAGCACCCATTACCAAGGCACAGGTGGTTTGTGAGAGCCAGCAAAATGCTCAATGGAAGAATTCTATAGACACAAGAATTTGTTTCTGCCCATAACTGATAGAAACTCTGGGAAGGGAAATGCAGCATGGGAGAGCCAAGGTCTACTAGCCTTGTGCAGTATGCTTTGCCTAGGTGAGGAAAAATTAAAGTCCATATACACAGAAACTCACCCTGCATTCTAGAACTTATCATTAACACAAATTAAGCATCTTAGAAAACACATTTTCTGCTCAAAGCTAGAGGGAAAAAAAAAAAAAAAACAGAACATTACAATGCAGTCTAAGTTAATCCTTTCTCCCAGAAGAAGAGGGGGAAAAATAGAGCCTTTTCCTCCAAGAAATCCCATGTTTCACAGAAGATATATATATATTTATACTAACAGCTGAACACTAGGCCTTGTAAGAGATTAAAAGACCAGAAGATGCTAAAGCATTTTACTGCCATGTTGGTTCTGCAAAAAAGTGTAAGCAATCTTTGTCAACAAGTCTTTAACTGTTTGCTTGCCTTATTCAAGGTACTTCAGCGCTGAAAAACAAGTTACTGCCTCTTTCTCTCCCCTGTATGTTGCAGGGAGGGGCATGAAACAAATAAAGAGTGTCAGTGTAAATATAGCCAGTTACCAATTAGCCTTTCTGTGCAAGAAGTGTGACCCAAGGAAACATCATCTACATCTGACTGGTTGCGTGGGCATTCCTATTACCTTGCCTACTACAATGAGCAGCAGACCTAGTTTCCCTTCAAAGAAAACAACCATTTTACTCTTCCAAAATTCCATTTCAGTAAATAAACTGACTTCAACCTCACCTAGAGACTATAAAAAAACATTCATTCATCCTCTTCACACAGAGCTTCTCAAAACAGGGACAAAAAAAGAAAAAACATTTACTATTCATTGTATACTCCTCTTTATTACAAAGCACTTTCACTAACTTAATTTCATATCTTTTTCTTTCCAAGCAATCACTAAATCATGCCGCTCTTACGTCATGACTTGTTTTTAATTCCCAATCAACAGCATTACCTCTCTGGAGCTCTCATTGCATGCTCCTCTTCTGCATAAACAAGCGTGTGTGCATTCACTGACCACTCCTCCAGTTTTCACGGTATTTCTTGCCAATATAAGTGCTCACATCAGATACTTACAATACCTACACCAACAGCCCCAATAGCATTATCAAGAAAAGGGGTGACAACAGCAGCCCTCTTACTCCTAGGCACAGGACAAGGAGTCACCTGCTACTGTCTCCTGACCTGCTTGGCCGCTGAGCGGCAGAGGTACCACTGCTGCCCTCAGCATCACTGAGCCTACTTCCCAGCAGTGCTGCCTGCTCCTCAGGAGCGCCTGAGAGGCGGGAACAACCTCGTACACAAAGAGCATCTCAAATCGAGGAGCCTGTGCTCCAGGTGCTTTCCTACACCCTGGTCTGCAAAAACACCAGGAGAGGGAAGTTAGTGAAGGAAGTGTAGGAGTTGTGTCGCGGAAATCAGGAAGACGCTCAGTCGGTTTTCAGTTGCTAGAGGCAGTCCCAGTGCAGCCGCGCCGTGGCAGTGCCCGGCCCATGTGCCGGCCCTTCCCCGCCCGCCCTGCTCCCCTTTCCCCGCCGCCTCCTCCCTCCCGCCCTCCCTCGAGCGCCGCTCGGAGCCGCCCCGGGAGCAGGACAGCAGCCGTCGGTGTCCCCGGCCGCTCCCGGCCGAGAAGGGCCCCTCTCCCCCTGCTGCTCCCGCTGGCTCTCGCTTCCCCCGAAGCTCGGGCACTCCAGGAAGGCTCGGAAGGGGCGCGGCGCCGAGCCCGCCGCCCGGGCAGGCCCAGGCCGCCCGTTGCCCACCGTTACCCCTCGGCCGCCCCCGCGCCCTCGTCCCTTTCCCCAGCGGCACCTGGCGTCGGCTTGACGGGGCCCGGCTCCCCGCGGCTCCGGCCATCCTGGCAGCGGCCGTGGCGGAGACCGCCGGGCACGGCGCCCCAGAGGCGGCTGGCGGTGCCGCGGAGCAGGCGGCCGCCCTTGCCGGTGAGCGCGGTCAGCGAGTCCATGGCGGCGCTACCGGCCGGGGGGCGCCATGGCCGGGCCGCGACCCGCGCGCCGCCGGCCCGCGCCGCAACTTGGGCAAACTTTGGGCGGCCCCGCCCCCTTTTAAAGGGGCCGCGCCGCCGCCGCGGGGCGCGGGCGGGGCCGGGGACAGCGACAGCGACAGCGGGCGGGTGCCGAGCGCTCCGTCCCGGGACACCGGGACACCGGGACACCCGGGACAACCGGGACACCCGGGACACCGGGACACCGCTTCCGCCTGGCCCCGGGCAGGCTCACGGCCACCTGTGCAGCTCTGTGGACTCACCCACAGTTCGGGGAGCTGGTTATGTTTCGCGGAAGCTCAGTGCTTTACAACCATGTGCTGCAACGCTCTCTATGAACTCTCAGCTTTCCTGTCTCAGCATTCCCAAGAGCGAAAATCATGGCAATCTCTTACTTTTCAATCTTTTCACAGTGGTGGGTACGAAGATGTTTTTCCACTATAAGCGTAAAACAGGAGCAGCCGTGACACTGTGCGGTTGTGCTGCTCTGTTCTCGACCCCTCCCTGTCTCCGGGTGTCCCTGCCGTGGGATGCCATCGTCCCTGCCTGTGCCAGCCAGCCCGTCCCGGTGCGCTCCTGTGAGTGAGTGTGTGCCAACATCGACACCCGCCTCAACCTCGGAACCCACCAGGTCACTTTGGACTTCAACAAAACTTACTAGGCATACACTTTCTGAAAAAGACATTTACTTTGTGGTATTCATTTGTACCTTTGCATCCTTCATGGCCATAATTCTTGGAAATTTTTAATGTGGGAAAAACTTTGAAAAACGAGTCAAAATGTGATCCAACAGTTTCACAGAAAAAGAAATACCTAAGGCACTGAATCTCATTCTTAAGATCTGCCTTTCGATGTGTTCTGCACATACTGAGGCTGAAAGAACAGCCATATAATGTTAGTTATACCTGCGCATAGACCTTGAGAATGCAGAACTGTAAGCTAACGTGTTTATATTCTAATATGAGTATGATACAATTATATGCTGCATCTAGCTGCAAATGAAGGCATTGTATAATAAAAAAATGCTCTTGTTGAGCCAAATCTATTGTGTACATGCAGAACAGTCGAACAAAGTGCTGAGCTATTTCAACCCTTATTCACTTGTAGCAGCTGCTCAATTAAATCAGAGTTTAACGTCAGCATTTTAGAGTGCTGATTTCTGAGGGTTACTTGACTTAAACAGAACACTCAAATCAGTTTCTTCTACTCAAATCAGTTCTTGCTCAGGAGATAATGATTTTCAAGACTTTTTTAAAACAAAACCTTTCACTGAAAGAGAACAAGAAAATTTTGACAGAATTAGCTCCTCCTTCTTTTCCCCAAGATCTGCCAGTAGATATGGATGAGTAATCTGTCTGTTCCAAGACTAGTGAATAAATCTGGAACTGCAGAGTCACTGCATGGTCTAAGTACCACTAGATGTTTAGAATATAAACAGTTCTGCCAACCAGATATGTCTTGCCCTAAGCAGTATAATTTTTCAGTTTTCATTTTATGACAGGGTTTCTGCCATGAAAAATTTATGATTGGTGTTTTGCCCTTCTGATTCTATTTTAGACAAAATCTATTACATCTTTGCATGAGAAATGAGTTTACAAACATGGTGATCAGCACATTTGAAACTTCCAGATCAATTGCCCACCAGTATTCCAGCCACATACACACCTCTGCTATTGTTCTGATTGCATGTATTTCTTCTGTGGTTTGAAATAGTCCTTTTTTTCTCTCTCTCTTTTAGGTTCATATTTATAGAAACATAAAATTGTTTAGGTTAGAAAAGACCCTTTAGACCATCAAGTCCAGCTGTTAACCCAGCACTGTCAAGTCCACCACTAAACCGTGTCCCTGAGTGCCATACCCTCCAGGGATGGGAACACTACCACTTCCATAGGCAGCCTGTTCCAAGGCTTGACAACTCTTTTCATGAAGAAATTCTTCCTGACATCCAATCTTAACTTCCCCTGCCCCTGGTGCAGCTTGAGACAGTGGTTTTTTTCATTATATTGCAGTAATAGAGTCTACAAATTCAGATTCAGACCATTCTGATGAAGTATTCAAGGTAAATGTTTGGTAATTCTGAATTAATTTTAGCTGCTTTCCCCAGGTTTCCTCACAAATAGTCTAACTGAACTATAAAAAGACTACTTCTTATTGCAATGTCTTTTTCATAGTATTGAAAATCATTGTCTATACTCAAAAGCATCCATTTAGCAATGTTCTTACTTAGCAAGAACAAATTCTTCAGTTAAACTGTTTTAACTAGAAAATCAAGATTTAGGTACCAGTGTTCAGAAAAGTAACAGTACTCTTTAAGATATGTGACACTCATAAACTACTGATAAAATTTCAAGGCATTATTGCAATACAATAATTCATATTACACTTTCAGAGCTATACTACTTGCCATCCAGAGGGACTTTGAGAAGTGGGCCCATGCAAAGCTCATGAAGTTCAACAGGTCAATTATGAAGTCCTGTCCCTGGGTCAGGGTAATCCCAAGCACAAAAACAGGCTGAGCAGAGAGGAGCACTGGTAAGAAGGACTTGGGGGTAGGTGGTTGATGAGAGGCTCAGCATGACCAGGTAATGCACACTTGCAGCCCGGAAAGCCAACTCTGTCCTGGCTGCATCAAGAGAAGTGTGGGCTGCTGGCCATGGGAGGGGATTCTCCCCCTCTACTCTGCTCTCCCACCTGGAGCAGCCACCTGGAGCACTGCATGCAGCTCTGGGGCCCCAACACAAGAAGGACGGGGACCTGTTTGAACCAGCCCGTAGGAGAGCCACAAAGATGATCTGAGGGCTGAAGCATCTCTTCTATAAAGACAGAGAGGGTAGGGATACAGTCTGGAGAAGAGGAGGCTCCAGGAGACCTTAAAGCACCTTCCACTATGTGTAGGGGAACTACAAGAGAGTTGAAGAGGGAATTTTTACAAGGAGTAATGTCTTTAAATTGGAAGAAGTCAGGTTTAGATATCAGGAAGAAATTCTTTACTGTGAGTGATGAGGCACAGGAATAAGTTGCCCGGAGATGTTGTGGATGCCCCATCCCTGGAATTGATCCAAGCCAGGGTGGACAGAGCTTTGAGGAACCTACTGTAGTGGAAGGTGTCTGTGCCCATGCCAGGGGGGTTGGAATTAGATGATCTTTAAGGATCCTTCCAAGCCAAACTATTCAGTGATACTTCAGTAGGTATTATCAGCACAAATATTCAGTAGTATGGGCTTTGAGATGCTGTTTCAACTCGGTTGTACCTTAGTTGTACCACACATGTGCTAGCAAGTTTTTTAATAAAGATCTCTGCTCTGAAAACTAACCAGCCTTAATCCTGTGTCACTTTAAAAACTAATATACTGGTACTGAAGACTGTAGTCTATATTTCTATCTTTGCAACATTCCTTTTTAATTGGTAGGAGCAATGTGAATGCTCTGTACATAAGCAATGTGTGTCCCCTTTGCTGTAAAGCTAAACCAAATATAATTTTTTACACTTACATTGATCTTGAACACCTTTACAAATTATTCTACCTTTCTGTCCTCAAAATTTCTGGAAACAGCCAGGATTTTGCTGAGAAGGACTAATAAATCTGTGTTTGATCTTTGAATGTGCAACAAGGATCTCTTCTGGGTTTATCTTCTGGTCTGTGGTATCAGTGGGGAAAAGAGTATCTCTGTAACTCAGCCACTTAAAACTGTCCCTCAGAAAAAGAGAACTGGTCCTACCTGCTTTTAATTGCTTGTTTCTGTTCCCATGCTACAAGTGTAAGCACGAGGATTCATGTGGCAAGTGAATGAACTGTGTTGTAAAGCTGATCAATTTAAAAGTACCTTTTAGTTTAGTAAAAACTTGCTAAACTTTTTCTGTTAATTTGTAATTATTTTGTTTTGAGGTTACATTATCTCCAGTTCGATCTCCAGATCTGTCTGAGTTGTGTGTAAACACCTGTAGAAGCACAAGTTGCAAAACAACAGATGAGTTTAAGTGGCTGGGGGAGCGGAAAGGGAGGGAGAGAGAGAGAGGAAGTTTCATGCCAGCTTCTGTGTCTTTAGAGCTGGTGTATATCATATATTATAGCTCAAAAGGAGAAGTCAGACTGTGGCACAAACAGAGATGCCTTCATATTGGTATTATACACAAACCAACGTTCAGTAGCTACAGAAGTGTCTGACAGAATATGTCTGCATTTATTACGTAATATTTAATAACACATTATGCTAATCTATTGCACAACCTGGTCTTGTAGCTAGATCTCCAAATCCTAAACCAGAGCAGGTAGAGACCTGATTGAGCTGCATCCTAAAAGATGGGAAAGAGAGCAGGGATCCATTTTCGTCACATAGAAAAGGACACAATAGTGTAAGAATATTACCAAAGTCTGAACATATAGTTTTATATAAAAGTATTTCATAGGAGAATAAAAACATAAAAACATAGCAAGTGGTAGCAATATCACTTCTTCAGGGATAGATTTGTTGCTTGTGTAAATTGTTGCAACTAATCCAGCAAAATGCCAGCATATTCTGTTCAATTTCTTTAGGGCTTGGGCCCGTTCACATGCCTGGCATGCAGGATATGTGTGCATATATGCAATATGTCCTGCCAAATTCGCAGTGCAACCAAGCTGCAGGCAAAAGTGCACCAGGCACTAACACAAACCCTCACTCTGTTTTGTGAGAAAGGAGGTTTGTACATGCTCTCTGAAATGACAGTCTTCATGTCAGGCATTTGGCAATTAGTCAGCATTCATTTGTATATAAACAACCTCTAGGCAAGTGTGTAATTCTGGCAGCTTGAACCAAGTGCTCCATTTAAGCTTCCTTAGTCATTCTGGACTCACTGACTGTCAGGTAATGCTAGGAGGATGCTGCATGCCTTTGTTAATTATTCTAAACTACCACTTCTGGTCAAGACACTACCATTTGTGTAGTTGCAAAACCCATAATTTGTAAAAATATGAATCTGAATTAGAATTTTTCAGAAGCCTAACCTCTTTCTTAATTTTTAATGAAACTTATTTTTAGTAAAGTAAAATAATTCTGGATTTGTTTGGGGTTTTGTTTTCTTGTGAAAAAAGTAAACTCTTAAGACACGAAAAAACATAGTGTACTCTGTTTCCAATGCTGTTTCAGTAAAAATTAAACAGAATACAGAATGTACGTGCAGTCCCTGAAGGAGGGACCAGAACTCAGGCATGCAGAAGTCCCACATTCTCAGGCCTATTTCCCTAGGAACAGACTAATTTGAATGATGAAGTATGGAAGTATGCAGTTCTAGAAGCAAAAACATATGCACAGATCTATTTTTTTATGATTAAGAATGTTCAAATTATTCCAAAGGGAAATTCAGTGTCAGTATAAATTTGGGAGAAGTTGAAAAAAGATAACTGGTAGGTGACTCTAAGTAAATGGGTGTGTTTAAAACAGGTTTTTCACAGAGAACTGTGGGCTAGGTGTGGCTGTTCATAAGGTTTCACAGTACCACATCCTCTTTTCATATTAGGCACTCAACAAGAAAGAAACTCCCATCTGCATACTAGAAATGACAAACCTGGAATTTCAGACTTCAGCAGGCAGGGATATAATTCTGATCTTACTAACCAGCACCCTGTAGGACTGAAATGACATGGGTTCCATTCTCTACCTTGACCACTGATGCTGTTGACTGTTCAGCAGAAAGTGTCACTCTGAAGGGACAAGACAGAATAAACACAGGGAACAAGGGAATTTGGCAGTCCCTGATTCTGGGATACTTCAAGTATGGGTTATTTTTTATATACAATTACTCTTAAAATAACATTGAAAAAGACAGGAAGCCATAACTGCATTTCTTTTAGGAGAATTATTTTTGTATTAGAAAACTGAATCAAACACCTGCTGCGTTAGTATTTCAAATATGACTCAATAAATCTTTAATTTCTTAAGAAGCTGAATAAAATAAAGGTACCACACCTAGATATGAGGTTTCTCCAGGCTGAGGAGAACATTTGGTCCTTGGGCATCTCAGCTTAGCCCAACAATCTATTTTAGTATGAAAAGATGCACTGCTTCTTATGTTTCATTTCAGAATAGCTAGGTACTGTCACATTCACTGTGTGATTTTGTATTCTTAAGAAGTTAAATACATAAATATTATGGTTTTGTTTGTTTATTTGGTATCTAATCTAATCCTGGAGAGACTATTTATAATTAGGTCAGCCCAATAAGTCCATTTCACCTTTAAGGACAAAGCAATTTTTACTTTTCTAGCCAGATTTCAAAATTCTTCATAGAATAATTTAAATTTAGATAGTAAAAGTAAAAACACCATGCAAATAAAACATACAATCAAATCTGGGACATTACTGTAACACGTATATGAAAAATGTTGATTGATTCACAAGTATCCTCTACTGGCACACACACCATAATTACAGGAATGCATACTAAGCATATGAAACCCAGCAAAAATTAGTATAAATTAAGGCTCTTTTACTCCACTTAACCTCATCTTGAAAAATAATTTTATCAGATTTAAAAAACATGCCACAATTTTTGACACTTTTGGATGTACCCAATTCAGGTGCACATGGTCTGAATTTTCAGAGATTCAGGTAAGTAACAAACTTTGTTGCCTGCAAAATTATTTCACAGCTTCTCTGAAAAATTATAGAATCATAGTCACCATGCAACTTGTATTTATGATTTTTTTCATAAAACAGCAAAAGAATTAGCATTACAGAAATGAATATTCTAAGACTTAATAAGTACTTTTCTTATTTTCCCAAAATATACTTATATTTGGATGTTGAAATGATCCATTCTACAATAACATGTCAACATTTGTTAGAATATCAGTGACATCAACATGGAAGTTTTCAAACATGGCACAAATGCACATCATATGGGGACCTCTTCATGTTTGTGGCAGAACTTTAGTTTCAGCTGCAATCACACAGCTCTTTACATAGACTGCCTTACCAATAAACATGAAATGACCTCCAGGTTTTCAGTTGGTATTTATCTGGTCAGTAGGGATTTATTACACACAGAATATTCTGTTCTTTCAGGGAGTTGTATGAAATTGAATCTGGACCCCCGGGTGTATGAATGCATGTTCATAGAGACACCCATGCAGTTTAGGGTTGTTCACTAGTTATGGCACTTGCTGAACAATCAGTTTTCAGTAGACATGTCTTCTGTGTCTTTGTGTCATCAAC
This sequence comes from Prinia subflava, assembly GCF_021018805.1. Taxonomy (NCBI): domain Eukaryota; kingdom Metazoa; phylum Chordata; class Aves; order Passeriformes; family Cisticolidae; genus Prinia; species Prinia subflava. The sequence goes on from NC_086247.1 coordinate 18,684,971, forward strand.
TCACTGACATTTTTTTCTTTCATCGTGTGTTTTGCAACTGAATGTAAAAATTCTGGCAGTGTAACTGACGAGTTTGTAGTATTTACCAGCTAATCTCATCCTCCACAGAGGCATAAGTTATCCAAATGATAAATAATTGCTTATGGAAGGTATTCAGAAAATTGATCATTCATTAGATATTTAAATCATAAGCAAACATTATTGACTTAACCCTTTTTTCCCATTTTGCCATATAAGTGTAACTATTTTTTTCTTTAACACTTACTAAATGCTTATCAAGTTGTTTATGCACTGTGTTCGTGTGAGGAGGTTGCTCGTACTTGCTCAGGAACAATAGAGCCAGACTCCAATTCACTTTTTACATTGACTGACTGGATCATGATAAAATAGAATGTCCCTCTGGCAGGATATGGTTGCTAAAGTTCAGTCTGGTTCTATACCATTTCTGAAGACTAAGCAATCATAACTCTACTCAGATTTCAAATGAAAGCCTTGATTCAGAGCATTAACATGAAAAAGGTTTTGTGATCAATGTCTCACCACCTCCTGACTGGCTGTATTCCTCATGTTTATAGGAAAAGCCACATGTGTTAGAAACCTACAGTCCTTCTTGGGGTTATAACATTAATAATCTTCAAACTAATAAAGCCTTTAAAGTGAGCTAATTAACTGATTCTATCTGATTGAAGAAATAATCAACTGCTTGTCACCTACTCTCATTATGTTTGGTTGGCACCAAATCAATTTCCAATTCAGAAAATATTATGGCTTTTAGTAATAGGTGATGTGTTTTCATTGCAACCTTTAGACCTGGGGATATCTGAGATACAAGATCCTTTCCATTTACTAGAACAAAATTGTTCTTCTTGGACACCTGGAAAACACAGGCTTAAGAACAGTGATGAGCAGTCAGTTCTGTGTAGAAATGCCATCTAAAGTACAGTGATATTTACCAGAAAAATGGGTCCAAAATATCATCAAAATTTATCTTAAACCAGAATAAAGCTAATGGCAACGGCTGATCCTTTTGATTGCAAATTTTTTATTCTAATAAGAATTACTGATTTTCTGTTTTACTTGCTCCTGCTTAGGCAGTGCATTCTAGGATTAAGGATTAGTTAAAAACAGTCTGAATTCTGTTCCAGTCTTTGCTACCTGTTTTTTTGTGGTTGTTTCCCTCAAGTAAAGTAAGCATATGAAAGCCTTTTGTACATACCTTTTCCTGAGCCACCTAAATTTGTGTAGGACATTCCTGAAATTTTCTTTTGAATGAAAACCCAGAAGAAGTATGTTGATCTTACCAGGAGGAAGTTCTGCTTTTTCTTTCCTGTTAAATCTTGCTTCTTAAGGAACATCTGGTGTCTCTCCCCTCCCCCCCGGCACCACATCACAAGCATATGCCTGATTCATTTGCTCCCATAATATCATGTAGAAAACTTGTGGATGGTTATTCACTCTCTCCTTTGGGGTATAATTACTACAATTTATCCTCAAAAATCAAATCCTTTGCTTCTAGCTAGCTAAATCATTTGAAGGCTGTCCATTACTGTATTATCTCTGAATTACGAAACTTTATCCTTCATACAGTAGGTTTTTTCCCCTGAGATTTGCTATCTTAACTCCTGCATCTCTCCCACATTTTTTTTATCTTGGTTTTGATTACTGTCTCAATTTCCCTTGTAATGATTTGCAGTGTGTTGTCTGTCTTGTGTTCTGCCACATTTAGCTGCAAGGCTGTGTACACCATGAGAACCCATGCACATACACACCTTTACAAAACCTACTTGCCTCTTATTAATTTCCTTCTATTTGTTTAGATGGGATTTTCTGTAGGCTTCATTTAAAATTACTAAAGGCATGTCTTGCTACTTTCCTTGAATTTCATCTGAGGATGAAATATTGTGAACATACATTGTGTACAAAATCCCAAAAGAACAGTTCTTTTCACAGGTAATTATCTGTCAAGGTTTTTTACACCAATGCTTCAGGATCACGAATCAGAATTTGTAAGTGATTTGACTGGCAGAGGTTAAGGGTGAAGCACTAGTGACCTGCTTTTTATCAAGGAAATAGGCTGTTATATTTCTCAGAAGTCGAAAGCTTACTTCTTCCAAATACAGGTCCTAATATTAATAAATTAGGTTATGCTGGAAATACATACAGCATACTAGTTTAGTCATGAACCTTAGCAAGGTCAGTAAGGATAAATAACCGTTGTCTAGCCTTGATCTATTTTTGTATTAAATACAAAGGAAAAACTCAGTTATTTGAATTGGAGCTGGCCTCTTGAGTTCCTGCTAATCTGTTGTTGAAGTTCTGCCTGGCTCATATCTCAGTGTCACTGAAGAAGACTCCAAGGCTGCTCCGGCAGACATGCTATGGAGCTGCCACAAGTGGAGCTGCCATGAAAACACCCAGGTGTCAGGCTGCAGGGCAGGCAGGAGAGACAACCCCTGTGTGGGGTGTGGGCAGGTGGAAGAGCTGCTCAGCCTGGTGGAAGAGCTGAAGAGGGCATAGAAAGGTTACAAAGCATCAGGGGCTCTGAGGAGGAGATGGACTGGTGGAGACAGTCTCTACCAGCCCTGAGGCACATGCACCAGACCTCGCACCACTAGAAAGAAAGGATTCCCTCTTGCACTTTCCCTTCCCCCTCCACCAATGGGATGGGGAGGGGAATCAGGGAAAGAAAAGCAAATAGAATTTACTGATTGAGATAAGAACAGTTTAATGAGTAAAACAAAGTACAAGATAATAATACTTAAATAATACTTAAAGTAAAAGATAATAATAACGTACTACTACTACTACTACTACTACTACTACTACTACTACTACTACTACTTGTAATAAAAAGAAGAAGGAGGGAGAAATGTGAAACCCAGGACAGAGGAGTGCACAATGCAATTGCTCACTACCTGCTGACTGATGCCCATTCCTGAGCACTGATCAGCCCCCTTCCAGGTGGCTCCCCCAGTTCATACCCTCACCATGACATTCTAGGGTATGGAATATCCCTCTGTCCAGTTTAGGTCAGCTGCCCTGCCTGGAGTCCCTCTCAGTTTTTCTGCACCTCCTCACTGGCAGAGCATGAGAGAGTGAAAAGTCCTGACTCAAAGTAAGCACTGTTCTGCAACAACCAAAGCATCAGTGTGTTATCAACATTATTCTCATAATGAATCCAAAACACAGCACTGTACCAGCTACTAAGAAGAAAATGAGCTCTGTCCTATCTGAAGCCAGGACAGGATCATTAAAGCAGTTCTGAAAACCTTTTAATACCTTAGACTTGTTTTATATCCTCTGTAACTGTCCTTTTTGTTTTGGTTTTTTTTTGCACAGAAAGCTTTGATGGACTCTGTGGTGTTAAGGGACCTCTGGTGTTACTCAAGACTTCATGAAGAAATTAAATTGTAATAATAAAGTTAGAAGACATCTGGATAAGTAAAACAGCAAAAATCAACAACTGTTTTAATCATGGTTGGCAAACCTATCGTTTTGTATAGGAGTCAATTTTCATGTGGATAAGAATAATCTGTTGATAGCAGTGTACTTGTACTTTCAGAAAGCTTTTTGCAAAGTCCTGCAGCAAGGAAATGAAGCTGTTGCAGGACAAGATGGCTCATCATTTAATATCCTTTAAAGTACAGTAAGAGCCCAGACTTCACAGCAGAGGAAGAAAGATTCTCAGTGCAGCCCAACAGAGATGCATGCTTTTGAATTTACTGCATTATTAGGCTAAGGAGAGAATAACAAGGTAATGGAGTTTACTGATGATACAAAATTATGTGAAAAAGTAAAACATGCTGAAAAAAGTTAAAAATTGTTTCATAATACAAAATAAACAAAGCAGCAAGTGAAGTTCACTGTTGATAAATGCAGAGTAAAGACAAGTTTTCCTCTAAGTGCCTAACTATGTTTATACGTACACAGCAATGAGCTTTACATGGGCTACCCGGTAGAGATATCTGAAATATATCAGTCAACAGACATCAAAAAGGCAAAATAAATATGAACTATTAGAAAAAAAATATATAGTTACACTATTCTGTGTACACTCTTCTGTAAATTCTTTACATGAGTATAGATTATACTGCTGGTCACACTCTCAAAATAAGATGCAAGGTACTCAGAAAACAAACTGAAAAAAGCAACAAAGGTGTTGAGCTGATGCTTTCTAGGAAAGCAGGAAAAATAATAGAATGTAGGTAAGCAGAAAATAGATCAGAGGAAAATTATTCACATTTCTTGTGATAAGAGAAGTAGGGGCACCTAATAAAATTACTATGGAGAGTTTTTTAAAAAGGGAACATTTTGTTATACAACATAACTGAATCACAGAATTCATTACCACAGGATGTTATGTATGAAAAAACTATGAATGGTTCAGAAAGTAATTAGAAAAATTCATTGAAAGCCCGTCAAGACCCAATAAGCAAAAGAAGGCAAATGCAAACTTTGCTTTTTGGAAATCCCTATGCCACAGACTGTCTAAAGCTCAGAGGAAATATCAGCAAAGTGTCCTTTCATAGGTGACCTCTTCTATATTCTTTCCCTAATTACCAGCTGCTGCTGGACGCTGTGGCAATAGGGCACTAAGCTGGACATGAGTAAAATGTCACCCTGCCCAGCCAGTCTGATGGAAGGACTTGCCATGGTACCACCCTGTGGCCCTGCTCTGGAACCAGGAGAAGTTGGCAAGTGCTTTCCTTGGGTCACCTGCAGTCTGAAGGGGGTGATCTCTGCAGATGGAGGAAGCTCAGGAGATCAGGTCTGGGGTCTCAGGGACATACAAAACACCTCAATTGCTGTGGGTGCTGAAGCAGAAAGAGAGAAGAGCTATTATTTTGCTCTCATTTTTCTCTCTTTTTTAATCTCCTGAAGTGAATACAAGATGGTGTGGCTTTTCCACCTTAGTTGCCTTATCCAGAAAATTGGAAATCTCACCAAGTACCAGTGTTGATAACTTATTTTAAAGAGGAGTCATGAACATAAAGTGTTTCTGGAAAAGAATCCCAACAGAATATCAGAACATTCTCAAATGTCTACGTCTTAAGGGCTCTGAAGTTGCACTCTACACAGGGAAACAAATGTGAAAAAAAGAAAGCATTAAAGGACAACCAGGAGATTTTGCCAGACATCCTGGGTATATTATATTATAGTGGCTGCAGACTGCCCTGAGAAGCCAGCTGTGATCCTGGACGGGCAGGTTTAGATTCAGCATACAAACATCCCTCTGTGCTGGTGCAGCTGCACTGCCAAGCTTGCTGGCAGGAGGGAGAGGAGCCTGCTTGTGCCCTGACCCCGCAGATGCTGCTTTGCGCTCTGTAATACAAATAGTTGGCACAGGAGTTTCACAGCACTGTTCCTCAATGTGCAGACATTGGATAAGGGATTCTCTGGTTTTCAGAAATTAAAGCCAATCTCCAGAATTCAAGGCCTTTACGAAAAGAGATTATATTTGATGAGGTTTTTTGTTTTTGTGGGGTTTTTTTGTTTGTTTGTTTTTGGGGTTTTTTGGGGGGGGGGGATTTTTTTGGTTTGGTTTTTTTTTTTTTTTTTTTTTTTTTTTTTGTGGTTTTTTTTTTGTTTGGTTTGGTTTGGTTTGGGTTTTTTTTGTTTTTTTGGTTTTTTTTTGAAATCCGAAATAAAATTTTACTGTCATGCAAAGTTATTGTCATGAATGGAAAATCTGTTACAATTAAGAGATGAAGTGCCTACAGAAGGAAGGGAAACAGAAAATCTTGTAACCCACTATGCATATTTCATTTTTTAAAAATCAACCTGGAAACAGTTTATCATCAAGCACAATGGTCTATTCACGAATGACTTACCAAATAGAATGACTTTACCAAAATAAAGCAGCAGTACCCAAGATTTGTTTGCTAAAGTCTTACATGTCAGAATCATTCCTCTAATAAGGTACAAAATTCCTACTTTAAAAAGATGCAAGATTGAACTAAAATAATTTTAAAACATAGTCAGAGGGTTGGTTTTCTTACTGTTGGTGCACTGGGAGCTGTCACTTTGCATTCTTTAGCAAAGCACAGAGACTTTGACCGTGACCAAAATTTTTTCCCCAAAAGTTTTGTTCTGTGCCCAAATGAAGAGGAACCTGAGGACTGTTCCATGGAGCTATGATCCCTTGGGATTTAAACTTTCAACACTCAGGTGTTCTGACTGCTCAAGCACTTTGCTAAATTATCTAGGAACTATCATTTATTTTCTACCAGTTTGAATTAACCACCAGCTGTATCACCTGGTAGAAGGCTACCTTTTACCTTACCTCTCTTGATGCTACCACATTTCTCCCTTCTTACTGGTGAGACAGAATGGGATAACATGGAGAGTGCTGGGTGCTTTTTTAGAGCATCTTTCTGATAGTTCAGTAGTGCAAGTAACAGCACAGAATCAACTCTTCATCCTAATTGAGACCACAGGAATCAGATACTGAATTATCAGAATTAGTAAAGTATTTTAATAAATACTGTCATTATTAAGACTATCAACACTTTTAGGAAAAGTGAAGGGAGGAAGGCAATTGGGATTTGTTTGGCACTGAGATTGTACTCAGCTGAATGAAATACATGGGTATAAAACAAGCCAGTAGCCCAAAGAATTAATCAGTTTAACAGATTTGTGCAAACTAGAGTCATAGCTTCCTGATGCTGAAATCCTTTTTGATTAAATGATTTTGCTTCAAAGGTGAATGTAGGCATCACATGTGTGAATTAGTAGGTGCATAATGTCTACTCATCTACAAATGTTTTACATTTTTGTATCCTCCATCTTCCCATGTGCTCTGGATTAAGAATATTCTAGCTGATTATTCTATTTTGTATATAATTCTTTATTTGGCTGTTGGACTTTGCACTTTTTAAAAGGAATTTTATTTTCTCTGTTTTTATGAAACTCAACTGTCATAAGCCTTAATAAATAAATATGCACCACTTGTTTTCTTATGATGTTCATTTTCAAGTTACATGAAATGAATAGTTTTTAAATTAAGGTATTCCCCTCTAAAAAATTCTTTCAGCCTCAGTACCATAAGGTTTCTAGGCTTTTTACTATGTAATTTGTATTTAGCATTCTCTGCATAAGAGCATCAAACTAAACACCATTTCTGGCATTAAATATTTCATGTCAAACATTAATTCTCCTAGAAGCAGATATGTATTTTGTTTTGTAATTCACAGAAAAACAGTAATTTTTCAAATGAGATGTATAGTAAATTTTAAACTGAATAGTATTGGCTCTTCTGTAACTTCTGTGAAGACTGTTTTGCCTTTACATTTTGAAGCTAGCAGGTAGAAAACAAGATGAAGTCACATTTTATTTGTTTTCTTATACTTGCAGTGTTTACTTATGTGACCAAAAATGTTGAGGTCAATTAGAACTTTGAGACAGCACATTAAAATTCACTATTTCTCAACAGTCTTAACATGTGATATTACTTTTAAGAGGCATGATGACAAGGGAGCATGAGCTAGCTGTAGCATTCACTTTCTAAAGTTACTCACACTGGATGACACAAGGACCTGCTGGTACCATAAACATTCCCCACCCCTCCTACACGGGCTGCACGTAAGCCTGCAAAACAAGCTTTGAAGTGCTTCAGGGCCTTGGATGGGCGGTTTGGCAGATTTTTACTGCACGAATAGCAAAGGGGAAAAGGCCTCTAGTGGTGATATAAACAGGGATTTCAGGAGCACTGTAATGGTCTGTGCTCACCATGGCAAAGTGCTACCTGTGACACACAATGACCAAATGGTCTGGATGTAGAAGCTGTGTTTCCATTTTGTAAATTGCTCTGAATCAGGACAATGGTGTCTCAGTCAACAAACCAGCATCACTGGGTGGTTGGTCTAGGCAATATTCTGTCCTGGGAAACAGGGTGTATCACACATTTGATACCCACAGCAGTTTTGACTGGTTTAAGACTGGTTTAAACAGTTTTGACTGTTTAAATGCTTTGCCATTTGATTTTATAACAAGAACCTTCGTCAAGTATCGGCATTATTACCCTGAATAAAAAGAATTAGGAATAAATTGTTTGCAGCTTGCACAATCACACGAGTCTTTCGAAAGAGGTAATTAGACTTTTGAGGGCAGATTGCCATAGCATATTGCAGATAGGAAAATCTTGCTAAATTTTGTGGTCTGCAAGGCCTCTTGCATTTTACAAAGGCATCTTGCATCATTTGAGGGTGAAAGTCTCATAGATACTAAAAAGCAGAGGAACTATGGTTTGTTTTATTGTCAAGCAATATTGTCCTTTCCTCCCCAAAATTAATTTTTCCCTTTTCTTAATAAATCTTCCATACATTCAGATGTTAGTACCACTAAATTCTGACACTCCCCTTTAAATGAACTACTCTTCTAACACTTTTTCAGACTTGATAACAAACAGAATCTTGTGGAAGTTATGAGCCAATGAAAGCATAACCACGCTGGCCAGTCAGCCCTGCTGCAACACCAAACACTCTTCATAAAAAATATTTTAGTACTATCTACATATGTACTGCAGAGTTGTATTTCTTTGATAACAGGATCTTCAGGCAGATCTCCAGTGTCTGGAAGTGCTTTGTTTGTAACATCTTTGCCTTTTGTTTTCTGGAACTCATCCTTCAAGAAGAAAATACAAATATTGGTCTATGGTTACGTGCAAATAAATCCACAGGGATGATCCCCAAGCCATTTTCAGATGACAGTCTTCTTACTGTCCTTCATCCTGCAAGATGTGTGATCTCACCCAAATGTAATTGAGATACTTCACATTTACTCCCTGTTAAAGATAATAATAATGTTTTTAGGAGGGAAAACCCCTGAATTTCAGTGAACAGTTATCAGTAAGCGCAATAGATTCTCCTTCCATTAGTTAAATTTGAAGGCTCCTGTGAGCCACTTCATTACTTGCAGCAGAGTAGAAAGCAATTGTTTCTGATGTACTTCAATAACTTACAATCCTCTGATGTCCTTTTTCCTTTTTCCTCTTTCATGGTTTTACTTACATAAAACCCAGTAAATTATTTAACTAATCCTATTGTACATCTCTCAATTAAGTTTTCAGGTGCTCAGTGGGCTGGTTCTGTAACAAAAGCATGGTGCACTCAGTGAAAAGAGGGCATTGCACAAGTTGAGACTGAGCTCTTGCAGATGTAGGGAGAAAATGCTTGGTTTCTCTAATAACTGATCAAAATACCACAGCAAGGAGACAGCAGAAAATTTTAGGTGACAAAGTGTTTTCATGTATGATAATAAACAGTGGATTGTCTACTTGGAAATCTTATTCTTTGCATAACCACTAGAAAAGTATTTGAAAGAAAATGTCTGAACAATCCTCTCAAAAATACTACCTTTCAAAATACAACAGTCAATTAAAACAGCATTGCTAGAAAACAGTAATAAACTGCCTGAGTCACTCAGTTTTCTCAAGGACATATTATGCTGGATGTTGTGAATGGAGTCCAGCTGCTTTTCAGTTACAGTGCTAAATGCTTCATATAGTTTTATATGCTTCATATAATTTCATTTATAGCTTTACAGAGTTGATGTTAAAGATAGACACTAAAGTGCCTGAAGCTGAATTGAGGAGACACCAAATTGTGTATTAGCTTAGTATCAAACAGCATCTTTAGAGGCTTCTTTTCTGAAACACTTGGTCTCACTTGACTCTTTCTACTATCAAGGACTGTGCACTGGATCCTCCAGGGTGGTACTGGGGGGAAGAGGCTAAGAACTGTTCCACTCAAGAAGTGACATCCTGTGGCCTTTTGGCCAAACTGTTGAGAAGGTTTGACAAAGGGTGTGAACATTTAAGGCTGGATCTTCCATTACAACCCACTGCTATTGTTCTGCAGGACAAAATTCACAAGTGAAGAAAGCAGCTATTTACCACATCTGATATGATTTCCTGCAGAAAGGGCAAAGTATCATTACATGATTTTCCAAAGAAAGGACACAGTACCATGAGTCACATACCCTGAATGAATTCCTTACATGTACAGGAACAAATCTTGCATTACTGACCTCTAAGAAGGTACAGTCTCTGGTGTTAGCTTTATAAATTGTATCTTGGAAACTTCTTCACAGGGCAGACTCATGCAGGAATATCACTTTGGTACAGAAGTATTTGATGGCACTGGTGTCACAGCTTGACTCCAAGGCATATGAATCTAGTGAAGGGGCATGGTAAAAAATGGAAAAGATGCTCTGAGTCAATTTCTTCTGGTTTCTTGGGTTATATTCTTAACTCAGCTCTGTTGCTGGGTCAAGAGGGGGTTTGGTTGAAGAGCACAGAGTGAGATGGAAAGCACTGAATGGGGCTCAATGAGATTTTACAGCAGAACTCCTGTGGTGCTACTGCAAGTCCTGAACTTTGCTTCTCTTATTCCCCTCCAAGATCTTATTTCCATAAGATAAATAAAGACAAGAAATCTTTATTTCTTATTAATAAATCTTATTAAAGATTTATTAATCCTTATTAAGTGTTAATTAACTGGCTAGTACCCTGGGCAGCAGAGGGTTAATCAAGAAAAAAGTGAAAGGGAAATATTCTTTACTTCTTAATTGTTTGCAGAGCTAACCCAGCATGCAGTAGAAGAATTAAAGAATTCATTTGACCAAGATTTGTTCATGCCAGTCACACCTTTTTTGCCTCCTCACAGAATACAGAAATGTGTGCCTCCCTGAGGACATTCTGCAGAGTTTTGAGATGTAACATCTTGACAGTGAAAAAGTACAGGTCTAAATATAGTACATTTTGTCAAACTTTGTTTAAAGGGATGTTCCAGTAGATATCTGTTCAAAAATGCACCTTGCTATTGGTTCCTATGCAAACCCCTTTACTAAAGGGGATTCTGCAAGCCAATAATACCAGTATGAGGACATATAAATGACTGAGTGTTTGGGCAGGTATTCAGGCCACACAATGGCCTTTGGCTTCACAGTCACGTTTGTCATAGTCTAGAGTGCAGGAGGTCTTACTATTTTGTTTCTTCCTTTTTGTTTACTCACTGGTTCCTCTTCTCCGGCACATAAGAAACTGTGTCCTTAAAAGGCACAAAAAGTACAGTTAGCTACTTAATTTCCAGAGCATTTCGTTCCATGATGGGTTCTAACCCACAGCTCATAAATTTCCATTTATATGTAAGGAAGAAAACCTTGCAGTGAGCAGATAAAAAGAAGGAGACTATAACAAGTCTTTGAGACATGGAAATTCACTATCTGAAAATCCACACAGCACTGAAATCACAGATATCAGAGATAGAGTTTTAAGGGGGAAAAGGTAGAACTAGTAAAAAGACTACTTTGTCTAGCAGTCTATGCTTCTTCCATCATTAGAGCTCCCTCTTTATACAAAAAAAATTTCCATGATGGCACACATTTCGTACTGTCAGGAGTAGTGGAGGCACGGGCACAGTTACTGGAAGGGAATGAAAGAAGGATATTCATGCAACTTTTATTGCTCTCCTTGAAGCTTTTTCTTGGTGCAAGTGAAGGACTCACAGGAGGCACTTCATCTTCTCCCCCACTTCTGTTTTTGATGGCATCCCTGATCAGGAGAAGGTGACCTCCAGAAAAGGGTATCCAGGGGGTAATAGGCAGGTCAGGATCTCCTCATAAGTAACACCACTGCTCTGAGAAGCCTAAGAAGTGTGATTTTTCACACTTTACTGAAGCATTAAATCCAACCTTTCACTCCTCCCCTGTGGCCACATGCATGGATTCTGCCTCATCTAAATACCTAGAAAATACTTCATATTCCCCTCTCTGTTTTCTTATTTATTTCTAAAGCTACCTATTCCTTGCAGGTGTTTTTGCTCACATTGTATAAACAGCTCTTCAGGCACTGCTGTGCCTACTGGAATGAGAATGAGAGAATGATAAGAAAACAAAAATTATGAAGGCACAAGAAAAAAAAAATCTCAGCAGTGATGAGACAACACATGGTGCATTTTGCAGCACCCCAAGTTAGAAGATGAGATTTTACATTTCAAAAATGTTTTGAAGCAGGAATTAGGTCTTATGCACACTCTGATGACAGCAATTCTTCCTACTTTTTTTCTTTGCAGCAGTGAGATTCTGCTGGAAGATAGAGCTCCAATTTCCACGTAAGAAACAATGTGGTGGGGAATACCCTCCTCCCACCTCCCACCAGGACTTGTTACCAGCAGATGAAGACCCAGTAGGACACAGAAACGAAGCTGATTTTTTTCACCTCTTTCCCCCCTGGCTCCCAACCCAAGAAATGCTGCAGTAGCCCCTGATCTGGCCCCTGGCACAAGACTATCCTTTTCCTGCTGAGGAAGCACAAACATTTCAACGATCCCCATTCCTCTTTGGGAACTTCTGCTTGTGTTCTTTGGGAACTTCTGCTTGTGTTCTTTGGGAACTCTGGCACTGTGACAAATTCACTGACCTCTGTGGAAGGACTCACAGCCTCCACTGACGTGGATTATGAGAAGCTGATGCCACATGTGACAACAACGATGGTACAACCTGAAAAGAAATTCTCAAATACTTGTACAGAACTTTGTTGGTAATGTAACTGAGCAGTGTAAAGCTGCAAGTCATTCCATGGCTCAGGCTCTCTCACTGTCAACTGTAAAGACTCATTTATATTTAGTTAAGGCTCATCCTCAAGTTTTAGGCTATCTTTGACATCAAACTTAAACTGCCTTTTCTTGGGTAACCCTTCAACCTACAGGCAGTACAGCTCTGGGACAGGATTGGGAAAGACTGTCTGTATAAAAAAAAATGCTTAGATAAATTTCTCCAGTATCCAAAAACATATATGATCATTGCCATGAAAGAAGAATGGGAGATTTGCAATGGATTCAGGGTGTTCTAGGTATTTTTCCACTGAGTAATTTCCATCTGTGGGAATCTTCCCTTGGAGTGACACTAGAGACTGAACTTGCTCTAAATTCAAAATGAGGAAGCCTAGAATTTTGTATTTCCAGGAAGTTTATACACACAGGTTTCCTTTTTTAACTGACCTTCTAGAGAGTTTTTTAGTGAACAAAATGTTAATTAATTTATTCATTCAATCAAAAGTTTAAAAATGCTCTTTAAAAATGCTGACCAAGTATCATAGCCATCAGAAGACATGTTCTTTCATCCCCTCAGAAATGGACTGGCAAAGGGAAGAGCCTCCAGAATGCAAGGCCTGGAGAAAACAGTGGCCAATTGCCATGCAGAGGTGTCTTTAGAGAAATCTCTGTCACATCAAGTCCCAGCTGGGACACAGATGCTGTCCCCATCCAGCTGGGAAGAGAGGGATCACGAGCACAGCTACAAGCTTCTTCTAGTTAGCAGCAGAAAATCTTAAATAATTTCTTAGAAATGCCTAGAACTCTAAGCTGCTGCATGGAGATTGTCAGTCTGTGGCTTCAAGAAGGTCTGCATGGGCTCTGTCCCAAAACCATAGAATTACAGGATCATAGTATGGTTTAGGCAGAAATAGACCTTTAAGATCATCAAGTCCAACTGTTAATCCAGCACTTCCAAGGCCACCACCAAACCATGTCCCTAAGGGGAACAGCTACCAGTCTCTTAAATGCCTCCAAGGACACTGACTCCAACAATTCCCTGCGCAGCCTGATCCAATGCTTGGCAACCTTTCAGTGAAGAAATTTTTTCAAATATCCATTTTAAACCACCCATGGTGCAACTTGAGGCCACAACCTCCTTTCAGATGGTGGTAGAGAGCAATAAGGTCTCCCCTGAGCCTTCTTTGCTCCAGGCTAAACAACCCCAGCTCCCTCAGCCACTCCATTCCTTGGAAGACTTGTGCTCCAAACCCTTTACCTCCAGTTTGTGTCCTCTCTGCTGTGTTGTATTTCCAGCAGACATCTAGTAAGTTGAAGTGCCCCATGACAGCAAGGGAAAGTGAATATTAGACTGTTTATAGAATATTTTCTTTGGCTCTTTATCCTGGTTGGGAGGTCTAAAGCAAACTCCCACCATGATAACTGCCTTGTTGGTCTTCCCCCTAATTCTGACCCAGACACACTCAACGCTGTCCTCACCATCATTAAGCTCTGGACAATTAAAACACTCCTGACAGAGAGGGCTACCCCAGCACTTCCCCTTCCCTGCCCATCCCTTATGAGGAATTAATAGCCATGCATTGAGGCATTCCAGTTGTGGGACTCATCCCACAACATTTCTATGATGCCGTGAATGAGGGTAAAACATGAAGGCTGTTTGTATGTAAGACGGGATTGTACACACACCAAGAAACCCCCAACTCACCACACATTTTAAAACAGAAGAAGTTATATATTTGTTCTCCACTTGGCTTTAAGGTAGCAATCACTTATGCAAGTGTAAGTGTATTCTAAAGACATAATGTTCTCATTTCCTATGCTTCTGAAAGAGTGTTCTGTAATTTCGTTAGTAAAGGGTGCAAATAAATATTCCTGCCAAACCTACAGGCAGGAGCTGAAGATCATCTCTGACTCAACTCATGCACCAGTCAGAACCCTAAAAATTGTGGTTCCACTTTGTTCCTGCAGAAACTCTTGGTCTACCAGAGGCAGATCCTCCACGAAAGACAGAGCACTGAGAACTTCAGAGTCTTCAAAGTTGTATCTCCTGACAATTACAATCCTGCATAAAGAAATTGCCACCACAAACTGTATCTGCTATGTTCTTCCAAAATTTTTGCCAGTAAATAAAGATTTAAACAGTCAGAAGGGCTTTTGGCAAGAGCAGTGATTTCTCCCTGCTCTCCTCCAGTCCCTTTTACCTTCTAGAGAGAGACTCTTCACTGAGTTCAAATTTGCAGGTGACACTTCTGATGTTATTTCCCTTAAATGTTTGTACTGCACCTATATACCTCCAGAGGAGGTATTTGAGAATGCAGTTGCTTTCTCTATGACAATTTTTATTCCTTAAAATTGTATTTATGTCATAACAATAGAGGATAAAGGATATGCAGAACTATGCAAGGAAAGCACATTTAAAACTAGGAGCTGTGGTCCCTCTCTACCAATTATGATCTCAAATAAGAGCAAAAAGCAACCTTTTGAATAACTCTTCAACCCCTGGATCTGAGTTTGTGTTGAAGGAGAAGACTGCATTAACTTCAATTTGCTTCTCCTTTTTAATACAGGTGATCTAAAGATATCTGAATTGTTTTCCTGTAACAAATGATGCAGTGCAACAGAACCCACACTCAAGGAGTAAGAGCAGCTCGTGTAACTCTGTGCTGATGGCAGCTGCTGACTTCTGAGTACTCTGGATGCAAGCTGCAAGATTTGACTGAAAACATTTTGTGGGCACAATATGAATGCTAAAAGGAATGCCCATCAGGACAAACTTTGTTTAAGTAAAGAACATTTTAAATTCACCAGGGAACCACATGTTGAAGCCATTTAAAAATCCAAGCCAAAAGCTCCCAGCAGTGGAGGAATTGTATGAGAATCCCTCAGCACTAAGGTGAGCACTAGTTTGCTATCAGACTCAACCCCAGATTTCCCTCATCAGACTTTTGCCAATATGCAGATTTTGATCTAGGTCTGTGTATTGCAAATCTGCATTTCATCTTCACAGATGGTAGGTTTGGTCTTCTGGATAGAAACATTACAACTTGTCTTGGAAATTTTAGATCTGGGCTTCCTTTCAAGTGAATCTCAAGTGTATGTTCCAGTAAATGCATCTATTTCATTAACTAGCCAAGCCTACAATTTTAAAGCTCAACTCCAGTCTTCCTTCTGTGGCAGAATGTGGCACTGTTAACATTCTGATCAAATTCAAATGTCCTAGGGTTGTAAAATGCAAACCATAAGAATAGTGGCTTGTAATAAATCTTTGTAGAAGTGAGGAATTCAAAGCCACAAATACAACTTTTCTAATTATGTAGTAAGATAAAACTACATTTTATGGGGAGATGATATGTTTGCAACTACTTGTGAAGTTTCCAGTAGCAGTGCGACCCTTAATTCGTATTTACAAAACTGACATCCTCATTGTTGGTGATTCAGTAGATTGCTGAAGTTTTTCTTAAATAAAGGTATTTCAATAAACCTTAAGATATATTTTAATCCTTTGAAGGTAAATGGAATAATTCTTCCATGAAAATAGACTACTTTAACATGGAATGAAGTGAGGAAAAGACAATTCTAGTTGAAACTTTATGTTATAACATTGGACCTGTCTGAAAGTATATTTTTCTTGCTCTTGCTGTTTTATTGAGGAAAGGAGTTTCAAGCTAATACTTCCATACAGCTAAGGTTTCACATTTGATAATTCTGTCATTGCTAACAGTTCTTTCTAATAAACAGCACCAAGCTCACACTTTAACCTGCTGCCCAAGATGAAGGGAGTTGGACCTTTAAAGGTCCCCTCCAACTCAAACTATTCTATGGTTTTGTGATTCAAATACGAAGACTAATCTGTCCCATACTAGTCAAGACTGCAAATCTCCAGTAAATATAAAGTATACAGACATCAAAATAATTTTAAAGGCAAATTGTACATGCTGGAATGGAACTAAACAATGAAACACATTAAATACACAAAATTTGCTTAGGGAACAAAATAAGCATTTCCTTGTGGCAAAAGAGGAAAAGAATTTGGGAGAAATGTTACTTGCATTGCTGCTTGTAATGAAAAACTAAAATAATCCTTCAATATTTTCTTGAGTTCTTCTTTCACATTTCTGGTATCACTTATAACTGAAAATTACAATCATTTATGGTGACATTACACATTCATATATATCCATATTTTAATCTTTTTTCCCCCTATAGCAGATTGTTTCAAATTATAATAATAAAATATTTTGAGCACTAAACTGTTTTGCTAATCTTTTGTAATATATGGCATTCTGGAAATAATTATTTCCAGTTCTCACTTTTTCTTTTTTTTTTTTTTTTTTAATTCATAGATACACAGGTTTATAAAGCTGATAAAATTTCTATATAAAACTCTGAAATACCTGAATTGTTCCCAAACGAGTTCATTGTAGTCCCAAAGCAACCTGCAGTTACCATAATTACTTTTATAGAAATTACCTGTGGTTAGACATTGCAAAAATAGGGTTCAACTCTAATCACATCTACAGTCCATTGAATCTCTGCTGTTCTACAGCTGGTTCCTCAAAGCCCCAGTCCACAGCAACCACATGCTACTCTGAAGTACACCAGTTGAGAATGTCCGTAAAATGCCAGCCACCATCTGGGAACAGCTAAAGCACAGTAGCTACTGCTCTGATCCTTTCTGTTCCTCCAGTATTCTTCAGCCAAAGAAGCCAAAACAAAACCAACTACATCAACAAAATTACCTCGATGGCATTATGCAGTCTATGAGTATCTGTCTGCATTTGGTCTAGTTTGTAAACTGTCCTTGGCTATTTTTTGTCTCCAAATTATACCCAGATTTCCCGTTCTGATCTCTTTCACATCTACATCTTCACCTCTTTATATCTACATCTTCACCCACATGCCCAGATCCTGGGCATTCACATGAAGCCTAAGCTTGGGTGCACTCAGAAGTGGTGGAAGAAAGTCCTCAAAGGCATGAGGGGGCCACTAAGACCTCAGCACTACTGATCCTCTACAGTACTCTGCATTGGATTGGTGCCAGATTGGACTGGCACCTTGGGATAAAAAAATTGCCACAGGAGTGCCTTAGGTCAAAAACTTGTGCTCCCTCAGGGCTCACAAACCTTCATGTGTAGGAGGGTTCTTGGGGGAAAAAATGAAATGGCCTAAACTTTTCACCTTCAGTCAGTTTTGGCTCACCTAATTTTCACTGTATGCTGCACAAATGAAAGTTTCCTCAGTTAGCATTGGATTATCTCAAAAGCCGGCCCTAGCAAAGCCTGGGTTTGAGCTGGGACAGGTGCTGTGCACTGGACATACACAATTGGCAAGGCTGGGGCCTCCGACAGGTCCATTAGAGGGCTCCTCTTATTGCTTTTTGTCCCCTCCCTTCAATCTTTCTTTGGAGACTGGTGGAAAAATATAGAGTGTGGTTTTGTCTGGATGGCTTCATTGCTACTCACAGGAGCAAATATTGCTGCCAGAAGCATGTAGTCTCTTTGGGGGAAAGGTGGGCGTTTTGTAGAGGACAAGAGGCTGATCTTGGTTGGTGATGAATCACATACAAAACAGGGAATCACACGTAAAACAGGCTTGAAAACAAGAAAATGTTTCCTTTACTGCAAGATTCACCAAGTGGGCTCAAGGTAAAAGAGATCCCTAACAGGTCTTCAGAACATATGGCCTGAACAAGAGATTGGTTTGTTGAATGATTTACAGGAACTTGGTTTTATTGATGTGTATTTCCAAAATTCATACTGAATTGCTGCACATTAATGTATATAGATGTGGTTGATCTCAGACAAAGCTTAATCTAAAAAGGCACAGTATGTCCAGCAAAGTCAATTAAAAAATAAGTATGAAAAAAGGAGGGAATAGTCTTGCTGTGCAACTCTGCTTTGTGTTCCTGCAAATGTCTTATCTTTGGGGTTTGAAAATACTGATTGACAATTATATCAGATCTAATCAATCTAGCACATTTAAATGGACTTCTTTTGCAGGTATATAGTCTATTTATTCGTGTTTTGATATCCTTAATTTCATTCTTGTCATCCGGTTTTCATGTGTGATACATATAGGAAGTAACAACAACAGGTCTGAAAAACTAAGAAACTAAGTCCATTACAAACATGTATTTCCTGTTTGCATGCTCTGTTCAAAGGAGCCTGTTCTCCCCAAATATAGGTGCCTGTGGAACTGAAACCATGGAAGTCAAACTTGTCAAGGAAAGTAAATTTACAAAAAATGCAATATTCTTTGGTGGAGTCCATGTTTTAGAAAAGCTTCTACAGTCAGTGGAGTTTTAACATCCCAGCACATCAGTCTGCAGTCAACTCCAAGCCTATGGGCCATGGGCTGAAGCTAAAGCTGAAGCTAAAGCTCAAGCTAGAGCAGCATCATGTTCTGCACCACCACAATGCCATAAATGAGGGAAGATGGCAAATTATGCACACAAAAAGAATGTGTTACATTAATTCCCTCTCCTTACAGCTGAGTAATTTCCACAAGCACCAAGCAATAGCTCTGGTTGCTCTAGCCACAGGCAGTGCATGTCCTTCCCACACCTTCCTGCATCAGACACACAAGTGAATCAAACACAAGTTCATTAATCAGCCATGATTCCTTCTCCACAGTTTTGACAAGCTTCTGAGAACTACTAATCAGAAAATAGGTTTTCATTTTCACAGCAAGGTCAAAGTTCCACATTTGATTTAATCAGGCAACCCAAATTAATTCACCAGAACATTTTTACATAAGGTTCTGAATGCGCATACACAGATCTGCAATGAAAATAATGGTGCTTTTTATCATCCCTGTTGAAATTAGAGACATTTACCTAACAGTACATTTCAAAGAAAAATAAAAAACCCATTTTTTTAACATGAGAAACCTAAATTACTGTGGGCTTTTTTATTTTATTTCTAAGAATTAGAACTTTTATATCAAATTTAAAATCACATGAAGGAATAGACCTTTTGGAATTCGTAAGTGATTTCACTTAACAGCAGAGTTAGTGTTCCTTTCCATGAGAACCAACATAAAAATAAATTTTCTTCTACATATACACAGTTATTGGGAAAGAAATAATTTTGTACCTTTGAAATGCAACAAATGCTGAGCCAAATGCAAAATAAAAAGAAAATGAGAATTGAGTTATCAGTATTGAACTGATGTCCTGTTTTCCTGAGCAATCAAAAAACTCTACAATAATAAATCCATCACAGTGTTGCTTGATCTTAATTAACAGACCATTAAAATTGTTGTCAGCTAACTCTTCAGCAGACCAAGCTGCAATCTGCTTTTGCAAGCCCATATTGACTGATTTTCTAATTTTTTAAGGATAAAGTATGTTCAGGCTCATTTTGTAGAACACTGAAATTGACTGTAATATTTGAAAAGAGCCATAAAGCACAGTTTGACTTTTTAATGAGACATGTAACATTATCTTCTGTCAGCCAAAAAGCCCTTGTTTTTAAAGACAGCCACTGCCTTGCAGTGTTACAGAAATGTGCAGCTCTCCTGCCTATTTAAGATGAATGATAAATGACATGCAGATCTCTGAAGTTTCTCACATAGCTCTCCTTTTTAAGTTAAAACAAATCAAATTATTTAAAAAAAAAAATTAAATCTTTTCATTCTACCGTGTGAAACTACCACAAAATACTGTGTTACCCTGTTTCTTCTTTCCTTTAGAAACAAGAAGGTCATTTCTCTGAGTCCAGCAGGATGTAGCATATCATATCTGTGAGCCATGAGCTTTTTCAGTGCTGCAGTTTCCTTTTAATCACGGCTGCGCTCCCAGCGGTGCAGCAGCTGCAGGCAAGGCACGGAGAGCTGACACTGAAGCACAAGGTGCCTCCTGATGAGCCACCCTCCAGCCAGCCCTTCCTTCTCCTGGACATGGGGAAGGGACCAGCCACCAGCTTAGGGCACTGGGATGCACATTGGAGGGGATGGGTACAAGGCATCTGAGATGAGGAAGAAGCCCTCAGAGAGGATGAGGGGAGGAATGGGACACAGCATGAACGCTCTAGTTCTGACCTGTGCCTTGCTCACTAAAACTTGCTCACACACTTGCTCACAGGTGTGTCTGAATACTCCTTGCAGAATGACTTACTTGCATACTGAACAAATTTGGATTGAATTATGCTCAGATTCTTGCACAGCAGATCTGAACTAATTTTTGCCATATGCATGTGCTGTGATTCTGCACTGACTTACTTTGCCTTCTGGAGGCAAGCAGACAACACCAGAACACACTCATTGCTAACTAGGATTTACCAGCTTATACCAGAAGCAGAGTAGAGGTTGGAAAAGACACAGTCATACAGAAATTTGGAAGAGTCATATATGATAATGAAATCATAGAATCGTAGAATATCGTGAGCTGGAAGGGACCCACAAGGATCATAGAGTCCAGCTTCTAGTCCCGCACAGGACAGCCCCAAGAGTTATGCCATGTGCTAACACATGGTCACAGCATTGTCCAAACTCCTCTTGAACTCTGTCAGGCTGGTGCTGTGGCCGTTTTCCAGTGGAGCTGTTCCAGTGCCCAGCCACCCTCTGCATGAAGAACATTTTCCTGATATCCAACCTAAACCTCCCCTGGCTCAGCTCCATGCCATTTCCATGAGTCCTGTCACTAGCCATGACAGTGATGTATTGCTACCTGCTCCTCCTCTTCCCCTCATGAGGAAGTTGCAGACTGTGATGAGATCTCTCCTCAGTCTCCTCTTCTCCAGGCTGAGCAGACCAAGTGACCTCAGCCTCTCCTCACAGAGCTTCCCCTCAAGACCCTTCACCATCTTTGTTGCCCTCCTTTGGACTCTCTCTGATAGTTTAATATCTCTCTTGTATTGTGGCACCCAAAGCTGCCCCCAGCACTGGAGGTGAGGCTGCCCCAGCTCAGAGCAGAGCAGGACAATCCCCTCCCTTGCCTGGCTGGCCATGCTGGGCCTGATGCCCCCCAGGACAGGGTTGGCCCTCCTGGCTGCCAGGGCACTGCTGGCTCATTTTCAGCTTGCCACTGACCAGGACGCCAGGGCCCTTTCCATGGCACTGCTTTCCAGCATCTCATTCTGTCTGTCTATACATCCAGGGTTGCCCCATCCCAGGAGCAGAATTCAGCACTCTCCCTTGTTGAACTTCATATGGTTGGTGATTGCCCAGTACTCTGATTTATCAAGGTCTTTTTGCAAA
The DNA here is from genome assembly GCF_021018805.1 of Prinia subflava. Lineage (NCBI taxonomy): Eukaryota > Metazoa > Chordata > Aves > Passeriformes > Cisticolidae > Prinia > Prinia subflava. The sequence continues at coordinate 18,706,720 of NC_086247.1, forward strand.
GACTCTAATTGAATCCTTAGGTGTTCATTCCCTTTTTGATCAGAACCCATGTTACCTGAAGGCACTTCATATGATGATCCACATCTTTTTCTCAGCTGTTTTGCCTTCATGTACCTGTTTATTTCCAGAGTGAAAAATGTGGTGACTTCTTCTGATGACTGATTCTCTGTGCCTTTCACAAAATGCTATTTTCAGGGGTATTTTTCTTCCTGAATTTTGAAGATAAGAGTTTAAAATATAAACGCATACACATAAACATATGTCTCTCCAATACAGTCTGAATTACTAATGTGGAACAACATGATTCTCCTAAAATAACAATGTCTGTGACGAAGTACAACAAAGCAGTGTACTTCAAATCACAGACAAGTGATTTAAAGTCAGGAAGCAGCATCACGAATAACCTGGCATGACATAAGAGAAAGAAGCATGCTATGAGGGAGAGTTCAAACCCTGGAAATGTGAAAGGAAAATCACTTTCTTATTCAGCATTCATGTGCCCTCAGGGTTTAACCACAGTGCATGTCAGTACTGCTGCTGCTGCTACAACAATTTAGGACAAATGAGAAATTAAAGCAGCCTAATCTAAATTAGGTGAACATCAGTTATTAACAAACACAAAACCATCATGTAAAAACTCATTGTAAAAATAGCTGGTGTCATCTACATGGGCAGAAATCTGCCACTATTCATGTCTCATAACAGGGAACAGCTACAGTGGATGGCATCCAGCACCCTATGAGCAGAATCCCTGCCTGTGTTACCTGCTCCGAGTGCCTGATGCCTCAGGAGAGACACAACCTGACACCTGTCAGCTGGAATTTCAGGTTGTACCTAAGAGGAAGCAAAGGCTCAAATGGGGAATGCTCACAGCAAGAAACAGTGACTGATGGAGAGTTTACTTGTGTGCAGAGCCACTAGCAAGGCTGTGAGGATCCCCACCCACATCTCATGGAGCTGCCCCACCACTGGGTTCCCAAAGGAAAACAGCAGTGACTGAAAACATGGGTATTTCAATACACATGTGAGGTGAGGAATGGGACATGAGATCTGTGGCTGAAGCTGCTGAAGAAAAGCAATCTGTCCAACAGCTAGAGGTAGCAGTAAGGCAGAAGAAGTTTTAAAGAGATATTGAGGTAGTCTTTCACAGTGTGTCTACATTATTTGAGAAATTGAGAAGATACATATGCTACCTGCTGGGACTCTGCCTGATTGCCAGCTACATCTACGGATGACTTCCTATAGAAGTGGATTCTCTCTGGATTCTGAGGAGGTAGACAAGATCAGTACTACACAATAACTTGTTCACTATTAATAAAACTTCCAACTTAATATAAACTAATTCAATTTACCCTCAAAATCCGTCTTGCATTGTGCAAGAAGAAAAATAGTTTTATGTTGTTGCTGCAGCCAATGCAAATACTGAAATCTGCATTAAGCCAGTTCTCTAATAGTATTAAACCATCAGGAAAACAAAGGTCAATGATTAAAAAGAAGTAATTTCCCCTGTTTTCTGCCTTTTTTATATGAAAAACGTGATTGATGGAAAATAATCAACAGAAGCACTTTCTAGCCAAGAAGCTGCTCCCACCCTCTGGGAGGCAGCAGGGGCAGCCCCACACCAGCTCCTTTGCTGCTGATTTCCCTGTGTGTCAGGGGAACAGGTTTGGCCTGAAGTACAAAGTGAAAAGCAGATGCCTCTCACCTTTCATCCAAACAGTGACCTCAGGAGGGAAATCCCTGTGTTCTCCCTGCACTGACAGGGCATCAGGTCTTGCAGCACGGAATGTGGAGGAAAAGTTTTTGTGCATTCCTGTGAATATATTGTCACAACCAGCAAGCACTCTCTGCCAGTTGTATTAAAATTTCAAGGTGATCAGCATCTGAGTATAATGAACACACTGAAAGCTCAGTTGCTTAATTGAACCAAATTTCTCTCAGACAACCAGACTTATTCCTGGATGAAAATCAGGAATAATAAAAAAAATGAGACCTATAACAAGTAAACACTCCAAATCCAAGTAGTAGTACAGTACAGCTCATGAAATCAAGGCTGGAGATCTCTTTTCCATATGAAATATGTTATTTTTCTTTGACCACCTAAGGGTCAATCACACTAGCCGTAAGCAAACCCAGACAGATGAATTGAACAAGTAGACAAGACCCAGTCCTTCTCTTTTGTTTTTCCTGCAAATTCTGTGTTCGTTTCTCGTTGCAGAAATGCATTATTCCATAATAATGGAAATTACAGGGAGTAATGCCAAGCACTGGTATGGTCACGTAAAGACCTTTCTGCACCTTAGGAAAAGGTGTCAGGTCATCAGAGCCTTGGCTTCTGGAGCAGGGACTTTCAGACCCCTGCAGACACAGGAGAGCTCTGGAGTGACCCAGGGCTCAGCTGAAGAGCCTGCAGGGTGTGAGGCCCTGCCCTCCATCCCGGTCCAACCCGGCACACACGGGTGCATCCACATGCAAAGACACACTTTGGCTCTAACATACACTTTTAGCCAACCTGTTTGCAAGATGCACCGTGACAGAAACAGATTCAGTAAGAAGGGCTCTCTGTCCCAAATTAACTGTCATCAAATACGGGTGCAGAAGATTTCAATCGGTAGTAATTAAGAAACACTTCATTAAAGAGGGAGAGGAAAAGAGAAGGAACAAAGCAGGCTTATCTCCTGAATCATGAAAGGAATAAGTCCACAAATGCTGACAAATTTCTTCTAATTAGTCTTTAGTAAGCATCTGCTGCCTCATTAAAAAAAAAAAAAGAAGAAAAAACCAAGAAAATAATCTAACAAACAGCCCCCCAAAATATACATTCTGCTTAGTAATAAATCTGTGTTATCTGTCATAGACTTTCATGAGGGCAGAAAACTGTTCTCTTCAGATGTTACCAAGGTTATTTATCTAGACATTTATCATTACTTTGAAGTTCACATGAAAAAGATTCTAGAAGGTCCTAAAAGGATATAATCTATATTTTACTATTAGTGACTACAGAAGGTTTGCGACTCATTCTTGATCTCACCCTAATCAATGGCATTAGTCATTCACTTTGATAGGCGCAAGATGAAACTCTAAAGTTGAATTCCTGTTTTCCTGAAATCAACAAAATTTTCTATCCATTTTACTGAGTTCAGGATTTCAACGTGAAGCTTTGGAAAGAACAGAAAATATTCACTCCTCTGCAGAGGCCTAACATGGTGTCTGTGTGCCTAAAATCCCCCTAAGTCTGGTCTGAAGGCTCTGATAATGTATAATGCTTGCATCTCTCACCTGAATAATGGCAAAGTTCACACCAGAAACTAATAGAGTATTTCTGGCATATTTTAAAATTTAAAAGTCTATAAAAGAAATACAAGTCTGCTTACCACCCCACCCCTCCCAAACAAGACTGTACCCAGCAGTCTACATTCATATTTAGCCCTGTGTTGAATGGCAAAATGTTTCCTGCTTACACTCCAATATCATTTACAGACATGGTGGTATCAGTTGCATGGGTTACACAGGTGCTATCCTGTTTCCCTTGTTTATAGGGGGAAAGTTTTTCTTGTGATAAGGAAAGAAAAGGCAGGAAGATACTCCTTTTATAACACCAGCTGTCTAGACTACTTGCATTATAAATAGACCAAAATATCTCTTCCATATGTATTTCTGATTCTTATTTGATTAGGTAGGAAGAACCCCAAAGATTTAGTGTTCGTATTATATGTATTCATTGTACACTTCAGACTCAGCCTAAATTAACATGTAAGAAATGTCAGGGGCTTCACTGGGGCCAGCTCTTAAATGCTGCATGTATCTCATTTGCACAGCTCCCACTGCCTTGAATGAGCTGGTCGATTTGATTCCTGTTTGCTAGCTTAGCATTTTATTCTCAAAAAACCCCCCAAAACCCCAGCTATCTCTAGAGAGTCTTCTCTAGTCTAATTAGGAGCAGCCTCTGGAAGTCACTCCAAAGCACCCATTGCTGTCCCTTCATTCAGTGATGCAGTCAGCTTGCCAGAGGATGCATTCAGTTTCTCAGACACAGTTTCCCTTGGCAGCCCCATGCTGGGTGTACCCAGACATGCCTCAGCATTTGTGGGCCTGCACGAGGCTTCTGCTGCCTCTGAGGTGAGCCTGGCTGGGCTAGAACCTCTCTCCTGGAGATGGGTGTGCATTTGTTTACTTCCACTCCCCAGGAATCTTCCTGATCTGCACGACCTTTCAAAGAGACAGAGAGGCCTTACAACTGGCCAGCTCCTCAACACCTTCAGATGAATCACAGACTCATGTCAACTCTGGTACAATCTTCATATTTAATTATGGAAATGTCTTTATAATTTTGACCTTACAGATAGGACTTCTAAAACATTACATTTACATACAGAAAAAGAAAAGCTAGTTATGTTCTTATTTGGTTAAGAATACAAAAAAAATATAAGGCATATATATAAACCTGTTCTAATAGTAAGTTATATGGCTTCAGTTTATCCAAGGCATTCTGGCCCACTGGAGTATAAGGTCTACTCATTTTCCTATTTATCTCTCCCATCTTCTTTTTTTTCCTTGCTCCTCCTGTCATTAGTTTTGTTTATGTCTCTCCCAAAAATTGTGGATTTTCTTCCATATTCCTTATGACACCTCAACCACACGTACTAATATTACAAGCTCTATGCCTAAACTCAGGAAGGCTATGATAAGCTTTGATTATACTCTAGAAATGAAGATATCTTTGTAATTAACCTTTTGTAACCATGTAGAAAACAAGGTAAGAACAGAAAAGATCACACACAACTCTTCCATCCCTAAGTAAGTAATAAGCAACTCTCCTTATTAAGGAATAGTATTCAATTCTAAACAAACTTTTTGTGGTAACAGATATCACAACACTAGTGTTGCACTCACGTAGTCCTGGCATGTGGAACATCCAGGCAATGGCACTGCAGTCATTCTTAATCCATGAACTTTACATACATGGAAAGCCCTCAGTGTTGCTGCAATAATTTTACTCCATGCACTTTACCTGTATAAATGGGAAGTCCTATATTTTATATATAAAATACTTCAAAGAATCAATGCAGAATCTCTCAATGATTTCTATGCATGAACACCAATTCATCTAAAGCATGGCAACAGGACTTGCCCTCAAAGCATCCTGGTGCCAGGGATGGGACAGAGCCTGAGTGAGTGGCACACACTGTGGGGGAAGCCCCAGATGAAAGTCAAAAGGAGACACAGACTCAGTGTTGCTCAGGAATCAGTTCAGCTCTTCCCCCAGCCCAGGGGTAACACAAAGGCAGGATCATACAGGTTAACTGGAAAGATCCTCAACCATGGACCATGCAGACATGAAGAAGTCTTAACAAGAGGTGGTGTCAGTGACTGTCATCCAGCAATGCTTTGATCTCTAGACAACATTAGATCTTGTCTCTAGGCAATGACAGTTCAGAAACTGAATGGGTGTGCTAACAATCCTCATTCTGGCTACAGGAAAGCCACAGCTGAATACTTCAGTGGACTGAGATAAGGAGCCAATAGAAGCCACTGCCCAGGGCAATCCTGCACATGATAAAACCTAAGTAAGGCGATACTTTTAATATCCCTATCTATCTTATTTGAAAAAAGAAAAGCAAACCTAACAAAAAACCCCAACAACTTTAATTCATTTTCCATTTATCCAGGGAGAATAGAAATCAACATTTCCATTAGCTTCCACTCTATCTGAAATTGCCTGAAAAAAATTCACAGATGAGCCAGCACAGTTCATTAACTCAAAGGCCAAGCTGCTTTTGTTGCTTCCAGGATCTGTGGACAACCCAACCACTTGAATTACCCAGGGCAACAATCCTGCACAACCAAGGCAGCTCACAAGCACACTGTGAACTGAGTAACATGAGCTCTGCTTTGGACTCACTGCTTTGGACCAATTTTCTCACCATGCACGGCTTCATCAGCCCTCTCTCAGACAGGTCAGAGACAGCCAAGTGCATCTCTGTTCAAGCTAATATAGTCTTACAGATATAAGAGCTCTGAAAAGTAAAATGAAGAGATGCAAAACAGTTTGAAGAGAGCCAGGCTGTCCTTGGCATGGATGGCAAGCAGATCCTAAGCAGCTCCACTCAGTGCTGCCCTCATGCCTTTGCATCATAGGTCACATGCAAACCTTCCCTTATCCAATGATACAGGTTGTTCTCCTCCCCATCCCAGTCCCCTGGCAGGTAAAAGCAGGCTGTTGGAGACAAATACTCAGTCACTTTCCCAGAGAGACCAAACAGACTGCATGGATTTTTTGGGTCAAGTTATTTTTTTTCCTTCTACTTTCAGAGCCTATTACTTTTGCCAATATTATTTCCTAAAGAAAATCCTACACTTACTTTAACAGGTAGTACTAAAATACTCACCAGTCCTCTGAAAGCACAAAATCAACCTAGTCTATGAATGCAAAACAAGACATAACAATAAAAAAATCACACAACCTAAAAAAACCAAAAACAAAAAACCCACAAAAAAAAAAAAAAGAAAAAACCCAACACCTCAAATTAATTGAGCTTTTTTTCCTGATTTTCTCTAATATGTTTTCATCTGTCAAAAATTAACACCACTAACATCTAGTTCTACATAGTAAAACTATGATATTCTAAACTCATATAATCATTACCAGTAACTACTACTATTTTATACAGATATTGAAAGACAAAAGGTAATGACAAGTTATTTACTACATTTCTAGAAACCTAAGGCATAGATTCATTTAAAATACACTGTAGTATGATTGCTTCCTCAGAATTATTATACTGTTAACATCTCATATAAAATTGAATGATTAACATGGTAAAACAAACTTACTTAGCAAAAGAAAAGCTCTGTCACAACATTGTATTTTAGGCACAACACTGTATTTATAAACTCTCCCGAAAACATACTGGAACTGCCAAATCCGTGCTTGACACACAATTCATACAGCCCTGCTAAGAAATGAGTGAAACCAGGCAGTGCTAGGGATGTAGGCGTGCAAATGCCATCTGAAGACATCTTTGTGGAAAAGTGCCACTTTGGTTGTGTAACTGGAGGCCCAGAACCCCCATCAGGGAACAATTATATTCTCTGCTGCTCTGGCAAGGATCTGATTAATTCAATCTAGTCGATAGATGTCCTTAGCAATTTTGGTTAGCAAATTACTCCATTGTATTTACAAGTGTGACTTTAATGCTATTTGGGGGCTGTGCCATGTCAAACAGCAGGATTTGTGCCTGACCTATGTCTGAGACAGTTATCCACATCATATGTCAAGAAGTAAGCTTGCTGAGCACACTGTGCCCTTTAAAATGCTATTCCAGGAAGAAGCAGTCACCACGCAAGTTGTCTCCACAGTTCACTGCTGCAATTGCCTGTCCTACATGAACTCCATAGGTTAACAGGAATGATCTCATTTGGAACACAAAACTAAAAGAGAAAAGTAGGACTAAAATATCTACCAAGGAATCACTCACAAAAAACCAAGCCAAAACAAAACAAAACTCAAACAAACAAACAAAAACCACAACAAACCAACCAACCAAAAAAACCCAAGCCAAAACAGAAAAAAACTGCACCAAAAAAATCAACAAACCAAACCAACCAACCAAACAACAACACCCCCACCAAACCAAATCCTGAGATGTTTGTGTGCTATTTTTAAAGGTTAAAAATATTTTCAGACAGTGTGGCAGAGTTCTTGCACTTTCACAGGAACTTAGAATCTTTGTGGTTTCTGCAAAAGACATACAAAACTAACATTTTCTTTTATTTTAAATCATCCTTCCATAATGAATTCCTTTTTGTATGCACAGAAATTCTGCTCCACAGGCATCAGCAGCGTGCTCTGTACAAGCCTGGATGGGTCTTGTTCCAGCTTCATCCAAGCAGGATGGTTCACAAAACAAAACAAAACAAAATCCTCAGCAACATTTCTCTTCATATAATCAGTTTGAAGGTGGAAGCAGTTCATCCCTGAATCCCTATGCACATTCTAAATGATGTGTGTCTTCTAAATTAACATCCCATACAGCCATAAACTCATTGCTACTTTGTCTTTAACCATACAGTAACTGAACATCTAGAAAAAGGAAATAAAAAGGCATATTGTGTTGACTTCTGGCCTGTTTTCAAGGTGCTTAATTGTCCAAGTTTGGGCTGGTGTCATTGTGCCTGATAGCCCTCCAAGGTACAAGCACAGCTTAGGCAATCTGTTTGAGCTGTAAGATTTGCTGGCATAAGTAAGCAGAATGATTCCCTGTGCCACACACAGCCGGTTTGGTACCTGTTCTCCATGACTTGTAGCAGAATATAAAGGCAATGATGGTATATTAGGCTGGAGCACTGCAGGCTGGAGACCCTGCTTAATTAACATGACAGACAGACTGCCCTGCTGCAGCCTGAGCACATTCTCAGTGCCTTCCTACCAATTAGGTTAAACACTGCTCTGGAGAGTCCACTTCATGGGTGAGAGACTAGTGTTTACTTTATGTTTCTCCACCTTCCAGTCCCGGTGCCACAGCTGCTGCTACAGCAACCCATCAGTATTAATTGGAATAGTCTTTTATGACACACCTGAACAGTAGAAACCATTCCCATACCCCCAGTTCATTTCAGATCCTACCCAGCTCCACCAGCCTAAATTAGTTCTGGACTAGTGAGTAGAGTGGAAAAGCTTGATATCCCCCTGTTAAATCAATGAGCTCTTACTAGTATAATTGCAGAATATTAGCTCAAATAAGTGTAACACTACTTTTCCTATCAATATCTCTTGTTTTTAATTTATTTTATTTAAAAATGGAACATTCAGTGTCCTGTTGGGAAACTACTTATATTCTCAATTGAATCACTGAAAAGCACTTGACCTCTCAAGAAGAAGTACTTCAGTAAATTCAAAATATCACAACACTGAGTTATTATAACACACAGAGAAAGAAAAATTATATAGGTCCTGCAGTTTTAATGTTTAGAAAGAAAAGAACTTTTCTTGAGATCATGCATGATTATAATATGAGTTTTTAAGGTAGTTGTAAGAGACGCAGCTCTGTACAGGATCCATTTATATCTTACCATCTATGCTGGATATCGTTGGCTCAGTTTATCACTTTCTACACAAACCCATGAATCTACAGGCAGGACTATAGGTGTCTTCATACCAGGCTCCTGAGCTGGGTCTAGCTCCCACAGGGCCAGCTCAAGCCCACCATGGGCACAATCACCCTTTCCTCCATGGTTATCTCCATTCCTTCCTCAGCAGCCTGTCAGATGAGAAATCTGAGAGGCTGAGGGAGGGGTGGTTTGGGTCTCTGGTCCTGTTTGTAATGCACCAAGCACTGGAGGTTCACTAAAGGGGTTCCCAGATGTCAGAATAATTAAGAGCTTGATCACTTAGTATTACTCGTAAACTGCTAAATGAGATAGGCACTGGGAAGACACTGTGTTCATTACAAATGCTGTCACTGCTTAATAATCTTATAATTAGCTTGAATCAGTCAACATTTTTAACTCAAAAAAAACCAAAAAAACAAAAAAGGGCTTGAGCAATGTTGGGGTGTCCTCTTTATCAAATTTTAGTAAATGTACAACATTTGAAAAACTTGACATGATGAGGGAAGTGGTTAATTAGTTCTATGTTCATTAGTAAAATGTTCAGAGGTAAGTTTTGTTCTGAATTAATAATCTTATAAGGTTTGAGAACAGAACATACAGAAGTATTTCTGGTTTTTTTTAATGAGCCACTTTTCCACATTACATCTCCTGCCTAGATAAATATGAACACAAACTATTTGTGTTATCACTGCTATGAAAATCACATCATTAACTGACACAACAGACACAGAGCTCATGTCTCACAAGTTATGCTTTCATACTGATGGTCTAGAGTAGCATCTGTAACAGAAGAACTACATATATCTTGAAAAAAGTATTTTTCTGCCACACTGATGTCACAGCAGAAGTTAAAAACTCTTAGATTTGATTACACATAGGCACTGGACAGATGTCTACAGATGGTTTGTGGTGGATGGTTGTGAAACGGCAACAGCTGTGCCAGAGTGTGTGAGACAGACCTGGGGTGAGGAGGTTTATTTCCTTTGCTGCTATGATTACTTTATGCACCAACCAGAACATAATTTCCACTCCCTTTTTTGCCTGAAGAAGTTTTACTTCAGTGATCAGATCCTGATTCACAAAGTTATTAGAAATTCCCCCATGGTGCTCTCACTGCAGGTTTTTGTTTGGAAAGAGGTCTCCAAGAAGGTGATATTTCAGCTCTGCAAACAGCAAAAACATCTCCTTTCCTAGTTAGCTTCAATCCTGCAAAGTAGTTTGGCTGAACTCTTTCCTGAGTATTGTTCAGCTGTTTCAAAGAAAAAACAGCATACAAAGTAAACAATTATTAAAAAGCGCCCATTTATTAAAAATCACCATAATTTGTAGGGTACAAAAGCAGATGTGGACACCATTTGGGGACCACAGTGGTAAATGGCTGGAGAAAGCTGAACTAAACATTACCAATTAAGTTGGCAATTTAAATTTAAAAGGAATTCTAGTCCCTGGATTGAAGCTGTGAACAAAGTGGGGCTAATTTACAGTTCTACTTTTGGTGCAAGTCTGTTGTGACAAGAAGTGGAGAAACAAACAACCAACTTCTGTCCCACGCACCCCTCTGGTTGGGCAGTGCACTATGCACACACATATCCTGCCTGGAAGGTAAGAATCCTGCCAGACTGTTCCTGCTGCCAACATAATTCCATACTTGTACTTGAGTCTGTAATTCCTAACCCACCACCTTTATGCAGATGAAGCCAATTTCTCTATTACTCCCTACAGCCTCCTGAATAGCATTGTGCAGAAATGATGGGCACATTCTGCTTAAAGCTTTGATGAAGCAAACTCAGAGTCAACTTTACAAACACTGACAGCTTGTGCACATTTATACCTTCATCTAGGACTCACCCCTGAACATTGTACCTGAAAACTTGCACATTTTTGCCTCTTCACCCAAGTTTTGTGAAGCTTACTTGTTGTTTTTAAATTATCTGAATTCATAAATTCTACTGAGCTAAATGGAAGGCATTTAATCTAATTTGATAATCAGATTTGTAGGCATTGATGCTTTGAAGTGGTTAACTGGGTAACAGCTAATTTCCCTGTGGGATGAGCAATGCACTAACCTCTCCTCCCCCTGAATGACAGCAGCATACAAATATCTGCTGCATTTGAAAAACTCTTCAATCACTAGCCATTAAGAAACACTAATGACTTGACTGTTTTCATACATAATTTATTATGAAGAGACTAATGTGGTCTGCATCAGAGCGTGTCTGCAATCCCTGAATCTGTCGAAGTTTCTTCCAACTCCAGTGACTTCAGCTAGGATTTCCAGTTGGTGCCAACCATCATCTGCCAGCACTGCCCTTTACCAGGATATTTTACTTGTCTGGCTAGGACAGCCTGCCCTCACATATTTGTAGAGTTGTTCACAGGCCAGAAATATGAGCTGGAATCAGGAACAAGGAATGTTATTAGACAGTCGAGCAAATAATCTCCTTGCAAAGAAACTACTTTACCTGCTGGTATTATCATCATATGAAAACAAAGAGGATCAGCACTCATACAGCAAGATGAGAGCTACAGATTTAATTTAGCCCATGGTAACAGTGACTGAATTTGAATTCCATGGAAGTAATTCAGTTCACTTGAACAGGAATATATTTCAATACAAAACAGAGCATTACAGAACTGGAAGAAAGACTCTTGATTTATTAAGAAATTAATTAATCTCTTTGATTTCAACAGCCTTTTTGGTGGGGTTCTGCTCAGGAAGGCGATGGCACATTGCTCCATCTTGCTTGCATCAGTGAAACAAAACCCAAGGTGAAACATAACGTGATGAACAGAAATCATCTCAATTGATTAGTTTGAGCTGAACCTGTTCCTGTAGTATTGATGGCAGCAGTATTACAATACTTTCTTGGATTATGGGCTAAACAGACCAAAACCATTCTCTTTATAGGTCACTTAAATATAACAAGAAAAAGTACATTTAAACCCTCTACCCACCAGTAAATATTACAGCTGTCTAAAAAGTACCCTTCTTCTTCTAAACTTCTACCAAACTTTGTTTACTAAGAAAAGTAAGTTTGAAAACATATTTATTTTATATACAATCCTACATCTTCAAGTGAAGAAGGATTCATTCCATCATCACAGAAAATATCAGAATGGTGTGTAAGGTAAGGGCTCTCATAAACCTCAAGACATCTAGCACAACTTAGAGTATTTATAGATTACAGAAAGAAACTCTAATTCTGCATTAAGTGTTTGCTCTGAATTTAAAGAGAAGAGGGGAAGGGAAGAAGGAAGGTGCGGAAGGTGCGGAAGGAAGGTGCGGAAGGTGCGGAAGGAAGGAAGGAAGGAAGGTGCGGAAGGTGCGGAAGGTGCGGAAGGAAGGAAGGAAGGAAGGAAGGAAGGAAGGTGCGGAAGGTGCGGAAGGTGCGGAAGGTGCGGAAGGTGCGGAAGGTGCGGAAGGTGCGGAAGGTGCGGAAGGTGCGGAAGGTGCGGAAGGTGCGGAAGGTGCGGAAGGTGCGGAAGGTGCGGAAGGAAGGAAGGAAGGAAGGAAGGAAGGAAGGAAGGAAGGAAGGAAGGAAGGTGCGGAAGGAAGGTGCGGAAGGAAGGTGCGGAAGGAAGGTGCGGAAGGAAGGTGCGGAAGGAAGGTGCGGAAGGAAGGTGCGGAAGGTGCGGAAGGTGCGGAAGGAAGGTGCGGAAGGAAGGTGCGGAAGGAAGGTGCGGAAGGTGCGGAAGGTGCGGAAGGTGCGGAAGGTGCGGAAGGTGCGGAAGGTGCGGAAGGTGCGGAAGGTGCGGAAGGTGCGGAAGGAAGGAAGGAAGGAAGGAAGGAAGGAAGGAAGGAAGGAAGGAAGGAAGGAAGGAAGGAAGGAAGGAAGGAAGGAAGGAAGGAAGGAAGGAAGGAAGGAAGGAAGGAAGGAAGGAAGGAAGGAAGGAAGGAAGGAAACATCATCTTCCCTCCCTCACCTGAACAAGAAAAGTAATTTCCAAGAGTAGGAAGATTTGTTCTCTGTCTCTTTTATATCCTTGCACCCCAGGAAAAACAAGCTCTGGTAAAGGGAATACAAGTATTAAACTGACAGCATTGTTCTCCCCACCATACATTAACTTATCAAGTCATAGCATTTCCCTGAGTGGGATATGATTTGTGGGCAGCTTGCTTCAAGCAATGATATCTGAATTATACTTTAACTGAAGACCCTGTTTTTATTAACAAACTTGAGTACATCTAAAGAATAAATCATTTAAAATCCTAAATCATTCTATATGACTTTGATCAGTGCTTCCTGAATATACTGCAAAGAACTCTGTTGATTCATTTTACTCTTGCTATGATAGTAGGCTGCATGACAACAGGTTTATTGTGCTAGTATGTCTACAGTGTTAACAAACAACTGACACTAGTTGGCTGTAAAAGTCCTCAGAGTTACAAATACCTTCTTTTGTTAACATGAATTTCCCCACTAGGATGGAATCACATTCCTAGGTACTTTTCCACATAAATTACTCCAGCAGAATCATCACAAATGTCACACATAAATCAAATCTGCCTTCAAATACCATTAATTGATGCTGAACTGTTCAACATCTTAGTGGATGGCATGGATCTGCTGGTGACACCAAGCTGTGTGGTGTGGTCAGCACACTGGAGGGAGAGGATGCCATAGAGAGGGACCTGGACAGGCTTGAGAGGAGGGGCTGTGCAAACCTCATGAAGTTCAGCCAAGTGAAGTGCAAGGTTCTACACCACGGTCACAGCAATCCCAATCCCAGGCACACCCACAGATTGGGCAGAGAAGTGATTGAGAGCAGGCCAGTGAAGAAAGACTTGAGGTGATGGTTGATGGAAACCTACATGAGCTGGCAGCATGGCCTCAGAACCCAAAAAGCCAAAAAAAATCATGGGCTGCATCAAAAGGAGCATGGTCAGCAAGTCAAAGGAGTTGATTCTGCCCCTCTGCTCTTGTGAGACCACACCTGGAGTGCTGCACACAGTTCTGGTGTCCCCAAAGTAAGATGGACATGGAAGTGTTGTAACTAGTTGGGCCATGAAGACGGCAGGATGAGAAAGCTGGGACTGTTCAACCTGGAGAAAAGGAGGTTGTGTGGAGACCTCCCAGCACCTTCCAGTACCTGAGAGGGGCTTACAGGTGAGATGGAGAGGGACTCTTCATCGGGAAGTAAAGTGATAGGATAGGGAGCAGCAGGTACAAATTGAAAGAGGGGAAATTTAGATACTAGGAAGAACTTATTTACTCATGAGGGTGGTGAGGTACTGGAACAGGTTGCCCAGGGAGGTTGTGGATGCCTCATCCCTGGCAGTGTTGGGGTTGGATAAGGCCTTGAGCAACCTCAATAGTGGGAGGTAAGGGTTGGGACCAGATGATTTTTAATGTCCTTTTAAACCCTTAAATTCTATCATTCTATGAATAACCTAAATTCAAACTGCCATCTTAACAATTAAAACAATTATCCTGCATGCCTTGGGGTGTCACAAAAATAACATTAGACTGATATTTGTTAGTGCATGGTCTTGATTCTTCTCTCATCTGTGCCATATTAGAAGTAGACAAGTTCAAAAAGATGGATCCTTCTGCCATAACCAAATATGCTTCCCTGATAACCAGAAAAATTGCAAAGAGCTCCAAAAGCAATCTGCTCCTCCTCCTCCCTCCCTCACAAGAAAATCAATAAAAGGCCCCTGACATAGGGACTGTGTTTATGATGGAGCTTACAGCAGAAACATGTTAGTTATCTCTGAAGATTTCCAAACACCAGCCTTGGGAGGAAAAGGATGCTTTACAACAGTGCTGATCTGCAAATAATTGTTGAACCAAAGTCCTGTGGCAGCAAACCCTACATTTGATGCCATCACCTGATGGCACTGTGATACAGGCTGCTGCATCTGTGTCCTCAGCACTCAGCTCTGGGAGTGCAGGTGGTGCTGCACTTACCCTGGGGTTTCACAGGACCGCCCAGGAAGCTTTGGGATGGAGGGACCCGACTGACCCAGGCTCTGTGTTCTGTTTTGGACTTCAAAATACAGCTGATCTCCCAAAGCAGGCATTTGTCGGCTTGACATTTGGGAAGAACACTTATCTAAACTCCATCTCAAGGCTGGTGTTGGTATAAATAGCAATTTGCACCTAAGTTTCATATTTCTGATACTTCTTCCGTAAGAAACACACTAGTGAGCTAACTGGAGACCTGGGAGGTTCCAGTGGGACAAATACCAGAAGAAAGCTGTTGTATTACTACAGATGGTTTTAAGGGAACTTGTTTCACTGAGCAGGTTAATATGAAGATCGTGTAATATAACTCCCAGAAAATAACTTCAAATATTAACAAGCTGTCAAGTTTGTAGAAATATTCTTGTATTATTTTTAGCTCCTTCCTTTAACAAAGATATAATAATCTATACATTGTGCTGAACACCCCAAATCAAACTGACCAAACCTGCATCTCCTGTCTTTCAGGTAGCATCCTAATTCACAGGCAGCCCATGAACATTCAAAACTGAAACACCAGTTATGCTAATAAGCAACAGATACCTCTTCAGTGTATGAAGTTAGATACCACTGTACATAATTTTGCATTCATCCATATGATGTGTATTGGTTAGAAAAATATGAACCCTCTGAAATCTCTAACAACCAAAAATTAAATTATATTTAGGTTTTCCCCCTCCATTTTTACATCTTATTCACATGTAAGTCATCCTGACAGTAGGAAAGGGGCAAGTATGAGTCTAAAAGGCAGTGAGTACCTAAAACACGCTAAATGTTCCCACCTTTTCCCCCTCATAAAACTATAACTGAAGCAAAGTACTTATCAGTATATTAGAACTGAGATTTCTGTATTTTTCCTAATAAGGTACATTACCTAGAAATTCTCCCCTGGTTCTTTAAAATTAAAAATGTCTTAATACCAAATGTGATTGATAGGAATGTTGTCAGCAGAACAAGAATCTGAAAAGGCCAATTTTATTAACAAGACATTGGATTATGGGATGAGACAGGGCTTTTCTGTCTGATGTTCTGTATCACTACTTGTGTTTTTATCAAGTGAATATTTTTGATAGCTCTGCTCCTCTTCATTGCCTGGGCTTCCCTCTCATCTACTTGCACATCCAGCCTTGTGCTGCCCTCTTCTTGTTTCGGTGCTTCACTGACACTCTGTTCTTCATATCTGTGGTGCTGCCACTCCTTGTCTCCAACACCTTTACCCCTGCAATCAGGTACCTCTTTCTTTACCCAAGCAGAGTTTAATAACTCATGGTTTATTCAGATGAATTACACATCCCTCAGACATATTAATTTCAACCCTATAAAAGCATCTTTCAGCCTTTCTTTGCTAAGCAACAGAGATTGAAGTTGTAATAAAGAATTTTTGTTCCCTCTCAGTGTAAGACAATTTAATTATTCATGTTTAAAAAATTAAATTAAGTATTGTTTTATCAAGTTGTCCCTGTCATTTAGCACACTCTCCCCCTTGAAAAATACAAAAATTAAGTAATTCAAAAGAATTTGCAGCATCTTGTTCTTAGCAGAGTAGAGAAAAAGATTTATTGCTCTGAAGAAGAAATTTGCCAACTATCCAAAAGAAAATGAAGTTATGCTTTTTCTGTCTCTGGTAGATGACATAAGAAAATCAATGTGATGGTGTATGAGGCAGTAAAACAGTGAAAGAGATGGGGCTTTCAAAAGACCATCAGATGCAGGAACCTCATTCAATGAACACTGAGACACTGAGTTGAACCCAATCCACCTTTATTAATGGGGCTTATCAGAGAAAGTGTTTTCTGGCAGACTGTTTACCTCTAACATGTAACAATTACATGGTATTCCTAAGATTACACTATTCCACTTGGATATATTCTCATTCAAACAGGCAATCCTTCAGAACCACCTTGTCAGGGAAAAATAAATTCTCCTCTCTTGTAAGATCCTGCTGTAGGGTTCAAGATGAGCCCTTTACTTCTCAAATTATCTATATTTACTCTCACATTTTTTACTTGTGATGAGTTACAGTTCCACTAGTAACCCTAGCAGAGAAATGTGGTATTTAAGGAAGGCCAGACTACTTGGGCTTGGTTTGTTTTCCAGAAAACACTGAATAAGAAATAAGTTTCATATTTTACATTTGGTATATTATCTTCTTCTATCTGACAGGTTTGAAATGTGAGCATTTAATATTCATTTTAAAAAATCACAAGGAATGAGTGCAGATTTAGATCGGTGTCAGATAACATGACAAAGCTGTTCTACTCTAACTAAAAATATCAAAATCAACTTAACTGTGCATTATGTAGTTGCAATCACACAGGGATTTATCCTTTTCTACAGGAGCTGAGCTGGGGCCAAACCACTAGACAAATTTTTGTTTGCTGAGAGTTAGCAGTGGTGTCATTCAGCATTTTCTCAAGGTTCACACTGGTGATGGTTTCTTTCCAGGATCCCAGCAGATTTCAGTACCTAACTGATGCTAACATTAGCAGCTATGTTGGGAAGTCTTGACCTGTGAACAATCAGTGTCTCATGTTTTATTAAAATGAGTATTTCTTGCTTTTAAATAGAACACATCATCTAGTTTGGAGATGGAACTTAAGCAAATTTCTCAAATCATGATTCTGTTTCCTAGTACATTTTTGTTTTAAAAAATGAGTGTAGGGAGGAGCTGCTTTGTCTGAGATTTATTCATAGTAAGAACACCAGAAACTTGGCAAAATATCAAAGAGCCAACCTCAACACTGTTTTACATACAAGTGTAAAGGGAAAAACATAATTCAAACTATAGATAGGTGACAAAAGCACCTAATTCCATACCCAAGTTGTCACACAGGTTCCTAAACAAATTGGCAAAAGAACCTGAGAAACTGCAAGTCAACAACCCTTAGAACAGGTCCCACTTGCCATATTTCCTCTGGCAAAGGAAAGAGACTGTCCTCTTATCTTCTATAAATTAAAAGAATAAAAGAATCTCTCAAGCATATTAATGAATGAGATTCACTGGAAAAATAGCAGGCTGCTGCCACTATTTAGTTTTCATGAACATGTCTGGCCAATTAGTATCTAAATTTATAAAAGGAATTTTTTGTACATGTTGAATATTTTATGCCTGTAAAATCTTTGCATACTGTTATGTGCATACTGCTCTGTAATTGTGGAATGTTCAACAATACAATAACTCCATGATAAAATCCAGCTGTTTTTCCTGGTTCAAGATAAAAATCAGGATTTACGACAACACTCAGTTCCCATATTATTTTTGAGGGGAAAAAAGCAAATCAAGCCAGTTTGTTAAAATCCAAAAGGACCTCCACAGCAAGATGTCCTGGAGGTGACCCTAACTCAGAAGACCTGTCTGCTGAAAATCACATCTCACTCTTATTTATCTAGCAACATCTTTATCTAGAAATATTATTCTAGCAACATCTAGCAAAGTAATATTATAAATAATCAGAAAACATGAAAGGGTAAACATTTGTTTAAAAAGAAGAAATAAAATGACAGTTTGCTTGAAGCCCAGTGCATGCTGCAAGATATTTGGTAGCCCTTCATGTTAAAGACCCAGAAATATTAGGCAATGGGTAATGTCTGCTTTCACAGCATAAATGGCTTGACTTAGATCTTTGAATTGGATCATTCTCGCAGGAAACAACCTCCTTGAACAGGAGGGAGACGGTCCCACCCCATCAGCACAGGCCACCTGGTGGTGGACACTGGGGTAGGTCATGCCTCTCAGAATCACCTGGATTTGGTCACTTTATTCCAGACTGACTTCGGTTTCAGTGTAGTTATTCTACAATAAATAAGATAAGATTTTGATCTTAGATTTCATGCTCACATATATGCTAGGAAATGTATGCAAGGAAACTCAATGGCTCCATTCACCATCTCAGCATTGGTTTCTAAGGGTCAGGAAGTCACTTTGCAAATTGAAGTTACCAGCAGTGTTTGTGATTTGATCCTTTCTATAATATCTTTTTCTACCCCCACACCCCTCATCTCTGCAGGGCTTTTTATGGATTTAAAGGAAGTTTAAGGGAACAAGTGAAAAACATATTGAGGATATTTGACACCATCAATAAAGTTGAGTTTTTGATAAATGCCCTAAAATCATAGCTTTCATGACATATATGCAGAGAACTGAGACAATTCCTAAAACAGAAATATCACACTTCCCTCGGGCCAAGATATCTTCCATGATATTTTAAGAACTTTTAAACATTCTTTCTTTTTTTGAGAGTGGAGAATCAGAAAAATCCAGCTACATTAAACTGTATTTTAACTATAAAATATAAAAAATTTTATAATTGATTTTAGTGCATTTTTAGCTATATGGAATTGTCAAGCTGTATGAAAACATTTCATTTGATTTCAGAATGAATAAAATATAAATAATCACAATAGGTGCTTTGTGTGCATTGCATTTACTTATAGAAGATGGAGTTTTTGGGTCTTTAAAACCTCTAAAGATGAGGCTGCGCAAACTCTTTGTGCATTCTCATGCACTGGGGAAAAAGGTTTTTCCTTATATTGAGCCTAAATCTCTTATATTTCAATCTCTAGGCTGGCTGTGAGCTGTTGTTCTGCCTTGCACAACTGCAAAGAGCAGACTACAGCAGACAGCAACAGGCTGCTCTAAGGTGTCCCTCAACGTGTCCCTTCTCCAGCTACCTCTGTTGTTCCTACCAGGGCCCCGATGATCCTGGCAACTGCTGCCTTTAGAGCTCTTTCCAGCCCTGAATAGTCCAACCACCCAGGCCATAGTGCCCCAACATGGACACAGGGCTGCTCTGGAAGATGATGACCCTTAGAAGTGAAGCTGAACAGCCTGTGGAACGGGCCTGGGATATCCTTCTTGCCCTTTTGGAAAAGGGGTCTAGCATTTGCCTTTTCCAAAATGCCATGGGCCTCCCACGATCTCCATAACCTTTCAATGATGAAAGCCTCACAGTGACCTCAGCAGTTCCTCCAGCATCCTTACCCTGTATTCCAATGGGTCCCATGAACTCCAACAGACCAAAATTTTTCTCAAAATCACTGACTTAGCCCTTTTCCACTACCAGTAGTAATTTTTCTCCCAGAACTATGTCTCCAGATTCAAAAGCCTCAGTCTCATCTGCCTCTGCTATCACTAAATCACCCAGCTATTTCAGCACTGAAATCAGTATTCTCCTTCTTTGTTCTTGCACTGCTAGGAGGAAGACTTTGCTGTTTCCAACTACTCAAAAGACTGGTGCTCAAGGCACACTATGTTAGAAATCATATCCTTTTTTTTCAGTCATTCTTCTACTGAAAACCTCCAATGAGAATGAGACTGAGAGTAATGCAACCTCTATCAGCTGAGATCTTATGGGTCAGATCAGGTGTTTTTTTCCTCCCCCGGAGATTCAAATTTTAGTATCCTAAGAGTACATATGATTAGGTGATCTTGCAAGCTGGGTAGCTTGCCTACAGAACTATAAAAGATTTCATCTTTATCCTGGTGTAAAGCAAAGAAAATTAGAAAATCCTGAACTATTTTTTGCCCAAAATGACTCAGCAGATGATATGATAGCGTTCTATATGATTAAAACCAAAAACAGATGCTAAGAAAAGGGAAATACTGAGATGAAAGGACATTAATGAGTATCACTTTTCTGATGGATGCTGTCTCTAAAGCTCAGAACTCATTTATATTCAAAGGATATGCAGAGTATCTGTAAAGGACAAAAGAAGGATACAACATTAAAAACTGTCTTGTAGTGGCTCCAAGTTTGAAATACTAAAAAACAGAAAAACAAAGACATTAATAAATGCTTGCTTGCTCATCCAGAGTAGCTATGTGATTTGAATCACTAATAAAAATCTTCAGAAAGGTTGAATGAGTAAGAATTTTGCATAGTTACTGTTGCTATGAGAGATGCTTCCCCTGTTATCCACACATTCCACAAATTATTTCCCTTTCCTTATCACTCATAAACAGTTAATGAGGTGCTAGGAAAATGGCCTCCTCCTCTAAAAGTTTCTGAAATCATATGTCAAAGTCAGAATGCTGCCTCTCAAAAAGTACTGAGCGTTCAACAAAGAAATTATAGGTGAAGTGAATGGGACAGAGTCAAACTCTGCAAATGTGTCCGAACAGCATCTGGATCCCTCAGAGACAGAGTTGGCAGCTCCATCTCCCATCTGTCCTTCTCTAAAAAGGAGAAGATGCAGCTGAAATTTACAGCACTTACTTCATCCAACTCCACCACCTACCTAACAACTAATATACCTGTGTATATTATGTGCTTTGCTAGTATGAGCAACAAATAAGCAAAGTAATTGGGCTCCACTACAAAAATGAACCACATTTAATTATACAGAAGAGTAGAAGCAAATATATTCAATGGTCAAATTATAAGAACGTTATTTGGAAAGAAAGTGAAGAATTCTTTGCAGGAAAACCTCTCTACAGTAAATAGACCAAAAATCAGATAATGTCTTCTAAAAAGAGTAATATCTTTCTGGAGCATCTCAAATAAAATCCTGAAGAGCAGGAAGGGATTTGCACACTGAAAACAAGAGTACCACAAGTCACAGTATCCGTCTTTCAAACAAGTTTTATGCTTATTTTAGAGGAGAAGGTAAGAAGCAACTCCCTAACTCTGTTTTTAAACAGTGACTACAATAGCAGACAGTCCCATCAGGTAAACTCCACGCAACTCTCAGCTTGATTGTAAATAAGTTTGTATTTTCAAGTGCATCAATGTTGTCCTTTTCCAGTTTTGAGTCCAATAGCAGATTCACTGTAATATCTGACTAGTTCTCTCACAACGGGTCCAATAGTTCCAGCAGGGTGAGCGATCTCTGAGATATGAAATCGCCACTTGAACTGATGTTAATTCCACACATTAATTTTAGATGGCAGATTCTCTGACACCATATAAATTTAGTAATAAATGTGAATGAATTCACATTTAAACAGATCTGATATAGTTTAAAGTAATATTTTTAGGGAAGCAAACTGGAATGTATGCAAACAGAAAGAGAATTAATCTACTGCACATCTAACAAATATGATATTTATTTATGTTTCAAAATCATTGTAATAGTCATGGCCTAAACAGACTTACTGGAAAGAATATAGCATAAAGGTTAGGTATAATTGTATCTACTAAATAGTAGCTGATCACTTTTTATTTTTCACTTCACTTTTAACTTTTAGTTCTTCCTTTCATAATAGGAAGAATGGATTTATTAATCACTTGAAAGAAACAGTATGTTTTAGGTTTCTCCATAAAATCATCTCTATTATACTCTTACTTTATAAACACTCTTTTATACTCCTTTGTGCATTCGTAATAATTCCTGTGCCAGTTATAACTTATATTTCTATGCATTAAATTCTTTGGAATACCCATCTTCTTTTCACAACAATACATTTTCATTTCACAACAACACAAACAATACTGTGTTATTCACACAGTAACAATAAATTATTAGTAGTGACTTGGGGGTGCTGGTTGACAAGGAGCTCCACATGCCCCAGCGATGTGCGCTCGCAGCCCAGAAAGCCAAACGGACCCTGGGCCTCATCACAAGCAGCAGGGCCAGAAGGTCAAGAAAGGAGATTCTGTCACTCCACGCTGTGAGACCCCTCCTTGAGTAGTGCTTCCAGCTCTGGGACCTGCTGGAGCGAGTCCAGAGGAGAGACACCACAATGATCCCAGGGCTGGAGACCTCTCCTGCGGAGATAACCTGGGAGAGTTGGGGTAGTTCAGCCTGGACAAGAAAAGGCTCCAGGGAAATCTTACGGAGAACCTGAAGGGAGCTTACAGGAAGGACGGAGAGGGACCTTTAGCATGGGCATGTAGTGATAGGATAAGGCTTTAAACTAAAAGAGGCTTTGTTTATATTCTAGAAAGAATTCTTTACTGTGAGGGTGGTGAGGCAATGGCACAGATTACCCAGAGAAGATGTGGACACCCCATCCCTGGAAGTATTCAAGGCCAGGCTGGATGGGGGTTTTGGAAACCACATCTAGTGTTAAGGTGTCTCTGCCTGTGGCATGGGGGTGGGAACTGGATGGACTTTAAGGTCCCTTTCAACCCAAACCATTCTGTGATTCTATGACTAAACTAATCCCAGCTAAATTTAAAGTGACTACCCACTGAAACTTTTTACAAACAAGATTAGGAACCCACATGAATACCAGTCTTTTCCCAGTTATCACTTTGGCATTAGCCACTAGACAATTGTTTTGGAAACTTAGTCAATTCATATGTATTTATTCAGACTTGCTTATCCCAAAAGCTTAATTTCTCTTCCACACTGATTTTATATTAGTTCATTTAGAGTACTAATATTGCAAGGTGAAGCTAGCAGAAAATATTTTCCCTATTAAGAATTCTACTGACCTCATTTTCAAGAGAGCATGAAGGAGGAAAGGGCTTGGAGTTTTTTTGGGTTTTTTTGGTTTTTGGGTTTTTTGTGTGTCTGGGGTGTTTGTTTTGCTCTGGTTTTTTTTGTTTTTTATTGGGTTTTTTGTTTGTTTGTTTTGTTTGTTGTTTGTTTTTTGGTTGGTTGGTTGTTTTTTATTTTTTTTTTTTTTTTAATAAGCAGAACACAAAATACTTTGTTTTTTAAATGGACCACTGTAGGGAAGGGAACTTTGGCAATTAGTATTTCCCAAGTGCTCTCATGCTGCATATTACATACACATATACATACTTAGGCATTCTGTCTAAACTACTAAGTGTGTGTAGTTGTAGCAGCAACACCTTCCACTGATGACAGAGATTGTGCCAACAAAAGATGTCTCCCGAGGCAGTTGAGAGTTGTCTTCTGAATTAAATGAGCTGTGCTAGCAAGAGCCTGAGCAGCAAAATTTACATTAAGGCTTTTATTAGAAGATACAATAAAAAAAAAAAAGAAAAGAAAAAAAAGACTGCATCCCTCATCTCCCCACCAATACTGTGCTATAACATTTTCTAGTATGAATTCCTGTCCTTTCTTCATGATTTCTTTTACCTGATCAGGAAAATATTTTTATGTGACCTTCTTATTTTTAAATCATGTATTTACTCTATACCAGTGCTGCAGTGTTATTTTAATGGCAAATAGAACAAAAGAGGGTATTTTACATCTACAAAACTAGGGTTATTAAGCAGACAGTCCACTGGGTATGTCCTCTAAGAGGTATCTAAGCACTGTACACGAGGCTTGCAGAGCTCAGTGTACCCCTCAGATGCATGTCTCTATAGGGCAACATTAACTACTTCATTCACTTTAATAAATTGCAAAAAGTATATCCTGAGGCATCATACCTTGAAGTATGATCCTACAACCCTTCAGTTGGGTCCTTCAAACAACACAGCTGTGATGCAGCCACCTAAGAAGGGCTGTAGCTCTTATAGTTGGACTGGGCATTAAGCTGCTGCAGCCTTACTGCTTTGAATTCAGGTTACTCATATCATTCTCCATTGTTTAATATTCCAGCCCCTTTTTCAGAGTGCTGAAGACCGAGGCACCTTTTTTTTTTCTCTTTTGAGGGTGTTGTTCAACAAAAAGCACTTCAGAAATAAGTGGCCTGAATTTTTAAGTGCCTGAAGCATCTAAAAAGTCTAATTTTAAGGTTTTATTTTTAACTGTCTTGGGTGCTGTTTCTAGAGTTCTCCTAAAAACTTCATCCAACCCACCATGCAGACTGTTTTTCCTACATTCATCTTATTAATCTTGAGGTTCCCACTCAATTTCTTCACACCAGTTCAGCACTGGAGGTGCTGGAGCCTTCCTGCCTGCAGAGCCTGCCATATGGAAGAGCTATTTATCCCCCTCACTGACTATTCATTTTTTATTTCATTTCAACCAAGCACACAACTGTTCCCCATTGCCTATTCCTATCAGTTCTTCTCTTTCTTACCTACTTTTCCCCCTACTTTTAAAAAGGGCAACTAGACTCACTAAGTTTGGAAAGCACCTGAAGTGTAGTCTGTGGGAAAGATGAAATGTAAAATAAGTAACTTGTTTATAGCTGTCTAAAGCAGGAGCAGTGCTGATGGAATTTTAAAATCTCTTGGAATTACCAGATATTCCTTCCTCATTACTCAATCAGTTTTGGAAGGTCTGCTGGGCAAATCTGTGTGCACATAAGGTGGCACAAAAAAAATCCAAAATATTCTGATGCTAGAGAGCCTTTAGAAACACAACTTCTTAGAAAATTGCCTGTATCTACTCACAGTAGCTGCAAGCATACACAAGCTGCTACAATTTCTTCTTCAAAGCATATGTGTGCAAGGTAAATGCTCACATCTCCAGATCTGCAAAGCAGAGCGTGAGTTTATAGAAAGATCTCTGAAGCCCTTCCTGCATAGCCAAATCAAAAAACCCACATATTTTTTATATACTTTTGATTTTTTAAATACTTTCCATGAACTGGTAAAGTAAAACTGGTTACACGTTTCTTACTCATAATCGTAACTTGAATAGCTATTTAACAAATCCAGCTAGGCCCTGAAGTAAGTTTTAATTTAATAGACAATGTGATGCAGGCAGTCTCATTTTAAAGCACAACTGTCTACATGCACAAGCCTAAACATAGATGTGATACTTTTTAAATGTGTTTGAACTCAGTTGTCATATCTATAAAGTACTTTACACATCATGATAATTACTTAAAATAAATTTTTAAGGAGCAAGAGAGTAAGATGAAACACATTTGGCACTTGTTAGCTGAAGCTCTGTTACTCACTGCCATAAACACTGTCATTTGCCAATTTGTTCTGAGACTAATGTAACAGAATACTATTTTTAAAATAAAATAAAAAAATCATCTGAGAGCATTAATTTTCCAACATATTTTCTTAGTCCATTTACTTGATCTTGAACACAGGTTGTTTTTAGTAGAACAACATGAAAACAATGACAAAACAAGTTAACCCTCTGTGTAATTGTATTAAGCCAGCAACAGATCTAATGTGTTTGTTTATGCTATATAACAGCCAATCAATCATACACAAAGCATCACAGGAATCTGGGGGTTTTTTCTATTTCAGAGTATGGGTCTGTTACAGGTGTGTCAGTAAATTCATCCTCAGAAAGTAACAAATTATTTGATTAGTATTTTAACTAATAACTGAGACAAGTCACAGAAAATTTCTTTTAAGTCAGGAGGGTGATATAGGTCATAAATTAACATATGCTCTAAGAAGATAATTATTCTTTCAGGTTACCAAAGCCATAGACTCAATATTGGAACAACTCAGTCAGTGCAGTAAATATGTTCATCTGGTATCAGCACTGTGCTGTTCAAGATTAAACCATCCATTTTCACAGTCATCAGGAATGTGTGCCATCAAACATTTGAGAAGATACAGAGCAACTCTTGTCTCTTTACCTGTCAGTGAAAGTCTAACATAATGTATTTTGCAGTGATACTGGCTCTAGCAACTTAATCTTTGTGATTTAGACAAGTCACATGGACAAGGTTGTATGCATAAGAACAGAAAGCCAACACCTCTCCCATACTGGGTCAGTCCAGATGGCTCTGGACTCTGTACAAGGATAACAGAAGATGATATTTGGAAAAAACACGCACGTTTGGCCACTTCCTGTGGTCTGTTCCCCTCATACTTCCCTGGGGTCTACAACTGCTGTTCACTAATGTCAGCATCTGTTTACGGGCAAGTTGCCTATGACTGCTGTTGTCTACGAACACACTGTCCATGTTCCAGCATAACAGGCAGAGAGGGAATGGATTATCCACCTCTGGAGACTGTCAAAACTCAGCAAGACAAAGCCTTGGCTGTTCAGTCTGGTGTTGGCTGAGGTCCTGCTTTAAACGGGACACCAGACTACACAACCTCCAGAGCCTTTACCAGTCAACAAGTCTGTCAAATCAGTGCAGCACAATATCCAAACAAATCATTCAAATGTATGAATAACATTCTGTTACTCCAGCACAGAGGTTACATCCTGAGCAACTAGTGCTCAGACCTCGTGATCACTCAAAGCACATTTAGATTGGAGTTCACATTATAAAGATTGTAAAGAGTCCCAAAAGAAAACGCAGCGAGTCAAATTTAACAAATATAAACACAAACCTTGATCTTCAGCTCCATACGCAGACTGTGTTTTGGGTGCTCACATAAGAATATTCAACTATTCAAATTGGCAATAATATGTTTTAATACTGAATTAGATTTAGAATTCATTTTGATGATGTGGTGGATTTATGCTTTCATTATTACTCTTATGAAACCCACCCTGCATTCCAAATCCTGCTTCATGTATCTTGGCTGATCTTTGATCTTCTTGTAAGATCATTTGGAGAAAAGAGGAGAAAAAAACACCATAGAGCAAAATTTTGGGGCATCAAAACCTGTAAACACATCCAGCCACTCACCACTTAAAATACAGACTCCATTATTAAAATAGGTAGATTGCTAATGAAGTTTCCTTCCTTAAAAGCAACAAAACTTACGATGACAGCCAGTTTCAAGGGATCAGACATAACACAATGAAAGATGTCTAAGGAAACACATTTTTTTTTATCTTTTAGACAAGTTAAAGACATATAAATAGTTCCCTTGGAGCACAAGAAACCATCACATTATACTGCAATAATTCAATAGCTCACAAAGTATTGTCAAGCAGTAGGACAAGAGGCCATGGGCAGAAACTGATGCACAGGAAGTTCCACCTGAACATTAAGAAGAACTTAGTTACTGTGCAGGTGACCATGAACTAGAACAGGTTCCCCAGAGAGGTTGTGGAGTCTCCCTCATTGGAAATATTCAAGAACCAACTGGGCACAATCCTGTGCTCTGGGATGCGCCTTATTGAGCAGGGAGATCAGAACAGATGACCCACTGTGGTCCCTTCCAACCTTACCAACACGAGTCAAGTGCAATCTCAAAATTATTTATGGGGAAGCAGGCAGCAAAACATGTTCCAGGGTGTCTAAGATGGTTTTATAAGACTCGTGGAGATGCTGACATCCCAGATGAAGATCCAGAAAACCAAAATATTCAGAGAAAGATCCCAATAAGCCCCTTAAATAATTCTTCACACTCAATATGCCTTCTCCCTCTACAAATTGGAAATTCTTTCTAATCAGGAACCTTCTAAACAATCTCTGCCAAAATTCCAATGCAACCCATTATAAGAATTATATTTTTCCTAGAGCATTCCTTTCAAAATTGTTTTTATGCTTTCTTCAGTATCTCTTATGGAATACATATATAAAAAAAAGGAGTAAGAAAAAAATCAGGTAAATAAAGCAGGTTAATTCCTTAGAGCAATTTGACATGAGGAATTAAGATATGATAACTTATTGCTCACTGTGAGCATTTGCAAACTCAGTAGCTATTAAGCAAAAGAAATAAACCACAAATAAACAGTCAGACCCTGCTTTTGTAACACGGGCATTTGATTTTTTTCAGTGAAAGGAGGCTCACCAATGGTGTAGTATCTCTTCAAATCGCTCCTCCGCGGGTGGCGCCGCTGGGTGCTCGTGGCGCTGTCCTGCTCCTCCTCAGAAGCCGCTGTCGGAGTGGCAGGTGAGGGTTTGCTGGGCTGAGGGGTCTGAGCTTCAGCTGCCACGGGGTTGCATCCTGGCCCACTAATATCCACCGACTGGGACTTCTTCTTTAATCTAAAGGCAATTAGTAAAGATTATGTGTGGAATAACAGTGACATTCTACTGTTTGTTGTACAATAATTCATGCATGTCACAGCTGAACATGGAACAGCAGTGATAAATTAGGCCTTGCATTAACTTCCACTTCAGGTTCTGCTAAATCAGTTACAGCACCCATCTTCCAGGCAGCTGCAAATAGCACACTGCCCTCAGATCAGCCTGCAGAGCTGCTTGGAGGATCAGTCCCTAATCTATTTCCAAGCCAAGCTGTCCACCATTACCCTATATTTAAATTGCTTGGCTTAAGTTTCCACAGCTGAGGAGAGTGCAAAGAAATTAAATAATTTGCACAAAGTTGCTGAAAGCCTTGAGAAAAAAGAAATGAAGCTTCTGAATTCAGATGTAGCTCTACAACTGCATTTCCCATTCTGCAATATTTTCAACACATTGTTTCTCAAGAATCCCACTAACCCCAAGTATCATTTTTGCACTGCAATAGCAGTGGGCAAAGGAAAAGAAATTCGCTGTTCTGCAGAAGAACTTAGTGTTCAACTCATTACTGGCATCCAGGCACTGTATGTATTATTAACCACCTTTCTCTGAGCCAAATCATCCAACTAGTTTTTACCCCTCTAGCTGCACACACATCCAGACATAACATCACAACTCATGCACAAGTATATCCTGAGACATTGTAAAAATCCTTTTAAAGTGGAGGGAAATGACATTAGCACTATCAACTCCTCCTCAGATCTAGACATTTTATCAAAGTTCTGAGGGAGAGACTTAACTAACTCTCAGATCCTACTTTGGAGTGGGGTGAGTACACCCTTATCACCGATTCCCATTGTTCTGATACCTCCACTATTTCTAGCAGCGTAAAATAGAGGTTATTATGTTGCTAAAGTTAATGAATAGAGACAAATGACCTATTACAATAAACTTCACATTGGATTTTGTCAACACTTTTCTTAAATTAGGTCTCCATAAATCTATATGGCTGACTACATGATTTGATCCTGGAAATAAAAGAGGTTTATGACATTGCAGTGAGATACTTATTTGAGAGGAAGGGATCGTAACAACTGTGAAATTTTGAAGCAAGTGAAGTAAAATGATAAAGTTCTGCAATGCTAGAGGATAATTTTATTAGGCTAACAGTTTAATGCTAAGCAGATCCCTCTTAATTCTGCACTTCCTTATTTTTCGAACATTTTCTCCAGGTATTGGTTGCAACTAAACAGCAGGTACTACTCCACTGAGAATGGAATTTGCTTGTTTAAGATATTAACTGATTAAATATTGTCATAATAATAACAACCACTCTAAATAGATTTGAAAATACACGTCATGATCAAACTCTGGAAGATATGTTAATGTATCAATGTGTATGTAGAATATTATTAATGACATTATGAGGGCAGGAGAACTATACTCATACAGGTATTGCTTACCTCAGGGAAAAGACTAGAAGGTAGAAAAATGGCAGTTAGAAATTAAGTTCTCTGTGCCATTCAACAAGACTACTTTCACTAGAACCTTTTTCTGGACTAGTCAAAGCTGTCTTGCATTTGAAGGAATGGTTCTCAGCTCCAATGACTCCACACAAACAGTTCGGGTTGACAAGGACATTTATCTCTCCTACATATAAGGAAGGCTGTACTGCATCATCTGGACAAATATCTCCAACAAGTCCATCAATGGATATCTTTCCAGCCTCCAGTAGATTCTGCTTTATGGGTTTTCTGAGTTAGATGCTGCACCTGAGGAGTTATATTTCTTGGTTTGTCCTTAATTACTCCAGAACTCATTTAAAGTTCTGAGGTGGGCAGCATCCAGCCTTGAGGGTTTCTGGTTTAACTGTGCACTGTGTTCATACAGCAACACCAGAAACTTATTTTATGAATCAATTATAAGAGTGACATTATGAGAAACAACGAATAACTGCTGCTCCACATAAACCAGCTGCTTACATTTGCTCTTGCTGGTCAAAGAGCCCTACAGATAGGGGAAGAACTTGTCACAGTGGTAAAACTACCCTTACTTGAAGGGCCTTGGACCCCTGTATGAGGCAGTGGAGACACATCTTGGGATAAACTAACAGCACTATGAGCACTGATACATATAAAATCAAGAATGGGCAGTGCATCCTGTCTGAGTAAACATTGTGTGAGACGAAAAGAAAGCTCTTTTGCTTGAAATGATGTTCCTGAAACTGAAACCTTGTTTTGAACACTTCTAGCTCTAAGCCTACAGCTGGTCAAATATATTTACCTAAAATGAAGGCTGGAGTATTTAATTGAATCATTAACAGTGAAATGGTGTTCCATCATAGTGTTATTCTGTTACATTGCTGAATGTACCATCTCTGAGGTGATATAAAAAGTCTATTTCTTACCACTAGAAACCTTTGAAGATTTAAAGGATTACTTTTGAGAAGAAAATCACTATTTTTTAGGAAGTAATGCTCTACCTCAGACCACAGCTTTTACTGTGATTGCAGGGTATTGCTTCTGTGTTGTACAAAATAGCTGTGGGCAAAGAGGCTACAAAGTGTTTAGCACCTCTCCATAATCCTGAGGCCTCCAGATCAATAAGTGTACATATGTCCTGAATTATGCAAGGCTGTGTTCTGCCCCAAAGGAAGACAGCAGGTGAGTGGAAATAAATTTTACAAATTGAAAAATACTGTTGTGATTTATATTTTCAGCTGTGTTATGGACACATTCTTCACCACCAAGGCTGTCTGAAGGACAGTCCAATTAATAAAGCTGTCTAGAGGTAGCTAATAAAATAGCTTGCTGCACTGTGGGGAACACCAGATTGTTATTACAAATACACTGTCTATTCTTCTAGCATCACATAGGAATAAAAGGATAATACCTGTCATCTGCACAGTAAAATTTTCACATGGCCTTTTTCAAGTGACTTATGATTAATAAAAGACTCGGTTGAAATGCCTGTAGCAAATTAATGTCAAAAAAGTTATCTATTCTTGCAATTGAGAATAATTTAAAAGTAAGACTTCCAAAGAAATAAGTACCAAAATTAACAAAGCAAGAGCATGACAGCCGAGCAAGTGCATGTAACATTGTCAAAGTGTTCTTGAGAGACAATGGTGACAGTGCTTTTGCTGGCAGGAAAGACAGAAAGATACAGGGTCTGAATCAATCCAGACTGCAATAACAGGGTCAGCTGAGTAGGAGACAGGGTCAAGCAAGGACATGATTTTATGGCAATGACTTGACAAAAACAAGCAGTTTAATGCATCTTCCTTCAGCCCACCTGTTTTGTATATTGATACAGCCATGGCTAGCAAACAGTTTGAAAAAACACTGCAATCTTTGAACAGTATTTCAGTAGACCACCATGTTTTGAAAGTAAGTCTGAGTTCTGCATGCACTTTGAAGCCAAGAGAATGAATTCTCCTTAAGCCTGACCCTTCTACAACACCCTGCTTTATTACTACCTTTGTGTTGCTCTTGGTTTGAGGGTTTCTGCTGTTTTGTATTTTTTTTAACATATATATATTACAGCTGCACAATTGGGCTGAAATGATTTATTCTTTGTCAGAAAGGAATCAGAACATGAAATGCCTTGGGATCATATTCCTCGTCTTTGCTTTATTTCAGGCTGCCTGCTTGTAGAAAAATAAATAAAAGATACAAGAAATACTATGGCAAATCTTTTTATCTTTTATTCTATATATTTTGTAGCAGCTTTCACCTAGCTTTTCAACAATAGGTAACACAGGTCTTTCAGTATTGCCTGGTGTGACACAAATGCTGCTGCTGCAGCCCAGCTGACAGACAGATGATGATGGCTGCAAAGACAGCACTGCACTGGTCAGGCTGGGAAATGCTTGTCTGACAGCAAAGACAAAGTCCTCACTTGACTGAGATCTGAGATTTGAAGTGGAAGGGGAAAAAATTCCTTTTCTGCAACTATCCTTAAACCATAGGAACTCTAGGGGAGAGAGAACCATGCAACAGAACTGCATGGTTTGGGACATGTGGAAAATCTGCATCCTTTGGGACATGTGGAACCCTGAGCTGGTTACTGCTGTCTTCTGGCACTTCTGTGAGTCATGGTTGTGCTCTCCTTGGGATGTCAGAAGAGACAGGCCTGTTCCTAGCAAAAGTGGCTCATTCAGAGGAGAAGCTAAGATTGAATAACTCTGAAGGACCAGTTGTCGGCAAGTAATCCAGACAACCCATCCTAGGGCCACAGCTGGGGTTACTCAGCTGCTGGTGACTGGGTCTGGAGATGCTATGTTTGCTTGGAACACAGCTGAGCAGCACTTTAATTTTGACACTACCCTGCCCAAGCACACATTTGATGCACCTGTTTGTGTAGTTCAATTGCACTATTGCTAATAAGCCATTAAACTCCCATTTTCTCCATTTCTATCTCACTATATTTTCCTAGAACGTACGCTGCTCATCCCAATGACTCCAGCTGTTGAAAACCTTTTGTGCAGCCTTGGTACCTCTAATCTAGTGAACAGAGGCTCAAACCCCAAATCTGCCTCTCAGCACCCTCTGGTTACTAGTCACTGAGGGTTTGCTCATTCAGCTAATCCAGGAGGAATGTGCATCTCCAGGCTGTGTGATATGACATCCCTGTAGGTAGGTACACTGACTAGCTGTTGAAATTGCACTTTATTTCTCTGTCCTTCCTCTGCATACAACTGCAAGGTTTTCTACTGCATTTTAGAAATCACCTGACAGATGCTTTTACCTCTTCCTGCCCAGCTGGTACCCTGAGTCCCCAGCAGCACTTCCCAGGAATGGGTCACTTTGAACAGTTTCTTACCAGTTCCCTCAAAAAGAAAATGTCATCAGGTGTTTAGTAGGCCAGACATATAAGAAGTCCTGGGGCTGGTGAATTACCCAGAAACTCTGCTGTAGAATTTATGAGCATTAGAATTTCATTCTTGGCATTTACTATCACAAACCTATTCCATTCCTAACAAAATCCATGCATTTTTTTAATATTACAATGTCAAACTGCATTTTTGTAAAGTGGGTTGACCAATAAAATAAGGCACTATTTTCTAAAGAGATCTTGAAAGCACCTAAAACAATCATGGCTGGCAGTCGAGTCTGAAACAAAAGGGAAAAATAGAAACATTTAAACCATTTAGGGTGGAAACAAACAACCATAAGAAGCATCTCAGGAGTTGGGAATCTGTACAGTTAAGTCTTTGCAAATTTCTAAGTAAAAATCCCTTACTGCAACAAAGATTTGGAGGAAAGCCTAGCTCACTCTTATCTACCGAATACAAAAAACTCTCTCTGTGCCCCTTGTGACTATTGCAGGGGTTTCACTACACAGTTAATTGGAGAAGCAAACTCTTTCATTTGAAGATTGATGTTTACTCTTCAGAGATGCATTGGGTATTTTTGAATGCTCAGAAGAGCTGGTGATGAATTTGATTTCTGTGTAGCAAGAAATGTGATTCAAACTGATGTTGACAGCCAGGTTTTATGTGATTTGGAAAAAAAATAAAAACCAAAACCAGGTAAACTTCTGTTTTAAACCCAACGCTGCAAAGGTCTGACAACTTAAACATGGGAGAAGGCCTAACTCCCTGACATCTGCAGAGAGAGCCCTCAAGACAGTTACTTTATTCTCCTGTGGACATACTGGTTGTCCCCTGCAGCCAAGACAGAAATCTGCATTTGTTCATGGTTGGGGTAATTTTTGGCTGCTTTGGCAATTCAGAGGGATCAAGTAAAAGGCTTGTGGTCTGCAGTCAGGCTCCACTCACCACCTGACACTTCTGCGTGCCTGCAGCATGAGGCAATGCCACGGAGGGCTGCTAGAAAATCTTTTGTTTAATGCTCTTGAATATGACCTGGTTATGGCTCTGGCCATCCCCTCCCAAAAGGAAGACAGCAGAATTAGACTGGCACAGAAAAAACCACCTGTGATGATGACGAGTTGGCTCCTCGTGGCGCAAGACAAAACAGACTGTGGGAAAGAATTACCAGCAGGGAATCAGCTCAGGGATTTCTGCAGCCTTAAGCAATCAGAAAGGGGAGGCAAGTGGTTTTACACCCATGGAAATTGCAGAAGAACCAAAGGAAGGCAAGCAACATGTTTGGAGCAAGCACAGCTAAATAATTCTTCAAAAGGTATGTATAATTGCACGACAGAAATAATTGAACAGACCAGGAGTATCACTTGGTACAGAAAAGAAAGACACAAGCCAAGCAGAAAGCATCCATTAGAGGCTATGAAGCATGCAGGTACTTCAGCAAACAAATTCCTTGAGCCAGGGATTGCTGGAAGGTGGAGGTTTTCCACAAGGAAAGAGCCACTCAGTGCATGCTTCTGTATTATCACTGATTATTCATTACCAAGTACTGCAGGCAACTGAGTGTAACAAACTTGCAATTCAAATCTGAATTGGCCATTGTGAATTGCAGAGGAAAGGAAACCAAACACCACAAAGCAAACTAGAATACAGGACGGCGCTAAATCAGTGTCTCCCGGTAAACAAACAAAAACCCCCTTCAGTCTGTTCCTTAATGTGTTGATCATGCAGCAGAGTTTTCAGAAAATGCAAGCAGCGTATGAGCTCAGTTGGCGGCACAGAGCAAACACAATGTGATCTTCACATGGGTGGCGGTACCAAAGGATTGGGAATGAACTCACACCTACACAGCCCACAAAGCAATTCAAAGTGGCAGGTATGTAATAACAATGTAACACTGAGCCCAGCTTCAGGAAAGAAAACATTGCAGGCATGAGAGTTGTGTGAAAAAAAAAAAAAAAAGAGAGGCATTTTAGCGTCGTATTTTGCTTTATACTCTCAGCATTATGTATTTGAGCAAGTACAAGAAGCATACAAACCACCTGTTTTCCCTTTATACACATTACCAAAATTTACCATGCAAAGACAGGGCAAATATTAGTTGTCAGAGCACCAGAAAGCAAACCAAAACCACCCTCTCTCCAGCCCCTAGCCATCCTTATGGAAGTGGCCACAGCACATGCAGGAAAATTACCACCATCCCTCACTCTATAACAAAGGACAATGTCAAACCAGAAGTTTTGACCAGGCTTCAGGGAGAAGATGAATAGTATCTAAATAATTGAAAAACCGCTTTATTTGCTGTGTGGAACAAGCAACCCCCACCCTTTTAACAAGATTTATAGACAAAGCTGGAGTTTCATGGGTTTCAAGGGCACACCACAGAATAAAGACTTACAAAAATAAACACAAACCTTGTGATTATTCCTGGGAGCATGACAGCACTGCTACAGGTAAACCCTTGGAGGATCATTTACAGAAGACATATAGATTGGTTGCTGCCAGGTTTGATCCATGAACCCCACACGGGAGAATCCAGAATCCACTTGTGGTTCAAGTGTGCCAAGGCATTCTCACTGCCTGGGAGAGAAGCGTTAGTGAGTCCACGGGCAAAGGAGTCAAAGTGCTCTCCACACCACACATGGGCCTGGAGATGGACCCCAGGAGGATGAGGCATGGCAGGAACAGGGAGGGAGGCGGTGATGATGATGATGATGGAGAGGAAAATGGCAGCAATCACACTGAAAACATAATACAACTCAAATAGTCATAGCATACACAATTCATTCGTCTTTTCCTGCCTAAGCCTTTATGAGGATTAACAGCTCAAGATCATATGGCTTCTCCTTGGCTGTATAATATTTTACAGCTGCTTTACATGGTGGAAATAATATGCTCTGCTACTAAGGTTTGTGTTTTGTCAGGGATGAGAATTTCTTGATCTGTTCTTTCAGAATTCTGAGAGGGTGGGTTGCAGTGCTGTACTATTTGCTGACAGATATCTTGATTCTGGACATGTTTTAGAAGAGATGTGTAAAGTAAATTACTATTTTGAATCTGACTATTTTGTTAATAGCTGTTATACTGTTATTTAAATAACTCCCACTAGTTCCATTTTCACAAAAGCTCTTCCAGTACATTATGCAAATCTGCTTCAGTACAGTTTTCATGGGTCTTGAAATTTCCAGCTCTGTCATATTCAGCAGAGAAAAATTTTGCATAATGGTTTAAAAGTGATAATGATTTCTATTTCATTCTTATTTGTCTCATTAATGCTGCAGGATTATATCTATTGCAGCTTTATTTATAAGGATGGGTTCAAACTGTCCAGACTATTTTAAGGTTGCATCTGTAAGGAAAGTCTTTACTTCACCTAATTTGAAGTTTCTGAAATTGCTTTATTATAGGCTATGAAACCAGCACCCAGATCCGATTCCCCTGAAAATTACTGAGATTGTCACACACCCTGTGCTACGGAGGATCCCATTCTACACCACCATCTTCTCTCCCAAACACTGAATTGAGTTTTCAAGGGCCAGTGTATCCAGTGGTCTGGGAGCTACATGATATACTCTTAGACACACAGAATAGTTTGCTTACAGTGAAACCATACAAACTCCTAACATTTTTCCATGTAATTAACTTTGTCATAGTATCAATTATTTTCTGTGCTAGCTGCAAGTAATTTATCCATAAACAAAGCTGTTTTATCCATGGACTTTAATTTAGGCAATTGCATTTACATTTCTGATTCCAACCCTACGCTTGACTGTTTTCTGAGTTGTTTACAAGTCAGCTGCAATATCCCTGGGCACTTAATGTTCCCGAGATTACTGTGCTATATGCAATCATAATATGCATACATTTATGTAGCCAAATTTGGAAGTAAAAGGGCCTTTTAACTTCTCAGAGAGATGGCAGAACAGGTTGAAAGTTACAATGCTCTTACAGTACCACAGATTTCTGTGTTCTAGTTCTACCATCTCAACAAATAATCATCAGCCCAGCAGGCAACCACAGCTCAGGTTCAAATAACATGGATATGTTTGTCATAAGATATGGAAATGCAAATCTGCATTTTCTTCTGCCTTGTCTAGTAAATTATACAGCTTAAAACAACTTTAAGATATCTTTTGAAATATAAAACTAATTTATACATCATTATTATCTCTATTCCATGAGACATAAATGGGATAAGACATTCTGATCACATCACTGAAAAGTCAGTGAGGTATAAAGGCATTTTGTGAAAGGGGATTGATAACAAACTATCAGTGATTGAGATCCAGCCAGCAACATCTGAGCCCAGGCAGAAACAACAGCCCTGAGGCTGCAGTGCCTCCAGTCAAGTGGGGACGTTTTGGTTTGTCCTTCCTCCTGCAGCTGGGCATCCTGCGCTGTCTCCTGACAGCCTCTGCCTTGTTACATCGGGCTGCTTGGCACCAGGAATGCCAGCCCAGGGCCAGAGGTGCAGCGAGCCAAAGAGTCCTTAGTGAGAGCATTGAGACATGCTGCAGAGTGTAAAGACCATGCTCTGAGCTGCCCACAGATCACAGGGCTGGGGAGGGGAGGCAGTCCAGGGCAGCAGAAGCACAAACCTCACAAGAAAACATCCAAACTCTTCTCATGCTCCTTGCCAAATGGAACATCTTCCTTGAGCCACAGTATTTACCCTTCTAATTTACCCTTCTACTGAGGTTGAAGTGCCCTTTGGGCAAAATCTCTATAAGGAGTCTAAAACATCTAGAATTTCTCCTTGCCAGTGACAAACTGCTTCTCAGAGTGTTCTGCAGGATATAATTATACCAGGTAGATCTCTGTGGAGACACTTAACTTGTCAAAGGCGAGTTAGAGACTAGGCAAAATGAGAAATCTTTCCTCATCATTGCCAAGGCAGAACTGAATTTTTGCCTTCCAACTTATGCATACTTCAAATGAATAATAAGTATCATTTTAGCATTTTGGTGAAATGTGCAGCAAACATATAGACGGTATAAAATGAGCTTTATATTGGTTGGCTTTTTTGAATATTTGATCTATATACCACATCCTCCACTGAAAACATGTTAATTTAATCTCTGTTTTCTTGAGGGAATTGCACCAGGTACTGGCCATACAGGCTTTAAAAATTTGTGTCTTGTTCTTTTGGAACTTCTTATTCATAAATCAGATTAGCCTACACTAGATGGGAAATAAAGATCTTCAAAGATTGAGGAATACTTTATACTTAAAACAAAATTATCCTCCTACCCTTCTGTCAGGACACCCTCCTGCTCTAAGCATTGAGCTCTGATTAGCTACAGCCAGATTTCTCTTTTCACCCAGGGTGTTTAACACAGCCAAGCAGCTACTGGATTTCCCCCAGAGCTCCCAGAATGGCCCAGAGTGGGGATGCCAGCCCATACTCTGTTCATTCAGACACTGCAGCTGCACTGCAGATACAGATCCAGAGCCCTGGTAGGGGCCCACCAGACCGAAATAGAAAATGTCTGTTAATGGCACTTATTGAGAAAACGCTATCTTGGGCATATATGTTTTCATTTCTTGTCATCCTAAGAAGTAAGCAACGCCCCTTGATAAGCTGACTAATAACAGGTTGTGCTGAGAATCTATATATAAGGGAGAAATATACCTCAGAACAGACAGTTGTGAAATACTGCTTACTTATTTAAGAACAAATGGAAAACCCACACAACTATTTTGTTTCCCAGTTTTGTGGAAGCAGGAGGAACATTTTCAACAACTTCTTTTTGTATTCACAAGAGTATAAAGGTTGTAGAGACATTTCTTTGTGTCTTCCCCCTCCAGGCACACAATGATGATGATGACACCCCCTTGGCTGCAGAAGGGTCTGTGCACCAGGCACAGGAGCCACAGGAGACACAGACACAGACACTGCCACGGCAGGAGCGGGAACCAGGACATGGGCATCCCCAAGAGAGGATGAAGTGGCTCAAGCAGGCATAGGCATGTTCTTGCATTGCATATGCAATGCTCAAAGCATATCACTGGCTGCCAGAAGCCACTGAAGATATAGCTAGTAGATTTCCACTAATTTAAGACACCTGTCTTCAATAAAAATATCATGATCCACTTGGATTTTTCCCATTTACTGAAAATAGACAACCAAAACGTTGTCACCACGAGATCTCCTGCTGGGAGGCCTTGTCTGTGCACAGTGCCAGGGCTGTGGGCTGCTGGGGGTGGCACAGGTGTCCCTCTTGCCTGAACTTCAAGAAGGTAGGGTGGACTTACAGCTTACAGCTGCCACAGAAAAAAGAAATATGTCCACCAGAACTTACATAATTAAGATTTATAGAAATATGTAGGATTCTTTAAAAGGTGTATATTTTTAAAAAATTACTTTTTAAAAATATTTAAGCACACCAAAATATATTTTTCAGACTTCCTGAAAAAAATCTATACTTTGTTTCTATACCACATAGTAATAATTTAAAATTAGGAAAGGATATTGCCTAAGAAAGGAAGGTACTCTCTTAAAAAATAAGTTGTAAAGCTCATTTTGCTATCTACAGACCGAAGGCTTCATTTTTAATTTTTGTGTTTAATAAACCCAACTTGACATAATGTACTGCAGTTATCAAGTTTGTCAGCATTTTTGCAGAAGCTGAACCTTCTTCTGACAAATGCTGCCAGTCAATTAAATTAAAATAGAGAGCAGCACGATGAAGTCTGTTACTGCTCAGTCTTTAATAAACAGTTGTGTATTCCTGAGTCTCTCCCAGCTTTCTGACAGGGGTACTGATTCCACAGCACCCTTAGGTCCCTGCCTGATGCTGAGGCCACCAGCAAGGTGGTTCAGCTATCTCCATCCTGGGAACGAGGTGACCATAAATGCACTCCATGGCTTATCAAGAGATACCACCAAACCTTTTTTACATGTGCAACATAAATCTCCAGCTGTCAATTGTACCATCAACAGTAAAAAGAAAGACCTGACTTGCAGGAGGTTAAGGTACCTGGGCTCTTCTCAGCATCCTACTCTGGCAGAGCTGTATTTCTTGAACCAGCTGTGGAGGCAGGTCACAGCTTGCCAAGACCACTCAGCTCAGCAGAAACATGCACATGAGTGCAGGTTCCAGAACAGACAGCTTGCATCCTTCTGTGGAGTTATCTACCAACCCACTACACCATAAAAACACTTAAATATTAAAACACTGCTTATGTCGCAGAGCATTTAGAAGCCTTGTAAGAAATTACGTTAATAAACATGAAGCAGTTGATGCCTGAGAGGCAAGAAAGTGCCCAGGATGACACAAGCCTGCTCAGATCCTTGCCTTAAGGCACTGATCTTGGAAAGCAAAACATTTCAGCACAACACCAAAGAAAAATAAATGATCCCTCTTAGCTTTTCCCTTAATTTTTTTCAGGACACATCTTGCCTCTGTGTTCCTGCGCTTCAATGAACTCCCTTGGGTCAGCAGTGTGAGCTGTTGTGTCTTCAGTAACAGCACTCTCTGCCAGGAGAATGGGGAGGATTTTTGTACAGTGCAAGCAGCACAAGGGTCTCATTCTTTCCTTCCCAGAGATTTACAGAGGAGCTGCTTGACATTAGGAAGAGTGACTGCAACAGTCTTGGTGGACTGAGCAGGATGGAACATGCTCCCAGCAAGAGGCTGAGAGGAGACACCCAGAGGGAAAGTTCTCACAGACCCTGCAGTGACATTGCAAAAGGTTAAAATGAGATGACCAGGCTCTATCCATGAGATGACCAAGCTCTATCCACAGACAGGAGACCTTAACCTTGCAGCTGCAGATGGGGAGAGGCTGGGGCAGAGTAAGGAAGAAGAGGAGGGAAGGGGAAGACAAGCAGCACTCCCAGACAGCCACCTCTGCTTCTGTAGAGGCAACACAGCTGCTGCCCAGGCTGTGGCCAAGGGCCTCACCACCACTCATGCCTTTCCCCTTTGCAGGTGGGACTCTCAGGCAGCACCTACTGAGATTCAAGAAGACAGTCTAAAGCCATAATTCAGTTTCTTGCCAAAGTAAATACATGTCCTCTCCAGCAAGTGGATGACCTTTCCCTTGAACCACCATTTAGAGTTATGCCTGTGACAAGCAACAATCTTTTCCTATTTTTTTTCTGCTCACAATGATACAAAATAGAGTTGGACAAGCACAGAAACAAGAGGTTGTATAACACAGCTGCCCTGCAGTGATTTTTGTTATAATTTTTAAATCAATAAGTTCAGAAAGCAGAATAAGCACTGCAGCTACACCCACTGCCAGACACTGGCAATGTATAGGTACAGTAAATGACATTAATGAAAGAAGAATCCAATCAAAAAGCACTATAATGAGGTTTATCAAAGCACAGTGAAGCTTTTTTTTTTCCCTAGTCCGGAACAAAGAGCACCTCAAGGCTGATGCCTGGCTGACATTGCCAGATTAAGATCTCCATGATCAAAATAAGCCTCAATGGATAGATGAACAGAGAAATACAGGAGATGGAGGAGTTAGTGCCTCAGAGTGTGAAAAAAAGAAGACAAGGAGAGATTTAAACAGTTTCAAAGGATCAAAACCAGAGCCCAGAAGACAAATGAGGCCACAGCATGTTAAATGAGGCAAGTGAGTTTGGAAACATTTGTGTATTTAGCTTCCTAACTAGAGCTCAGCTCCCAGGCAGAAGTGTTAAACAACCACCTGATCAGAATTGGTAAGGAAACAGCATACAAGCTAAAACATGGAAGCTGCATTTAGATGCATGCAATAAAACTGTCAAGATTTTAGAAGTCCTGTTAGATAAACCAGATGCTTTTTGTCTAAATGCTAAGTGAGAATCAGTAAATCATATTTCCTTTTCAGGAAGTACTGGCAGTATTTCAAGATATATTTAACTAATCTCACAATGTGTGGTTTTTTTTCCTTCGTTAATCTTCTATGAAAAGGAACTATTAGGAAATCAAAATATTATGGCTAAGCCTTGCTAATTGCTCTTAGGCACAGAAAGGCAAAACCTCTCTCACCTCACATGTGAAGAAGGTGAGAAATATGAAGAACTTAGGAATATAAAACAACAGAAAATGAAAAAAAAAAGATTGGAACCCATTGCCTTCATGTTGTTCAATAGTGTTCTGTACATATATGTAGACATAGTTCAGATCCCAGTAAATTTGGGACTATTTACCACATTAGAGGTAGAACACATTTAAAACCTGTGTAAGTCTTTACACAAAACCCAAAGGCCTAGAAAAGGAAAAAGGCAGGAACATTGCTCACCCTCCTGCCCATGCAGGCTGGATGGAGGCACTGGATGGTGCCTGCCCTCCGAGCATATCCTGCTCCTGCCTGCTGCACGGGATGGGTGGCTCTGCACCAGCTGCATGGACCAGGCAGGGTCCTCTCCTTCAAACCCTGATCAATATTCAAGCCTAGCTGCTTCAGCACAGACCTCCAATGCTTCATTAAGTCAAAACTTCCACTTTCAGAATAGTTTAGGCACAAAATCCCCAACTTTCCAACAAAGTCAAAACTCAGAAATAGTCAATGTTTGGATTGGGAAATTCTTACACTTCACAAATTTTGTCAAAAATATGAATTCCCTCTAGAAAAATGCACAGCTGTGGTAAACTAACTCCAGAATTAACAGACTCAGTCTGGCTGTAAGATTAATGTCAGGTTTGTATTTTTATAGAAATATTTGAAAGCAACCACAAAGATTCATCTGGAGGTACCTAAAATCAGACAGAAATCCATCCAGTCCAGTTTCTTTCTTAGCAGTGATCATTACAGTGATCTCCTGCTGACCCAGTCCCACAGGTTTTCCAAGATAATTGGGTGCCCAGAAGATATATATTTAGAATATTGTTGTACTCCTAATTTATGTGAACAAAATAGAGAGTACCTTGACCTTCCAATACATTTATTCTGTAGTATACATTTATTCTACAGGGGAAAAAAAGGCTTGGAATTCAGTAAATTATTACAGTACATATATTCTGAAAACATAAAGCTTTCAATGATAATATGGTAGAAATTAGTCATTTCCTTCTATAAAATGGCATGTAACAAACAAGCAGAGAAAGGGTAGATATAGTGTCTTATGTATGAGAACTGACATCTTCATCTGTGCTGCAGCTACTGCATTTCATCTTTACAGAGTGCTGAGAAATCAAGAAGTTATATAACTTAGTGAAAAGCTGATAGGGCCAGTGACATTTTAAATCTCACTTTGAAAATCAGTTGCAAGATGTGAAAAGAAAAAAAAAACCTCTTCAGGAACCAAAATCTCCATCCCATAATACATCTGTATATATGTACACTTTAAAAGAAAAAAGAGCAATGAAACTTTGAAGAAAAAGGGAGTGTGGGAGGGAAGTGGAAGGACAGGCAGAGCAGAGAAGGAACAGAATAATGAAAGATCATTTCAAGACACTGCTATGAGGAAGCAAAAAGACAATTTATTTTGATGGCACCCTTTGTGATTCTGCTTATGCTAAATATTAAATAGGTAACATAGTATCAATTAACAACACGGAGCTTAACTGGAATTAGAAAGCCAAAAAATACCTACATACATAAAAAAGCACATGCTTTTTTAACCTGGAAACACAACACAGTCCTACTTGGATCAGTCTTTACTTTTCTAAGGGAAAATAGACCCATCAAAAGGATTTAAAGCTATCTGTGATTTTAAGCAGATTAGGAAAAGTCAACAGACCTAATTTATTTTCCAGTTGTCTCAGCAAGAAAAAACAAAAGACAATGATACTGACTCAGGACCCATAAAGGAATCTCTACAATCCACAAAAACTGATTTTTTTAATATTTATAATGATCACTCCCACTTTTTATCCATTCAAACATGGGTCATCACGATAAGATCTGGTAATTCTCATTTGATTCATATACAAGTGAAGTGAACTTTCAGAGAAGGAAAGCAAAAGAAGACATTTTCTGTAAAAGGGGTGTAGTGGGTGGAAAGGAGCCCATTCAAAATATGCCCAAAGCACATGAAAAGAGAATTCACTGAATGAATGCCGAATTAGAATTATGTTCTTGCTCATCCAGAAAGCAGCTACTGCAGATGTCCACCAGACCAAGGTCAGCACATTTTTAGGCACAGAACTACATCTGGGTCTAGTCCTGGGAGCAAAGGTGAGAGCAGCACAAGCACATGGAGACAAAAGACACCACTGCCCACACCCAGCAAAGGAAAACCTTGCACCAGGAGAATGCCAATAGTT
Source organism: Prinia subflava (assembly GCF_021018805.1). Classification (NCBI taxonomy): domain Eukaryota; kingdom Metazoa; phylum Chordata; class Aves; order Passeriformes; family Cisticolidae; genus Prinia; species Prinia subflava. The sequence goes on from NC_086247.1 coordinate 18,751,426, forward strand.
AAAACTCTTGCTTAATCATCAGCATCAGCAAACTACAAGCATTTTGATGAGCTGGTCTGTTACAAAATCAAGGCTGACTCTTGAGAGCAGCAAGCTGCCAGAACACAAACCTGCCCTACCTGCACAAAGCGTCCTCCAGGAAACAAAGAGCAGCTTATTTTGCCAATAAACTTTGTGTGATAAGGACAGCTGCCAGCTGAACTTGGCATCTGCTAAACTTGCTTTCACAAGAACATTTTTTCCTCCCAGAATTATATTTAGTATCTTTCAGAAACATAAATATAATGAAACTTTCACTGCATTTTGTTCAGCCATTGCAGGATCTCCCCCCCACTCAAACAGCAGCAGCAGAATTTTATTGACTGGAAAAATGCAGCAGGGTTGTAAGAGAATATTGTACTGCAGCAAATCACTGCTTCTGTAGGTTTTCTTCAGTGTAACTCTGATCTCCTAAATCTGCTACAGCACCAGTACAGATTTCTGTAAAACGCAGCTCCTAGCAGAGATTAATTAGGGGGAAAAAAAAAGGCCTGAGAACTTCTTAATCAAGCTCTATACCTACAATACCTAGGAAAAAGCCTAACCAAAAGCCCAAAGCAGAATTCCCAAATAGTTCCCGGTGCTATCTGATAGGATTTCTTTCTTTATCTCCTTCTTTTTAACCCAAATGCCTTTGCATTTTAAAGTACTCATACATTTTCTGCCAAACTGCCTTCCATGAAGCAATTAAATTTATAATTGAGATTTTCAAGTCATTACAAAGCAAATTCAGAGTCTTTTGGAATGATTGTAGGGAATGAGATGACACAAATCAATTTTATGCTAAGACACTTTTGAATGTATGCATTCAATATATATCACACAACCCCTCATAAGCCTGAGGAGCTGCTTCTTCCACAAAAAGCACTTCCAAGTTTTTCAGGGAAGGTATTTTCAAAGCTTTAAGATGAAGTTCTCAATTGTACTGTGAGTGAGCTCATCAGTCAAATATTAAGATTTTAAACTTTTACTGGAGGCTAGATTTGTAGACAGCCATGTTGGTCCAAAGAACATTTGCCTTTCTCCTCTCATTTTGTTCACTAGTGGAGCTAGATTGAATATTCTTTGAGAGTCATTCCCCCATTGATATCTTAGGGCTTCTGAAAAGAGAATGACAGGAATCACTTTATCTCTACCTCCTTACTGTTGACATTGTTGTTTATTCATTGGTGCTTCAGTTCACCACTCACACAGATAATTTAGTCACTCATCACTACTCAGAAAGTCATTGATAAAATTATGTTTCACTGGGAGTGACAAAGCTAAAAATTCAAGTTGCTGCTTCCAGGTTTTGTCAGAAACTCCAAAATTGCAAAAACAATATTCCTGCCTTTTACTGCCTTTTTCTTTTCATTATGACAGTAGATGTCTAAAATGTTTCCACACAAAGACAGTATTAATTCACTACACATTTTTACATCTCCATATCTTCACATCCATACAAATGGCACGTTATTCAGGGTGTGTAGGCTCAGTGGACAGTAAGAGCTGTCTTTCATCTGGATGACCCAGTAAAACCACAGCAAGTCTTCCCATGCTTATCTCTCTCCTGATTCCTCCTCATGCATCCATCAAGGAAACAGCACTAATCTGAAGACCCCTCCCATCTCAGCCTCCTTGTTTTCCTCCAATACTTCTCCATTCATATTGCTCCACTACCTCCATGATTTCAGGACTAAAGAAACACATAAGAAAAATGCAGATAAGAAAATTCATAGAACTGAGCTAAGCTACTTCTATTAATTATTTTCATATGGAATCCTCTCTGCCAGAGGTTTTTTTCTTTTTTTAAGAAGAAAAAAATAGGTGTAGGAATAATATAAGCAATCAGATTTTGGAAAGCTTCCAAGAGCAAAAATGTCAGGAAGCTAGTGCAGATGCAGTAACCTGTGCATTTCAATCAGGAATACAAACAATAGCTCAAAATCTATTCATCCCAGCTGTTCACAACACTGATAAGAAATCATTTCCTTTTTGTTTCTTAGGCCTTTATTTGAGCAAGTGTTGAAATGATCACCCTTGACAGAGATCTTCACTCAGGAAGGCAGGGCTCTATCACAAAAGGTATAGCCAAAAGACATGGGTCATCTCTGCCTTGTCATTTCAAGTTCTCTCCCTCTTGCTCTAGCAAACTGCTTTCCCACCCCAAAGGCCCATTCTGAGTGTTCCATGCCTTCTGCAGCCTCTCCCTCTCCCTCTCTCATTCCCTCTCCCTCTCCTTCTCCTTTCTTTCTTATTTTTTCTCTTGAGAGGCAATGCAAGCCCCTCAGCACAAGCAAGCCCAGGCTCTCCAGAGCCCCAGGGAGGCAAACACAGACACACAGCTACGTGCTACCTGCATGTAGCATCTTGCATGATCATGGCCTGTTTCTGGGCTTTTTTGGTTCCTGTTGTTTTCTTCCTCAAAAACGGCTTTAAAACAAAAGTACCCCCTTTGTTAATCTTATATTGTGGATGTGTCCTTATAAACCAACCGGAATTGTTTTACCCATTAACCTGCTTATGAGAAAATGAGAGAGCCTTAATACCAAAGCATGAAGTTGGAAGCACCTTTGTCAGGATGGTGCCAGCAGTCTTAAAGCAAAATGCCTTCTTCAGAAACTGTGGGCACTTTCCCATACCATATACCAAAAAGAAAAGCTGATTTTAAATATTCCTAATCTCAGCAAAACAAGACCTACATTAAGAAATGACAACAACATTCAAAAATCATTTCTCCATGGCATTTCTCGGATACCAGGAATGCTTGGCTAAAGCAGTTGATTTTCTAAGTGCCTTTCTCAGCCACCACTTGCCATGGCACTGACGTCAGCCTTTGCCAGGTCAGGGCCTGTCTGTCCTAATGAGAGTTTCTCTCTTGGCACTCCAGAGCTTTCGGTGCCTTCACAGCTGCTTCACTCAGGAGACTGCTTCATCAGTGCCATTATTTAAAATGCAATTTGTCTCTGATATTAATAAAGGAGAAGGTTGAATATTTCCTTCTTCAGATGCAAGTCTCTATTCCCTTTATCCTGTGACTCCAGAGGCCACATGATCATGGATGAAGACAGTTCCCTTCATCAAAACTATTAGGCTCATCAAGGAATCTCATCAAGAATTTGAGTTTTTTACCCCTAGATACTGTGGGGAGAAGGAAAGCTTCTGCTTCTCCCTACCTCTCATCCCGTCTCCTGTCCCTCCTACCAAATGTACCAGGGACAGACTGAAATGAAAACCCTTGGAGGCAGTTACCTTCCCTCATCACAAGCCATCTCACTTCTACTCCAGTGACTCATCCAGGGCAATCACATAAATAGGAATTCTCCAGGTTTTCTGCAAGTCACATTTTATTTTTCATGCTCTTCCTTTTCACCAGCAGTTGTTGAGTGTACTAGCTAGTTCTTAGAGCCATCCTGACACATGAGATGTGAGAATATAGCAAGCCACAAAATTTTATCAGAGAAAACAGGCTTGTGAAACTGCAGTTTTAAAGAAACTTTGCAAAAGGTTTTTGCCTAATAAACCCCATGAATCATGCTGTGCAGTTTTACAGAAGAAATGGGTTTTAATCCTGTTGGAAATTGGGGAACTGCAATATATCTCTTTTTCTGATTATAGGAAGGATAGAAACACTGAAGGTCATTTCTGAAAAGAGGAACACATCCCTTATTTCCCAGAAGAAAACCAGTTTGAGATATAAAAAACTTCTTGCACTGACATTAACTACAAATATGGCAGGGAAGATGAGCAACGCCAGGGCTGTTAGCAAGCATCTCTGAAGTTCAAAAAGCAAGCAGCTAAAAGTAACAATTGGAAACAGATAGGCAATATATTCCCATTTAGCTGTCATTTACAGGAAGAGTAAATATAAAAGGAAGAACTTAGTTATTTTCCCCATGAGATGATGAACCATTGACAACACCTAAACCTGTTACATTTAACTTCATATAACAGTGAGCCATCCTTGTGACAAGTGTCTTTTAAAACACAGCTTCATAAAAAAATAAAAAAGGCATTTATGTTTCTATTTGATTCCTGGCTCCTGTAATAAATTTAATGTTCCAAAGCCCATAGCAGTAAAATATACAGTAAAATCATAACAGTGATTATTTTAATTGCTTTGGCCTCTTAGTTGCATCTTGAAATAAAGGTTTCAGTTAGGAACATGCTGACTCCTAGTTTAAATTTTTGTTCTAGAAGTGGCATCTAAGGGACATATATTGTATTTCAACACTTTTAAAAGGTTGAATGCAAATTTAGGAACTGATATTAGCAATGACCTTAGGTTTCACCATTTGCCTTTGCCAAAGCAGCACTGATCGTTAAGATCACCTTCAAAACAAACCAAATCACATTATGTAGCCCATGGTGTTAACATCTAGGCTATTATAAAACATTAATAATGCAGTTTTGTTTTTCTGCAATGGTGCCTTTCTTCCTGTCCTTTCAAGGAGAATACATGGACAGCCTTACATGACACAGGCCCTGTCCATTGTTCTTCCTCACTTGTAAACTGTCAGATTAAATTTGTTCATCTTGAAATTTATGAAACAGAAGCATATAATTAGAAAGGCTCATTTCCTAAATTAAATGGTTAGCTAACATCCTTCTCTGTATTACATAAAGGACTTAAAAAGAAAAGATATCCAAATAAGAACTAACAATTAAAAAAATAAAAAAGAAGAAAATATTAGATCGCTCATGCTGCAGTTTTGTATTTCCTAAGAAGCTCTATGTACAGTACTGCTTGCATACCAAACCCTAAATTGCATGGTATGCTCTCTAGCAGAAAGGTTCCACTGCAATTTCTCTTGTTCCTTCATAACAAAAAAGGTACAGAGAGGTATGAGCACTAAGGCACATGCCCATAAATGAGAGATTACTGTTGGGCAGAAATTAATGTCTCGAAATGTGGACAGAAGAATGTCTATTCTCTGTAAGAGATTATTCATCTACTAATGAATGATTATCATGATATTATATGATACCTAATGATTCATCCACCGATTAATGCAGATACGCCAGAAAACTGATTAGGCAATGACACCTCTCCAGTAGTTCAGGCAATGCCTAAACTCAGCTTTCCACTTGAGAATTTACTGCATCACTGGTCAGAATCCTCCCCGCTGGAAAGCTGCAGGTTTATTTGTCCATGCTTGCCCCTAATACTCCACATCTCCACCAAGGGGTGAAACACCTTTCTTTGAAACATGCAGTGGATCCACCATGCTCAGTTCCAGATCTTCCAGCTTCAAGAACTTGTGTGCAAGGAAACTATGTAGCATTTTAAAGGCTAAGAAGCACAAATAAGCAAATAAGAGAAAAAACTATGTACTGTGATATTCATGGCATGGATGCCACAGTTAATTTTGTCTTAGCAACAGTTTTAGCATCAACCTTTTGGGAAAATGGGTGTACATATGTACCTACTCTGCTTTGAAAGGCAAAGCTTTATCAAATGTATTGGCTCAGTTAGTATTTTCCAAATTCAGTAGATAAAAACTGAAGTACCTTATTTCTTTCTCATTATGTACATTGACATGTTTCCTGTGCATTGAGGAGGAACATTTAGATTCAGACCACTGAAAAAGTACAAGTTGTCTCCCTGTTCTGTTCTCTGCAGCACAAATCTTTCTTTTCAGCAGTTTTCTCTGCTTTGAAAGGCAATGAAATCAGATTCTGAGCGGTAGAATGGAATTCCTATTTCAGGCCATGAATTGCACTATTCCTATTTAGAGGAACATCCTGTGTTCAAAAGCACTGAACAGCCAGAAACACCAATTGAAATCAATGCTAGTTAGTGCTCAGAACCAAAGCTAAGTAATACTTTTTTTTTTTTTTTCATTGAATGAAGAGTTTAATTTCAGCATCCTAAATGTTATTTCAGTATTAACATCCAAACTCATGGATTTGAGTTTGGTTCTGCTCACAGAGTAAATGCTTTTGCCTCCATCTTTATGAGACAGTTGCTAACACCTCCACCTGTGAGTGGAAAATCAATAATAATTGAAAATCAGTAACAAGCCAGTCAGAACATAGGAGGGCTACTGTGCCAAACCTCCTTGCTCTGCACATTTAGAACATCTTTCACTGCTGTTCATCTTTTGTGGTCAAATTCATCATCAAATGCAAGAAGAAAAAACTAAAGTCAAAACAGAAGCCACCAGCCATGCAAGGTGTAGGCAGCTAACTGGGACAGAGATCTGTTCTGGAAAGTGACACCCACAATTACAAAACCCACTGTCTTTCCTCTGACTGAAGCCTAATGGCTGATACGACCAATCTGAGGTTTTGGCATAAATATCTGACATTAAATAAGAATCCATTGACATGGAATGGGTGGTCTGTCTAATTAAGACAAATTGAAATGTGAGCCTAGGATGCAGAGACAGAGGCTGGCAACGTGGTACATGGACACACAGGTCCTGAGCTTTCCTGGGAACATCATATCCCTCCTCACTCCCCAACAAGCCACCTTTCAAACAAAGCTGGGTTGTGACAGGTCTATTTAATAATAAATCACCAGTACTGAGAAGCTCCCACCATCTCTGTACATCCATTTTCACAACGCTTGCATTTCCTGCCACTGTTCTTTAACCTTCTCTCTCCTCATGTTCACAGCTTCATATTTGACCCACAGCTTCCCAAAACACCACCAGCTCCTTAGAGTGTCCTCTGAAGCTTCGTGTCATGGAAACCACCCACAGCTGAATGATATCACCTCATACCCAAGCCTCGAGCCTGTCCACTCCATGGACACAGAGAGGAAGGACCTACAAAGTAATCCAAGCTGATCCTTTCATCAGAAATGTATTTCATTCCCAGTGCTCATTGCTTCCCCTCCACCCCCCCTTTGTCAATTGGAAGTGGTGTCTGTGCACACCAGAGGAACTGTTATCTGTACCTCCAGCTCTGCAGAACACCCATCTCAGAAAGAGCAAGGAATCAGGAGTCAGCCAAAAGGGAAACATGCATGACAATATGAAGGAGAATTCAGGTGCCATGAAATCCCTGGAGTTTCCACCACTGCTCCTAATGAAAGGCAGGAGTGATACTCTGCTAACCCTGCATCCTCAAAAGCCTCTGGGAAGAGAGTAAATATCATGAAGCTCCACTGGACGGTATATGTGGCCTTTCACTCTTGAATGGACAGGGATACCAAAAAATTATTCCTTCTACCTATGATTGTAGATATACATCTGATATTTATAAATAGTTTTTCTCTATTTACATGCTCATCCTCTTTCAGGAGAGGTATCCTAGATTAGCAAAGCTTGACTGGCAGTGGGTAAGGTCTAAATATACATTGTGACATATCTCTGCTGCTTTATTTTACAAACCCTTAGAGCAAAGGAAAAATGCAAGAATTAAAACAAAGCGTCACTACTTTTAATATCAACATATTTCTTTTTTTTTAAAGGTGATGGTAAAATAATTAGTCTTAAGCTACAGCAGCAAACTTACATCTTAAAAAAGCTCTTTAAGAAACCCTGACTTGCAGCAACAAAGAAAGGATCTAGGAAAAACCAGAAACTAACATCCTGATGTGGCAAAAAAAAAAAAAAAAAAAAAAAGTGTGCTTGTGAGCTCACTAGGGGCTCCTTTGGTGCAAGTAAAGGATGATGATGTGAAGACCAGTGTCACTCAGTTCAGGACACAATCTGTTTTGACATAACCTACATTAGGGCCAAATTCTTGTAACAGTGTGAAAAGAAGCAGAACCATTTTCCTGATGCAGCACTGCACTCATGAGGCTGAAACTGAGGCTTGCATTTCTGTAGGCACACAAAAAAGCAGCAGGTGACAGCAGTAGAGATTGTGGCACATTTTTTCCTGCTGCCATGACCTGCTCTGATCAAGGCTGGACTCTGCAGCCAGACAGAAATGTTCATTGCAACCTCATTAGTGCATTCTGCCAGGAATACGAGACTGATACATAACTGCAGGCAAATTAATGGACTGCAAGATTTTAAGCCCTATCTAAGCCCTGGTTAACATCCCTTTATTTATTCACCATATTGCTTGGAGAGAAGAATGAGAATCAGGCTCATTTCTGGTACCTGGTAGAGCTATACCAGCGAAATAAAGCTTGGCCAGAGGTAGGAATGAAAAATTAAAGTTTTGTCACTGTCATTGAATCTTGATAAAAGAACTGTCTATAACTTCAAATATAGGCTGTTCATGAATCTTCCATAGCAGAGAAGCAAACAAAGACAAGTAATAAAATATCTGCCTTTGCAAACTGAGGGATAAAATTATATAATAGCTGAGTAAAAATATGACCGTTCATGACAACCCCATGTATATTACACCCCTAAATATCTGGAAGAATTTTAAAGATTTTCACAATTCTACATTTAAACCAAATATTTGCATAGTAAGGATACATCCTTCTGTATGGGCAAACTTTGGTTTTCCTTTAGGCTGACTGGTCCATCCTGCCCTCCCTTGCACTCTACCAGGTCAGGCAGTTGATTATCTGATGGGTGCTGTGAATTCTCAGAGCAGTTAATACTTTACACCAAGGGACCACTAGACTTCCATACTCCATTGCAAGAACAAGCAGAAGCTACATGCCCTTGCATGTAAGGTTATGTGAAATTAATCCTTTCTATCTAGTATTTTTAATTGGGTATTCCACTAATTTTTTTCAATGTTTCTTCACTTTGAAGTTGCTCTTGATATTTTGCACAAGTTTTAAGTGATCACAGGTATTGTACTGGTGCTGAACAGAATAATTCATTTCGGCATCTGTACATTATCACTTTCCTTTGTCTCTATTTTATTTCTCCTACATATCCTATGCCTTATTTCTTCATAACTTTTGGCTTTGTTCTTCTCATTCTTACATCTCATTTATTTTATTGCATTATTTTTCGTTCCATTTTCCTTTCTCAGTAGACTGCCCAAAAAAGTTTGCAAGTATTTTAATTTTACAATGTCCTAACACTGTTTTAGGGATGCTTTAGAAAATAATGTCAACTGATGAAATTTTCTGTGAACCTCTGTTCTCTCTGAAGGAACATTTTTGTGCCCTGTCATCATAATGTTGCATAATCAGCAGTCAGAGATCATCATGTGGACATGGATGAATTCTGCCTGCATTGGCTGCACAGAGGACTCAGACTGACATTACAGGACTTGTCACATGTCTTTTCTGTGTGACAATCTAGAAGAATCTTGTAGGAATGCACTTTCCCAGAGAAATGGGGTATCAGTAATGTCAAATCTGAAACAGGTAAAAAAATACAATTGGAGAAGGCCCAGATAAAAGAAAGGGCTAGAATTTATTATATATGTAGACAAAGGTGGTTTTCTTCTCATTCTGTTGCATTACTATGGCAAAGCCCTTCTCTTCATGGCATGTTTTGACAGCTTGCCTCCCAATTTTCCCCATTCCAAACGAACCAGTAACACAAAGTAGAACTGGACCTGGCAGCCTGTTAGCGTGGCACCCAGGCAGAAACTTAAAATGTCAGCTGTATGCAGGAGTGGAGGGAGAAGTGGCTCTTCACAGAAGCATCTCTGTTGGAAAAGATTTAATAAAACACAGCAGAAGAGTAAGGAATGTCTTTGTCTACAGTCTAATTGGCTTAATTACACTACTGTAGGGCTGCTTGATTCTGCCACATCTATACGTCTTTTAAATACCTCCAGGGATGGTGACTCCATCTCCTCTGTGGGCAGCCTCTACCAATGTTTAGACAGCTTTTTCAATAAAGATTTTTTTCTTAATATCCAATCTAAAACTCCCCTGGTAAAGCTTGAGACTCATCTTACCACTTGTAACTTGGGAGAAGAGACCAACACCACCTGGCCACAGCCTCATCCCAAGGAGTTGTAGAGATCAATAACGTTCCCCCCCCCCAGCCTCCCTTCCCTCAGGCTCAACAACCCAAGCTCCCTCAGCTGCTCTTCCTCAGACTTGTGCCCCAGACCCTTTCCCCAGCTCCCTTGCCCTCCTCTGGACATGCTCTAGCACTTCTATGTCTTTGTTGAAGAAAGTGACCCAGTTCTGCACACAGCACACAAGGTGTGGCCTCACCAGTGCCCAGCACTGGGGACAGTCCCTGCCCTGCTCCTGCTGGCCACACCATTGCTGATCCAGACCAGGTGCCATTGGCCTTCTTGGCCACCTGGACACCCTCTGGCTCACGTCCAACCCCTGTTGCGAAGCCCTCCCAAATGAGTTAATGAAAAAGACTCTACTCACTGACAGCTTGCCATTGGAGAGACAGAAAATCATTGGAAAACCCCACATTTCTCATTTTTTAGAAGTTAACATCAAATACTTCCCATTTCCTTAAATAATAAAAGATGTGAGATCTGTTTTTGCTATATTTTTTACATTATTTTCATCATTCTAATGAAAACACAACAAATACTGCAGTAAAGTGATTAGTCTAGGAGAAAACATCCTACTTTAGTAAAAGCCACAGTAATCTTGACTTCAGTGAAAACTGTCCTATAGGTCCTTCCATCTCTTAAGGAGCTCTGAGAACTCTGAACATTTTAAAGGTTATAAATACCAAATATATAGATATACCTTCCTGCATCTAATATGAAGTAAGCAAGTAGACTGCATTAAAATACAATCTGTTTCCAAACGGGCACACAAAGGAAGATTCCATTCCAGAAATTCATAATAAAAGCAACACACAATGTGGCATATTCTCAAAACTGACCAAAGATCTTCATCTTCTGTCTATTTTTTAAAGATACTGGATAGAAAAAATGAGAATCTTAATTTTATTGATTTCTATTTATTCTCCAGCATTCATATCTTGAGAGTTACATTCAAATACTCCTCTCAATAAAAATGTCCGAGAAACAGACCTATTGTGGTATTTTTGCATTTCAAAATTCAGTTGATTTTGCACCAACAGCAATTCCCATTCTCTACAACACATCTGGGTTCTTCCAGAACCTATCATACCAGCTTAACAGTAACTTGAAACATATGGCTACTGTGAGAGAAAAATTAAGTGTAATATCTTGGTTTCCTTGTTATTTCATTCCTGGGAATCCAACAAATGGCAATATTCCATACTAGAGCATTATTTATTCTGAAAAACTCTCTCCTGCTTTTTGTAATTCTTAAGTTTTTTCTGTGGTCTTCAGCCTGGATCCTAACAAGTATCTGCTGGAAAGATAAAGAGAGCCTGAAGGAACCCTAAGTTCCTTCACATGGAGAGTGCATTTCACAAGGAGAAATTCATCACTGTAAAATAACATCCCTCCTTCAAAATTCTTTTAGATTTCTTGTCACAATTCACATACCATTAGACAGGTCTAACTGTGAGCAGGGATCAAATTTAGACCCAAACTTTAAATAAATTCTGTGCAAGTGAAAAATGGCTACCTGCACAGACACTGTTGGCAATTAAAGGTGACAAATTATCGCTGCAGAAAAAAGTAGCTTGAGGTCAAAATCTTATCACTGTAGAAAAAAATAATCATAGTTTTGCTTTTCAACAGAAAAAAATTTCTCATTTCTATGCCTATTCCTTGTCAAGACAGATGTTATTAAAACAAAAACAAAACCCCAAAACAAGCAAACAAAAAAACAACATACAATTCCAGCACAAATCTTCTAATTCTGTGACAATCAAATTGGGTATTTTCTTTTTCAGCCAGTGTCACTTTTTTCCGTTTTTTAAGAACAAAAGAGACCAAGCTGATTTCAAATGGAGAATCACTGGAAACACAGGATTTTGGGTGTCTCTTTTTCACTGAATGTCTGAAAAATAAGATACGGTGGGACACATGCCGGTATGCTGCATCAGTACATTATTTTGATTATGTTTAACATACTTGGAAACAGTAAAAAGTATTTATCAAGGAAATGCATCTTAATTGCAGATGTTACAGAGTTTCTAAAAGGTGTAAGGAAGATCAGTGTGGAAAAATCAAATGATGATTGACTTTTTGTAATGGCAGACAGTAACAAATACTGGGAAAATAAGTGTGAAGAACATAAAAGTATAGATTGCTGTGGTGGTTGATCCCACCTGGCAGCCAAGCAACCACCTAGCTGCTCATCTCTCCATTTCCAATGGGTCATGAGAGAAAATGAGAATAATGAGAAAGAGAAAACCTATAGGTAGAAATAAAAACACGGAAATCATGAACCAAGCACTATTGCAGGCAAAACAGCCTCACTTCAGTGACATTTAATTTATTAGGTATAAATATTTAATTAATGATTTATATAATGGGAAAGAAACAAAAGAGGAAAAAAACCCCTCTCTTTTCTCTGCCACAGCCTTATTCCAGACCACTCTCCTTGTCCTTTCCTGGTCCCCACTCATCATGTTACCACTGGGGGCTACATTCAGCCCCTTGGCTGATGGCCAGAGGATGAAGGGTCAGATCACAGCAGTTTTTCTCAGTCACTCTCTTTTTCACACTCTTCCACTGCTCCTTCCCTCTCATTTGTTTCTTCTGCTCCAGCACGGGCTCATCCATGTGCCACAGTTCCTCTGCTGTGGAGCACCTCCTCCTGCCTGGGCCGTGGTTGCTGTGTCCCCTTCCCTGGGTAGGTGCCTTGGGTTAGAAAATGTAACCAAAAATGTGTATTCTATTTCCATCTGTTGAAACCTGTTGGGGGATACTGTTCTTCTCTCCTCCTGCACCCATCCTCCTCTGAGGGACATCACCTGTGAATGGGCCATTTAAGGCCTCTCACATGACTGATAACATCACCTCATTCCATTGTGAGATGCTCCACTCAGTGGGAGGAGCCAACGCCTTTCCACCAGCATAAAACCTGCAATCCTAAACACTAATTCAACTGGTTTTCCACTGAATTCTTGGAGGAAGACCAGACCCATCTCACCAGCACTGGACCCTTTGTTCTACAGGATCATCTCTACTCCACAGAACATCCATTACTCCAGGAGGACTCATTTGGACTGCTTCCAACATCCTGACAGCAGGGTATCAGGTCGTATCTCTGACTCTGTCAGGATTTTCTAGGACTTTTGTTTGTTTGCTTGTTTGTTTTTTTGTACTACTGCATTTTTATTTTTCTTTTTTTTTTAATATTTCTAGTAAATAACTGTTATTCCTACTCCTGTACTTTTGCCTGAAAGCTCCTAATTGCAAAATTGTAATGATTTGGAGGGAGGGGAGTTTTTACATTCTCCATTCCAAGGGAAACTTCAGTTCTGCCTGACAGATACCTGTCTTTCCAAACCAAGACAGTAGGGGTGCCCCTTTTCCAGGCTGGTGGAACAGAGGTGCCCCCGGGATGGGCTCAGCTGAGCCCAGGCTGGCTCTGTGCAGGGCTGGGATCTGCTGAGCACAGGGCAGCCCAGCGTCTTCTCACACAGCCCATCCCAAAGCCACCCTCTGGCAAAACCCTGGCAGGGGCACCAATTACAACTGCTAATTGCCAGGAACAGACCAAAGATTTAAAGGATTTGGAAAAAGGCTTTTGTAAATAGAAAGCATGGAGAGTAGTTTTAAAACACATGCTGCATCCCAAAAAACTTGAAATATTTACCTTAGTAAAAACAATGAAATAGAAAGATATTACCATAAATAATAAAAATACTTAAATGAGAAAATTAAGTAGATCTTCAATATTTTAATAATTTGCAACCAATTGCTTATGTCTGGAGTAGTGAATTTCTCTGAAAGGACAATGAATCTGGAATTGCTCATTGTATTGATCTCTAACATGAGAAGGATCAGATATTTTTTCTGAAAATAAGATTTTTCTAAAAGCTTTTTTTTTAACTTCTTACATTTATAGGGATAAAATTTGTTACTTTTTCAAATTCTATCCTTAACACATTCCTATAAAGTTCTATTTCTTAGCTTTATACTTACTTTGTTTAATACATATTAGTAGCAGAAAAGAACCCTATAAACAAATGTAGTTGATGGCTTTGGACATCTGTTTCTCAAGATCTGTTTAGGAAAATGGTAAAGTTTGAGAAACTTTGTAAAACAAATAGTTTTTCCAGTCAGGTCTCCTTGACCCCCACCTCTATTCCAGTTTCATCTTGCAGCTTCTAGCTTCAGCTACAAGAGGAGTGAAATGCCTCACAAACCTGCAGGTATCTTAGTCTGCACATCCTGGGGTGGATTGGCCACAGACCTCTAGGCTCCACAGGGTACTTCTTTCAGAAGTGTGTTCCACTGGCCTCTTGTGGAGTTCAAAGCCATCTAAGCTCCTGCTGCACACATTTGTATACATGATTTGGTGGTGTATTAGAAAAGATCAAGAGATTTTGAAATTCTTCTTGATATTCATTGAAAGTAAAGCAAAGAGTAGTTGTGGGACACTTCTACTGCAACAATCTAATCTTCCAGTAAATCTGATACAGTCAGGCTGTACTCTGACAGTATTTGACATGAGTTACCAAAGGCATGAAAGCAACGGTGACAATGCTCCAGAGCACTGCCTGAAAACAGCAGTGGAAAAATTCAGGTATTAAACTAGAGCTATTTCATCTGGCAATAAAGCAAACTCCAGAGAATTTCAATGGCTGGGTGATTTACATTCTTATCCATTTCCAAATAGTTTCTCCCATAAAAATAAAGTCTTAAGAACATCACCGCTCCTTAACTTTCCCATACACAACTAAATCTAACAATTGATCTCAAGCCAAAACTACATCAGAACATAAATCTGGAACACATTCTGGATATCAATCAGGACTCTTTTGGACACAGCAAATCCCTACACCCAAAGTGTGCTTCAACAGTGCATGACTTTCTGCAGTTTCCCAAAGGCCAGAGCACCCCACAGCAGCTGCAGGAGACGAGCCAGAGGTAGGGGCAGATCTGACACCACCTGGCATGGCATATCCAACCAGACAAGGCAGGAAAGGCCTTCCAGGAGCTTTGAAGCTAACAGAGAGGTTCAAGGTCTGATCAGAGATGTGCTGGCAGAGACATACTGAGCATAAGCTGGCAGGATACAACACATGTTATAGCACATTCTCAGTTCTTTGTTGCTCTGAATCAGTGGCTCTACTTCTGCCTGGCTTGGCTAATAAAAAGGTATCAAACATTCAGAAAAATCCCTGCAGCACAGCTGTACTGAGCAGTGTGTCTGAGAACAACACCTGAACACCACTTCTCGCCCTGTGCAGCAATAGGCTCCTGGAGTTGGTTTCCTCACCCATTGTCAGTGACTCCAAAATTGAAGAGCAGCTGATATGAATGGAAAAGTTGTAAGTTCAAGAACAACTGGCATCAATGCTTCTTCCAGACAGGAAAATGACACCATGCAAGTACCACAGCACTAACCAACCTCAACTGTGGTGAAACAAACACATACAACGACAAACGTGTGTCTAGAGAGCTGAGTGGTACACTACATCAGCCAGGGTCAGGCAGATCTGCAAAATTCCACCTTCTTTCCACCAGTAACACCATCCTCCTTACCTTTCCTCAGCCAGGAGTTCAGCTTTAACACAGGTCCCAGCTGGGAGTGCAGCAAAATCACCAGCTCCTTCCTAAGGCCACATCAAACAACGAGCTCAGCCCAGCTCTACTTATTCAAGGAATGCACATCTTTGCTACAGCTGGTTTACACATATGTGTGCTGCAAACACCAGAGAACATAAAATATATCTAGAGCATACACTTACGCAGGCTTGGCTTTGCTGACGTAGAGGATGACAGCATAATTCTAAAAACATTTTCAGCTTCTCTTTGAAGAGAGATTTCCTTTCTCAGCTAGCACTATTTATTCAGTGCAGAAGAGTCACTGGGTTTAAAAACAGGATGAGTCATACTTGTTTAGATGTTTATAAGTTATGTGCAGTTACGGAAGATGTTTAGAAAAAAATGTCAGTAAAGTTTAAGTACTGTTCTTTGAAGGTGCAATGAAGTGATAGCTAATGTATTAATTTCTGAGAGCAGCTAGTTGAGCACTAAAATCAAAGTGACTTGGCTTTTTCTGTCATAATTTTATCAGTGTACACCTCTAGCTAACAAAGATCTTTTAAATATAAAACAGTTTTATAACAGTGTGCAGTGTTTAAACACATTGAAAACATGATATGGAGTGCCTTGACATTGCAGCCTCAAAAACAGCACCTCAGCACTGGCATTTTACAGCAAAGATATAAAACTATAGCTGATAGGACTGTAGGATCAATGTAATAATGCTCAAATAACCCAAAAGAGGTTTGTTTCTTCTCCTATCTGTATAATTAGAGTAGCACAATTTACCACACACACACGTGGTAAATATTATGAAATTATTATTATTATATATCATAAAATTATTATCACTAACAGCTTTGCTTTCTGTATTTAACTTGGATACTAACAGCAGAAGAAAGTTGTGTCATACCATCCTCTACCAGATGCTCTTGAACTGTGCTGCTCTGTACTCACGACAGTCCCAACAACCCACAGAAGGTAAGACAGACAGAGAAATAACTTTTTATGCCATATGGAACTGTTCATTTTACTCACTGTAGGGTTTCACTGAGTCCTACTCCACATCTTTGCCTATGCCCTAGAAAAGGAGGTAAAGCAAATCAAATGCATAGCACACCCCAAGCTAAATCTCCTCTTCTCTACCCTTCACAAAAGCTAAGACAAACTAATCAGAGAATAATTAGTTACAATTTGCACAATTTTGTCACCATAAGTAAAATAACTTTTTCTCAAGATTAAAGGGACTGAAAAGCACTATGCAGAACCTCTCCTGACTTTTTCTTCTCAGGGGAATTTTTGCAAAGCTTTCTTCCTCTACTTCATGCAAGGATCTGATTATATATTTTAATTTACTTTCTCTGTAATTAGTCTAAAAAGCTGGGTCATATGAATATTTAAGCTACTTTAATTTGAGCAAATCTTCTACAGGGATACACATTATATGAGTTAGAATTTGGGGCACTGAACTCAGTATGCCCACTAGTTTCAGAAGCACTGAACAGCCTTGGAGGATGGGCAACTGCAAATGAGACTCTGATTCTCTCCACCCCAAAGAAACCAAGAATTCATGCATTTGCTTAAATTTAAAAAAGGTCTGTAGAGCAAGTTCTCAGAATAGCAATCCATGTCATGCATAAGGATACAGTCAAATGCTCACCTATCAAGCAGAAGCAATGATTTAAAGGAATTGTACCTCTGCTGCTGAGATGTGATAATTCACCACAGCGCTCTCATAAACTGTGTTAAACTAATTTATCTTTTTCACCACTGAAACAGATCACAAACACTCATATCTTTCAGTAGAGGGACAGCAACATTTCAAACAACTTTGTCTCGTAAGGAAGCAATTTTCTAAGAGCAAGGCTTCCTGGCTGGGTACCAGCCTGGCTGGCAGCTGATAGACAGCTGTTACGTGGTGCCCACTGTACAAAGAGCTGAGTGCCTCCTTCCACTTCCACTTGGACTGTCTGCCCTACGAGTAAAGTAAAACTTTGCCAGATTGATGGGTTTTCTTAAATACCACTCCAGCAGTGAAGGCAGCAGAGGCCCTCATCATACTTAGGATCCAGAGACAGGGTCAAGAATTTAGTCAGGGACTTCCTCAGAGGTTTTAGGTTTCTTTTTTTCTCAAGAGTATTCCATTACTAAAGCAAGATGAGTGCTGTTAATATTCTAAAAGTTTACAATCTTCTGTTATTGTGTTTTAGTATGAGATAATTATATTACTGCTAATTTAATTAAATATTTTCCTGTATGATCCTGACCTCAAATATTGGTGATACATTTTTCCTTGATCACATTATGATGTCATCACATTTATCAGTGTAAAAAGTGGAACATGCTGTTTTATTGCATTGCTTTTTCTTCTTTAATAAAATACATTAATCTAAAACTGTATTAATGCACCATTTGATTTGGTATTTTAAAATTTTAATCTTTAAAAGATTATCAAAACCACATGTTCAAACATGCTGCAAATCTAGAATCCAATAGCAAGACTTCTTACCCCAAATTTCTCAACCTAATATTATTTCAAATTGAACTATTTATTCCACAAGTCTATTGACATCTGAAATCAAGGAATTTCAAATTAAGTGTCCATGTTAATAAATGGACACAACTCTGTCAGTACTATTGACAATTGTCAAAAGTAAAGGATTTGCAAATGGTGAATTGAGCTTAAGTCAGATGATGGCTGACTGAAAAAAACAATCTTAGAAAGACAAAAACAACAAAAAATTGCAGGAAGATTTTTGCACCTGTAATAGAAGAGAGAAAATTCCTTCCAACCCCTTACTACTAACAAAAATGTCAATGAATCTGGAGAGCTGACAAAATTTCCAAAATCCAAAATGAAATCTAGTTTAAAATGAAAACCTAACTTCAAAATGAAAATCTAAACCAGGACTTGCAGTATTTTACATTTAATGGGTGTTATATTTAACAGACTTTGCATTTCTGTTGATACCTACTTCTACCTTATGTGTAGCATTAATATGAACATAATATTGATACTGCTATTAAATTCTTTGCTTATAGTTGTATTTTCTGGAACTGTTTGTTAAGCAATATTACAGAGGAATATTTTTCCTTATCACCCAGCCATAAGATGAGCTATTTTTAGATTGGACAAATTATTAATTTACTGGAATACACCACATTATAGTCAGGCCTCCTATGATTAGGTCAGTTATCAGGACCTCCACTCATTCTCAGTGTAGGTTCCTTGTAAATTGTGACAGGTATTTTTCTTTCCATGCAAGAAGTCCAGTGGCATTGTCTTTTTGCTGTTACACATGGAGGGGGTTCATGCTCTGTAACAGATGTGGTGCAACTAATACCCACATTTCTGTTTCTTGGTACTTTACTAATATAATATTTATCAGATTTTATAAAGATCAACACTAGTCTACCATTTAGAAAGCCTCATCATCAGTAATGGTTATAAGGCAAACAAGAAATATCCCCACTTTACACTTACAACTGACACCCAAGACAGACTTAACATGAAAATGCAATTTGGGAAAGGCTTTGCTTGAGCCAGTTCCTGTCTGATGTCCAGACTACACAGGTCCAACCAAGCTTGGGCTCAGTGTGGGCTCTGTGCAAGCTTCAGAAGAGCAGCAGGAGCAGATCTGAGCAGCACAGCTGCAGATCATGGAATCATAGAACCATTCTGGTTGGCCTCTGAGTCCAGCTGTTTGTTACCCCAGCACTGCTGGGTCCACCACTAAACCATGTCCTTGAGTGCCACATTTAAATGTCTTTTAAGAATACCTCCAGCAATGGTGACTCCAAGCACTTCCCTGGGCAGCCTGCTCCAATGCTTGACAACTCTTCCTGTGAAAAAATTTTTCCAATATCCAAACTCTCCAGATGCAGCTTGAGACCATTTCCTTTTGTCTTATTGCTCGTTACTTGGGAGAAGAAACCAACCCCACCTTGCTACACCCTCCTTTCAGGTAGTTGTAGTCTCATAAGGTCTCTCCTGTCCCTCCTTTCTCCAGGCTAACCAACCCCAGTTTCCCCAGCTGCTCCTCATAAGGCTGGTGAATAAACAGGGCCTGCCCACAGCCACCTCTGCTCTGACAGGTTTTTAATATATAAGCAATATTTTTCTGTGGTGACCACATGATATGAGAGACACTCAATAGACAGAATGACAAGGCTTTTTTTAACATCACAGGCCTGTGATGTTGGGATGTAGGATTTGCAAAGATTTCTCTTGAAGACTGCATTCAGAGTTCAGGACAGGGAGTGTGCTGCTTTGCCAGCATCTCTTGAGCCATACCACTGATGATGGCACAGACGAATGACAGAGACATCCTAAATTAATAGAAATCACGGAAAAGAAATCTCTGGATATGCCAAGAGGTAAAACAATTGAGCAACCCTCCCCTTTTGTCTCAATCTTCAAATTGTTCAGGACAAGGTGTTTCCTTTCTACCCCCTCCTTCTGGACACTCAGGTAACTCTCAGTTACAGCTCCTTCAGAAAACAACTTCACCAGAATCTTTCTTGCACAGAGCTAGAAGTTCATCCTGTGTCTTGTTTGCTGAGGCACTTCTTCAGCCTGTGAAAGCACAGACAAGCAGATCAGTTTGCATATTTCTGTGTCTCTTTTCACAGACTGTCTCACACTAACATGCTCCTCACCATCTCAAGGCTATGCTGGCTATAAAAAGAGTTGTGAGCCACTGGCAGCAGGCAGCCAGTCCTGCAGTACATTCTGGCAACCATGAATCAGATGTGGCTTCAGAAAATGTGTGCCTGCTTTAAATCCTGGGCTTTGGAGAGCTCTGCATATCAGAGAGCACATGGAATAAGAGTTAATTAATTTCTCATTAAAAAATTTAATGACAAAACAGATAGTGCTCACTCTCCAAATACAGCTGGGAGTTTATCCTTGTCTCCAACCTGTAGTTTCCCTTCTGGTAACGTTCTGTGCTTGTTTCACACAGAAAAGTCTTTGGTAAAGTCAGCCTTGTTCACAAGGATAAATCCAGAAAATAAAGGAGAGGTCCAGCTCCTAAATGACTTTCATCTGCTTTATTTCACCCTCTGCTTGCCTGGCAGTTGAGTTCACACAGTCTGTTTCTCAGTTACCAGGTGGGGCTCGGGCTTTGGACAGTTTTACTGTTCTTGTAATGTGTTATTTAAGCACTTCATAGCAGTGGTGGCAAGAAACAGAGAAATAACTGGGCACAGTGTCGGAAGCTATGTCCTTTGAGTGTGCCACTGTCATTGGATGACAGTCAGGCCAGGGTGATGGAGGACACAGGAACAGCAACCACTGGACACAATTTAGGTCCTCCCTTTCAGCACTTCAGGGCTTGCATTACTTTGCATCTCAGCCTAAAAGTTCACCCATTTGCTGTGTTGCTTCTGTACAGGCTGTCTACATGGACATTGAGTCTTAACATTCCATGTTTAATATGCACTGTGACCCCTTTGAGAGATGTGTTTAGATTTTTTCATGACAAATGCAGAGGTTTGGGATTAGTCTAGAAACCTGCCTCAGTTTTACAAAGGCACTTGAAATTGTCCTCATACACAAACAAGGCATGCAGACAAAACACAGCAGAATTTGCCAACATTTCTTGGGCACTAACATATGGACTCCTACACTCAAAATAATCAATCTCTTACTATAAACTGGGCAAAATATAGGGAAAAAAGATACAGCTTTATCTGATTCTAGCTTTCCAGCTTTTCTTTTTGCAGCTAAATTCATTATTAAACGTAGTTAAAATAAAAAAAAAATGGAAGACATGAAAATTTTCATAGCCTATCACTGCAAAACTTCTACTAATGTAGATGTTCACCACACTAGTAAGAACTATAAATAAATATTTGTGTTCAAAACTTCTTTTACTCTAGTTATCTGAATGTGTATGAACAAAATACAAAAGCTATTCAGATATATAAACTAAGCAAAATTCTATAAAAATATAATTACATATAATATGCATACAGACTTTAAAGCACTAAAGAAGACAACACTGAACACCCAAGTACTTCTGAGCTCTTATCTCCCCCAGGGACTGATCCAAAACCTGCTGACCTTAAGCTCTGTTGAGCAGAGTTGATTTTAAGTGATCTGACCCAGAGAACTGCTTGGGTTAGATACTCTCTGACACTCCAAGGAAAATGTCCCATTGGAAATCAAAAGATTAAGAGCCATCTCACTTTTCTCTTGGCTCTGTTCTATAGTTGTACAACCAAAACTTTTGGCAGTTCTGTTTCAGAAATAATGTTATTTTTAAAATATTTCTTCAGACCTAGTATTTTTCTGTAATTTTGAAAAAAACCCCTCTAATTAAAAACAAGAAAAGAAATTGTACTTCAGAGGTGATATCAGTTTAAAACAGCAATATTTTCAGTGCCTCAAAAGAAGCGCAAAAATATGCCATGAAAACAATCCTTCAGAAGCACATTATGCTATTTTACATCTTAATACACTTTTCAGTACCAGCACTTCTCCTTCTCCCCACATTAAATCAGAGGCTAACTGGCCTTAGTAACTTTAAAAAAAGAAATTTCTTCAATTCACATGATATCTGGCACACGGTGAGTACTGGTAATTTCAAACACTTACAAGAATACATTTTACCTGCTTTACTGTTTGCTACTTTCTCTGCAGGATACAATTTTCAAAGAAAACACATTAAAATGTTTAGGAAGCAAGATGCTGAACAAAAGTAACTTACAGCATTATGAAACCACATAAAAATTATCAATCCTGATGTAAAAATATTACAGACAGCTACTGCAAATCTCCTTGAAATGATATCAAATCATTCTAAAAGATCTCTGCCTTATTTGATGGCAAATTAAACACAAAGCAACTACAGGTAAAAGCTCTTGGATTCTCCACATATACCCACAGCTCCTGAATACCAAGAATCCTGATTTTCATGCAAGTTTCATAACAGCACAGTCATACACCTTACTGACTGTGAGAGAAAGGGACATATGCACTTCACACAGTTCACTTGCAAACTGTTTAAATGCATTGACAGCTTCAACAGAATTGGTATTTCCAAGCATAAATGTTAAATATCACTCTTATTGGCAGTTTGTTATTCTACACATCCAACAGCATGCAATTAAGTATTAGCTTCTACATTTCTATCTTTGAGCAAGCTTGTGCAGCTGAGCAGTCACAACTCCAACAGCAGATTCCAGTCTTAGCCAGCAGGAGGTCAGTGTAAATCCCAGTGTCAGAGACCAAGCAGCAATCCTGTGTTCCAGCCCTCAATCAGTGCACAGGCTCATCAATATTGCATGGAGCCTCCCAGCTGCATGCAGAGCCTTGGAAAGGCAGCCAGGCACAGCTCAGCTGGGCAGGTATGTTTGCAATACCAGAGCAAGTGGGAATTTTTTTTCAGTTTTCCTTTTTGTTTTTGTTTTTGTTTTTGTTTTTGTTTTTGTTTTTGTTTTTGTTTTTGTTTTTGTTTTTGTTTTGTTTAAACATTGTTTCACTTTCCATTAAATACCCACCATACTGTAACACCAGCCTAAGAAACTCTTTTTCTCTTTGTCAATCCTATTCCCAAGAGTAGCCAAAAACTGAAACTTACACAGAGAACACAAGAACAATGGCAAACATACTATTCCTCTGTATTTATCCTGCTGAAAAATGGTACCTTAAGAACTTGCTGAATAGATCAAAGAGATGTTATCGGGACTACTGTGTTTGATCCTTTTTTTCAACCTACTTGTGCTTTTGGTCCCTGCAAGAGCCTGTGGCAATTTACTTCAGTCTAGGTGAAAAATAAGTTCCTCTGTTTCTGTCTCTGGCCTGGGCCACATTCCTGGGCCTGGGAATATGTTTAGTAGAAAGAACACCATTTTCTAAGACAAACACCACAATATATCAGTGTGCTGATCATACCCCAGACCCTCTCTCCTCCCCTTTTCAACACTGTGGCTGTCACCAGGATGTGATGACCCCATTCTGGAAGAGATCAGTCTCCTGTCAGCAGTACAGGAACATTTGCCCACCAAGCACTGCCAACCAAGGTTGTGGGGACACCCATCAGGGAGTAAGGAAGGGCACCAACATGTGAGATACTGCCCCTAAAATCCAGCAGCTGCAAGTTCTGTGTGGGGTACAGACTGGAACTGCTGCTGGACAGGAAAAGCTGTGACCCCTGGGGGTCTGGAGCATCCCTGCTGTTGCCTGCTTCCTTTGAGAGTTAGTGACTCCCTTTACTTTAGTTAAAGTCTGAGCCCAGACTGTGGTTATTGTATCACACACGGATTATTAAGAGTTTGACACAAACTGTAGCAGGTCCACCTAATGAAAAGCCCTAGAAAGCAAGAAAGCTGCACTAATTACTAATGCTGTTTAACTGAAGGCTATGATAATTGCTAAGGATACTCTGCAAGCTATGCTAAGAGTAGCTAAGCTGCACTAACTGCTAGAAAGAGTAGATAAGAATAACCTATGCTGATTGCTAAAAATTGAATGCAATAATAAGGCTCTAATAGTAATTACAACACTGTGGCCAAGGAGCCCTAAAAGAACCTGAATGTTGCTTGGCAAGAATTTCAAACCTGTGGACAGCTAAATGCTGTGTGGACATTACATGTGTCTGTGTACTCATATACATACATTAAAACCAGAGTCCCTGCATACTTTCTCCTTCAGTGGAGGTCATGCCAGACCTCTGAGGAGCTTTTATTCACTGCTCTGCCTGTTTCTGGTAAAAACTGATTAAACAAACAACAACAAAAAAACCCAACTAAAAATGCCAAAATTTTGCTATATACATCAAGCATCCATTCCCACTGGTAAGTACATGCTAAAGCAAATGTGAAAAACTGCTTGGAAGTTTTCCACACAAGTACAGACAGCTGAAGCTGGCCAAGCAGCTAAATTCAGGTTTGTTTCTTTGCTGAATTGCTGTTGTACTTAAAATGGGGGCGGGGGGGTGGGGGGGGGTGGGGGGGGTGCTAGGAACCAACCAAAAACAAACAAACAAACACACCAAAAACAAACACCCCAACAACAAAAGCCAACAAAAAACCCTGAAACAATTAATTTCATTTTATTTGTTATAATACTTCCACATGTGGTTTTCCCTATATATGGCAACAGTGCTAGGATATTCCTTATTCAAAGTAAGCATGATGAATTATAGAAATACAAATGAATTAAGTATTTTGAACCCAAAGATGCCTTGGGGGAGCATAATTTGAAATAAATAGGCTCATTTTAGTTGCATGCTAAAAACCATACCAGTTCCAGCACTGGTAATAATTATGCATTCTGGAGTCTGCAATGCTCAAGCAGAAGCCCAGGGCAGGCCTGTCTGCTGGTTAACAAACTACCACAGCTCAACTCACACAGTGTAAAAGTGACCAAAGGCTCACATTTTGTGCTTGAAAAGCCATTTCTGTCCCCATGGAACACAATTTGCCCTTTTCAGGGTACAGTATAGTGCTTTTCCTTGGGCCTCTAAATGCGTGCCCAAATTGCTTATTTCCCAAGAGATATTTGACATGTCAAAATCTTTTGTGAACTCTCAGGTTCCATCACCACCTTTCCCTTCTGCAATCACTAAGAAAGGTGGATCTGTCTTATTTTTAAGCCTAACTTAACATACAACCTCCCACTATATCTAAGTAGATGAGCCAAGGAGAACTTGAAAGCTTCACAGAGCATTCAGGATGGAGTCTGAGCCATATAGCAGTGACCTCATCCAGATTTTGGTTATTTGAGAAGGAGACAAAGACACCTGGGTCAGAAGAGTCTTCATTTGAGACAGAGAAGAGCTCAGAAGCAGCAGACAAGACCACTCAATCCAGAAACAGCCATAAGGCACAGTGTCAGATGTGCTAAATAATAATAATAACAATAATAACATTATTATTACTTTTATTATTATTATTATTATTATTAATGATAATAGCTAAAATCTGTACTGCTGGGCCCAACAAACTCTGTCGATTCCCTGCCAGACTTTGTTACTGCCCTATCCAAAAGAAAGATGTGCTGCAGACATGAATTTACAAAATTATTTTTCAAACAAACCAAGCACTTCTGGATAGAAGTGAGTTAAACAGTTCTATTCACATGTAAGGACGGACAATTTGCTAAAGAGGGGCCTCAAACCCTAGGACAGGCTCCATTTTGCTGCAGGGACAATATATCCCAAAATATGCCAAATGCAGGCATCTCTGGGCTTAAATTGCACTCTAGACCATTTGAGAAGTGTCAGCTGCTTAGACCTTGCAAAGGGATGCAAATTTATATGAAGTGATAGAATTAGCCCTCAAAAGATCATCCTGAAATTTGAGAAAATAAACCAGGGCACACAGAAAATGTCTTGCATGCAAAAATAAAAGTCCTCTATTCCTTCAAAACTGTCTTGAGGGAGAGGTGGTCCAGACTTTGGCCACTTGACAAAGTAATATTAGACCTTTTAAATCATATTCCTGTTTCTTTCATCACAGTTTTCTACTTTCTGGCTTGATAATACTTAATTCAAATAGTTCTGTTCAAGACACTAAAAAGAAAACTGGAAAGGTAAATAACCAATAGGAATGAGCAAGACACCAGCACTGCCTGAGGCACTTCTGCTGAGAGGCGACTAATTAGCTTAAAGATGCACAGATGAACTCAACAAGGGAAACACTAAGTCCCCCAGGTAAAAGATCTGGAAGATGTGAGATATTAAGAGGTCAGACCTATCATTTTAACAGCACAAATTCAAAGAAATAACACTTGAATCAACTATTCAGCAACAGAAAATCTTTCTAAAAATACTTGTCTGAACATTTAGTTTTAGCCTAAAATTACAGTCACACTGAGAATTCAATTATGTTAATATTATGGGACTTAGAAACTTCAGATTCGTTCATCTTTTGATTTTTGGAGGCAGAGTGGATCAAGAGGAAAGAAGTACAGAGCTACATCATCATCATTTTAAAACAAGTAAGCAAAAAAGTACAATCAAAAAAAATCAGAAAAACAAAAAACAAAACAGATTAAAAGAGGAATAAATAAGAAAAACATTGCAACCACTGTAAATTGAAAGAACAGAACAACTCATTCATTTCTAAAGGGCAGGAATTCTGAGGGGTGCACAGAACCTATCAGGGGCTTGGTACTGCAGACAAGTTTGCATGAATCATGCTTAGCTGCCCATGGAGCTTTATACTGTTGAAAGATTAAAAAGCTCCAACATATGTCAGGAAGACCTTGGAAGCAGAGAGCCCATCAGCTTCACATCATGGTCAGCCTTGTTGCTCTGTCTCCTCAAGTGTCACTGAGATCTGATTTTTCACCAGTCTAACATTTCTACCAGTTTCTAACATTTGTAGTGGCCCCCAGGACCTGCTCAGAAAAGCCCAAGGAAAACAAGAGAAGAGGGCCCTTCAGGCTGCTGCCAAGGGGCTGTAAGATGTGTAACAGCCCTGTACAAATCACTTCAGGCCTGCCAAAGCATATCCAGACAGCTTAACTTGCATGATCACCCTGTGCTCCCTGGTGCTCTTGTATTGCATACTATAATAGAAGTCACTGACACAAGCAGGGCACGCCACCCTTTCTTACACATTGAGTACAAAATCCTGCCAGATCAGGCATGACAGCTGCCTCCATCTGCTGGGAAGGGGCAATTTTATCACTGGAGGTTTTGTCTGTGCCCTTCTGCCTATTGACAGCAGTCTCAGGAGAAAAGGACATCACCAGCAGTGCTTGGCAGGGTTCTGCAGGGATACTGCCACGGCCACTTCTGACCAAGCAGGAGCTCTCCGGCCAAAGCAGCCACCAAGGATTACATGACCATGAAAAGGTTCAAGAGAAACAAGTTCACACTCCCTGAAAAAGGCTGAGGATGGCGATATCTGCATGTCTGTGGGGTCAGGGCTGCAGCCAGCGCTCCCTCTCACTCCTCCCAAAGCAGAGCACAAGTTAGAGGATACTGGGGGCAGTCACAGGAGCGTGGCTGCAGAAAGGCACGGATGCTCCTCCTGCACAGAAGCCCTGGGGGACCCACAGCTCCCTGAAATGTGGGTCAGCACATGCAGAAGGGGCCTAGTGGGCACCTCCTAGGCTGGGTATCCTTCCAAGAATGCTGCTGCAACACAGACCCTTCTGATTAATTTCAAGGTAGTATTAAAGGGCTTTGGGTGTAAAAGGTACCCCAGAGTATAACAACACCACAGACACCTACTCCCTGCAACACATTTTCATAATATTTTCATATTGTCTGCATGCTCTTATATGATGGTTGTGAAAGAAGATATTTTGCACTGATTTTGCTAAAGAATTGTGCCATTGGATTAATAGCAATAATATCAAAGTAATTAGCCTTGAATAGATTTTTACCACAAATTTGTTGATTAAAGTTGTTAGGGGATTAGACATGAGTTTAAGTCATTAAGGGAAAAAAATCTTAACGTGTGCTTAGAAAAAAGTTCAGGTAGAAAATTTCTTTAACTTCAGGAATGTTGGAAAAAATTGGGTCAGGCTGTTACTAAAGTAATTTTCTTTCCTTCATCATCTCAGCATCTTAAAAGGGTAAAAGATAAGGTATTGCTGGAGATAACATATGTTGGAAAGCCCCACATTCTTTGTAAATAGCATATAGTTTTACACTGTACAAGCACCTTTTGTACACAAATGTTTTTACTTTGGGGATTCACATCCTTATTGCGGTAACTAGTTTTAATTATTGTGTCATGTAGGGTTTTTGGGGTTTTTTATATTCTGGGAAGGACATCCGTGTATATTTCAGTCTCTGTGAATTTGTTCAAATGTTGGAAAAGAAAATCATAGTATCATTTAGACTGGAAAAGACCTTTAAGATCATCAAGTCCCACTGTAAACATAACACTGACAAATCCGTCACTAAACTATGTCCCCAAATCTCATATTTATATGTAGAGAGATATTCACAGCACTTGCCTCCTGATTGGCTTGACTTTACCTGTTTGAGGGTTATTTAATCTCTACTGATGAGAAGAGAGCCAAGGGAAGATTTGTCAGCAGAATGTGATGTGAATGAATACAACCCTGTGTGCCGAACACTGTGCAGTTCTCTGAATTCAGGCAGAGAGTTCATTTGAGCAGAAGCTGTGCATTGCGGATTAGGCTGCTTTTGTCAAAAATGCTCATAAAGCAGAACTGTCCTCAAATGGCAACAAATTTGAAAATAGGCCCTGTAGGGATATCAAATATCTGTATCTGAAGAAATAGCTAATGATATTGTTTATATTCTTCTTGATTTTAAGTCAAATATTTACCAAGGATTTTCCTTTACCAGAATGAAATATTGAGTAAAAAACTTTAAGGGTAGAGAAAGCTAGACAGGAATGGAAAACATCCATAATAAAACAAAACAGGAACCCCTTTAATAAAATTAGCAATCTAGAGCTCCTGTGCTATGTATGCTCTGTGCATCTGTATGCTGATATGCATATATGCCTATTTTCCTAATGCTCCACTGATTGTAGAGAAAGCATATGCAGGAAAACAAAAACCAAAAAGCAAATTGAGGACAATGGATGATCTTTTTTCAGTTTGACATCTTGAGTGTAACAGGATTTAGGGAAATAAATCCTGATTTTGATGCTACATGCAGTTTTCTGAACGGCATAATTTCTTCTAAATGCTCAGCTAAGTAACTAGAGCAGATACTTATTTTGTTTAATCCAGTTACAAATTACTGTTTAGGTTCCTGCAAGGATTGTAAGGCAAAATATTTCTGCACACTATAGCTAGAAGGAAAAAAAAAAAGCAACAACACAATATTAGTAACTGAGAAATCTCTTACATTTTTTTTCTTTGTGTAAAGCTGGAAGCATAAAACACAATAGTCTCTCATTGCACATCTTAGATCAAGTCAAACCAATGGCATGGGAATTGTTTGTCCAAAGTGACTGTGAGTTCCATTGCTTGATAAGCAAATCAGCTCTCATGCAGTGGCATAAGAAGTTGTGTTTTCACTGGACATGGTGCCAGATTTTAGGGATGTATTTATCAGTTCTTGATGCAAGCTAAACAATGGACCATGAAACATTGGAGCTTACTTACAACCAATGGGCCAAAGTCACAAAAAGGTTTCTAAAGGTGTCCCTATATGAACTATCAAAATAAACATAATAAGCACCAAGAAGAACACAGAGGTTTTGAGGGGTTTTAGTCATTCTGAAAAACTAAAATTGTTCAATGCTTGCATTGCAAACAAGGCCTAAAGTGCTGAGTCTGGTCTGTGGAGTACAAAAAGTGGTGCTAGAGATGTGTTTTTGTTTGACTTTTAAATCTTAGAGATCCACTGCAATTTTTTTGTTTTAAAATTTGGTCTCTTTGGCACCTGGTGTTTGTGTGTGGTGGGCCTAGGCTGTCTGTCAAGTGCCAGCCCTACTGCTCTCATTTCCCCTCCTCAGCAAGACAGAGGGAGAAAATAAGATGGAAATATCCATGGGTCAAGAAAAGAACAGGGAGATCACTCACCAATTACCATCACAGGCAAAACAGGCTTGACCTGAGGAAATTAATTTAATTTTTATTACAAATTAATGACAAAATAGGATGGTGACAAATAAAAAGCAAAACTAAAACCACCCCCATCAACCCTCTTCTTTCCCAGGCTCAACTTCACTCCTGATTCTTCCATTTCCTCCACTTTTCTTCCTCTTTTTAAAATATTTTACCCCAGAGGCAGCATCACCTTGGCAATGGGCTCAGCTGTGCCTTGCAGAGAGTCCTCAGAGAGGGCACCCCACAACCCTGACTGACACCCAGTACACACTGGTTGGTTGAAGACACATAAAACCCTGTTTCTTTCGATCTTATTTACAACTTTTAAGGAAGAACTGTAAAATCATGTTGATTCACCTCTCCCCTAAGTTACTTTCAGGTAACTGTAAGATACATCCAAAGATTTGCAGAGAGGTCTGTGAAACAGAAGTCACAAATCTGGGTCTGGCTCACCCACCCTTACAGCTTCCTTCGGTGCAAACATTGCATTTTTCAGAGAGGAGAAAACCCTTATAAGATGTCTGTGATAGAAAGTGGCAATTCAGAGGGAGGAAGGGGAAAGGCAGTGCCTCAGGAGAAGAAAGAGAAATATTTTTGCATTAGTAACATTCTACTTTCTGTCCAAGGAGGGATGAGCAAAAACATCCTGGATCATGGTTACTGAAACAGAGACTCTTCAGAGAGCAGGGATGTGAGGGCTGTAATATCACACCACGTGGATTTGTGTGGCTGAAAGCATAATTGCTGTCACTTTGTGAGGTTTATTAACAATACTGCAGTTTCACAGCAGGAGTTGTCCTCTGCAAGTCCCAAGTAAAAGCATCTGATAATCTTTCCAGGATATTCATCTTTCACTGGGCTCTCAAAGGACACTAAATAGTTTTCCATACAAGCTAGGAGTTTGGTCTGGGTTGCAAGGGACCTTCAATTCTCATCTGGTCAATATCCCTGTAATGAGATCAGGTTGCTCAGAGCCCTGTCAGACCTCACCTTGAATATTTCCAGGGATGGGGCACCTACCACCTCTCTGGGCACATGTAATAGTCTACTTCAATTTTCATAAAACGTTAATCACCTTCTATATTCAGAATAGCTTCAGGAAATGAATATATTTGCTCTCTAAGAAAAGAGAAAATGTAATTTTTTCACCCAATTACAAATATCTTCTATTAATTGCAACCTACAAAAATATTATTTCTTTTCAAGAGACCTATGATAATTAAACATTCCTTTGTGATATCCATGCTACATATTCAAAAATACAAAGTCGTTTTTTCCAGTTTCAAAGCAAACGGGTTTTTTTGCCCCACACCTTCCCAGCACTTATACAAATTTGTAGATAGTCCAGTCACATCCCAAGGTGTAAAAAGTCAAGAAATCAGTCTCTTCTCTGTGCTGCTCTGTCCTCCGTGGCACTACAAGGGCTGCTCGGAGCTGGAGCAGAGCGGGGCATCCTTTACAACCCAAAGCCAGGCATGCGGTGGTCAGAGACAGCAGCGAGGGCTGGGCTGGCTCAGCCTGGGGGCCGGGAAGCACCTATGGAACAAGTCACTGCTGCCTAGAGGAACTATTCATTTTACGTGCTGCTTCACTGCAGAGAGTCCCATAGCCGTGTGCAAGGATCCCAGCCCTGCAGGATTCCACCGCCCGCTGCGGTGGGAGAGGGCCCCAGCCCCTGGGGCACCCAGCGCAGCCCCGCGGTGCTGAGGCGGGGCTGCTGAAGCTCCGTGCGGCTCCGGGAGCATCCTGCACGGGAGGGCTGGATCGCCCTGGAGCACGAACTCCGCCGGGCTCGCAGCTCCCTTGGCTTCGGGCCGGGCCGGGGGGAGCAACGGTGCCACCCCTTCCCCTTCCCCTTCCCCTTCCCCTTCCCCTTCCCCTTCCCCTTCCCCTTCCCCTTCCCCTTCCCCTTCCCCTTCCCCTTCCCCTTCCCCTTCCCCTTCCCCTTCCCCTTCCCCTTCCCCTTCCCCTTCCCCTTCCCCTTCCCCGATCTTTCCTTGCCTTTGCCCCTTCCCTGCCCCTTCCCTGCCCCCTCCCTGCCCCTTCCGAGCCCCGGCCCCGGCGCAGAACGAACGCAGCGGTTCCAGCGGGCCCCGGGGCGCTGCCGGCGGGATCGGAGCCATCGGTGCCAACACCGGCACCGCGGGCTGCATCAGCCGAGGCCACAGCGTCTGGGTCCGCCTGTGCCCCACAGACAGGGGTAACATCACCTGGTAAAGTGTGCCCGATGTCACTCGGGGTTGGCTTTAGCCCTGAATGCCAAAATAAATTTTAGTTTGATACACAGAGTGCTCCATAGAGTGTGGAATGCTGTGGAATCCCCAGCACAGGGAGCACGTTGACCTGTTGGAGTGAGTCCAGAGGAGGCCTCCAAGATGATTACAGAAATGGAACACCTCTTGAAAGAAAGGCTGAGAGAACTGGAATTGTTCAGTATTGGTAAAGGTAAGGATTCAGGAAGCACCTAATTGCAGACTGCCAGTTCCTGAAAGGAGCCTACAAGAAAGTTGGACTTTTGACAAGGTCATAGCATCATAGAATCATAGAATCATAGAATGGGTCAGTTTGGATTGGAGTGACCTTAAAGATAATCAAGCTTTAACACCCTGCCATGGAGAGTTGGAACCCATCCTGAGCTGGGTGTATTATTCCAGGTGGGGTCTCATGAGAGATCTTGAGATCAACTTTTAAATAAGCTGATCAATATACTAAATAATATTTTTCATTTGTGTATCACCTGCTACTTTCAAACAAGCAGTGTGAAATATGTCACTACAACATTATTAAAGCAGCAGTGTACTTTTTAGTGGACAAGCTCTAACCTATTGGACCTATGTGCACCAATAGTGCTCCTGTGAGTACAGAAGTAATGTTTGCAGGGATGGAATTTTGACAGATATGTGCAACAGACTGCACATGCCAATGCATGTGATCCTCAAAAACATCACCAAGCACCAGCACTGTCCCAAGTGTTTTGTATCCCCTTCTCCCACGCTTTTTGGACTAAGCACAATGTTGTCAATTTGTTCTTTCATACACAGGTTCCTAGTCTGAGGAACAGAAGAGACAGACTTTATTAGCATCTATTGACAAATTAGAAAAAGGCAAATGATAAGGGCACATAGAGAAACAGTTGGCTTTTCTAGCTAACACTTTTAAGTTTGAATGGCACTTTTGTTCATGTTAGTTTTCAATGAGACATTTGGTTCCAGGCCAGTATTTTTTTATATCACCTAGCAGGCAGTGCTAGATGCATGCTTGTGTCAGAAGGCTGGGGGCTGCACTATATTTAAAAATATATATTTTAGGGAAATTTGTTCCTTTTTTCTTCTTTGTCTTAAGAGAAAAAAAGGAAACCAAATAGTTTGAATTAGTCTGTTCACTCTGAGACTTCTCTAAAAAGAGACTAGATCTTGTCAAAACTTGACAAAATGTTCTGGGTGTTTTTCACTGTTCTGTCTGTTGATATTTTTTTTCCCACCCCATGGAATTATGCTGTTCCACCAGGAGTACGTTTCCCAAGGATGTGCCAATTTCAATGGAAAGGTTTCTGTATGGCACATTTTTGTCACTTGTGGTCCATTTTTGTTACTTCTGAAAGATGCCAAATAATAAAAATAAAAAAGTCATTATAATCTGAAAGCAGGCATTTTCACACAAATTCATTCTTGATGTTGACATGAGGGGTTTGGATCTGTTCCAGCACAGAGCAGAAACACATGGCAAAATGAACTTGTCGTTATTCAGAAAGTTTAACTTGGAAATCACAGATCTCTGTCAGCATGGCACTTGTGTGGCTGGGCATCAACATAAACACCTCTTTATTTGCATGTACCATGCAAATTCTTGATGCAGATTCTTGATCTCCTTTTAGACCATATTAATTTAGAAACAAATATATGTACTAATTTGGAAACAAACATATATATTAACTTAGAAACAAACATATATAGACTTTCCTTCTGAGGCTTTTAGTTAAAAGGCTGTAGTTGTTCTGACAATTTCCCTGTGGCCCAGGCAACAGTTAAGAGTGATGCTCTAGAAATGCAGGCTGTATTTCATATTTCACCATAAACAGTGGATGTAGACTCTTGCATCTTGAGATCTATATCCAGACCCTGTGCCTGTGCTACACGAATGTGTCAGATTGAGGTATATGAAAAAACATCAGCTGCTGCCCTCCTCTCTCATGCCTCTGACAGTGGTGATTTCAGGCATTTTATTGTACTCATGCAGCATTGTTATTCCTACAAAAGCCCAGATTTCAGATGGAGATCACTGACTTGCCCAACCAATATATATATATCCCCAAGGATCTGTGATGCTGTGTTGAGCTGGTTACCATATGTCTCTTACAAGCATTTTGTGCTCAAAGGGTCTTCCCAAGGGAAAAAAGAAAAACAGATTCTTGCTGGTTACAGCCTTCTGTCACTGCCTGCCATGTGACACAGTGCATAGAAACAGTTTAATTACAAAAGCTTAGACTTAACCCAAATCTGAGAATTCATGGATAAAAGATGGACAAAGAGTCCTATGCCAACATAAAGATGCAGTGACCAGAAGTGGGGAAAAAAAAAGAGACCCAAGCCCAGCAGTGAAGGTTCAGCAGCTGGCTCCTAGAGCAAAGTGTTGCTTGGCACCTTGTCTTGCACATCAGAGAAATCCAACTAGTCCAAACAAATAGGAGATCTAGTTGGAAATGTATTTGGGCTACTCAAACTTGAGATGAGTGGTGTATTTTTTATCCACCACTCAAGTTTGCATATATTCTTTTCTTGTATTGGACTCTTGAGAGGAAAAGGAACTTCCCCTGATGAGAAATAGCCACAGTGGTAGGAGTTTCAGAAATATCCATGCACGCTTCCCATGCAGTAATATTTTGTTAATTGTTAATCCAGGACTTATAGGACCTATAATTTCTACTTTCCTTACCATATAGTTACAGGTTCAAGAAGCACAACAGATGGAAGAAACATGAAATAACTGTTTCTCACTAAATTCCCAATGCACCTGGTGTACTAGATTTATCCCACAGTACAACAGAAAACTGCTTACAGCAGCAATGTGAATTGGAAGGAGCTACTAAGGTGATGCCTGTTATCAACTCAAACAGAGATGATCCTATTAGGCTAATCATGAAAAGATTCAAGCAAATATATAATCAGTGCATGGAGGTGAGTTTCTCTAGGCTAAAAAATCCTCTAAAAGCTTTTTCCTATAAACAACTCTAGCTCTGCTCCTAATGTACATTTCCTTTCTACATGCTTTCCAAGGACTCATGTGGACAGAGAAGCCTGCAGCTTACATTCAAGATAACAAACAAATGGGAAATCAGTGCAACACAGCTAAAAATAAACAAATTCTCCCATTCTATTGTTGCTGCAGTGTTGTGTTATTCACATACAGAGTGGACTGGGAACCAGTTTGTCTCTAACCCCCTTCCTCTCCAAACAGGCCTTCCTTTGTCTTTCCTAGCAACCATTTAAGCACCACAAAGGCAGAAGATATATGAGCCTCCTGAATGCAAGGGTTTCCACTCCTGTTGCTGTGCTAGACCCCAGCCATCACCGGCAGAAAGCACCACAAGAGCCAGACCAACACTGGGCGTGCCAGGGCGTGGCAGGGTCGCTCTGTCTGCCCCCACACGTTACTGCAGGAACGCTTCCTCTGCTTAAAAGTGGTTGTCAGCTTTCAAGTGGTATTTATTTCTTCACTCAGAAAACAGTGCTGTGCTAATAACAGCTTAGAGATTTTTAATACAACACAGGAAAAGAAAAAAAAAACCAACGCCAAAACAAACTCAAACCCAGAAACAGAGCTAATGTAATCCACGACCTTTTTTACCATGAAGGGTACTGTGGAAACAAAAGCAAACATAAATATTTAGTATAACTATGGAATAATCTGTTTAGGTTCATATATTATTATAGGCATAAGTAGACATGTCCCTATTGAGAGAAGGGTATGTCTGAGATTCCCTGATAAGAATCACAGCAGTGCTGCATCTACTCCAAATTAGCAGCAAATTAACTAAGGATACAAGTGCTTTTCTTGCATTATTCCCATCCAGACAGCTCAGAAAGACTGAAATAAGATACATAAATACTAAAACATCAGTAGATTTTGCCTGAATGCAACCATAAGACCTGAGAAGAAGTAAGATTAGAAGAGAAGCTGGGAAAAGGATCCCTACTTTGCTCTGTGGCAGTGCACAGTAGGGAAGGAAGGAACTAATACCTAAAACAAGATATGAGTACTGTTCCTACTGCATTATTTGGCTTGTCAGGGCACCACAAAGAGATTTGTGGGCTGGAAGTCTTTTGCCTGTGTTGAGGGATGAAAGGAGAGAAGCGACAATCCCAAACTCTCTGACACTGTTCATGAGGAAGGTACCACAACAGTGAAAGCTTCCATATGTTTTCTAGATTCTTTCTTACTTGCAAGATTATCTAGTGCAAAATATTAACTTTTGGTGTTTTTTAATTCACTGATGAAGAGAGACTGGAATGAGTACTCAGTCTATCACACTGTACTGGGAACCACCTCCACAGGAGGAACAAATATTTGTCTAAACAGTCAGGAATTGCTGTCTGAATTCGAAGTAAGTTTGAATGTTTTACTAAACAAACATTGCTAGCTTTCCTTCATCTTCACTGTCAAGTTTGTTTTATATCCCCAAACTGAGTTTATAGCTTTATAAGAAAATCTTTCAGAAATAGGTAACAGTAAAAATAATTACAGAAAATTTGTCTTAGGGGAAAAAGATCAGTCTTAAAATTCAAACAAGACAACACATTAATATTTAGAGAAGGAATATGGAAAGAGGGGAAGGGACAAGGATTACACAAGGGAGAGACTGGATGCCAATATAATGATTAGCTCTGTCCTTCTGCAGAGCAGCAGCAGATGCTTCAGCCCTGCAGTTCTGCCGCTGGGAGAAGGCAGGAGAATCAGCAACTAGTAAGATGCTGCAATAATTTCATTTGCTTACATTTACATCCATCTGAGGACAAAACTGGCCAAAGAAAACTTAAAGACTGTTCCTTTTGATAGTATTTTCACGTCAGACTCGTAAATGTGTGGTGAAACCCATTTCCTTCCAGAACAGACTGGCAAAAGGACTGATGCAGCAACTTCTTTGCTATTCATAATGTTTCTGGCAAAAGACCACAGAAAAACTCGACATTAAACTGTTGTTTCACACAAAGGCATTTAGTCTAAGACTAATAACTTGCTCAGCTACTACAAGAGGATGCTATATTATTACTTCCCTTCCCTAATATGACTGTACAAAAAATATTGAACTGTTTCCAGCACATCATGTAATGGCAGACTCTAGCAGGCACACTATATTTTATTAATTATGTCTCCAGTTTTGAATAGAAGTTTTACAGTGGGAGACTCACTATTTGGATGCTGAACATCACCTGACATAATAAAACTGACTTTAAAAAAAGAGAAATAAACATATAAGGTGATAAAGTTATAAATCATTCAGAAAGGTGCTTGGCTTTAACTTTTGCCAAAATTGCTTGGAACTTATTTAGCTATCAGTGCAAAAAAATAGGTCCACAGAATAGTTCCCTAAACCATCAGTCTCAAATTTTCATTATCTGAGAATGAAAAAAATACACTTTTCAGGAAAAAAAAAAAAAAAAAAAAAAAAAAAAGTCAATGATTGAAACAATGGTTAGAATGTCCCTAAATAATATTTTTTTTTACAAAAAAAGAAAAAAATACCCCATTTGTTTCAGCATCTCTAAACTTTTCATCAAAATTTAGTTTAAATACAGATTTAATTTCTTCTGCTTTTCAAGTGGAAGTGTTACCAAACTAATATGTAATTAGTGTCTGTTCCTAAGCTCTCATTTAAGAGAATAAATAGAAGTTGATAAAATTTTATTTATAGTATTTCTCTTAAAAACTATTTTACTATTCAAATTGACCATAGTCAATGCAAAGCTTCTCTTGTTTTCAAAATATTCAAAGGTTATGGATGCCTGTTGACTATTAATTTTATGTGGTTTTAAAATTAGACTAAAACCACTCAACATTTTTGCCAATTTTTTTAGCACAATGTGACATCTGCAATATTTGCTGAATGAGGATTTGAGTCCCCACTCAGTTTCTGCAAATGCAATGAGTATTCTTCCTCCATTTCAAGGATTAATTTTGCAAATGACACTTTAGCACTCCAAGCACAATGGAACAAGTCAAAAATAAATCCTACAAGAGGCCAGTGCAGATGTGCAAGAAGCCAGGGCAGATGTGCACGAGTCTCAAATGCTTTTATTCCCCATGCTGACAGTCTTATCGTGTCCAATAAAAAAAGGCCATTGAGACCACCACACTGGTGACATTAAGCTTCTTCTCTGCCATCTGGGAGGGCATTCAGGTTTATGTAATGCAGCTATTTTACTTTCACCACAATTCTTTTGCATGGCTGGGCAATGCAGGCAGAAGGCAGAAGTGGTTGCCCACCCATACCTCAAAGCAGACCAGCCCTCTAGGAAGGATTTTGGGGGGTCAAAAAACCTCTCACAGAACTACAAGGATCACTAGGATTTCCTAGTGCTCCCAATATTTGGTTTAAGCATCATCCCATGTTGTTTCTTGTGCCAGTGCTTTAGCTATCCCTCCAAACCTTTCACCTCCAGAACAGATGCTGGAGCTAGCAGAGACTGTCACCACTGCTGGGGACACAAAATGAGCAGGATGCCTGCTCCAGCTCAGTGCCACACATGGGCAATAACTGCTGCTGAATTTGTGCACAAGCAGGTGGGGTTCCTCATCATTTTATACCTCTTTGGCATTTCACAGCTAGTGCAGACCTACACTGCACAACCACTGCAAAGGAAGCAACACCACCCGAGTCTGCAGGAGTCCCTCTGCAGCTGAGACACGTGCTCACACTTTCAAAGATATGTCTGGATGCGTTCCTTGGTTTGGTTTTGAACCCTTACTCACTGGATATAAAAGGTTGATTTGCTACTCCCATAATTTTCTATCTAGTTTTACAATATTCAGAAAGAATGCATTCAGAAGTTTCTAATGGGTTGGACACCTTCAAGCTCACTGTAGGAACTGGAGTGAGAGGAAGGGATTGCAGGCAGAGCTCAGAGCCAGGGCTCAGTACTATCGAAGATTGTTCAACAGCCAAAGGCAAAAACACCCCGAAGGTCAGAGACGTTCCCCTCTCCATTTCCTGCAAGCAGATGGTGGCAGAGTTTGGAATTAATGGCCCTGCAGCGCCCAGCTTGCACCAGCTCCCTGCAGAGACGATCAGCCTTTTCTGCTGACAGCCCGTGAGACAGCTCTCCATCCTCGTGGCAGGGTGTGTGCCCAGGGCCCGCCCTGCAAATAAAACCTGGGAACATGTATCACTGAATGGCATCAAGGGCTTCAGGAAAACCTGCCTTCTTGTTTACAGTAGATTTTGCTGTGCAATTCTGTGAAAGTTACTGACTCTTTTTTATTTGGTAATTTTACTAGAGAAATGTGCATATCAAATCAGTCCCCAAACAGTGTTTTGCTCCAATGAACAACACAAAACATTGGTTTTTGTAAAAGGCCATCCTCTGCTCTCCTACACACACTTAAAATTAACTGTACATGTCTATATTTAGATTCAAAAGCTAGCTCAAAATCTTCTCATTAAAATGTGATAGCATTTACTGCTACCTAAACATATCCTTATCACTCACAGAAAAATCAAGACCTCCAAGGTTTCTTTTTACTGTTGTCATCATAGTGATTACCAATAATTAGATGCAAGAAAAAACTAATTAATGCCAGTCAACAAGATATTTTGAAAAAATTTTGTCACTTCAGTGTTCTTTTTTGGTTCTCCAAGATAATGTGTTCCCAAGTAAGGTTGAAAGATTTTGACTGGGAAGGAGACAGCTTAAAGACAGACTTGGTTATCTGAAGCCGTGCCTGCCTTCTCAAAAAACCTGGGTCTGGTGTTAAGGTAAAAATAGTTTAATCTTTCTCTGTTCATATGTGATTGAATTAAAACACTACCAGATTAAAATGACATTTCTGATGATAACATTTTTTATTTCTACTTACTTCCTGAAAACTTTGAAGTAGAACAAAAGTAACCCTGCAGCTGACAAATAAGCCCCACAGTGCCAAATTAAAGGAGTTCAATCTACTGAGCTCATAAGGGAAGGATGAAAGGTGAATTGTTACTGAATTTAAATGATTATGTATGGAAAACACTTAGAAGAAAATTACTTTCCAGTCTTGAAAACAAATGCAAAGGATTCAACAGTTCTAACCAGAGCTTAGATGAACAAAATCTAGAAAGATTAAATTTCCAGACAGTAAGAGAAATTAAACTTTTGCCTATACTTGAGACAGGGAAAAGAAATTGGAAAGGTGCCAGTCCCCAAGCCTGGTGACTCTCATTATCTACAGTGGCAACACAACTGTCCTTTAGGTACAATGACATCAAAATCCAAAGTGAATACAAGGCTTATACTAAGGATTTCTTTTATTTTTTTTTTTTAGATTATCCCTCAGCAACAAATTTTCTATAAAAGAGTTTGTGTGTTTAACTGTTCATTTACTTCCATAGAAATTTTTGTAGGGAGAATATAGGAGGTGATAAGCAGTCCAGCTATAACGCTACCAAGAATCACATAAACTTTCATGATGTATGCCATAAAATTACACTTGGTTAACAACTCATGCAGACTCACTCCTATCACAAGGGATGTAATAGTGTTCTAGGTAGGTCAGAAGTAGTCATCCTAAGCTGACAGCAAAAAATAAGAGGCTGTGTTTTTGAAGGATTTTTTTTTCTTTTGAAAATGAAATGATTGAGATTACATGGAAATGTT
The DNA here is from genome assembly GCF_021018805.1 of Prinia subflava. NCBI lineage: Eukaryota > Metazoa > Chordata > Aves > Passeriformes > Cisticolidae > Prinia > Prinia subflava. The sequence continues at coordinate 18,792,196 of NC_086247.1, forward strand.
TAGTTGAAGTACTCCTAGTGTTTTAGGAAGATGGAGATCCATTGGTCTTAGGAGCCACCCATCTAGGTCACACAGCCCCCTCTTCTCTGCCACCCTCCTCTTACCTCCCATGTTCCTTGAGAACAAAACAATCTCTGCCAACAGTCTGCAGCATTATCTGAGCAGCTTCCCAGATCCTGCCCAGAACATTCACCTGACATTTAGGGAGTTTCTGTATTCTCCTCCACAAAAGAGCCTGATTTGTTCAACCAGTGGTACCTGCTCTGCTTTCATCAACAGAAGGATGCACTGAACACTGTGGGAATTAGGAGAGTCCAAAGAAAGGCTCCTGCACTCTCTGCTCCAGAAAATATTTTTAGTTAAAGAACAGTGAAGAGCAATGTGCAGAAATTCAGGACTTACCTGTGATCTAGCTCAAAGTCTCTCAGGTCTACACACAGAGAGTTCAGCTTTCCTGGATTTGTCACCTTTCAGCTGCTGCTTCTTCTGCATCATGCCTCTCCAGAGCCCACAGAATGCCCTATTTCATGGTGCTGCCACTACTTTGTACCCCCCACCTGACCTCCACTGCTGGCACGTTTTGGAAATAAAAGCCAGGAGAGGCAGCAGACTCTGAAAACAGGATAATATGCAAACTGCAGTGTCCAGTAGAGATGTAGTATAAAATATTTTTATAACTTTGTCTCCAGACAAAGACCACTGGAGAAAAATCCACATAGTACTCAGTTTTGGGGGTATTTTAGTTCCCTAAACACTACCATCTAAAAAAATGCAGTTACCAAGAAGTCTCAGCAACAGCAAAAACTACTTCTGAAATCATGGTTAAAACTGAGTATCCTTTGGGCTTGAAAAACAAAAACAACACTAAAAAAAATTAAAAATGTACTTTTCAAAACAATCCAGGCATCTACTCTGCATGTCAGTTGCAATCCCCTACTAATACATCAGAGCAGTCCTTTCTCCAGCACACAAGCCCAGCTCTCTTCAGGCCTCCTGACAGCTCTAATCCCAAGGGCTCTGGCCCACCAAAACTCAAATACTGGTAAAAGATCAAAGCCAGACCATGGAAACTCAGTACTGCTCATGAGGAACCTTGCATGTCCAACAGGACTATTTCACAGCCCTTTATGTAACAAAGTTCTGATTAGTAATATTAGAGAAACCAAAAAAAATCTAATTATAGTTATGATTTCTATGTCACAAATTATTTTTTATTTCGGATTATTTGTATCATTATTAGTCTGCTCATTTATTTCATATGTGACATTTAAATATGCTGTCTTAGCAAATAAAAGTAACTAGAAAATTAAAAACAGATCAAATACATCCTTTTAATTTTCCTTCTTCCTTTTATAATTTGTTTGAAGAACTCTTGGCTGAGCATCTCTGCAGATTTTCATAAAGTCCATTGCATAGTCTAATACAAGTTCTGTGAAGTACTTTTCTCTCATTTTCTAACCAACCGTTATAAAAACAAAAGAAGAAAAATGCCACAATACTCACATGCAATGAACAAGATAAACTCCCATCAAGAACTTGCAGCTTAATCTGGTTCTATAATTTCAGCTTTAACATACATCACGAATCCCTTCCCCTGAACTTCCAGAGGAAAAACAATCAGTATCTCAGTGGAAAGAAGAGGATGTGAAGTTTTAGGAGGTTGGTTTGTTTCTGGATTATTTTTAATGAAACCTTGGTTTATCAGAGTAAAGCAGGCATCAGCCTTGGCGGGATGGCTGCTGTTACTCCCTAGTAGCCCCTCCCCACAGAATCAGCTATCAAAGCTGTCTGAGAAGCTGTCAAAAGCTCTGTGCCATTCCTACTGGGAGTACAACTAAAAATACCAGCCCAAATTAGCAGTGTGCAAAGACAGTTCATCAAGCACCTTAACACCTTCCTGGCAGAACACATGTGGAGCTTCTACTCAAATTTTATTACTGTGTACCTGAACTGGGTATCTGTATTGAACCACAGCAGTTCAAACTATTTTAGGCTACTGCTGGGAAAACAAAAAACCAGCAAAACAACAGCAAAAGTACTAAAAGAAGCCTATTCCAAGAAGAGTTCCTCTCTCATATATCCATGGAATAGCTACTGTTGCCTTTTTCCTAACTTGAAAATGAAACTCAAGATAATTTTAGTAAGGTAATATAAAAGAGGATTTTAATTTGAAGACTTACAGGAGCAGTTATATAAAGATGGCCACAAAAGCCCACCCCCGCCAGGGGTGAATACATTCTTTTAGGTTTTAGGAAATCAGCATAATTGATAAAAAGCACCAATTAGGAGGACAAGTGGTGATGCAATTCCTCCCCAGGTCAAGCCCCTTCTCTGGAGCCTCCCTTCAGCACTTTGTACTTTCTCCATGAGAATGTATCTGGAAGGGTTGTTCTCAGCCTTGGTTCCCAGGAAGAGCTAACATAGCACCTAAGGAGCCCTGTGACTCCTGGAGCTTGGAGCTCTGGAATGTGTTTTGTCTTTCTGCTTAGGGAAAGGCCATGGAAAATTACTGGGAAAACTAGTCACTAATACAACAGGCTACAGAGCTACAAATATATGTGTGAAGAATACTGAGAACATATCAAAGGAAAAAAAAGGCAAAACCCAAATGGGCATCACTACAAGTAGCATATTGATGTGTTGCAATATGCACCTGCAATATCCTTCAAAAAAGGTGAGGTTTTGAGACACTAAGCTCTGCTGCATTGTCTTCAACTCCACAGACTCTTCCTATTGCCAATAGACACTACTGAAAACATAGACCACATGTAGTCATGAAACTACTATTTCCTTCTGCAGCTACAGTTGCTCCTGTATCATTGCTTGTTTTAACTTCCAAAATCCAAGTCTGCATTTATAACATGATTTTAATAACAGAAGCTGGTGCAGGTACCAGATTCCGAATTGCTCAGGACAGTTGATGGCTGATAATTTACAGTTATTAGTGACACTGTTTCACCTTACTAGTTAGTTGGCTTTGCTTTTTCCCCTGAGCCCATTTGTGTCAAAGCAACACCACACAGGAATGAGGATATTTGGGATTTTGCCAGTTCAGAGGATGCTGGTGTTTGGCTGGGGTAGGAGAAGGGAACAGCTATTCACTGTGCCTCTGACCACTGGGAGACAGGGGCAGCAAAGCCAGCACTGTCTGTCAACCTGCCACACATCTCACATCACTTTGGCAATATGAATTTACCTGACTGCTTTAACTGCCCTTTTTTTCTGGGTTGAGCAGGGTCAGCTCTGCATCCAACTTTACCTCTTCCCCTTCCACCTTTCATCAAATGGACACACATCTAGACCTCTAACTGTGATGCTTATCCATAAAATCCTTTTATTTCCTTTCATTGTTTTAATGGTGCTGTTCATCTCCTTGCCTGCAGGTAATGCCAATGTCATTTCAATGCCATTTTCAGTGCCAACCTTGATGTTGGAGGCTGAGCTATGCAGGTGGCTGAGCATCCCTATCCTCTTTTTTTCAGTACAACCAACAGCTTCATGGATTCACAGTGGAGAAGTGAGCAGCAGCAAATGCCCCATACACTAAATGCCACCTCCTCCAGCTGCACTGCTGCTGCTCCTCCTGCCAGTCAGCAGCCAGCACTCAGATGGAGACCACACAACCATTTAAAAAAATCAGATACAAGTATCAAAACCTCCAGCTCCCCTTCAAATATAAATGAATTCAACTCTTCACTGAATCACCTCTGAGGACTGTCTGGTTCTACACATTTCAGGATAGAAGATGGTGACTTCTATTTTGTGTCATTTTCTTCTCTTCATATCCTTCAGATCTTCTAGGTGGAGCTAACTTACATTCAAGAGAAATGAGGAAGGGGGTAATCACCATGCTTGTTCTCTGCTCTTTATTTCAAACTTTTGTGGAACATTGTCTCTTACAATACTCCTTAGATGAAGCTCTGACAAACTGCTTTGCTCACAGAGCCATGGGCTGCTGTGCTAGCAATGCCTCCAGCCCTCAGCACCAGCTCCTTCTCCTCTACTTGCAGGGTCTGCCCACTGAGGGAGGGTAAAACGACCTTTTTCCTTCTGCAGAGGCAGCACATCAGCTGCTGCTGTGCCTCTGCAGTGCAGGACACTGCCCCACATGGACTGCAAGGCTCCCAGCACCGTCTCTGCCATCACAGCAGCAGCTGCAGCACCAAACTGCTCATTCGTGTGGGAAACGCTGTACGTAAGCATTTCAGCTAATCAATCTTGGACTGATTTAGTTACAAATTTTCAGGTGTAAGTGATTCTAAATCCAGACTCTCTCAGTGCAGGTACCAGCACTACAGGCTTTGCTTTAGCTATGGCAGAAACGCTCATCAGGATGTGGTGGTATAGCTCGAGATTTTGGCACTCAGACAGACAGGGTGGAATGGTTACTGTTCTTAGCAGTCCATCAATAAGCTACAAGCTAATTTAAAGTGACATTTTTATAGTTCTTGCAGAAACAGGAAAATTAGCAGGTCAGCTTTTTAATAAAATATGATAGGGGGGTTTAATATGGCATTTTTTCTTTTTTATATTCTTATTAGAAATAATTAGAAATTTAATTAACAATTGATGACCAGACTCACTGATTAAGCCATTACTTTCCACATATAAAACAAGCTAAAAAAGGCCTAAGGCTAAAACAGTTCTTAAAAGTAAACTTACATTAAGGCAAAAATCCTATAGACAAGATTCTCAACTTGAGTTGAAGTTATCCTTCTTTGTAACAGAGTAGCATTGACTTCCACAAACACTTATGGCCTTATACTTCTGGGCAGAATGTTAGATCTCTTGCAGTCTAAGTTTCCTTGTGAGCATCTTCTACTCTCTGGTTAAAAAGGAACCACTAGAGTTAAAAATACTTCAAAGTATCTGACTTCATTCTGAAGTTCTGTCTTTATCAAGCAGTGAGAGCTGCCTCTCATTTGTTGTGTGTAAAAATCAGGATCTAAATAAACAAACAAACCTTCTTATTTGAGAAGAAATCTCATCAGCAACAGAACAATGGCTATACAACAACAACTCAAGTGACAATTTAATAAAATGCTATTAATTCTTCACTCAGTTACTAGTTTGCAGTAGTCTGGGATTGTTGAACTTCCTTCTAAAAGGAATATCAACCAAACAGCAAATATCATTGGAGAACAAAAAAAAAAAAGAAAGATTGTTATTTCTCTGTTATTCAGAATGAGAGGGAAGCTTCAGCAGACAGGAACAATTCATTGATGTTTGTATGTCATTTTGAGAAAATAAAGCTCATGCTTTGATCACAAGAATTACACCACTCACTCAAAAACTTGCCTGCAGTTAGGAACTTAAAATGTAATTTTTAATAACTGAAGTGCACAGAAGTGAGCTTGAGACTCTCAAGGCAAAGGAGAATAAATCAAGAAAGATATCAACAGCCAGCCCTCCTTAACCTCCATTCCTGGTACCATCAATCCACCCCAGATGGGTTACTGAGGTATCCTCCTGCATGGCTTTGTTAGCACAACCCAGGGTGTTTCAAGGGCAGATTATGCTCCCATTTTGGCTGTGGGTAGGGGATTTTAGGACATGGGGGGTCATGATCGGATGTGCAACGTGACGAGACCTCCACCAGCACAATTTCCACACCCACACAAAATCTGTCCCAGGCACCACAGTCATGGGGGATACTAATGGGAAGTAGGGAGAGCTCTCCTTTCAGTACAGAAAAATGTCTGACACCTGGCATGGACTATTATATGTGCCTCATCAATTTCCACTCAAAACCAAATTACTTCACCTCTTGATTAATTATCACAATGGCAGGAATACATCATAAAATACAACAAAAAAAGTTGAAGTGATCCTTGACTCCCCATAGGATATCTTCAGGAAAACTGGCCACAGAACTTATAGATATGCGTCAGAAGGGATCAGGTTCTGGTTTATAGTCTATTTTAGCTTTTTGTGCTTTTAAACTTTTACAGAGATGGAGAACACCAATAAATTATGACTCAGTAAATAAGCCAGCAACTTGTAATGTGGAGCCACTGAAATTCTAAAGTTCTGCACAGATGCCCCATTTCTTTCCCTAGGTCAGCAATTACTTATTCTGAGTGCAGGAATACCAACACTGGAAAAGGCATTAGGTGGCAACTTCTTTAGATTACAATATTATTTAAAGTCCAAAGCTAGCACTAGTCCTGAATAATATGTTACAATCAGTTACCTACCTCTTTTTTTTTTTTTTTTTTTCATTAACTTTAGGCCTGTAAAGCCTCTGATTTACACAGGCTAGGAAGATGACCAGAACCATTTTCTTCCATCTGTGTATTTTAACCTGGCAGGGAGACTCAACAGGCAATTACACTATAAAGTTAAAAAAAAAAAACAATTTTCATGCCAGTCTCTCTATATTTCTGTGAAGAAACATGAAAAATGGCCACTTGTAAGACAATTTCAAATACCAACTGTCAATTTACTTGCAAAACCAAACTAGCAACCCTTGTTTAATCTCACATTATGGATCCTGTTGCCTGGAACTCTAAGTGTTTGATCTGCCCATTCAAAGTTTGCTTTGCGTTTCATGACTTGGCTCAGACATATCAGTCTGCACTGTATCAGGCCTGCCACCTTCTAAGGGACAATAGTATATTAGTAACATCCATTTCCCTTCCTCCATTGATGCAAAGCTGTGGTTTGTCCCTTTGTGGTCTGTGGGATGATGTTGACTGTTCCCTAGAACATTTCTTGCAATGCCACCAGTAATTGAGGACATATTACCCAACTGTAAGTAGAAACTATATCATTCTGGAAAGTGGAGATGGAGCTGAGGACACTAACCATATTGATTTTTGTTGTGCTTATCTGTCTCTTTATATCTCTGAAAATCCCTAGTGTTTCTGATACTACTTTCTAAAAGTGCATTTTTTCTGTTTCCCACTGAAATAAATGTCAGCCGATGACAACTTAGTCTTTGTTGTTGCCACTTGGTAATTTAACTGCACTAAATAAGGAACAGAATCTGATTGCAAAATCTTTTTGCACTAGCTCTGTGATATCTTGAAATCTTTTTATTCTGTCTTACTAGATTGAAGATCAAAACCACAAATGGTAAACTCGTTACCAGCTTGTAGTTCAGCATTAACCACAAACTGTGACTCAGCAACTTTGCAAAGATGACAGGTAAGGCTTATATAAGAATCACAGATTTGGTAAACACAATTAACTGCTTAGATTTAAGGGGTTTGACAAGATTATCTCAGGGAAATATAAATAAATAGTCCGGCACATTATGCAGAATCACAGAATCATTTAGGTTGGAAAAGACATTTAAGATCAAGCAAACCCAAGCATTACCCACTACATACTATACTATTCCCAGCAATATAAACTAATTTCTACCTATTTTCTTGTACAAACCAACTTTTTTGTCCTGTGCTGCCAAGTCTTCTGTTTATTTTGGTCTATGCCTTTGGTGTACAAACCATCCATAGAGTTGGTTCAGTCTCCCTGTTCACTTCAAGATTAAATATCTCAGTTCTATTCTTCTATTATTTTAGCCCCTAAACCCATTTATACTGTATTTCCAGATACCCTTTAGAAATATTTTCATAAAGACTAAGAGAGCCATAGCACCTTAAAAGAGGAGTTATGCTGCCTCTGGTGGGTTTTTAACCATGTCCTCACCTCTTTCACAGGGCATGCTGGCTGCTCTGGAGGACTCTCATGGGGCCTCAGGTCAGTGAATGTGCTGCTGGGGGAACATGGTCTAAGATCAGCCCTAAGGGTAGGAAACAAGCTGCATCAATTCACCTTTAAAAGAATTTAATAACAAAATAACCATAAATCAGCAAAGAAAACATATGCACCTCAGCATTGTGGACTACCCTAACAGTTTATAGGAGCTGTTCTGGATCTTGAGTAGCTCTGAGAATTAGGCCCAATACATAAGCAAAGCAAATTTTTAATACCTATAGGAAACCAGAAGCCCCAAATGTTAATGTCTGCAAGTAAAACAGAAGATTCAATGGCTAAAAATTTAAATGGTTGCTAGTAAGCCACATGCCTTAAGACTTTATCAAGGCACTGTCAAATCAGGGAAAATCACGTTTGCATGAAGTTGTCACCCGTCACCTTAGATATTCATTTTTATTTATTGGAGCTTCATCTCTTGTGCAATGAGTGACTCAGGCTGCTCCAGGATCCAGCATCTTTCACAGTAATGGGTTCACTAAAGCTGTGGCACTGCTCTTGGCTTCTGCTCAGCAGTTGGCCTGAGGTTACAAACTGTACTGTTTATTGAGCCTCATTAAAACCACTGTCATGTGGAATCAGCTTAGCTTGGCTTTAAGAAAATGTAGAATTGCCTAAATGTGCAACTCTTTTTGAAGTCAGAATGCTAAGTTTGTACCATATTGCAGTGATTCTAATAATGATTCTAATCCTATTCCATGAGCAATAAGTGGTGATATGCGTTTGTTGGTTTAAAACCTGACTCTGCAAAGGTAATAATTATACTAAAATAATTTCAAGTCGGCTTGCAATTAATGTTGCAAAACAATATTGATCTAAGGAACAAAACTCAAATCCTAATCATGCAGGAGTTGCAAATGTATAGTATGTGTCCAATACTTTTGCCAAGAAACCAAAGAAGTATTTTAAATTTCATATTTAATGTTCAGTTTATCTAGGGCCTGGAATATTTATTGAGCTGTTACCTCACATCCTATAAAACAGTGACAAAGGGAGTTCTGCATGAGTGCTATTAAATATCCTCAATGTGCCATTACAACTGATAGCCTTTTTGTAAAACAAGATCTTAGCAGCTTGTGATATATTGTACAGTAATTGATATAACAAGCCTGTGATATATTATCACAGTGTTCCTGCTTCAGACGTGGGGCTGGCTTCTTGGAGATACTGAGGGGAAAAATCTCCCCCTAATATTCCATTAGAACTATTTTATTGGTCCGTCCAGAAAGGAAGTGTTTGAAAAGAAATATGACAGAAAGGAGTATTTAAGGAATCATTATAAAGATGGAACATGGTTAACAGTTTTAAAGGGGCAGAGGGACAGGTTTAATAAACCTTTCTAAACATTTTTGCTATCATTAATTGTGATAAAAAACAAAAGAGAAAGAATGAAGTTCAAGCTACAACAAAGAGATAATTCTGAGCAGTAACATCAATTAACAAAAAAATTATCCAGGCATTGAACTTGTTTCTGCTAACATCAGCAGCAAAATTCTTGGCAATTTTGTAAGATGACATCCAATGCAGGAAAATGAAAACCTCCTTATCAAACTAGATGCTGCAGTAATTTCCTCTGGGAATGAGGCTCTTTTTTTCTGAAGTTATTCCAAATATAAACTATATTTAAATGAGCTTTCACCTACACAGAGCATGGACTTCCCTTGCTTGTGTTACCCAAAACTAATCAGATCTGGGACTTAGCATCAACTTATGTAACTTACAGATGAAGGTCTAATCTCATGACCAGAAAGCCCATTGTTAACTCACTGGGCAATGCATGTGAAGGGAGAGTGGGGACCAGAAACAGGAATAAAGAGATATTTGGAATCCTTGGGGTATTGCCACTGGGAAGCATTACCATATTCTCATGGACCCAAATTATCTCCCTAACTTGTCAGTCCATCTTCTTCATATTCCTTCTTTGAATTCTCTTCACTTTATCAGTTTTCACATTCTTTCCTGTACCTTCCGGGGAATTGCTCCACACTATGAAACACATATGGAGAGAAGGCTACTAAACACATAAATCCACCAGGAAAAAAATCAGACATATGAATTTCATCTTGTATACAGAATACTTGTTTACTTCTACATTTTCATGTGATATTTTAAGTCCAGACATAAAATGGGAGGAAGGCTCTGAAAATTCTGTGCTCACAGGGAAAAATGTAGTTCTTTCCCTTTCCTTTTATTCTGAGTTACATTTTTTTTGTTACAAAGTGAATTTAAGATGCAATAGTGCACCAGGAATTAGCTCTTCCAATGTGACATTATCTTTATATTTAATCCAGTGTTTTTCTGACTGCTTAAATTTAATGCTATTATGGTTCTTAGCTGTAAATCATACTCTCAGGTAATCAGGGTTTGCAATCATGAAATAACCACATCAATTCAAGTATCCTTTTTCCAGATGAAAATCAGAACCCAGTAAAAGGAGTGAGTCCAGCATGACTTATTGTCCTCCACTAACCCAGCAGGCCAGAAAGAACTGTGAGAAAATTAATGTAAAACTCTTCAACATCACATTTGATATAATGATATCAATCTTGTCTTTCCCTTTTCCTGTTTGAAAAGTTATGCAAATTTCTTTTCATCTCTTTATCACTATGATCATTTCAAGTGAACAGTAATCTGATAGTCTGTTTTATAGCCTCTTTGGAATATTCTTAAAAGTCTAGGCTTTCTTTTTTTTGTTACTATATCAAAAGTGGTTATTATTAAACTCTAAAAGAGAGTTTAAAAGTCAGTAATTTTAATGAAGGAAATCAAGAAAATTGTAACAATCCCACTCCACCTCATGGTGACACATAAAAGCAACACATTAAAAAGAATTGGCAAGTTTAAGAGCAAAGAGATGATGGAGATGGCTGGGCAGGAAGCCGTAATAAAGCAACACTTCAGCACTGAAAACCTCAACTCTGCTTTCATTAGCCCAATGAAGCAAACATTTAACTATTGTTTAACAACAAAATACAAATAATCAGGAAAAAATCCCAAACTCTCATATTAGATGAAGTAGGCCTATGCTGAAATAAAAAGGACACCGTCTTTATGACCCAAGAAAAACAAAAACAAAATTAAAGACGCAAAAATAGCAACACATATTTTCATCTAGGGAGTAGATTTTCATTCAGTTGTACTTAAACACCTCACACAGAAGTATGAATTTTTATGTTTGGTTGTGGTCCATTATTATGGCAGATGAAATGCCAGCTAATGTGACTCATTAGACTTTCATCTAATAAGCTCTTCCTTCACTGCAGAAATGGGAGGTGGATGGAGTGGTAGGCTGTAACTATGATGTCTGCAGTCTCCTTTTTGCTTGGCCATGACTTCAGAAGTAATCTTGACAGATCATGATGTTTTTAGAATGGTATTTCACTTTCCGCCACCTTTTTCTAGCATGAGTTTTGTGATCCAGCCCCATCACATAACAAGAAATAAAGCACCCCCAAATCCAGTGTAAAAAACCACTGTGGGAACAGGGGTGCTATTACTGACAAGCAGCCAGCATCCATGAGCAAAACCCAAGGAAATCTTCTTCCAGACCTTTGTCAGCCAGAAGTTTCATTCCTTGATCAATAGGGAATTTTCCTGTAATCCTTAGAAAAAACATCACACTGGCTTCACAAAATCCTTAGTGTTGCTTTACTGCTGACTAATATTAAGGCATTTTTGAACTCCCTAGAAATTTTGTCTCTGTGACATCAGCTCCACAGGTTAATGAACTTTTTGTGTTAAAAAAACACACTTATTTTCAGTAGACATAAACCATCACCTTTCAAATTCTCTGAAATGGGGCCCTAAGTATGACTTAAAGCATAAAATGCATTAGGGCAAAGTGGATTTAGGTAGTCTTCCCTCTCTGATTTTCTTCCTTTTCAGTCACCTTCTTCATTCTGTGGTCCACTATTCAGTTTTCCTTTTTCTATTTTTACTTCAATTTTATTTTCTAAACTCAAATATTTAGAAGAAAACTAGAACTTAGTACTGTGATGTAAGACAACTGGAGTGTTTTCCCCATATTTTAAAAATTGCTATTTCTTGTGTCCTATGTTTTTCCTTAATCCTGAGTAAATTCATTTTTCTAGAGATGTCAAAATATTTGTATATATGTAACTTCTCTGTCCCTAATATTCATTCACTCTCCACTCTTTTCACCTCTTTTTTCTCGATTTCCTTTCTTTATTTATTCAGTCTTCTTCTGGGCCCTCATTTATTCACTGTAGCACAGTGAGGGGGCGGGGGAAAGCAAGCAGAATACTTATAATGAAATAGTTGTGCTTAGAAAAGGATAATACTAGAAAATTGTATGTCCATTTAATGACAAACAGATTCAGAAGAAATTATCACTGCAGGTCTGTGTGGCACTGAGGTATAAGATGCAGTTCTGGCTGAACAAAGCCCTCTTCTCCCGAAGAACCCCTGGGATAGGCATGGATAACAACAGTGCCCATTTTAAGTCCAGGATGCCCATGACAGCAAGCCATGCCATCCACATTACAGAAAACATCTGTAATTATTTTCACCTCATCTATCATGGTCTTTAGAAGCAAAAGACTCTGCACAAGCACAATGGGAAATAGATTTCTGAGCCCTACACTAGATTCAGTATGTTTACTAAATACTGAATTTAAAGTGGATATTAGATGGCTCTTTCTCCTCTATCTGCCAAACATTTAAAAAAAAATGATTGGGTAAAACTATCCATCCTGAAGAGCACATGTTGTAAATCCAGATTTTTGCATGGCAGAAAGCTGCCCTTCCTACATGAATGAAAAAACTGGAGGACATTATTTTACTCTTGAATGTACCCAGTAGTTTCTGTTGCAGCTAATGTGCTACTCACAGTGGTAACTGCTGCTCTTGGTAATTACCAGCTGTGGTCACTGGGTACTTCAGATAATGCTCCACATTTGTGTAACACCCCACACACCTCAGAATAAGTGCCATACTGTGTGGCACTCTCCCATGGCCTGGGCAGCACTACTGGGCTTTGGGCAGGACATTTAGCTACCCTGTACTTTGACACCTGCTCACAAAACAGAGCAGGCCACCGTGAGCAGCTGAGTGTGTCTACCTATTGTACCTATGATTCTCAATTCCTGAATCCTACAGATTCTTTCTGAAGCCAAATGTCATCTCTACTTCTTTACATCCAAAGTATACTCCTAGAGGACACCTCTCACCTCTCTGCTTTCCTGTCTACTGAAGCAACTATTTCACTACCATTATGTATAGAAAAAAAGGGACAGGGTGATGGTTTTTTAAAATAGCATATAAATATAACTCTATACTTCAGGAGGAAAGAAAATAGAAACACTGCACTGCACAAACATAAAAATAAACATAATTTTTTAAAGTTCCCAAATATCTGACAGTAGGAATGAGATTTTTACCTATATAATGTACTCTCTTATTTTTTCTTTTATTCTCAAATCCCTGCTTTTACTAAAATGCAATGTTTTAAATTAAAAGGCCTCAGCTTTTTCTCTTTCTTGGGAGACACACATACAGATTCCACTGGGGAGGGAAAAGTAATGCCTGAAACCAAGTGGCAGCAGACCTGTTCTGAAAGCTATTTCTGATCTTACTTTAGCTGAGAGGACCCAGCCGGCTCAAGGGGTTACATCTCCCATGTAGTGGCATGAGGGTACAGAGATCTCTCACAAGGAAGGGAAAAATGATGCTGCAAATACGTGCCTGAAATTGCTGGAGATTAGTGAGGCTGCAATATTGCTAGAAGCCACAGGCCATCTGCCTTTACATACATAAACCTGAGAGATTTTCATAAAGAAGGTGCAGCATACATTGAAACCCTTTTGCAGGCATTACAAGGAAAGCCAATCGATCTTGACATGACACTAATGCCTCAAAACATGACTTCACCTGGAGATTCCTGCCCTACTGCCTCCAGCTAATGACACAAGCAGGAAGGACCACCGGAGGAATCCTAAATCAAAACACTAATTGAAAATGTGTTATATCCACAGGTCAAAGTCAGCTTTTTCCTCATGAAACACACACAAGACAGGCAAAAGTACAATTTACTTAAATCAATAAGTAGTAATACCTGCAGTGATTTACTGCAATAGTAGAACAACACGCACATTTAAAAGAAGAGAATCTCCTCATCTAGGTTACAAAGCTCTTTAAAATAGAGCCAGAACAGCATTCAGTTCCCTTTGGTTGCAGTGAATAGTTTGAAGGTTGAAATTACATTCTCTGCTGATCACTGGAAGACAGGGATAGGGACAGACTATTGAAAAATTTCAGTGTCCTTTTGGCTGCCTTCCAGTCTCATCTCCAAGTGGCTGCTATTCTATTTAATGTAACTGGAGTCTACCTTAGGATGAGTATCTTTCTTCCTGACAGTTTTTGTTCTTTTTCAAGGCAGGGGAACAGTCACAGACCAACAAAGGCTGCCTCTTGAAGCCTCAGCTGAAGGGCTCAGGAATGGAACAAACATGGCCAAAATGCTGCTGCATGAATGTCTTGCAAAAGGGTTTCTCTACACTTTCACTGAAAATGCAGAGGATATAATAACTGAGGTTTCGAGAATCCCAGAGACAGGAATGTTTTCCATTGAAAAGATTTTAAAACAGCAATGGGTTTTGAGGAAAATCTGTTCCACAGCTGCAAAACATGACCAGTCAGAAAAATATAGTCTTGCTAAGATTGTAAGCTGTAACTGATTCTTGTGGGAACAATGCAGGCATTTTTAATACATACACGTGCTAAACAGGCTAGTTGTATATAAGAGCTTCAGACTTAATCCAGAATTAAAATTCTGGATTCCAGAACAAACCCCAACCTGCTTAAAATGTCTTCAAGACCTTCACCCATAAAAGATTATATAAATTCTCTAAGTGGACAGCCCTGGGTTAATAGCTAATATAATTATACCCTGTTTGTACTGACCAGATAGCAAAGATGTGGCAGCACACAGGCACAACTCACACACATCAGTCCGTGTCTAACTACAGTGCCCTTGGGGCACTACACACACAAGGGCATGTTCCACCAGGTGATTGTTTTTCATGGCTACTGGTTCCAAAATTAGCCAAGCCCCAAACTGACCAATTTCTGCAGGTAGCGTTACAGGCTTCCCTGGCTTTCAGGCTTCACCAATTACCACTGCTCCTCATGGGCCTTCCTCCTGCTCTGCACTGCAGATATTCGTGCAGCACAGCGGCTCTGAGGCACACAATAAATTGGTACCTTCTGCTTGTTATACCTGCAAGAAGCAAAACACTAAGGAGTTTAGCAGATATTTATGCTCCTCAAAATAGCCAGGACTGATTCACATTTACCCTGACTCACATAAGTTATCACAATCACATTACTTTCAGCAAAAACATCAGTTAAAAGGAATTTGTGTCAGGGCCACAAGCAAAGAACTATTCCATTACAGCATGCCTGTGCTGGGAAGTTGTTAACATCTTCAGCAATTCCCTTAGGAAATGTCAACAGCAGCACCAGAAAAAAGCAAACATATTTGTTTGTCTAAATATTAAGAAGAGCCTGGAACAGTTTCTAAAATGTCAACAAGAAAACCACACTCCAAACCAGCATGATTTCTTTTTGTTGCAAACATAAATAGTTCTTATGTTAGTTTGGAAAGCAGTCAATGGGGAGTCAGCCTGGGTACCAAAGAAAAGCAGATATTCTTCTTCATAGTATGCAAGGAACATTTTAACCAGGCAAAATGAAAGCCTACTATGTCTCTCTAGGATAAGAAAAGTAAGCATGCAAATATCATGCTTTTAGAAAAAGAGGGAAGACTAAAGGATGGCTAATATTTGACAGCTGCTGTGTTACTGTTTCCTGTACACAGTGAAGGGTGAAGTATCTTGCACTTAACATATTGTTTATTTCTTTTACATTCTGCATAACACAGTCACAAGACTCTAGTATTAACAGCTGCATTAACAAAACCCACTTTCCAAATATACAACATTCTTAAGAAACCTTCCACATTTTATAATATGCTAATCATTATTCAGTATTTCAGTGTCCTCATTACATAATAGAAATGATATAATATCATTGTTATTATCTTTACTGTGTGATAATTAGCAGTGCTGCACTCATTGGTTGTAATCTTTTTTTGATTGCAAATAGACCCATATAAAATCAGCTGGAGCTTCATTCCCTCTGCCCCTCAGAAAAACATTCACCTGTGTATCAGATGCTGATCCCATCCATGCCATCTGGAGAGGAGAGAAAGGCTGCAGTGTTCAAACTGAGGTGTCAAGCATAACTAATATCCAGCAACAATAGGCCTGGATTTTACTCTTTCCATAGAATTTTAGTGAGTAGGAAATTGCTTTATGATATGGAAATAGAAACCAAGCCACAGTCAGGTACTGTCCTTTATTCAAAGCTTGTTTATTATCCTGCAAAACATCTGGAAGAGACAATCACCTGCAAGACTCTAGATAATTCCACATGGTTCTCTCTTCTCTAGCTAGCATGAGGCAAGCCCTTCTTGAGCTCTCCCTTCACTAAATCCTCTGTTAGCTACATCCAGCTCTCCACAGCCAGGTCTACCAGCCAAACCCTATCTAGCCCTGTTTAAGCCAAAATTTCTTTACCATGTCTCAGACTTCCTGGAAACTGCCAAGAGAGGACACAGGGCCTCCACCACAGGTTATGTGATAAACTACTTTTGTCACTGGTTTTTCCACTTGAGAGTCTGGGATATACAACATCATCTGATTCATTTATCATAAATAATTAACAAGACTCCTCCCAGTTCAATTGTTTGTTTGCTATTGCTCTACAAATAAGGACAGAACTTTAATAGACTATAAATGTGCACTTGTGCTTCAAATATTTTAGGAACTTGCTATATAAAAGTAAAAATAAAGTTCCCATTAACAATACAATACAACAGTTATTCTGTCACTGTAAGTTTCCATGCTTATCACATCTCAAATTATTTACAGGTTCTTTTCTTTATTCACTTTTCCTAACAAGCAGAAGGATATTTTTCACTGCTGAACACTTGAGCTGGAAGCTGAAAGTCAGGTTAGATGCTTACTCATCAATTAATAATTAGGATTTTACAGGTCAGGTTCTGCCCCAGTGTCAGCTATCAAGTTACTTTTCACTGCAGCCATGTTAAACAGAAACCCCCATCCATAGCCTGTACTGATAATCATAAATGTAACTACTTCTGTCCATGGGAGTTGATGGTTACCAGACAGAAAAAGGACAGGCTGGGAACAGAAATGAGCTCAGCTCTTCTGAATGTGTTCCAGTGAAAACAGACAAGAAATCCACTGACTACCCTCCCAGCTCTTAATGCCTTACCTTAAGCAGGAACAAAAGCCCACAGCCATGACTTTTGTGAACAGCAGACATGTGGCATAAAGACATAAAGCCAGTTCTATCTTTTTGTTTTGAAGAACTCCTCAATTTGACTTGGAGTTAAAAGTATTAAGAAAAAAATTCTAACTCAAAAAGGCAGGAATCAGAGAGCAATGAGGTCTCCAGCTGGTGCTCCTGTTCCTGATGAAAAGTGATTTGTGAGGAAAGAAAAGCTGAAACTGGGCATGCATATCAAGGGGATAGAAGGAATCCTACCTCCCCTGCCTCACACACTGATGCTGTGTCTCTTCTGGACCCTGCTGATAACATATGCTCCTGAGGCACCTTCTCTTATTATCACAGACAGTGCACACAAGCTATACCAGCCTTCTCTAGTATTCTTGATCTCCTATAAACACCACACGGTTCCACACATTTAATCTGCTTTATATCTTCAAAAGGAAGATATTATTTGGGGAATTTAAGGGAATGTACTTAATTCAAAAGAGGTTTAGGAGCATTCTTGCTTATAAGGTGTTTTGAGGATGAGTTATCTAATAAGAAAGGCCCATTAAATACAGTAAGATGATTCTCAACATATTTTGAATAGAGTAAGATGATTACTTTTTTTCCTCAGTTGTGCCCCTCAGATCTCTAATTCCCACTGGAACAGAGGGAATATGCCCAGGAAAAACCCTCTATTACTATTCCTACTTGTGACTACAACATGACTTGAAGTTCTGCTGCAAAGACATCTAGCAGCTGAGACAATTTGGTTCTGATGCAGAGCAGTCTCGTTTCCAGCCTATAATCTCTTTCTGCTAGTGATGTAAATATATTTTTCATATCAGTGAGTGAGTCTGGTGCCTAAAGATTACAGAGGGCGGGAAAAGAGCTTCCCACTCTCTTGACAATATTTTGACTCTGTGCATCTCTTTATATTTCTCTTTGTGCAACCAAAAAAAGGCCTGACAACAGGATTAGAGATACCTGTAAAGTCAAATACATCTGCTTTTGCAGAACTAGGGGCAAGATGTGAAGTTATAAAAATAGTGAAAAGGCTCCATTATCTGAAATCAAGTCTCCACTTAATCACATTTAATCTCTTTATCACCCATGTAACATGTTCCATTTTCTTTTTGGAAGGAGAGGCACTGGTCCCACTGGATATAGTCATTCTTTTTGAATTCTTTCAGGGCCCCGGGGAGACATGTGAAACATAAGGAGGAAAGCAACTCTGCTATTCAAAGAAAGAAGAGCACAAAAGATGCTCTCACTTTGTGAGAAGCTTTACTTAAAGGAGGACAGAAACCCAAAATGTCCAAGGAAGGACTACCAAGTAACAGGAGGGATAAGCAAAGGTGAGAGAGAGGCCTTTCATATCAAGGGATGTTGTGATGCCTTTTATCTCCAGTACTGGGGATACTGGACCCAGCATTTAAATACAACAACTGCTGCTGTACACTGGCAGCACTGCGAATCACTGGTTAGGTTGGGCATCAGCATAAAGCAAATATGAGAGGCTATCAACAGTGATACCTTTTCCACAGAGTTTCTTCTTCACCTGTATCATCAGAACATGTACTCAGGAACCAGCAGAGTTGTACTCAGGAATCAGCAGAACCAGTACACTTTACATCCCAGGGACTTTCTCTTTAGGAACACATCTGCTGGAGCCCATCAATATCCTGCAACACAACAACCTGCAGCCTCAAGTCTGATGAGTCTGGATGTGTGATGGACAGGCAGCTATGTAAGTCTGCACCAAAGCATTTGGGGAATATATACATATTTTTAAACATGACATTTTTATTGGGGTTTTCAGTTCACTTACTGGAGCTCAATTCAGTCAGTATGCCAACTGCATCCCAAGTACCACTACATTTTGGCCAGCAAGTCAGGCAGATCAGCAGATTTTTAAGGAACAGAGCATTAGCTCTGTAGTTAATGAAGTTCTGGGCCAAAAAATGTCCACTGTTAAGGGAAAGCTGTCCACGAGTAGCCTTGAGCAGGCTCTTCACCAAGGTCACAGTATGTTTGGTATGCACTTAGTTATGCTTTCCTGTGTGATCTACCAGTCTCAAAGCCAATGGGTTACGTTATCTTTATGACTTAGACTTGACTTAAATTAAGATCTATTTAGTTAATTTCCCAGCAACTCAAGACACATTCAGTCATTTACATCATCAGTATGTCCTGAAGTAGGGAACACAAGGTTTCAGAGCTGCTGGCTGAAGACCCAGACAGCTCTGGCTGACAGCAGAAAGAGTGTAGGCTGCAGCTGCTCCTCGTTCTAGAGTTACTACATTATGGGTAGACTTTGATGATCAAACTTCTGCCTTCTGTATTTCTGCTTATTGTACTTTGCCCATCTTGCTATATACCAAAGCTGGAAAAAGTCTATTTCTGTTCAGCCCACCAGCTATTGTTTCAAAAACAATCAAACAGTACCACATTGGTTAAGACTCTTATTTCAGCACATATAAACATGTTTTGTGACCTTTCCAAGGCCCTGTTTCTATAGAATTCAAATATATTACTAATTCTAAATATGAGAAAATTGCACCTTCCAGTAAGTCAACTAAGACTGCTAAAACATTACAGCATAAGTCCTGACTCCCAACATAGCAAGAATCATAACATTTCCAGTATGTTACCAGAATATTGGTTACATAGGCTTGTCTTTTCATTCTGATACGCTTCAGACAAGGCTGCTTGTTGCCCTAGAATGAGTACAAGGATAAAAGTGCAAAGGTTCAGGACACATTACAGTATATCCAAGATGCAGCACCAATACTCTCAATTCACAAGCATTGTTACATAAAATTGTTCAAAATTACAACACATAGTTGTAGAATCACAAAATAGTTTAGGTTTGAGGAGACCTTTAGCACTTACCTGCTCTAAAGTCTTGCCCAAAGCAAAGTCAGCTTTGAAGATAGGACTGACACTGAAGTCAGGACGAGAGAGAGCATTGTCCAGTTAACTCTTGTATGTCTCCAAGGAAGGACACAGCCAAGACAAGTCATTCTTTCCCTCAATTCAGCACTCACAAGATGGCACCAAAGTATTGGGCCCAGAACTTTGGGCTCCACAGTATGAGAAAGGCACTGACAAACTGGAGCCAGAAGAATTGGTTTCTCCATACAAAAGCAACAAAATCAAATAAAACCAGTACCAATTTTTGGCCAATCTAGTAGAGACCGTTGCCTTTTCTTGTCATTGGAAAATATTGCTAATATAAATTATTTAATTTAAATTAATATTTGCTATAAATTTAATAATTTCTATTTTTAAAAATAGGGCTTATTTTCCATTTCTGACAGTCAGTTTCTGGTTGTCTCATTTCAATTTTCTTTTTCTCTAGTAACTTAATATTCCAAACAGAGACACTGCACTTTAACCTGATGCTTCCAAACAAGCACACCTCTTGCCTTCCATATTTACTTTGACTCCCAAATCTTGACCAAATTTGTATATTTAGAGGTTCCTAGATACAGTTTTCAAGCATATGAATTTTTTTGAAAAACACCTTCAGCAAGGAGACATACAATTTGTTTCAGTGTCACAGTCTCCTTTCAAATATCAGAGAACTCCTACCATGAATAACTTGTACATATCTCAGGGGGATTTTCATAGATATTAGAGGAAACAAATCAGCCTTAAGCAATGTCCTTGTGAAACATACTGCATACCACATTTTTATTAATTTCTGTACAGCTTCAAATGTCAGCTTCATGGCATATGTAGTAGACGTGCAAAAGTACCTGCTTCTTTCTCAACACACTAACAGCTGCATGTATAAATAAACATCAGTTCTTATGGTTACCAGAGAGTCAACACAAAACACGTTTTCATTTGGGATGTTTTTTTAACCCCTGCTGTGAAGATAAACAAAATTGCATCACTGAAATGTCTACAAATAGACAGCGACAGAGCCGCGAGAGCTCCCCCGCGTGGGTCAGGATGGCCGAGCGGTCTAAGGCGCTGCGTTCAGGTCGCAGTCTCCCCTGGAGGCGTGGGTTCGAATCCCACTCCTGACAGCCCTGTTTTGGGATTGGAGCTTTTGGTTTTGCCTGCTTCCGAAAAAGGAGGCTGAGGGAAGGCTGCATCGCACCCCGCAGCTTCCCCAGGAGGGAAAGGGAAGGCGCTGCTCCCATCGTGCCGGTATCCGCTGACAGGAGGAGCGGGAATGGTTCAAGGCTCTGTCAGGAGAGGTTCAGATTGGACACCAGAAAGCCCTTCTTTACTGAGAAGGCAGTACAAAACTAGAACACGCTTCCCAGCGAGGTGGTCGGTGCCCCAAGCTGCCAATGATTAAGAGGCTTTTGGACAATCCACTTAAAAATTTGCTTCAACATTTGATCAGCCCTAAATTGGTCAGGCTCGGGTGATCACTACAGGTTCCTGCCAACTGAACTTTCTATTCTACTCTGTTCTATTCTAAGGTTTAAAAATGCTGTCTTAATTTAAAATGGAAAATCTAACTGTTTCAGCCTAAAGCAGGGAGTAGTTCATAGTGCAGCTCCCAAAGTTTTGCTTGCCCTCCACCACCAGGGCTGCACCTTCCCTGCACCCGCTCTGGCTGCCAGGGCAGGCACCTCACCTGTGCAGGGAGAAAGGTCACTGTCCCCAGGCTGGGCTCCTGCTGCTTTAGGGAGTGGCACCCACTGCCAGGCAATCACCCCCATAGGTTTGGCACTGCTTAAGTGGCAGGAGAAGGGGAGTGAGAAAAGGAGAGCACAAAAAGAGGAAGGCAAGACCTCCCTCTCTGCCTCTTTTGCCAGAGGTGAATTGTTATTTTGGCTCCAGACGTTTTCTAAAACTACAGCTTCCAACTCAACGTTAGATGCTTTTTTTCTTACTTTTACTTGCTGTCCAAAATACTCTGGTTATTGCTTTGTGTTCTTGATTTTTTTAAAATTCAAAAACCTCTCAAAAGCAGATATGAACCAGTGAACTAATTAAATTTTCAGGCTATATATTTAGCATTAAATACACATTAAGTGAAATTCTAGAATATAAAGTATTTCTGAGAAACAAGATCACAATCAACAGTCACAAGAACATTCTTCCCATGAATGAAGTGGAAGACTAGGATTTTTAGTTAATGCTAGATATCCAGCACTGCAAACACTCAGCAGACATACAATAAAGAGCTCTGAAAACACATAATACTAAATCATTATAAATGACCAGCTAAAATAAGTGAATCAATGAATTATTCCAGGGGAAGAAACAAACTGAGGTAGCGTTTTAATTATAAATATGATAATAACATAGACTCTAACAGAGGTAACTAATTCCTTCCATCTGCAAATACTACTGAACAGTCCTTGAGTAAAGTGTTTACCTGCACAAAATACTTCTGCACCACACCTTGTCTACAGAAGATATATATCTGGTTTTGTCCAGGACTTAACCCACGGGGTGATGTTAATCCATTTATTCTTACTAGGCCAGCAGCACTACAGGCTGTCGATGTATACTGACATGCTTTCATCTCCTGAACTGTTAAATTGTTTAATTACACATTCCTGACAGCAATTCTACCAGTGTTGGAATTATGAAAGCAACACATTTGCCTGCTGTGAACACACAGAAAGTCCAACATGTCTGGGTCTGCCAAACAAAATCAAATCAATAGCAGCCACCTCAGTCAGCAACCCTGAACTCTGAAACTGCAGGACACAGAGCTGGATTGTCTTCCTGTAGGATCCATTTCAGACAAAGCCTGAAATCATCATCAAGTCCCACCAACACAATTCACAATAGTAGTATATTATCTACTTTATAGAGGCATCAAATCAATATTATTAGAAGTAATTTTATATAAACTAAGAAGGTAGACTCTTCCTAAAGTTTGAAGAAAAAATAAAACTGAGGTAGAAACATATATATATATACACATATAAACCATTAAATAATTTTATTTCAGAAGATAAACAGTAACTCTTGAACCTCCTTAGCTTCATTTCAATTATAATATGAATATTGAGATCATATGAATCAGAACAGGTGTACCTACAGTATGAGATGGTTTAAGCATCCTAGAAAACTAAAAATGAGAAACTATTAAATAAGTATGCATTCAAATACCTGTTCA
Organism: Prinia subflava; assembly: GCF_021018805.1. Lineage (NCBI taxonomy): Eukaryota > Metazoa > Chordata > Aves > Passeriformes > Cisticolidae > Prinia > Prinia subflava. Next base: position 18,815,336 of record NC_086247.1, read on the forward strand.
GGACTGTAGCTTTTTTCTACAATCCCTTCCTGATCTTACTTTGATCCCCACTGAGAGGCTTACATGGGGGGCAGAGAGAGAGGGAGAACTACACAGGGCTCTGGCCACAAATCAGGATAAGAAAATCCCTAATTCCAGTGGCAGTTCACAAGTTACTTCAGTGGTCCTAGGATTCATCCCATGATGCAAATTTTCTGTGAAATAGCAGCAACGTTACAGATGCACAGAGCCACAGCCAACTCTGCAGCCTAGCTACAAACCTCTTCATGGTTTGTAGTTAAGAGCATTTCCCTTCTAGTAACACATTGTAATGGGTAAATTATATATACAGTTAAGATTTAATTTGGATTTTCAATATAATCACAAAATAAAACATAATATTCTTCCAAGCCAACTCTTCCATAATTACAGACTATAAGAATGACCAAAACTAAAGAGAGAAAGGGAGGGTCAGATTACAGGCCATCACAAACAACAGAGACCATAGGATTTCATTAAGAAATCTCTGTATAAAGTTCAATTCCTTATTCTCAAGCAGATCATTTTTCCTGGATTAAAGGCCTGAACAGAACAAAATAATCTGTCATGTCCTTCATTAATGTTATGTATGTAACTGTCACTTTTACACATATGCACCAAATTTTGGCAAAACACAGAAACTGGCAAAACTGACATAAACAAATTCTGTGGAGGCAAGTCTCTTTCTATAAATTTACCTTCAGAAACTTTCACAAGGTAGACTAGACAGAATCTAGAGAGGTATTTGAAGGAAAGAAAGACAACCACTTAAAAATCTGATTATCAGCATGTATGCCTGGCATTTCATAATCACATGCTGATATCTGCACTCTTTTATCTACAAGCTATTTAGTGAGACTAGGAAACTCTTCACATGAATATGTTCAGCCCTCTAGTCAATTTAAAACTAAAATAATCATATTACCTAGACAAGATCTTCAGACTTAAACAACTTTCATTATTAAAGGAAGCACATGATCATCTTTTTCTGAGAGAGAAACTGCATGTGTCTTAGCCATTGCTAGTCACAGAGATTGAGACCAAACTCTCAACATTTGTATGTGCTGTGAATATTTCCTGTGAGAAAATGTCACAAGGTGAGAAGTACAGAAAAATAAAGAGCTCAGAATTTTTTTCTCTCTATAGCATGGTGCATGAGGCAGCACTTCTGGTAAGTAAGATTCAGAGAATGGCAAATCTTTTTTTCTTGTCTCTCTCTCTCTTTTTTCTTTTTTTTTAAGAGAGAGACTATACACTTTTTCAAACAAATGTATTTCAGGGTGCCAATGCAAACAGGAGGTAAAAGCCACAGAAAGCTGTTGTGCTTCACCAAAGACCAGTTTGCTTTAAGGAAGCCTCTACTAAATACAACCCCTAAATTAATAAGGAATAAAGATTCCCCTGCAGCTCCAGCCGAAGCTGTACATGTGAGTAGAGTGCTTATTGACCAGAAGGGGAAAGAACAGAGGCAGCCCCCACACTCTCTGTGAAATCCCCTTGAAGAGGTTTCAGGGAAATAGATAATTTTGTGGGCAAGCTGGAACTCTACCATTACCACTACTGCACCATCCTACATGTGAGGATATTGCCACACAGAACTTATTTCTTCAGATAAATTTTTTTCTCACAAAGAAATGGTTATTAACAAACTTTTATGGTGTTATGAATGTTGCCTATGGACTAGGGGAGAATACAGCACAGCAGAGACCATCTCATATGCTCATCACAAAGCAGAATAGATACCCAGATCTGATGATCTTGCCACTCAGCAAGAGCCACTGGACGAATGAAATAGATGGAAACTGCTTCCAGTATTTCTCTCCTGACACCAAAGTCACACATCACTTTGAAAAGATTTAGATGAAGTTCAGATAAGTATATGTTAAGTGTGTGGACACTGAGGGAGTTTTGAGTTATCTCATTCCTTGTACTGCTCATTAGTGGATAGGACAGTGTATTTCCAACACTTTGTGGTTTTCAAAGTTTTTTTTTAAACCAAAGTAAAAAGAATAATCAGGATACCACAGCTCACCTGCTCCCTTTATCATTGAAGCAAGCTCATACTGACAGTTCAAAGCATGTCTGAATTTGCGTTTATCTTACCGAGAAACAATCCATTACCAGCTGCTAATAATCTTTTTTTTGCCCTAATGAAACTACCTTGAAAGGAATATACCTGGGGTTCCAGGCTGTTCACAGTTATTAAAACATGAAAATTGGAGTAACTCTGTTAAGGATATTGATGGTTAACGCTAATTTTAATTAAATGTCAGCTTTATGAACTGGAACGAACTCAGACAATGCAAGTCAATCGTTGTATTAAAGATGACACATGCAGCACCTCTTCTCTCAGTACAAGCATCCTGGATCTCCACTGGCATAACTCATACTGCAGAGGGACAGGCCCAAAGGGCAGTTTTGGCATGAGGAAACAGAGGTGCCTGGAAAGTGAAAATAACACAGAGCTGTTTCTGATAGCACAGAGACCCATGTGACAGCAGAGGCAAAAAGCTACCTGCCACAAGCCATGCTTGCACCTGGATCTCCTACAGACAGACAGAGGGCAACGTTCCCTATGTTGCTCATAAGGATTCCTGTCTTTGTCATGAGCTGTGGAGGCATCTAGCATTTCTCCATAATACCCAGAGAAACAAGTTCATTCTGTTTACAACTAGGTTATCATAATAAATGCCAAAATATTTCTCATCTCTCACAGTTATAAAAGTCAGGTAAAATGCAATGATTTGGCAAAAGGTACATAACCTTTTAATGCCATCTTCAGTTCTTGGAACTACTCTCATAGCTGTTTTGCTCTTACTGTGCATCTGTTGCCTTTATTTGTCCCCTTGCCAGGAGACTCCCCATCTACTATATACATTTGAAAGAAGTATACAGGCTAAGCAGGAAGCTTTACCTATTCTAGTCTTCAGACTCACATTTTCATAAAAATAGCAGGAATAGAAAAAGATATTAGAATAGAATTATAGAATAGTTTGGGCTGGAAGGGTCATCTAGTTCCAATCCCCCTGCCATGGGCAGGGACACTTCCCACTAGACCAGTCCCACTTGGCCTGGCCTTGAACACTTCCAAGCACCCACAACTTCTCTGGACAACCTGGTCCATGGTTCCAACATCTTCACAGTAAGGAATTTCTTCCTAATATCTAATCTAATCCTACCCCCGGTAGTTTAAATACTTACCCCTTGTTCTACCACTATACATCCTTTTAAAAGTCCCCCTCCAGCTCTTCCACAGCCCCTCTTTAGGTGCTGAAAGATGCTATGAGGTCTCCCTGGAGCCTTCTCTTTTCCAGCCTAAACAGCTCCCAATTCTCACAATCTGACTTCACAGGAGAGGTGTTCAGCCTTCTGACTATCTCTGTTTGTCTTCTCTGGACTTGTTCCAACAGGTTCATTTCCTTTGTGTGTTGGGGACCGCAGGGCTGGACACAACATTCCAGGTGGGATCTCACAAGAGCAGAGCCAAGGACCAGAATCCCCTCCATAGCCCTGCTGCCCATGCTGCTTTTGATGCAGCCCAGGACACATTTGGCTTTCTGGGCTGCAAGCACATTTTAAGCTATTGATCCACCAACATATCCAAAGTCCTTTTCCTCAGGGCTGCTTCCTCAGGACCTTGTACCTGGCCTTGTTGAACTTCATAGGGGTTGGAATGGACCCATTTCTCAAGCCTGTCCATGCTCCTTTGGATGGCACCCCTTCCCTCCAGTGTGTCAGCTACACCACACAGCTTGTGTCATTGCCAAACTTGCCAAGGATGCCTTCAATCCCCCTGCCCATGTCACCAACAAAACTGTAAACACCAGCGGTCCAATACTGACCCCTGCAAAATGCCACCTGTCACTGCTCTGCACGTGGATATCAAGCCCTTGACAGCAACTTTTTGACTTTGAACAACCAGCCAGTTCCTTATCCACTGAGTGGTGCATCCATCAAATCCATGGCTCTCCACGTTAGAGCCAAAGGATGTCATGTGGGAGTGTCAAATGCTTTGCACAACTCCGAGTAGATGACATCTGTTGCTCTTTCCTTATCCACCAGCACCGTACCAAGTCACAGAAGGCCACCAGATTTTTCAGGCATGATTTGCTCTTAGTGAAACTGGGTTGTCTGTCATATGTCTGTACATATTTTGCATGTACCTTAGCACAGTTTCTATGAGAATCTGCTCCATGATCTTGCCAGGCACAGAGGTGAGACCAACTGGCCTGCAGTTCCTCAGGTATCCTATTTTTATCCTTTTTAAAACTAGAGGTTAAGGATTTCCCCTTTCCAGTCAGTGGGAACTTCACCAGACTGCCATGAATTTTTGAGTATTATGGATAGTGGCTTGGAAACTCCTCTGAGAACTCCCTCAGGTCCCACGGATGCATCTCATCAGGTCCCATGGACTTGTGCACCTTCATGTTCTTTACATGGCCTTGAACCTGATCTTCTCCAGCATGTGCTTCTTCATTCTCCTGGTTCCTGCCTTTGCTTTCTGTGACTTGGGCAGTGTGGCAGGAGCACTTGTTGGTGAAAACTGAGGCAAAAGAGGCATTGGATGCCTCAACCTTCTCCATACCCCAGGTAACAAGGTTGCCCATTTCCTTCTGGAGAGGGCCCACAATTTCCCTAGTCAGTCTTTTATTACTGAGGTTCCTATAGAAACTTTTCTTGTTGCCATTGATGTTCCCGAGTAGATTTGATCCCATCAGGGTTTTAGTTTTCCACACTTGACCCTTGATTGCCCAGACAATTTCTCTGTATTCCTCTCAAGATACCTGTTCTTGCTTCCACACTCTTTTCTGAGTTTGAGTTTACACAGAAGCTTCTTGTTCATCTACACAGTCTTCAAAATATTTTTGCCTGATTTCCTATTTCTTGGGATTCATCTCTTCTGAGTTTGAAGGTGATCTTTGAATATCAACCAGTTTTCTTTATTTCCTCTTCCTTACGAGTCTTTGGTAGTCTGCCAAAAGGAGTATTCAAGAGGGACAAGGTCTGCTTTCCTGAATTCCAGGGTAGTGAGATTGCTGTGCACTCTCCCCACTGCCCTAAAGGGTATTGAACTCCTGCACTTCATGGTCACTGGAGACAAGGCTGCCCTTGAGCTCCACATCCCCCTCCAGCCTCTCTTGGGTGGTGAGAACAAGGTCCAGCATAGCACCTCTCCTTGATGGATCCTCTATCCCTTGGAGAAGGAAGTTACCATCTCTGCTTTCCAGGAAGCTCCTAAATTGTTTATGCCCTGCTAAGCTGTCCCTCCAACAGATATCAGGGTGATCGAGGCCCCCCACGAGAGCCAGAGCTTGTAAGAATATGAGGCTGCTCCTATCCATTTACAGAGGGCCTCATCCTCTCGGTTTTCCTGGTTGGGTGACCTGTAGCAGACCTTATAATGTCACCTGCCCTCCCTTTAGTCCTAACATGAGCCACTGGTTGGCTCTTCATCCATCCCAGAGCTCCATGTACAGCTGGTCATTGACATAAAAGGTGATGCCCCTCTTCATCTTCCTTTCCTGTCCTTCCTGCAGAGCCTCTTTCCTTCCATTCCAACACTCCAGTCACAGGAGTCATCCCAACACATCTCTGTGATACTAGGAAATCAGACATAGAATTCTGTGTTCAGAAAATAACCTTGTCTGAGTCAGGAAAGAAACAAAACAAAGGGGCTTTGGGAATGGGGGAGGGAAGCTTCCATCTGACAGTACAGTGCACAGAAGAACATGCATTTAAACTAAGATGTCATACAGAGGAACAAAAGAGTTCACCGTGACAAGGCTTAAGTTTTCCTTCACTGTGGTTATTTAAAGCAAAGAATAACTCATAGGTACATTACAGATAGAAGATCAAACAGGGACAAAAGCTACAACTGTGTGGTCATCCCTAGCTCCTCACAGAGTTTGCTGCAGAGTTTTGGACTGGGTGTTGAAAAAACTTCATTTCTTCTGGAAAAACATTTAGTGAACAATACAGCAGGTTTCTACCTTGGTTGAAAGATGGATAAAAGAGTGGAAAGCACTCTGCATTAAGGCCTTAAAAAGATTATAGGGATTAAGGGAAATACAATATGACACAATGAGCATCGTACAAAAAAAAAAAAAAAAAAAAGGGTTGCCCCCTTTGAGCTTTGCCGTAATGCAGATAGAACAATAAATTATATACCAAACATTTTCCAAAATAAATCATGGACTATATCTAGTGGTAAATGAATTATCCCTGCTCCTCAGAACCTCTCTTTTTCATAAAGAGCAATCCCTCTAGACAGTTTGAAGGAAACTGAGTGTACTTTTTTTTCCTGTAACTGTGAGAAAGACGAAATAGGGCTAAAATTCACATGTGATAAGTTCAGTTTCAACAGCTAGAATTTTAATACAGCTACCTAGTTATAAAATATTTCCTATAAAAATTTTACTTGTATTAATAAATTTTTGGATGTTTGCAAGCTTAGAAACTGCTACAGAAAGGACAAATCAAAAATACTGTTTGTAGGCAGACCAGCTTTCATTGTTCTTCTAATAATTACAATTAGGGAGCTTAATGAAATATAGCATATCAGATTAGTTTCACAACCTCTACTTCTCTAACTTGTACTACCATGACATCTTACAACCAGTATGGGGTAAATGGGTTAGATCTACAGAATAATGTTATAGTCTTCCCTTCAGACTGATATTTTGTCCTTTCTGATAATATTTTAAAAAATATTTTCCAATTAATTGAAAGCAATTTAGTGCTCCCAAATTACTCCTCAGTGACTCTGGAGCAGATACATTTTCTTTTTTCCCAAATGCCTTTGATTTCTCCTCTGCACACACAGACATGCACTTAATTAAAACTTTCCATTGAAGTGGCATTAGTTAGACACACAGGGCATACCAAGTTGCTCTTAGGCTTCCTGCCAGAAAGCCAGCAGTGCTGATGCTTTCCTTCATTTACTTTAAAGTGTCAGCAAAACGGGCAATTTATGGCCACATAAATATGGAGCCAACAGCCCATGACCACTATCTGCAGCAATACAGCACAGACACAGACGGTGAGCGGGTCCCCTTCCCTGGACTGATTCATGTTGCTGAATACAAATCAGAACACACTTTACCAAAGTGCCTATACATCACCAGTATGAGTGTTTAAAAAAGTATCAGGGAGCAGCATAAACAAATCCCATTAACAAAGCATGGGACTTGTGCAGATATCTATTATTCACCATGTTAAAAATTTAACCTGAGGATTTTTTACACATACAAGCAGGATGCAGACATGTCACATTGCAAAATGAGGTTTGGTTTTTATCAGGATATTGGGAATTTTGTTAAGAAATAAAGAGCAGGAAGAAAAGCCTTTTGGTCTGATACAGTGTTGTCCTCATGGGCAGGGGTTTTAAAAAGCATCCAAAAAAAGGGAGACATCTGAGAATTCATGTAATTGCCAGAAGCATCTCAAAAAGTCTGTAAGACACAGCAACTGCTTTCATTATAAGGTACCAGTTCTGCTTCAGAAGGCTTCAGAGATGTATCTGGCAAGCTAAGCCTGAGAGAAAATGTATTTCTGACCACCAGTGTAGCTATTCTTCCATATGAAAATGCAGCAGAAGTTGGATGATGCCACTTGGGTCTGTTAGGTGCTGATTGTCACATGTGTGCTTTTCATACTGAAGCTGGAATTAAACAAAAGTAGTTTCAAAATCAGAGTAAGTTTCACAAGTAGCAGCAATAATAATTATCTAATCTACAGGCTTCATTTCCTAAAAATCAGAGAAATGTTACTAAGCTTTTTTTGCAGGCAGAATCTAGCAGGAGCAGCTCTGCTAAAACTAGATATATACCACTAACAAGAGATTTCTGCAGGGCACTGAGGCCCAGGCTCAGCATGAAATCTGAGCATGAGGAAAAGTTCATGCTTGCCTGGGAAATTTCTTCATGTTTTCCTGTGCCTAAAGAAATGACTGAATTGGGGCATGAGTACCTTCAACTCACTTCATCATCCAGCAAGGCTGACCTTCAGTTTATACCTTGGCATATTTTTCTTCCAAATGCACTTTTTAAAGAGAAAAAATAAACATTTCCCCCATCCTGCATATTCTTGCTAAACAACATTATTAGAAAATTCAGGTGAAATCCTGACTTCTAGAATAGAAGCAAAAGAATTCCACTGATTATGGAAATGCAGCAATTTGCCCTTCAGCAGGAACTTGAACAGGGTGTAACAGGAAAAACATCCCTGTATAGTAAAAAGCCAAGCCACACACACAGTTTATCTTAAGGTCTTATTCAGAAATTCTGTGCCTCCTGAATCTTCTAAGCATAAGGGATCTGGAACCACAACAAGAGAGGTGTCTGCAGTTTCACTTACACATTTATTGTTTGAGATCAACTGAGAAACAAATAAACACTTTTCATTCTACTGCAAAGAAAACAAACAAACAAAAAATCCTGCCACTAAGATGTTAGGTCATTTTTGTGTTTTCAAGTGCCAGCCTTTGAAAGTTTCTTCCTTTTGAAGAAGGAACTTGTGATATTAAAGGTTATAGCTGAAGTGTAAGTGTAATCCTATAATTAAATAATCTGCAGGCAATAATCAGACTTCTATAGAAACTCCAAGATATAGCAAATAAACAAATTAGGATAATTAAATACTTCTGAGTATTAGATCTACAGCATGAAGCTGGTGTGGAAATAGAGATGACTTTCTCTAACAAAATATACATGCCAAATTCATTGCTTAGCTCATGTAAATGCCTTTAAAAGGCTCTATATGAGGCAGAGTAGAGCCTTATTTTAAATAGAATTCTGTAAAAACAAAATTGAGAACATAGAAACAGTTTAGAAAAAATTAAACAGACTTAAATTTCTTTTATATTTTCATTTCTTACATACAATATGTTTCTTACATATAATATATTCAGGTATTAATTCACATTTTCTAATTAGGGATGCAGTTGCTTAAAGCAAATTTTTAAAAGCTGTTCACCATTGTGTAAAAATTTCGTGACTTTATTTGTATGTATAGGAAGTCAGATTTTCATTGGACGGATTGTTAAACTAAAAATATATATTTTCTCAATCTTTTGTTATATAAAAAATCATTCAATTGGAGCTTAACCTTCAGCCTATGAACACGGACTGGGCTTTTTACATTGCACTGGGTTGGATTGGGATGCAGCTAATTTTCTTCACAGCACACTGTATGGTGGTGTGTTTAGAATTTGTGATTAAAAAACTGTTGATAACACCTCAGTGTTTTGGCTACTGCTTACACATGTCAAGTTCTTCTCTGTTCCCCACTCTGTGCCCCTGTCTGTGTCTGTAACAAACTGTTCTGCCCATGTATTCGAGACTGTGTCTGTTCTGGTTGAATAAAACCCAAGTCTCACAGCTGCCTTATCATTTTATATCAGTCAGCCTCCAGATCCCTAAGCAATGAAACAGTGCAAGAAATTAAAATTTCATATTTTGGAGTCAGTAGTAAACTTAAAAAGACTCCATGTCAATAGATATTATTTTGCAGTTCACTGCCAAAACAAAGTTCAGCAATAAAAAAGTTAATTCCGTAACACAGAAGAAGACAAAAAGTATATTATAGCTTCATTTGAAGAATGTAATTTCCAATCACAAAAGAAAGGGGATGGTGAGCACCACATGAATTTAGGTCAAGCCAGATAATTATTTTTGTACACTTACAAATCCCAAAGAAAAAACTTTGGCATATGCTCCTGGTGTTCAGTAATGGACAGAGCTTTGTGGGCATCCACTGGCCAAGCTTTAGAACCTGGCAGGGGTATCAGAGCAAACAGAGCAATGGTCCAGGACTAACGCAATTAAAAACAGGAAATTTAGAAACCCTGTGTAAACATAGTCTCCCTGCAGCTGTAAGAAAATAAGAAAGTAGGTTTGTATTATCTTGAAAATAATCTTGAAAACACTACAGTCTGTTCATATCAGGAGTTTATAAATAAACATTATTTCCTTAACTTTCTAATCAAAACCAGATATGAAGAAGTCAGTAATTGTCAGTGACTAAAAAGCTGATGTGTCTTTCGAAATCTCATCATCCTCCTATACCAATCATACCATTTGTCCACCTTAACTATTATCTGAGTTTATAAACACAGCAATATGATTAGACACTAGAAGAAAGGTTTGTTTTCTATTTATCACAGGACTCAAATTGCTGCTGACAGACCTGGCCTAAGAAAATTGACTACAGCTCTCCAGGATGTCTGATTGCAGTATAATTTGGAAAGAAAACAATTGGCCTCCAGAAACAACTGCTGTGTTATGAAACTCTTGGACCACTGGCCAAGGCTGACCTGGCCAACCATGATGAAGCACCAAACCAGCCATCAGCACCCAGCAGAAGCCACCAGCTGCATTGGCCACAGTGCCTCAGGCTGGAATCACATCCTATAAATAAAATGCTCTCCAAAAGAGAAGAGTACAGTAAAATAAAGGCTGAATTCATAGCAGGGCAATCCAGGTCCCTAGAAATCAGAGTCCTTTCCTATTTTTTTTTTCTTTTTCTTTCTTTCTTTCTCCAAAATAGTTTGAGTTAAACCTGGTAAAACTAGCCCTCAATAGCCTAGGTGCTGACAGCAGATCACACAAGAGCCACTCTCTTAGGTTCAAACTGAGGAGGTTCAAACCAGAGGAGGAGAAGGAGGCACCATACTTCTTGCAGGTAACAGAGTTGGATGTGGCAGCTAATTTCTAATTACCCAGAGGTACTAGTGGACCCTCAGGACTAGTGGACTTCACAGGATCAACGTGGTATTCTCTGCAAGACCAACTCAAACTTACACCATGTGCAAGGCTCCTCAACAAAGCAACAAATGGATGCAGTTCCAGGAATGGACCAATATCACACGCACATTTCAGCACATGTCCTTGTACTCCTCACATCCTGCTGCTCACAATTGCTTCCTTCAGCCTGCTAAACTCACTTAGGGACCAAATGGCTTGGCTCTGAGGGCTGAACTTGTCACTTCGGCTATCTTTTGAAGCACTTTTGAACTTGTCACTTAGGCTATCTTTTGAATCTGAGAAGGAAAAGAAAACTGAGCGTGCCACACAGGAGAAATACTTCCAGTTGCATGGACACAGTTTAAATGAGCTATACAATATGGGGTTTCCAAACTGCAGAACATAAATAACTGCAGGTAAGAATACCCCTGAACATCATGACAACAGTGGTAGGTAGACAGTCAGACTGACCTTGCAGATCCTGGGGATGCACTGACTTGGAGCCTATCTTTGCAGAGCATCTTCCACACATAAAATTGGTTCCCACAAAATAAAAATACCTTCCCTAAAGTTTTCAAAATACCTTTCCCTTCCATATGAGGAGAATGGTATCAGCAATTCTCTTGAAAGATGGAAATAAGCACACAACATGAATAATACAACACACAGGAACCCTTTGGTATACGTACTGACCTCTGCTATTTCAGCGTTGGTGTTTATTGTAGATTAAATTAATTGGGAAAAAAATTAGTGTGACAGAGAAACAGATGAGAGCAGAATACAAGAACAACACAGAGAAACCACAACAGTTCAGTATTTAAAGTCATGGGACTGGTTCACAAATTAAACTGAAATTAAGAGGAATTTACCTCTTTGTTAGCTATGTCAGTTCACATTAACAACACAGTCTCTTATAAAGCAACTGAGAAGTATCTGCCTCACATGCAGAGTTTGTCAAAGCTGTTGTGGTTGGAGAGTCACTTTTACCAGCTCAGCCAACAGGGATTGTGCACTAAAAATTAACTTTGTACACAAAATTAAGAGAAAGTTATCATTGAAAAAGCAGTTGAGATACTATATACACCTGATAGATTCCAAAGATCTGGTGACAGGAGATAGCACCATTTTGAGTCAAAGTTATGCAATTTCATGAAAAGTATCGTGGAGCTTTTAACTTGCAATGTATTATTAAATAACTAATAAAACCTATTTTTTTTCAAGAAAATAAATCTCAATTCATCCTTTCCTCCAGAAAAATACACTTTTTTATTCATTATATTTCCAAATAATTACAGTATTTCTTTTTAGGAAAAGAACTAATGTATCAAACCAAGATTTCAAAAACTCTCAACAGAGGCAGTTTATTTATAGGCGTTCATAGTCTTTAAAAATAATCAATAGAACCTCAAGATTTTCTTGGTCACGATAAATAGTTCTCTTTGAAAATTAAATTCAAAGTGTACTGCAATAGTTAGAACAAAACATCTGACAAGTAGTCAATCACTGCCTAACTCAAACATAGTCCCAATCCCACGAATACTTGATGTAACATCCCAGTCTACACATAGAAGGCTACTGTTGTGGCTCCTGTGACTCCTTCCCTCCAGAAAGCAAAACATCCTTTGTTAATTGTGATTCAGAACAGTCTGCATAAAGTGAGACACAGCAGAACACAGTACAGCAGAGAAAAAAAGAGCTTCTGTTCCCCAAATGCACCTTTTTTTATAAAACCTTGTTTGAAGATATGGAAGAGAATTTCACATTGCCTGTAATACTCTTTATGAAGAATTTTCATTTGCATAGTAATCAAGATTAAAATTGTGAAGAAAAAGATATAAAAATGAAATTTCAAACCTACCAGTCAAACACAATTCTTAATTTTGCCATTGCTTTATAACACTAAGAAAAGATAAAGAGGTGATCCTAGGAGGGAAAAATTGTTTAGGTCAGGCCATAAAGAGTTCATAAGGGGTTAAACTACACATTGGCAAAAATAACTAACCCACCTAAATATAATGTAATATAATAAATTTTTTCACTTAGTAGAACGTCTTTGATTTACTTGAGTGTTAATATTCTGCAGAGACAACTAATTAAAAGCAGAAATCCCCAAATGGGAAGTTTGTAATTGTTACTGTACCCACTTCAGCAGTTATCTCAAACTCATCACACTGACATAACAGATTCTGTCCTTACCTAAAAATACAAAGTTTCCCTTTATTGGAAAGATACACTATTGCACATGCATCTTGTGTACAAGGTGACAGCCTGGGGTCGTTCAGCCACAAAACATCCAAGGAATTCCTAGCCAGGGGAACAGGGAGCCCCCGGCAGCGCCCGGATCCATCACGGCTGCGGCTCACACCGAAGCCTTGTGCAGCTCAAGCAGGAGCTTCAGAAAACCCAGGTGATTTTTCTCATCATTTGCCACCTCTGACTCCTGCCAACATGCAAGATGCTGTGTCATACGGGCCTCTTAAGGCAAGGCAGCCTCCCCTCCTCACAGCAACTCAGGAGAGTGAGGTATTTCTCCAGGCACCAGATTAAAGGTCTCTACCACTGCACAGGGCAAACATTCCACTAGGCTGCCATGCAACTGGGGCACAAGCACTGAAGTCTTTGTCTAGCTTCTACTGAGAACCTAAAAGCCTGCCAATAAGCACAAAAATCAGGGAGTTCACAATGCGGGGAATGGTCTGTAGTATCTCTCTTATGCAGGGAAATCACACTGCCCTGCATTAGACCCACAGGTGCAGTAGCTGATAGCCTGACACGAGGGCTCCTGTGGCTGCAGGAACTGTGGGCACACTGCTGACAGACACAGATTACCTGATGCTTATCAAAGACACAGGAATAGATACCATGGACTCACAACCGTTGATTTTTTGGAGACATTTGGGGTACGACATTGAAACACAGAGAGTAAGAGATGGATGTTACCTTATATCAGTGCAGGCTCCCTAAAATGACAGAAAAGAACCTATCTTACACTTGTGCTTTGTTGTCCTGGTATTATTTTCCATACAAGAAGGCAGGAGGCATGTCCTCCAGCACTAGTACAGTGTCTTATTTGGCATTCCTGCCTTGGGGATGCTATTTGCCATTTAGGCTACCTGGCCTGCATGCCACATACCTGACAAAGTAGACCAGAGCTTTAAAGCAAAGAAATCCTAATTGTTGTAATAGAAAAAGTAACACATCAGCTAATGTGTTTTGTATAACAATATTTTTAGAAAATGCAAAAATTTCAGATTCGTCACAACAGCCATACTCTTTTGGTTTTTTGAGATGAAAACATAACAAAAAATGGTGGAAACTGACCTCTTAGTGCCAAACATGATGTTGTGGGCTTGTTTCACATTTACGAACGCAGTGCTCTGCACAGGCTGCTTATACTGACCTGGATGAGAAGAAAAAGAGAGATTTTTAAATCAAGAAAGTCAGGACCTTGATTTTAATATCCTGAACTATAAGTACATCAGTAAACATCTTCCAGTGAAACTTCAGAGAATATCTGGCAATTTTAGAGAAAGAAAAAGGTTAGCAAAAGTATGCAAAGGCTAAAAAACATAAGATAAAAGTTAAAAAAGCCCTGAGAGCAAATCCTACTAGTAGGGCTTAAACCTGACATAATTAGAGCAGTTACTAAACAAGAGTTAGGCATAATACTACATGATAGTACAACATCTAAAAATCCTTGCCTCTGACAGTGAAACGCATGTGCCCAACTGAAATGCATGTGCTTTAAAGCAGCTAAACAGGTCTTCCTGAATTTCCAGTATGAAAAAAGCTATATAAATATATATCTTAACTGCATTTTGGTGCTCAACTTGTTGAATGACTAAGTCAGTAAACTAGTAATTTTTCCAGAAAGAGAACATTATTATAAATAAGAAATTCCTTGGTGTGGGTCTACTTAATACAGAACTCAGGAAATAGTAGTAGTAATAGTAGTAGTAGTAGTTGTAGTAGTAAGAGAAATACCAACTTTTACATAAAAATATGATATTCCAGAATATTAGAATAATGAGGTCAGGCAAAACTGCCTAGTTCAGCTCAAAGCAGGTATAATTAGATCAGGTTGCTGAGGGTTGTGTCTACTTGGTTCTTGAACATGTCCACAACCTCTTTTGGAAACCAATTCCTGTACCTCATCACCTCATCACAGTAAAAATCAGACTTTTCCATATTATACCCTGTGCCCACTGCCTCTAATCATGTTGTATACTTCTAGGAAAATCTAGCTTCATCTCTTCTGTACCCCTCACTCAGGTACTTGGTGGCAGTACTAAGGTGGTCTCTTGCCATCTCCTCTGACTCCGAGCTGATCCAGTTCTCTCAGCCTTCTGTTGAATGCCATTTGCCACAGTCCCTTGGCCACCTCATTTGGTCTCCATAAGCTGACATCCTTCTTGCTCTGTAGCTGGCTAAGCTTTTGCCCATGCAGCCAAGGAAAACAGGTGACTTTCTTTGCTGTAAGGGCACACTGCTTGGTATCGTGCAAATTGTGGTTCTCTAGGCCCCTCAGATCCCCTTCTGCAGCACTGCCTCCCAGGCACTTCATCCCCAGTCCCTCATTTTACACAAGGTTATTCCACCCCATTGGCATGAATTTGCACATGTTTTTGCTAAACTTTGTAAGAGTCCTGTCAGCTCCTTTCTTCAGCCTGCTCAGGTTGCACTGCTCAATGGCAGCATTGCTCTCCAGCAGCTCCTTCCCTGGACAAGTCAGTGCCTCAGTCCGTGTGCAGGTCCCCAGGAGAGGCCCCTGGGGCTCTGCAGCCCCACACAGGCCAGCAGCACCCTCCCTTGATGTGCCACCCAAGTCAGGCCTCCAACATGCAAAGGCCTTTAGCACCAATTGACAGCGAACGTGTCCTGTGGGGTGCTGTGACCACCCCTGCACACCCTCCCCTCTTACAGCAGGCAAGTTTGAGCAGAGATGCTCCACGTCTCTGTTAGCCAAAGCTGTGGCAAGATTGACTCTGCTGCTCCCCAGGAGCTTCGCCCTCCCAAAGCAGGATTCAGCCATTCCCAGCAGCTGCCAGAAGCAGCTCCCAGCAGAACTGAAAGCAGAGACTGAAAATGCTGCAAACTGGGAAGAGCAACCACGACGAGAAGCCCAGGCAGTGCTCTGGATGCCCTGCATCCTTCCAGCTCCACAAACCAAGTTGCTTTTCACAGCACCTGATCACAGCACTCTGGTCCATCACTGCCTAAGGAGCCCCAGGCAGGTGCCAGCCCTTCCAACCTGAAGCTTCTGCCTCCAGGTCCTTCCCAGGAGAATGCAGCAGCTCCAGCCCTGGCTCACTTCCCTTGTGATTGCCACTGCACACACCCACTGCCCTCACAATGCACAATATTGGTGCTAATGAAACCTTTCTGCCCTTTTCTCAAATGTTCAGTTTAAAGCAATAACACCTTACAAATTCAGGCATTCTATCCTAGTTTAGTTCATTTGGTTAATGTAAATGTGGTATCTAAATACAAACGTTTTGTCCATCAGGAAGAAGCTGTGATTACATGATCTTGACTGACAGGAGAATTTTTGTCCACAAACTCCCTTCTAAATTTGTAAGATGCTCTGGGGGACTTCACGTCTCCATGTCAGATCAGATAAAATGACACCAGGTGAAATGTATTCTTACTTCCAGATGAGGAAGCAGCATTTTCACAGCACTATATTTCATTATGGGTTGGGGCAATGACATTTTTATCTCAATTTACCAGCTGCTCTTAAAGCATTTGCTTTTTTTGTTTGTGTAGGGATTTGTTTGGTGTTTTTCTGTTGGGTTTTGTTTTTGTTTTTGTTTTTTTTGTTTGGTTTTTGGGGGGGTTTTTTGTTTTGTTTTTTGTTGTTCTTGTTGTTGTTGGGTTTTTTTTCGTTGTTTTTTTTTTGTTTGTTTTTTGAGGGGGGGAGGTTGGGAATTTTGGTTGTTTTTTGTTTTGTTTTTTTTGGTTCAGTGTGTCTCCTTAACAGCTGCAACGAGTTGAAGGGAACCTCCCTCTTCCTTTCCATGCCCTCTTGTTCCAGAATCACAGCCCTGCAGCTGGGCAAGAAGCACAAGTATCATCAGCCTGAAGTACATTTTCCTTCCCATGCAATTATTCTCCCTGCCACTTACAAACACCAGTCCCTGTACACTGAGAGCATAACAAATGCCTGCTTCCAGTTAGTTGTCTTGATTGGGAATTTCTAAAGGCTTTAAGTAGGCCAAGTGTCCACTCCAATTGAAAATCAATGGATTTGGGGCATACACATTGCCTGCATGTTCTGAAAAGTCACACTACTTTAGTTCCCTATTTGTGTTTGTTAGGCTAGCCAGAAGCTATGCCCACACTGTCACATATGCAGCTCAGAGATGAAACGTAGATGAGATTAGGGATTGCAACTCAGCCTCTGCACCAGTGCATGTATTAAGTGTCTCAAGCCATTCAGACAGCTGATTACACAATGTGGAGCCCAAATGTATAAATGTGCTAAAAGATCTGAGTCAGGCATTCTTTTTCCCCTGGAAATAACAAGGTTCAAGCTCCAGAATTCAATTTTCAGAAGTATTTAAGTTGTGACCCTAGAAGTCCAGCTCCCATTTTTAAAAACGGCACAGTCACTTATGATGCTGAGAGCATCAGTGGAACTCTGACACTGAAAATTTAAGCCAAATTTATTCAATCATTTGATGATCTTTTCCATTTCCACTAAAGAACATCATTTTTATATTAGTAGGTAGGACTGCCTTTATGTTTGCAAGAACTTTAACTGAAAGGCTCTGATGCTGTCTTTCTGGATATAAATAAAAACATTAGGGATTGACAAAAGGTAGTGAAGTTCTCAGGTAACAAGACAAGCTATGTGAGGGAAACCAACAGGTATAAAACTGATGAGTAGCTGAAGCAGGTTCTCTTCCCCTGAAGGTGACTGGTGCAGAAGAAGGAAGAGGAAGGTGTTGGATACAGAATCACTGAATTGTTCAGGTTGGAAAAACCCTTTAAGATCAAGTTCAACCATTAACCCAGCACTGCTTCCTATCTCAGCAGAAACTTTGCTGGCCTCATCAACTTCCTTTTCTTCCAGACACAACTATAACCCTTTTGGAAAAAAAGAAAAAGAAAAAAAGAAGAAAAAAAGAGAGACAGACACAGTAACCAAATACATTAAATGAAACAATAATTCAATAATTTGGACTTTTTTCCTTTGCATAGGAAGTTTTTGGTTTTGCAGAAATGTTTCCCATAGCATTTCACTGGCTTATTGAGAGTAACTGTGTGTCAGCTGCTGCCTTTCAGCTGAACCTACTCCCTCTCTGGTGGAAGGTAGTGTTCTCAAGGCAAAGTGGCATAACAGCCTTGGAAAACCATCCTCACTATCTTGTGACCAGTCATTTTGCAGGGAAGCAAATGCAAAATATCATTTATCTACTTGGAGATAGATTCTGAAAGCTATAACTTTCAAAATGAGAACCTTCTTAACAGCAAAACTGATTTCTAAAATGTCTTAAAGATGCCACTAAAACTGGCACAAAATCTCAGTGAACTTTTGCATTTGCACCAGATATATTTCAGTACAATTTACAGAGATCCACACTGACTGCTCAAAGCCCTGCAAATCTGAGTGCAAGGATCAAGAATAAAAATATTTTCAGTTAAGAAACAATTGTATTATAGCAAAAAAAATATGGCAAAGGATGTTCATACAGAGTTACAAAATAGTATCTTGATCAAAGACCTGGAGGAGGCAATGGAATGCACAACCATCCAGTTAGAAGATGGCCCCAAATTAGGGGAGATCAGCTGATATGCTTAGGGACAGGGCTGCCACCCAGGGGGAGCTGGACAGGCTAGAGGCATGAGCTGACAGGGATCTCATGAAATTCAGCAAGGAAAAAGTCCTGTATTTAGGAAGGGAGAAACCCTTGCAATGACATAGGCTGGGCACTGCCTGGCTGGAAGGGCAGCAAATTGAGCATGAGTCAGCAGCGAGTCTGGGCAGAGAGATGGTAAACAGCATTCCAGACTTTATTAGCAGGAACAGGGCCAGCAGACAGAGGGGAGGATCATACTGCTTTACTAAAAAGTCATCAGACCCTTCCTGAAATACTGCATGCAGTTCTGCAGGCTGCCCTTGGTGCAAGAAGGACACTGATACACTGGAGAGAGTTGAGGTGAGCACTGAACCACATGGCCCAGAGAGGTTGTGCAGCCTCGCTCATTCGAGTATCTCAAAACCCATCTGAATAAAGCTCTGAATAATCTGGGCTAACCTCACTGCTGACCTCCCTCTGAGCAGGAGGAAGGATGAGAATCCTTCAGAGATCCTCTCCAAATTGAGTTATCTTGTGATAAGTCTAGGTATGAAGAAGGGAAAACATAGAAGGGTATGTGAAATGATGGTTGAAACTGGGATAATTAAAATATAATGCTGGCACAAATAACAGATAACAGATTGTCTTCTGCTTGCAAGTGTAGCCTCTGTCACTAAATCCACACAATATATTCAATGTGGTGATGTAGCTGTGCTCTATCACTCATTCCCTGTTAGATCATCCACCTCTGCCTGTAGGCAATTCAAGATAAATCCTAACTACTGTAATAGGAAAGAAATTCTTTGCATGCTCTCTGTGGGCATTTTAAAGAAATGTATTGATTTTTAAATCAGAGAAAAAGACAGAAAAAAATAAACAACCTGCCCTGGGTATTTTACCGTCCTTCACCTTTGTGGTAGCACATAGAGCTTCATTTCCTACAATTTCAGAATAAAGGGACATTGCTCAACATCTTTTAGATGGTCTTAAAAATCTAAGTTCCTCGGAAATCTAAAATGAGGGGAGAGGAGGAAAGACTGCTAAAAACTGCTTGTCCTTCTCTAGGCACAATTGCTGTACCATCAATTATTTATTATTAATTAAGCAGTAGATGTGCAGAAAACAGCATGAATACAGAAAAGACACACAGGCAGTAGCCAGGGCTGATCAGGTTTTTATTATTTTCTTTATCTACAAAGATTTATAAAGCTCAATAAAGTTTCTCCCTCCCTTCTTTCCAGGCTCAACTTCAGTCCTGACTTCTATCTCCCCTCTCAGAGAGCACGAGGGGATGAGGAATAGGGGTTGTGGTCACCCTGAAATGCTTAATCTCTGCCACTCCTGCTCCAGTGTGGGGTTCCTCCCACAGGAACCAGCCCTTCATGAACGGCTCCAAGGTGGGTTCTTTCTTTGGGCTGCAATTCCTCCAGAACTGCCCCGGTGTGGGTCCTCTCCAGGGGGTGCAGTCCTTCGGGAATGGACGGATGCAGCACGGGTGCCCTGCAGGGTACCAGGTCCTGCTAGAAGACCTGTGCCAGCATGGGCTACTCTCCATGAGCTGTCTGTGGGCTGCAGGCTCCTTCAGGGCTGGTGCATTGCTGTGGCAAGGGCTCTCTACTGGCTGCAGAGTGGATATCTGCTCTCCCATGGGCTGAGGCAGGGCAACTTTCTCCTGGTCTTCTCCAGAGGCTGCAAGGAATCTCTGCTCTGACACCCAGACCACCTCCCCCCTCCCTCTCCCTCTTTTTCCCCTCACTCCTCTCTCATAGCTGCCCCACAGCTTTTTTTACCCTTTCCTAGAACTGTTATTACAGAGGCACCACCAGCATCACTGAAGGGCTCAGCTTTGAGCAGCAGCAGGTTCACCTTGGGAAACCTGAACTAGCTCTGTGAGACTGTGGGATGGCTCCTGATGTCACCCCTGCAACTTCCCCACTGCCAATCCTTGCCATGTAAACCCAATTTTACTTCTGTCTGATTACAAGCCATTGGAGAAATTGTATCAGATTTCCACATATCATTTGCTAATGCTGCAGACAAAATATAACACAGTTATATAATTTACAGCAGCAGAGGGAGGACTGCAGGGATCATATCCACATAAATAAAGATGTAGAGATAAGACAATTTCTGGGACAAAAGCTGATGAACTGCTCTTTTCTGTTCTCTTTTGCTCTATTATGAAATGTAGTGGTATTGTAAGCTAATCCACTATTTCACAGGCATTGTACTTTTTAACAGATAAACACCCTCTCTCCTCAGAATAAAATAATGTCAGCTAAATGTGACCAGCAGCAGGGAACAGAACTGTACAGACCTGAATCTCTAGTCAGCAACTTCCAGAGGACAGAGAAATGAAGATAAGCTTTGCTTATAATTATCTGAACTAATTCAAGAGATTGGAGTGAGTACAACTCAGACAGATAAAAAAGAGTATGTCAAGTACATGAGTTTATTAGCTGTTATCATAAAAAGAGGCATAACAGGGAGTTTTTGAACCTAATTACAGATGCTAGAGACAATAACAGTAGTAGATTCATCTCAGGAATACAGAGATTCTGTTCTTCAAATTTTGACTTTTAAACTAATCCTGTGATAATGATTTTCATTTTAACTAAAGCTCTAGTGGTAATTACTTACATGTAAACTAAAGATGTCACTTAACTGTACAAAAATCATGATTTCAATACATCAATTTCTTATTAAATAGACACTCAAACACTTTAATTTCATTTAGCTTGTTATTCAAAAAGAAGAAAACAAAAAGAATGACATTTACTTAATACACTGTGAAAAGTATTTATGCTTAGTCACTTGCTGGTTGAAGACTATACCCCAAGATATGATAATGCACGTTTTCCTAACTGTATTAAATAAAGCTCTTCTCAGTTCACTTACTAAGCCTCCCCTAATCAGCTGCCAAGTCTATTTATTCCTAAGTTACCAACACCAAAATATCCCTTTCATTCATAATCACTGTGGTTGTCTCACTGCCATTCACTTAATGACATTAATGGTTTTCATTCTCTCTTTTGAAAGTCACAAATACAGAGATGAAAATATAAAATATTTACAGTACCTTATTTTCCTTTCACAGATTATATAGATGTAGTTTTGCTGCTTTCTACTTCTGCTCCTTTTGAAGATGAAAGCTATACAGGGAAGTTGTCAGCCAGATCAGATCCAAGAGTGCTGCTGCCTTTAGACTGTGTCACTCTCAGACCAAAATTTTGAGCCAGATCTGTAAGAACTAGTAAAGAGGCCAAAGCTTATCCTTTCCTTTTGGTAAATAACTAAAGTATTCCACTTCTTGGCACTATGCAGCTTTCACCCCACCAAGCACAGCTGAAGCTAAGGTGGGTTTATCATAACACAACAGGCTCACCTGTGACTGTGGCCCCTAAAGGTAATTCTTCACCAATTTCTCTCTCAGTACCACCCTGAAAAACACTGGCTGCAGCCACAGTTCTAACTTTCCACTCTTAAAGATCAAGTTCTACTGTTTTTCTTTCCAAGCAGAAGTTATGGAATTATCTCTCCCAGGAGATACTATTCTTAGAAGAAAAAATTATTTATTTATTTTACAAAGTTGGCAAAAAATAGAGAGGAAAAAACCCCAGGAGTACCCCACAACTGAAACCAGCCAAGGATATACTCAACAAAGAACATGCTCAACTTTGCAAGGCTCTATTTGCAGACAAGCAGAACAAACAATCTGTGGATCCTAGGAATGTCCGAAATTTAATGGACACAGAAGAGTGCTAAACAGCTAAAAGTTATCAAGAGACTCCTTATTGTTTAATCTTTGTCCAAAGCAAAATATTATGTATTTAAACAATTTCTTATATATATTGGCCTAACTATAATCTGTTGTTAAAAACCTCAAAGGATGGAGATTTGTACAACCTGAAATTCTGTGTGATTCTAAACATTAGCTATTTGTTCCTGAAAACAGAATTCTTTGCCAGAATTCAAGCTTGTCATTTTTTACTTTCCCAGCAGACTCAGAGAACACCTCCTTTTCTCACAAAAGCACTTCATTTATTTGAGTGCGTTTCCTGTGCGTCCCCAGTGTTCCTTTTTTACACAAAACATCCACTTAAAATACATTTCTACTAGACATCATGTTTTTTAGGTTTCTGATCACCCTTATTCATATTTTAAACTGTGCATGCCCAAAATTGGACATGGTATTCAGTGCAAACTCAGTAAAATTGGAATTACTTACTATCTTACTAACTAGCTGGTTCTACATTCCATTTTGGTATTTTTCTTATTCCTCATCAATCTACATCAGTAGCTAACGTTCAGTTTGCTATTCTTCTCTTAGGATTTTTTCCTAGTGTTCCTAAACTGCTAATCATTCCCTGTCTCATACCTGTAAATTCTTGGAACTCAGCAATATATCACACTTCTCAAAAAGAATTTATTATTGTGATTGCTTCAGTCAGCTTCCTATATATCTTAGTGTGGAAACCATTAAGCACATAAGAGTTAAGGTTTGACTAATAAATAAAAACAATAAAATACCCAGTCTAACAATTGTCTGTGGGCCAAAATACCTTTGACATTAAAACTAGAACAGGTCGGCTGAACGCAGCATGTTTTACCACCATCACCCTGCAAGCACAGGAAATACTGCACTGCTGTTAGCCTCTGCTATCCTCAGGCCAACAGCTGGTAAGAACAAGCCAACTCAAAGAATTAGACATTAAAATTATTTTCCTATTCCTTCCATCTTCAGATAAGAAAAGTCTTATATTTCTATATTTTCTTGCCATGTCTTCTTTTGTCTCTTAACTCTCTCAGCTTTCAATTTACTTCCTCTACTGCTCTCCCCCTGCCAAAAAAAGAGGAAAAAGTCTCATCTAGACTGACAGAATCTCTTATTCTGCAGCACCAAGGTAGCCTTTGACCAGAAAGACAACTAGAGAAAGGTCTTGCACAGTCCTGAGCTGCTACAAGTTTGCCAGATGTCTGAATAGGCACCTGTGTCATCCATACCTTTCTCTAGCAGCTTTACAAACATGGGTACAAGGAACAGATCATAGAATCATAGAATATGTCCAGTTGGAAGAGACCCACAAGGATCATTGAGTCCAACTCCTGGACCTGCACAGGACACCCCAAGGGTCACACCATGTGCCTGAGAGCATTGTCCAAATGCTGCTTTAGCTCTGTCAGGCTGGTGCTGTGACCAGTTCCCTGGGGAGCCTCCTCCAGTGCCCAACCACCTTCTGATATCCACCTTTTTCTAATACCCAAACTAATCCTCCCCTGACACAGCTTCAGGCCATTCCCTCCAGTCCTGTCACAGATGAGCCCCAAGGTCCTCAGCCACTCCTGACAGGATGGTGACTTCCAGCCCTTTTACCAGGTGTGTTGTCCTCCTCTGGCCACATTCAAGCACCTGCACATCCTTCTTAAATAGTGAGGTACAGAACTGTGCTCAGTGCTCAAAATGAGGCCACATCAACACCAAATAAAGCAGGATAATCCCCTCCTTAGCCCAGCTGGCCATGCTGGTTTGATGCACCCCAGGCTGCAGTTTGCCCTCTGGGCTGCTGAGGCACACTGCTGACTCCCACTGACACCCTGTCCCAGATCCAGCATCCCAGATCCCTTTCTGCAGGACAGCTCTTCAACTACTCCTCTCACAACTTATGGCCAGTGTAACTTTGTCCTAGATTCAAAATCTGACATTTGGACATGTTAAATTTATGATTAGGAAGGTAGCAGAGCAGACAACAAGAGTTAAATCTGAGTATTAATATGATCCCTTCAAGCATAGAAAAACATCTCTCAGACCACATAGGCTGTTGGAATGAACAGCCCGTAAGGCTACTCACATCAAATAGTTTATTAATAAAAAATAAGATGTTTAATTTGGCATTTGAAGCTATGTTCCAAGAAAATTTTGCATGGTATCTAACTCCTCCCAGCTGAAGGCTAAACATGGGAATTAAGATCATTAATATAAACACTTGTGCCTGTTCTACAATTTAAATGAGGGCTCCTTCATTCACCAATGATGATATTCCTATTTCTACAAGAAGTTTATAACACCACCAGATTATAAAAAGCCTAATCAATGCAAGGATGTTGAAGGAAGTTTTATTTTCATTTTAATAGTTCATAATTTGCCAAAGTTAAAAAAGAGGAGGGAAGGAGCTCTGTACGTGCCTAATTTTACTAGTCAAAATTTGACAAGGAAATTGATACTCTTCCAAGACTAAATACAAGAGTTGGAGAGATGTCTTTTGGTATCTTTTGGTACAATACTTCACCCAATCTCTGCAGAGAAAAAGATCTTTTTGCCAAAAGTGCAAAACACATGGTCCAAATGAAAGGGAACAAACCCGCAAACAAATGAAAAACACCATGAAAAAGTCTCAGCTCATTTTAACTGTTTGGAAAGTTTGGTAGCATCTCTTGGCTAGCTGTGATGCAGGATAAATGAGGGGTCAGTCATGAGGTCTGTAGGTCACTACTATGAGCACGCAGAGTCCCCTCTGCAGAACACATCATAATCTTATGTCCAGTAGACACCACCAAGGGTTCTCCACAACCAAAGATTTTAATTTGGGATGCAAAGGACCATATCTGATGTTCAAAGCTAAATACCAACTGTTGCATGCAGGACCAGTAGAGAGAAACAAAATATGTACTGGTACTGGAAGTGCAGTGATCTGCTGGAAGCTCAGAAACTTTATTTTGTAAGAATAAAATCTCCAAGAAAGTAAGAGGCAAATGTCTTTTTTACTTGTTGAATCAAACACATGGCTTAGCAGAACACTTAACAGCCTATAACTCACAGTCCCAAGTTAAAATACTGCCTATGAGTACTGCATTTGTCCTGTGTCACAAGTCCTGTGTCGCATTTTTTCTCCCCTTCTTTTTACTGTTGTTATTCTATTAGAGTTGGGTTTTCCAGAAGTCACTAGTGGACTTCTATGTAAGATGAAAACAAAACAGGAAAACTAGATTATTACATGCTTATTACATGCTTCACTGTAACTCTCAAAATGTTTGCTGTGACAGAGGGAGCACCTTCTCAACATTGAAATGCAAGCTTTCAGGAGAAGAAACTATAAGCCCTTGATTTCACCAAATTTATTTCATCTTTTCCTTTGGAAAGCTCTTTCTCACCTAAATCCATGTAAAAGCAATCATTTCTCTCAACATATTTGGAATGGATCACTAAGAGGCATCTTAATCCAGTCTATCAAGTTGCAGCTTTTGTGGGAGACAGAAGTTACGTTTTCTCAAGTGCTCATGAATTCCCCATCTGCACACCAGCTCAGACAATAGCCGCTCTGGGTTCCAGGCATGCCAAACACAGATGGCTGCTCTGCAGCCTTGGAGAGAGGGCTGCTCAGATATCAGTCAACCATAATGAAGACCAGGTTCCAGACTGCCAAACTACCTCCAAACATAGGATCTACAACCTTTATTTCTAGGATGTTTTTAGGGAGATGGCATCACAAGAGGTAAGGCCATCGTATCTGTCGGCCCTGGCACATCAGTGGCCCTCTAAAAGATGGCTACTAGAACAAGTGAAAATATTCCTTGTCAAGGATAACATAGGTATTACAGGATTTTGCAACCAGAATAAGCATTTTGGGTAATATGGGAAACTGATTACAGCTGGTTAAGAATACAGGTCAAGTCAAGGATTCGGGAGTAAAATCTCCTGGAGTGGGTCACATTCAACTGTTGGAATAGCTTCAAAGGACTCCATTGAGAATATCTGCTCAAGAAGTGCAAAATGCCACACTGGGAGCTGAGCCCAGGAAATCCCAGTTGTAGAGATGCCATAGCCTTCAGCAAGCCAGAAAACCAGGCAACCTGCAGGCACTCTGCAAATCCTGGCACACCTAATTAAAAACTGAGACAATCACTCAGTGTGGGCAAGTGAAACTGTTCTTGCATCTCTTTCCTGGCATGTTATTCTAAATCAAAATTTATCACAACTGTTGAAGAATCTTTGGAAAGTGTTGCTTTTTCCAGGTTCTAGATATTGGAACCTGGACTCTAGATATTGGAATCTGTTTGGACAACAGCTTGCATGTCCATGTCACTACCCTTTGAGAGCCTAGAGCTTCAATAAAATCAGACTTAACTACAGGTTTTGAGAGTAAGACACAAGCAATAAATAGGTCATTCTGGTCACCTTTGCACCCTGAAGAATCAAGTATGTTTGTTGCATAGTAGGTTCTGAAAGAACTAGCAACAACCGGCTAGACAGAAAGAGAAACAGGCAAACGCCTAGTGTAGCTTTGCTGTAACAAAAACATTGCACATCATCCCTGAAGATCAGGAAAATGTTGTAGGATAACTGAACTAACCCTAAGATTTTTTTAACCCTTGATAGCCATCCTCCTTCTGTTGAGAGAGACAGTGTCATACCAGTGTTATTTTTTAAGACAAAAAAATTTAAAAAGCATTTGAAAACGAAATACTGTAACAAAAGCTAGAGGATTTTTCCAAATCTTTGTAATCAGAATGCTGCAGTTTGTCACAAACTTTTCAAACACCAATCAATCCAAAAGCTAAGTGTAAAGTGAATAAAAATCAAGCATCAACAACAAAAACAGAAGGAAATTAACTCTTAGAAATATTTTTTGAAATTCCAAATTCATCAAAAACTGATAAAACTACTGCTGCAATTATCTAAATACATGAAAAGAGTATTCCAACAAGCAGATAAATGTGGCAGTCTTGGGTTTATTTTGTCTGAGAGAAGAAATCAAAACCTAATCAATAAGAAATCTTGATCAGCTTTATTTATGAGCAGCTTGGAGCAACCATACATAAGTCAGATGTTGAAATACATTTTTTGAAGCATTGAGAAAAAATAAAAATTAAAAATAAAGTCACTGAGATGTATAGAGAAGACTAAAAAAGCATTTTCCTCCATTTGTGCTAACTTGCAGTTCCTTCTGCTTGTTAACAAAATGGTTTTTTTTAGTTTGTTACTTTGTACACAACAATGAACTGTAACACTTTCCCTTGTTTTAGGATTTTTTTTTAAATTTATTTCACCAGCTAAGAATAAGTAACAAAACTTAGAATCAGTTTATTCTTAAGATCTTTCATCAAGGTCTGCTGGGAGGCACAGCCAGCAGCTCAGAAGTGAAGTCAGGAGGGATGTCATTGCCCTTGGGTAGCCAGCATTCATCACAGCAGGCAGCCTTTATTGTCCAGCGTGCTATAATAGTTTCTCAGTAGGGAAGGCAGCGTGTAGGAGCATGATGACGTGCAAGATAATGCCTAAAAACACAAAACTGTTTGAGAGGGTCTGCTAGGAGTGAGTGTTTACAGTGGCAGAGGAAGGGAAGAAAGGCAGAATGACCTGGTTCTCTTTTTAGTCATGAACACTCGTAAACATTTTTCATTCTGTATCATGTTCAGGGAACTAAAATAAGTTTCCTTACATTATGCAGTTTTTATTTTGTTGTTGCTTGCTTACCTCTCTTCTACAGTCATTTTCTTAACTCTGCCATTTATGACATCTTGTTTTCCCAAAACAGAAACCAAATATAGGCAGGAAACACTTAGGTCTTTAACATACTACAAACTACTTCATAGTTCCTTGTACGATAGGCAGATCAATCATCACTGTCACTGAATATATTTGACTTACTTAAAATGGCTGGAGAAGCTGAAGTCACAGAATCATAGAACAGTTTGTGTTGGAAAGGACTTTAACAGACCATCTAGTCCCAATCTCCCTGCCATGGCCTGCAACACCTTCCACTAGACCAGGATGCTCAAAGCCCCATCCAACTTGATCCTGAACTCTTCCAGCGATGAAGCATCCACTGCTTCTCTGGGCAAACTCTTCTACTGCCTTACCATCCTCACAGAAAATAATTTCTTCTTTATCTAATCTGCTCTTTTTCAGCTTAAAGCCATTGAAGTCAGTTATGGTCATTAGAACGAGCTGAGGAAAAAAGAAAACAAAAATGGTTTACAGCCAATAATTTTATGCAGAAAAATGGGTAATTCAGATCCAAAATCTTTCTCTGCATATTGGGCCACAGTACAGCATGTTAAGCCAAATTGCAACTGACTGCAAATTTTCCACTAGAGACACTACAAAGGAGCTGTTGCACATGGGTATTTGTGCACACACGTGAACATGAGTGAAAAAGGTAGTGCTTTGCAAGATGGCCATTCTCCTGTTTCTCAGTAAGTCTCTTCCAGATTTCCTTGCATCACATTTTGAAACTCTGTTTACAGACTTGCTCCTAATTAAGCAGTTCCACCCACCTCAACAAACTCGGATGTCATTAAGTGTGAACTAAAATGGCAGCAGTTGGCATTTTACCACACTGAGTAACAGCAGATTCAGTGAAGGACTAAAACACCTGAAGGCAAGATCCAAAATACCTTCCAGAAGCCTGTCAGCTTTTCTAGTGATGCAAGGCGACACTGATATCAGGGATGCAAGAGGCATGAAGCCAAGGTAGCAAGTGGGTGTGACAGACGCTTCAGTCTGCTATAGAGTTACTCAATTATGCTTTACAGAGTAGCTCTCCACTGATTGCAAGACACAGTGTGCCAGGACATGATGTGCTGCATGCCACCTTCACAGTGGTGCAATATTCTCCAGCATCACAGAATACTCTTTTATTTTGGGAAGATGCAGAGGTCCACTAAGCGTAAAGAAATACAGCAGCTCCTGCAAAACTTTGAGAGACTTCACCAATCAATTAATACAAAATCAATTAAAAGTTCTTCTGATAAAGATGTTTCTTAGCCATGTGCTCCTTGGTCTGCTTCAGGTATACTTTTGGTTTGGAAAAAGAAGCAAGATAAAATGGATTACTTCCCTGTTAGTAGGGGGAATTGGCTGCAGCCAGCACTTCTGAATAATTCTAGCTACTTGTTTCTGGATTTGACATTTTTAAATCATGAGGTAAAAAGGTCATGTAAAAGGCAAATGAGTTGCTACAGAGCAACAGTTAGATCCACAGTCACCACCACACTCACTCTGCAGCTAGGATTCATGGATCAAATGCTGATACTCTCAATGGGCATACAGTACAGAAAGCTATCCAGGGACTTCCCATACAATAGGCAGCAGGAATGCCATCACCCCACTGCCAAACTAAAGCACCACTGGCACAAGAGCAGATATGACTGACAGGGCATAAACTGGGTTGAGTCTTTGTGAAATCTGGTCCTATTTTCTTGATAAAATTGCCACAGTATTACCCAACCTGACACTTTTTGGGTTGGTTTAATCTTAGAAAGAAAAAGATATGCAAGCAAAGTTCCAAGGATGTCTCTGAGATTCCCACTAACTTCTGCTTTCTGTGTGAGAAATTGAAGATAAAAGCCGCTGCATTACTATTTTACATGTCACAGCAGTAATATCTTTTTAATAATTTTAATTCCTTTTCAAGTACCTTTTTAGAAAACAAACCTACTTGATGTTCCTTCAGTCTTGCAGATGTTTTGCTTTCATGTAATTATAGTATAGTCATATTGCCTCTCAAGACAGTTTCTACTGAGAAGCACAATTAACACTCAGCACTTAAAGAGGTAGAATTTAAGACTTTGGTGTTCACCTTTTTTTAGCCAGCTAAATGGCAAGCATGATTTATTTTGCATAATAAAAACAAGAATTAAAAAAAGTAATAGAAAAAGACAACAGGTGCAGCAGTGGAACACTTAAATACAGCTTGTTAATTATCAATTTATTTCACACAGTGGTTTGTAAGCAGCACAAGTGTATGCGTACTGTGAGCCCATAAAAATAATGGGAGGGAAAAACTGGACACTAATTCTTAAAGGATGCTGATCACTGAGGATTAAAAGCATTGCATAAGAACATCAAACAACACCAGGCCCTCAGCTATGGATAATGCAGTTATTTGAGAAATATATGGCAGAAAGCTCTGGCTTTCATTTTTATTTGTGCAATTTAGGTAATGGGGAAAATGTATTCTGCTTTTCTGAAGATGTAATGATGAAGCACATCCAGAACAAGCAAGGTCAACAACTGTATCTGTTTACAAACAGTCAGATTACAAATCTGCTAACTTGCATCCTGAAAGCTCCTTACTAAGTCAGATTAACATGGAGTTTCTGTTTATCATCCTGACATAGCTAAAGAAGATAGATAGCCCAAAGAATACAAATCACTCTGTTTTCAACACTGTAAACTCCACTAAGAGCTGCCTATTTCCTGAATATCAGCAGAATGTGTACAATATTTCCAAAAATCTATATAGGAATCACAACTCATCTATCCAGGTACATCAACTGCAATCTCATCTGTTGCCTAAATGGATTTCTGAAGGTTGAAAAAATAGTCACTATATTTTATTAATAATTTAGGCCTTCAGCACACGTATGTATGCAAACCAGAATTAAAAAACTCTTTGGCCAGCAATGAATTAACAGAAGCACCACATTTAAGTGCATAAATCTAGTGGGGCACACACCCCACTTATAGAGGTATATGGAGATTTTTATTTTAAGTCATTCAAGACTAAGTATATGTAGCAACTTAGAGTGAGACAAGCAGATTGCCTGGATTGCCCTGTCTGTCACCCCATCATAGGGTATTACAGCAGGCCTACCTTTTTGGGAAGCAGAACTACTATTTGGAAGCATATTTGCTTCCATCAGAAATCCCATTTTGCAATGAATGCTGTTTTTCACAGCTCTAAATGTAGTTTTTAGAACTGACATCCTTCCTTTCACTAACATTAAATTAAGGATGTGGAAGATGATAGAAATTAAAGACTCAATATTACACATACACAGCACTTAGGAATAATGTTGGTTTACATATCCTGCCTTTCAATAAACTAAATATCCATTGCTCTAAGCCCTCTCTAACCCAGTCTACTGCTGGATTAGAGAATGCAAACCATCACTGTTCAAGACACTGGATTGTGAATACACAAATACACATGGGAGAGAGAATAGAAATGAACAAATATCAGTACATATGTTTAAGAAAATGAACTACAGGTGAATAAAGCAGCCCAGATGGCAAGTGATGGTGGCAGAAACGTGCTCTGGGTCCACAGCTTCCCCCAGAGAGGCCTCCTAGCAGGCATCCCTGCAAGAAATTAAGAGTTTCCCAAGGAGGGGTGGGCAAAATCTGGAAAATAGAAAGATTATACAGAAGGAACACACCCCCATAAGATTGTGAGGAATGAGGGCAAGTCACTAACAAAGTCTACTGAGTATCAGATTTTATCTGTGATCAGGCTTATCTTTAAACTATTACATTTTTATTTGCTGCTGCATGTCTATGACCTAACTATTGTATTTTCAAGCAGCCAAATGTAGGTAAGGGTTGGAAGAGATCATTTTTTCTGCAAAATAGTCTTATCTTATCTTTTCTTTTTTCCTAAGCAGTTTACAAAGGAAAATTAAATCTAAAATGAAAAACTGCAATGCACAAGACTGTCTCCAGGATGCTGCTGAGGATCTTTTTTTTCTTTTTGTCTTAGCGCTACATTTTTCCCTAGTTTTCTTTCTGATACGAAAGGATGCTGCTGGGCTTCTCTTTGTTAATTAGAAACAAGATCTCAAGACCAATCTAGCAACATCAGAAGAAACTATTCCCTCCATGAATACTTCAAAGCTATCCTCTGTTGTATGACAGAAATTTTAGATATTGTAAAAAATTGCTCACAGAAGGCTGACTCTAAATTACCAACTTTCAATTCCATATGGAAGACACAATACTTTACACAATACTTCATCTGAAGGCTAAGATGCAATTAAAAAAAAATTAAACATTCCCATTCAAATTGAACTACCATTTCCAAGTAGTATGAGCAATAGAACCTAAAGAACTTGCAAGAAATCTAGGTCAAAACAATTTAATTTTTGACTTTTTGAAATAAAAAAAATAAAAATTAAGAAAATAGATGAATCTACATGAAAATTAACATGTTTTAGAGAGAGACAGACAAAGTCACAGACATACTCAAGACAACATAGATCAAATAGGACATGAAATGGTCTGAAACTGTATGTACACACCTAAATATACTAAAAAATATTTCCAAAGGAGTCACTCTTTATTTAACATACCACTGGCCAAAGCAGTCCCAGACCAAAACAAATAACTTCAAAACAAGCTGCACCAGAATAACAGTTTGGATTAATATCTTCTCTGGACAGAGTTCTCAACTTAATGAGCAACACATAGCATGAAATCTTGCTGCCAAAATTAAATGCACTCCATTCTGAACAGAGGAAGAAGCACAGAGATGAATAAAACACTTTGGGTTGCACTAACCACCCTAAACACATGACTAAACCTGTCTTTACTCCAAGCACTTGAAAGGACATGTATGATGAATGACTCAAGTTATTAACATCAGGCCATTCACTAAAAAACACACTGCAGAAATTCTGAGGAAATGTGGTATGACAAGGCCAGGGCTGGATCAAAAAATCCTATCAAACTTCCTAACAAAAGCCTGTACAATCAGTTCAGTGCTTATCCTGTACATACAAATTTGCTTCACTCAAAAACTAGAAAACGCA
Organism: Prinia subflava; assembly: GCF_021018805.1. NCBI lineage: Eukaryota > Metazoa > Chordata > Aves > Passeriformes > Cisticolidae > Prinia > Prinia subflava. The sequence continues at coordinate 18,848,427 of NC_086247.1, forward strand.
GACTGATTTCACAGCAGGGAGCTTCTTGACTCATAAAACTGAGGTCATAAAGTCACTCTCAAGAAGAAATTAAAATATAAAGCAAATTAAAATTCACCACTGGAGTAATGAAACAGCACACAGGTTTACTTTGTCAAATGAGAGATATTGTAGAAAATATATGAATCACACTGACAAGGAAGTAATTGAGTAAAAACTACACATTTTCAAAAATAGGAGGCATAAGATTCACATTTAGATACTCAGGAAATTTAACACCACAACTAGAGAAATTTAAAAGTGGATTATATCAGTTCCAAAAGGATCACTCATCCTTTTGGAGGAGTAAAATATCTCATCAGAAAAAATTTTCAGTTTGTTAGCATGCTCTAATATCTAGTTTTGTGGCCAAACACCTAACAATGACTCTTTGCTTTTAGTGTTCCTATAACGTGGACACAAACAAAAAAGAAGGGTTGAATTGAGTTACCCATACTGCCACTTACAAAACATGAAAACAAAAGATGCCATTCTCAAACTTAACCTGGAAAATAAAGACACAGTATTTGTGAAGGCTGAATTTAAGAAAATAAGGTAGTATGTCAAGTAGTTTTGGTCATCCACAGACAGAAAGATAGACACCCTCATTGGAAACTTCAAGAGCAAAGTTCAAATTTAGCTATGCAGAATTAAATGACGGAGCCTGAGAGATTATGCCTTGTGTATACTGTGCCCTGGCATGCAACTTTCTGTCTGAATCCAACCTCATCACCACACACAGCTCTTACTGGCTTCAGTAAAGGCCCAAGTATTTTTGAACTTTTAAAAACTAGTAAGAATTTAGCACTTCAGAAAAACATATCTAGCGATGACTGAATTTAATTCTATGTAGGAGAAGTTGAGACCCAAGATTTAGAACAGCAAAAAACATCAGCACAGGCATTACACTGCTTTGATCTTAGCTCTGAAACAGAGTAGCCAATTAGATGAACCTTTTGATGTGATATTTCTTTTGTTTTCTGGCCAATTACATGTACAGGCGTAAGACAGGAGCCATAAGCACCACATATACTCTTAAGTCATTAAGGTTTGCTTTCATCACTAAGAATGCTACAAAGGCTACCAATACTAGAGTTTTCATATTTTGAAGATGATTTATGCCATGACAATTAAGTTCTATTGAAGCCCATATATCTTATGAAGCTGTAATTCCACTGAACATTCACAAGAGAAACAATCTAATTATTTCGGTTTTTGGAGAACCTTGAAATTATGAACTGCTACTATTGCTTTCTGAACTTTTACCAATCAATTTGTTTGAGAACATTCCTTAAAAACTACTTGGGACTGAAAACAGCATGGAAACAGAAAAGGGACTGAAATAAACCTGGATGGATGCAGATGTATTTGCATTGCAATATTAAAGTGCAAGAAGTGCTGAATGACAGCAAATGGTAATTGAAAAGACAGATCTCAGATAGAGAAGCCTCATGAGAGAATATCCTGAAAATGGCAAGTACTTCCATTTTAAGATGGATTTGCAATTGTCTATTTGTGAGTGTTGATAATACCTTAAGATCAATAAGACAGAAGTGAAACATGTGGTGCCTGTATACAAGTCTCCATTTGCAGAGTTTTAAGACTTATAAATGCTCACTTGGGACATTTCAACTACAGTGCAGAAGAAAAAAATGGGACCTAGTTATGCCTTTGTAATAAAGCTAATTATACAGTTAATCTTTTTCTAATTAAAACTTAGAATTGGTGTTAATTTTTTTCCTATTCTTTTTCCTAAGAAACATATTTAGTTGCTTCTTAATGTTCCAACTTCTTTTGCAAGTCATTATTAATATGAAAATCATCAAAAATGTTAAGTAATATCTTGTTTTTTATTATTAGGTTCAACTCTATATGCAATGATATCAATAATAACAGTGCTGCTTGCTCAAGTGCTACTGAAATGACATTGGACATTCATTCCACTGTTTAGCAGTTTGATTTTTAGGATTACAATAGTAGAATTGAAATCAGGATTGAGCAAAGACATCACATATTACCCACCAAACATTTTGACAGATCACTGAGTAAAGGTCAGAGACCTGTCTGCTCTCGGAGGCTGTTCTCAGCAGATTAAAACAGGAGGTGGCCAATATGGGAATCCCCTAGGTCTCATTAGCTGAGGAGGAAGGGAGTTTTTATGTACTCTTGCTATTCCAGGTGGAAGTCCAAAGGAAAGCCTACATGTGCGTCATCCTCGAGCTTAGCACTGTTCTTTTTTTAGCCAAAAGGGGCTTATCTTATTACCCTTCTTAGCTGTGATGTCCATATATAACCTGAGAACAGCATCATCCCAAAAAGTACAGGCAGCACACGGGAAATGGGCCATCCAGACCCCTGTGCCTTGAAATGCCTAACTGGAGTTAGGTCAGCTTTGTACACCTCCTTAATGTAAAATCATACTGCTTCCTTTCTCTTAATTCAGATAGAATTGATATTCTGTAATAATTGAGCCCAAACCTATGAGTTTTAAAAGTTCATATAGCTTTGTTGAACTAGAGTGGAAGCCACTATTTTTTCTACCTGGCTGGATGCACACACGCGTTTTTCACCAATAGCTGATGATTCAGGCTGTCTATATTTGTGCATAAATAGTTTCCTCTATTCTGTTTCAGGTATTAAGGTGTAGCTATTACAGGCAGTTTTCAAATAATTTCAGACTGTCTGCATTGGGCACTTTTTCCAGCAATATTCAACCATGGCACCTGCGGAGCGATCCAGGGAATAAAGAGGAGTGAGACTGGCAGTGTGCATTCTTACCAAAATTGCTTCACCACTATCCCATCAGAACATATGAGGGCACAAATTACCTTCCATTCACTGCAAATGCATGCACATAATGGGGGTGCTGAAAAACAACAGAGCCCTCAGACAGAAACCCGACATTATCACATAATTGAAATAAAATTTCAGCACTTGTCAGAGGTTATTTAACGTTGGTGCAGGCTTACAAATTCTCATTCATGTAGAAAACTCACTACCACGGCTGTAGCCTCATAAGTAAGAGATGGAGCTGCCTGCACCAATATAATTACAACAGTTTTCTGAGTCACAGACAAAAATCTGGCCCATGCTGACACATTATGCAGAACATCTATAAAAATGACTGTGCTGATAGCATTAAATAAGAGCTATGGCCATGGAACGGGAAATGTCATTATTGATTCCACAATACTAAATTTATCCTTCATACAACAAATAGAGGGACATGGAAAAAATGAACACCTTACAAAGATAATGAGAAATTCAACAACAAAAGATTATACTGTCTACTCATTATTTTCATTCAGGTCACCCTGAATAAGCCAATATTTACCAAAAGATTTGAACTGTGAACTACAATGTTTCAAGGTCATTCCTTTCCAAACATAAACAGGATTTCAGCAGGAATCAAATTAGTTGGAGGAGAATGAAGGGGGGTTTTGCTCTGTTCCTGTAATCTCTTTGTTTTACTGGCAAGCACAGTAGAGCTACTTGAAATTTTTGAAATGAAAGAGTTACACAAAATACTGCTGTATAAAAAACTTGTGCAAATTATTTTTCTCTCCACATCAGGCTGGACATTGCAAAGAACAAAACTGAGTTCCTGTCTATACTACAATGAAAATACTCAAAGGTTTATATCACAGAATGATTTCTCTCTTCTGACTACACCACCAACAGCAATATGTTTTGTTGCCATTCTGTCCATTGGGGTGAAAAGCATTTAGGTACCACTCACATGTAAAAAAAAAAAAAAAAAATCCTAAAATCAGTGGTGCTGCCCCAGAAAAAGCCTTATGTGTTTTAAAGCTCCTTAAGAAAAAACTACAAATTCATACTTTTAGTATGCATATCCAGTTCATGGCAGCTTATTTCCACCAATTAGCCAGAAGGTAGAAGACAAAAAACACACATGGAGTTAATTATAATAAATATATAAATATAAACGTATGATGGTTGCTTCTCTATTGATGAACAGAAGGTAGGAGTACTCTCCACACATGGCTCGAAGCTGTTACCCATACACTATCTGACTCTTCACTAACACATGGGAAGAACCTATTTTTCATTACTTGTTGATTTTTAGAGCTGTTCAAGAGAAAATTTTCCAGCCCCTTCCATATGTTAAAATAAAATTTGTCAAAGTCTGTCCCTGTCCTAGACTCTGAGCCTGATGAAGTAGCTTTTTAAGGGAAGAGTTAAACTGCTTTGTTTTACTGAAGAATTACTGTTGCTCTGTACAGTTTTATTTGGTTTAGATCATAAATTCATAGTAAAAACATCTCTTGATAGGAAAGATCAGAACTAGAACTTCCAAGTATAGATAACGTGAAAGAGGGAAAAAAATACAATTTTAGGCATGAATTTCAATATAGTCGTACTCTGAAAGAGACTAAGCCATAGTCTCTGTAATCTCCTGTCTCAAGCTCAATTAGTTAATACCTTAGTTTAAGGTTGAAATTAAATGTTGTTCTTGTAGCTCACCTTTAACCAACCATTCTCAAGTCATTTTATGAGACTAGGTTCCCAAAGTACAACCATTCCTAAAACATTCCCCTAGTGGTCTCACATAAACTACTTTTTTGCATCAGCATTTTTTTAATAAAGGAAAAATTAGCGTAGCAAATTAGTAATACTAAAAATGTACCCAAAATAACTAAACATTCAAGAAAGTCAAAGTATGCAGAGGCAGGCTAGATGATTTGGGATAGGCAGAGAAGTTTTGACCCAAATGTTCACCTGAGATCCAGGGTTGTTTTTCATAACTAGGAGCCATGCACTCTTACAAGGACATTAAGTCATTATTATATTGTATAAATGTAAATGTTCATTTGCACATTCAAACTTTTTCTTCATACAAAGTGATACATATATGTCATGCATCAATACAAGTAAGTTCTCTTCAACATCAAGAGCCTAGTTGAGACAATATCAAAACATGTAACACAAAAAATTACTGTTTCAAAGAACAGAAACTTTTTTTAAATGTCACATGCTAAGGAACAATGACAGTAATCTTGTTTTAGCTGTGATGATTTACCAGAATGAAGAAGACTTGCCTGGGTTCCTCCTAACAGCTCTTGGACAAGGCAACAGATGTGTGTTTGGAGAAAGCATCTTAGAAGGTTATATTCTGAAGTCCTTCAGGAATAATGTTGTGTTTCTAATCCACAATCAAGAAATGGATGATAAACTTGATTTGTTTGGAGAAAATACTATCATTTTACATTTCTTTACTTGTGAGGAGGTATGATTAACAATGAACCAAGAACAGACTGGAAGATGCAATAAGACTGTCTTTCACATTAGCCTGTTACTTGTATCTTAAGCATAAACACATTTGCAGGATTCAGATGTCCTACAGCTCAGAGCTGGTCACAATCATTAATTTATCACAATTCAATTTGTATTAAATGGGAATCTTCCTACACAAAGACACATGACAAAACACCAGTGGTTTAAAATTGCAACAGTCCAGAACTCCAAACAAACTTGAGTAATATAATCCTGGCATGGAAACTGAATGCTTGATGCTCTGAAATTTGCATGGTGCCACTGTTTAAGCACTGCAGTATAAAATGTCAGGTACAAGCATCTAGAACACTACAAGCTGCTTACATCAGCTTCACTGCCTCGTATCATATCAGTCTGTGTTTCTGTAGACTGGCACAACTTATGATCATTTATCCCCACTTTTTTCCGACTACTCTTTAAAATCCTTCTAATAGTCATCACAGAATGATTTGGGCTGGAAGTGACCTCAAAGATGCTCCTGTTCCAACCCCCCTGCCATGGGCAGGGACACCTTAGACACCACTAGACCAGGCTGCTCAAAGGCCCATCCAGCCTGGCTGGGAACACTTGCAGGGATGGAGCATCCACCTCTTCTCTGGGCAATCTGTGTCAGTGCTTCAACATTCACTTAACATGAAGTGACCTAACTCATAGGTATTAAAGCACATTGGTGACTGCTTTTGCCCTCACAGGGGTATAAAACTGGCTCATTTTGGCAAATGTGAATTAATACACCTGGAAAATATTTACATAGTTTTGGAAAATTGAGTTATTGTGCTTTTCACAGGAAGCTATTAAAACCAAATCCTCTTATTGTCTATAGTTCTATTGGCTTACATTTGGAAAACTAAACCCAGAAAACTGGTCTACAACATGACTATTTCTAAAGAGTGTTATAAATAAAGGAATTCTTTTTCTTCTTTTTTTCGGATTTACTCAGACAGCAACAGAGACAGGTACTTTTGCAGTAGTGAGTTGTAATTAAAATAACTGCGAAGGGGAAGTAGAAAACAGGATGCAATTAGCAGTTACAGGAATTTAGAGATCATGGAGATGGAACAATTTCCTCCCTGTCAATGACAACTTTCATGTTTCCTCAAGATTTCCCTTATTTCAGCTGAAGAAAGATCCATTGGTTCCAACCACTGGTCTCTTATGTTCCCTGAGGGAGGTGACAGAAGATGACATACCAATTAATTGAGAGAATTAATTGAGAAACCGGCATTTTTACTGCCGGTTGCCACAAAATCTTACAAAACATCTCTGCCTCTGGGTATATACCTAGGAGTGAACTGAGGGCATGGGGAAGGACAGTAACAAGTTTGCATTCTGCCTGTGCTACAATTTTACTGCATCTGACTCACAGGACCCTGAAAGCTGGGGAAGGCAGAAGATAAAGGAATTTCAGGAAAATACATATGGGAAGGTGAGGGTATTTTTTCTGCGTGTTCCCCAATATTACTATATTTGCAATACCATCCATTTAAAGCTTCAGTGAAGTCAAGCTTGATATCTAGGTATAATCAAAGCCTCATTCAAAACTTCCAGCAACACTTACTGCTACATTCGTGACAGAACTTCAGTGAGACAATTTGTTGCTCACTGTGTCTCAGTAAATCATCAGATACAGATTGCCCACAGAAGCTGTGGATGCCCCATTCCCTGGCAGTGTTCAAGGCCTGCTTGGGTGGGCCATTGGGCAACCTGGTCTAGAGGGAGACCATGGCAGAGGGATTGGAACTAGATAATCTTTAAGGCCCCTACCTATAATGTCTGGGTACATTTCATTACTGCATCACTCCTCTTCCAAACAATGCAAACTCCACCCAGCCATGCTGCTCCTCCACCTGGGCAACAACAACCACTGCCCCACCACTGGGTTTAACCACTTTGCAGACCTCTGCTAGTTGGACATGATGTACATGTGTACAGTTCCAGTACACACATAACACAATTTTTACGCTATTCCCTTTATGGGATGTAAGGAAAAGTATCACACTTGCCAAAATCAGGATCATTTGTATCTTAATTCTCTCTTGCTGCTATCTGTATTTACTTATCCTCACTAATGATTATGTAGACTGTTACACAGATTTCTTCATTCACAGTGACATTATCAGTACAAGGAGCTTTTATCCCCCAATTCAGAAGGCTGGTTGCAGTTTGATGAGGACTTTCTTAGGTACCAATACTTCATATACTGTGGCTGCTATTTTCAACACAGTTAAGAATCACAAGTCACCAAGTGTCTAAATAATCTCCAAAAGGAGAGATGAAGAGCTTTACACAATTTTCAGCTATGTGTTCACAGAGCACTTCACTCCTTTCCACCAAGACTGTTTCCACCAACACTGGAGAGCACCATTTACTGAGCAAGCAGAGAATGCATTTGGTGTCTAGTCTGATCAGAGTTGTTCAGTCCATAATCTTAGGGTACTCTAGCTAAGCTCTACTAGGATGCCAGAAGTATCAATTTCCTCACAAGCCTCTTCAAGATGATCACTACAGTATCAGAGTATTTCACCAACATTAATGACCTTATCTTCTCATATCATGCTATGTTATGCAGCTGGTAATATCTTTATTTTACAGATGTTACTGCCACTTCAGTTCGTGCCACCCCAAAATTTTCCTTACAATATCTTACACTTAGCTATTCAACTGTTCCCATTTTAGAGGTGTCTAAGTCTCTCATGGCTTCAGGTAAAACTTCTCAGTGGAGCACAAACTCAGGTATGTAAGATTTCAGGTGAGGCAGACCTCAGTGAAAAAGAAATAAAGGAAAAAAGAAAAAGGAGGTACGACAGTTTGCATAAGGAAATAGTTTCACAGTCAAGTGTTCCACATGGACCAGCTAATTCCTGCTACTATCATCCTTTCTGGCATATGGAAACTGCATGCAAAGAAAGACACTATTTCTTTTTGCCATGGTGATATAGTAATGGCAACAGAAGGTATGAGTGGGAATTCTATCAGTAGTTTAAGTCCACACATAAAATTAGTGTGGCTCTTTGAAAACTATTCAAGCAGAAAGTACAACAAGGGGATTGAGGTTTCATGTAGAAGTGAGATTGACTACTAATGAATTGGCATTACTCCTCGGCTATAACATTTCACTGCAGTTAGTGCTTATAGTGACTCCAGGAAAAAAAAAAAAAAAAAAAAAAAATCCCAGAGAAAATTACTGTTACCCATGGACACTAACAATAAGATCCTGGTGGAGAATTAAAGCCAGAAGAAAAAAACATTTTGTTTCCCATTGCTTCCTTTTGCCTCGCTATTCCTTCTTGTAGTCCTGGATAACAGGACTGTTTTCTTCTCTAAAGGGTATTTAAAAGCTGTTACAGTTTCTCTTTTCAGAATCTCCAAAAGATGTAATATTAATTGATCGATCACCTTGGAATATCCTTTTATCATTTTTACCAACATGGATGCCCTGGCTTTTTTGTGCAACAAAATGCAGAAGACCACTTGGAATTCAACTGCCAAAGATTCAGATGACTGAATAAATTTGGTTTACATCAACAGTAAACAAATATCAATTTCTGAAATAGAACAGTATTAATAATTTAAAATCAGAAAGGAAGTATAAAGAAGACTCACAAGTGAATCCAATTGCACCACAGTGACTATAAATACTAACATTTTTCATATGCTCTGTATTATTTATGAAATATTATTTATTGCTAAGGTTTTATATAGCTACAGTTAGATTAAGGAATATCTAATAATGTATTTACAGTTATTTTAGGAAGTATCTTAATGGGCTCTGGTTGTGTTATGCTCTGGGGAAAAACACAGTTCTGACTATAGTATCAAAGTCTTATCTTTGTATGCATGTCACCTATAAAGTTTATGTAAAGATTTCTGGATACTATTTATCTAAGCAAGTAATTCAGTTGAACTATGTTTTACCTGTGAAATTTGTTTCACATCTATGTGTCCCAAAAGCATTTTATATGAAGGAACACAGGAGGTAGACAATTCTTTTCTGTTTCCACAAGTCAAGTTCACAGTGAAATGAATGAGAATTGTATATATAATGTCTGGAAAGAAAAGCATATGAATTAAGCAGCTGTGCTATGTGTGTCCATTGCATATTTTTCTCCAGCTTTGGTGCTTGGGTGGGTGAGATCACCCACTGAAGACAGACAGGATGGTTTCTAGTAATCTCTCCTGATGGCTGTGAGAACACCTTCCAGAACAAAAGTGCATACACACGATATCAACTGAACAAACAAGATGCCTACACCTTCAGGAGGCAATCAATACTTCCAGAGTCCAGAGTTTGATACAGAACTGCTACAGCTTTGTTTTACATGGTCAGTAAGAAACACTTTATATCCATGATTGCAAATATGTCAGCTGTTCTTCACAGGGATGCAAAGGCTGTTATGTCCCAGGCTGACCCAGTCTTTGGTCATTGATGACTGAATAATGTGTAAACTACAGCAGTGCATCTTGCACAACTAAGGCTCCCATTCACAGCCTAACAAAGATCCCACCTACAGAAATGGTCTTGCTTTTGCTAAGGTCTGCTTAAACTCTGCTTAATGTTCAAAATCTCTTGCATTCCTCTTTCACAATTAGTTGCCTACTGATACATTTACCATTGAAGTTTAACACAATTTCTACCTACTTCACCATCAGAGATCTCTTTAAATTCTCTCCTCCCTATTAGGGCCCTGACTTTTTCTTGCCCTTACTATTTAATTTCTGTACTTAGTTACTGCACATTAGGAAAAGCATTTGCATCCAGGAGGCAATAGGTGTATAGCTTCCAAGACCCAGAAAACAGTCTAACTGACCAGACACAAAAATAAAACAGGATTTAAAATACATAAAGAACAAAAGATCTGATGAACCAGTCTTATCAAGAGGCCTTCCTCGATTCATACAGATTTTCCTATTAAAAATTGGATAATAAGTAGCTCTTTGAATGGGAAGATGGCCAGACCTGATATCTGGAAGTTGAATAAAAATAATACTAGCCTAAAAATTAGTTATTAATAGCAAAAACTTGGGGTAATTAATAACTGGAAAGGGCACAATGGATTTGGATACATACACAAGCTTTGAGAAGGATTTACTCCAAAATATTACATTAAGATTTTTTTTTTTCTAAGTGGTAAGTCTCATTCAACTAGGAATTTACTGGAGACAACCAATTTCTATTACATAGCAAGTCATTTCAAGTCCCTCAAGGTCCCTTCAAGTTTTACAATGCCCATGGCTGTCCTGGGGAAATCTCCTTGTTCCTTCACAAGTTTTAACTCTCCTTTTGAAATCAGTCAGGCTTCCAATGTTAAATAACTATTACACATCAAGTACTAATCTTGGGGTGGGGAAGAGTAGTGAAGAGGGCCCAAATTATATGGAATAAGAGCCCACAGGAAATACACAAATCAATCACACTAAGCATGAAAACAACCAGCTCCAACAAAAAGAAAATAAAGAGGAGACTGATACACTTTTCATATTCTGAAGCTGTTCATGAAGGAACTCGCACAATCCCATTTTTCTCCTCAGTTACCATCCCTGGCTATATAGGCAAGACATAACACATTGGCCCCAGATAAAGTCCAATCCTTTGTTTTGTGACAGGCAGTGTTCTTGCTCTGTGTCCATGCTCTGCTGAGAACTCCATTATGACATGCATCCAGTTGTAGGTATCTGTCCTCTCTTTCCTTTGCTCCCAAGTCTAACACCCCTCTCCTTTCATGATTTCTCAATCATCCAATAATAAAGATAATAAGTGTATTCCTGAGGAGTAAAAAAGTGGGGCTGAATGGTCCTCCTGACATTTAAAAGTTAGGGAGCCAAACCTCAAATTATTTCTCGGTATAATATCTGTGGAAGATGGTAAACTGACAGGTTTATGATTTTCCCCAGACTTCTCTCTCTCATTTTACCCTATTAATAGGTAGCAGAATAACAAATAAAAAAAAAGCCTTCAATCCCTGTTTTGCCAGAGTAATGTAAGAAAGCAGGAGGTCATCACCTGCTTCAATGAGTAATTGAGAGATACAAGCAGTAGCTTTACGTACAGGGGAAACTCGCTACTTGTACTGCTGCAGCCACAGATAAGGTTTTTCTGTGACAGAGGCCTCTGCTCCATCTGAAAGATTTTCACCTGCAGATCAAATAACTTCCTCTGAAACTGTATGACACATCACAAGATATCCAGGAGCTACCTTCTCTGTATCTATATCTAATCTTCAGCAAAACTTGTTGGAGCAGATGCTAGAATAGCAGGGTAATTTACAGCTCACTGCTGCATGAGCCACACAAGCATCTGGCCCTGGCACAAAATACCCCGATGACATTAAGAGAGCAGTGCCTGCTTTGAACACCTGAATGTCTTCCCCAGGAGCTTCAAAACATGCACAATCCTTTGCCTATCTCAAAAGATCCTTCTGCCTCTGATGGGAACAGTTCACACACCAGAACCCTACAAATATTAGCAAATATCTGCTGCAATGAACAAGAAAGCCATCCCACTTTTAAGTAAATGGCTCTGCTGAAGAAAAATATCCGTATCTCCTGAGCTAACCATTAACAGTCATGTAACAATCTCGTGCTAATCTGACACTTGTCAGTAGTAACTATCTGCTTCTGTAAGGTTGTCACCTTCCATATGTTTCAATAGTATGCATAATCTAATGATTTTGCCACAGTAACTTAAGAAACAACAGCAACTCACTAAAGGGTAAAAAAGAAGTAAGTCACAGTAGCTCATCAACAAAAACAAGTGCGCAAAGATCTTGTGAAATAACAGCTGATCATTGGTGCTGACAATCCTAGACTGCTGCCTTCTGCTACCAGCCTTGAATAATCATCACGTCCCTATAAAAAAATTTACGTCATTATTATCAGGGTTTGAGTCTCTGGGGATCTGGGGGCGTGGGGAGGTGAGGACCAAGTGGGGGTGTACTTTTTAAATTAAATTCAACTTAAAAAACAGAAAAAGTATTTTTACATTTCTTTCCATCGTTCTATTATTCCCCCAAGTGCAGGAGGAGTAAGTATGTATATTTCCTTCAATACGAGACGACACACTTTGTTAAAACAAGCAAACCCATGGAATATATTTCTTGAGATTAAGCAAACAGTGGAGAAAAAAGTTTTCACTGAAATAAAGATATGCACTGAGAAAGATTACTTTTTTTTTTCTGATTGAGGGAAACCTAGCTGTGTAAACACTGCAGTTGCTAACTAGACATTCTCAAACAACTCATATGTAACCCCATTGTTACTATAATAATTTTCTCATCTACACTGGTTGGGCTCAAACCTGGACACAAAAAAAGAACCAACTGAGACTCTACAGGAATTATAATTCACAGCATAAATCTTAAGGATATCCTTATATGCTCTATTAGCATGTGCCTTGACTATCAAAGAATCTTTATCTGGTTAGGATGCTGAAATATTTCTATTAATATGTATGAGCTCTGGAACTAAAATAAATAGCATTAAAACATCCTAACAGTAAAATACAACCCAAATAATTAAACAAATTATTGCTCCAAGAACATAAGAAAATACATTTTTTAACATTCCAACTTTGACAATTTCTCATATTTTAAATACTTTTGTTTTAAAATAACTGGTATTATTTCAGATCAATTCTAATCACATGAGAAAAATGGCAGGTTGCCATGCACAAGAATTTCCCTCCTTATTTCTCACTATGCTGTCAACATAGGCTGTCCTTTCTTGCTGCATTCTCTCGTGGTCCCCTGCAGCAGGCAAAGAGCATCAACTCAAGAATGCAATTTTCCCCCATTATTGCATCCTCATAAAAATGGAACTGACAGGACAGCAGTTTATCCATGCACAAACCAGAGCCCAATCACACAAACTGGCTTTAGGAAACCCACGGATCAATTGTTACTCTGGGAGCGCTGCCTTGGCGGGCAGAGGTGAGGGAGTTTCACTTGGGAGAAGGGAAAAGTTGAAGAGTTGCAGAGGCACAGAATCCAGCAGCCTTCCCTCTCCACTGCATAATGCTAATTAACAGACTCAGGAATATACATAGTAGGAATGGCATCCTCTGCATCTGTAACTATTTTTAAATGCACCTAAATTCTGACCAAGCTTTACATGCAGATATTTATGCCTTTCATGAATATCCATCTCCGAGTACTACACCAAATCTAAGTATTGTACAAAGATCAGCACAGCTTAAAAGTGTTGAAAGTCGATCCATTAGACTGACAACACCTACAGGCATAGCCAAATGAAAATTAACACAGACTGTCCACCAAGAGCACCTTACTGGCCCTCAGTCCCATTCTTTAACCAGTGATACGCTAAGCTGCTCAAATTCCCCTTCTCCTATTATGATTTTAATTAGGAAACTATCTTAATACAACTTTGCAAACATCTAAAAGCTTCCTTTGAATAGGCAAGCAGCTTCCAAAACCTTTTCTCGATTCAGAGCACAGGAAAAGAAACTAGCTACACCATGCCACTTTCAACATTAAGTGAAAAACTTTACATTCCCTAATATTAGGAACGCGTAGCGTTAAACCAATTTACATGTGAATGGAACGACAAAACAAGCATTTTTAAAATTAATATAAAATCCCATTTTCAGAGGCAAAAATCACGGGGAATACTTCGGTATTTGTTGGTTACTGACAGTAAGTTAAAATACCGTAGCTCTTCTAAACTGAAAGAATACCTAGAATAAATTCTCACAAGAGAGAGAAAAAAAACCCTGTGTCATTACAGTTCTCTCCTAAAACTGTTTCTTTCCTGTGGTGCCATCTGTTAAATCAGAAACTCCTTTGAACACCGCAGCCTCGCCGACTCTTACGGTGCGCGGGCTGCGCCGACACTCGCTCGGTATTTTCGCATCGCGCCCTCTCCGCGGGGCCAGCGCAGCCGCCCGCCTCTCTCAGCGGAGCTCGCAGCCGCGGACCGCACCGGGACCGCACCGCGCTGGGACCGCACCGGGACCGCGCTGGGACCGCACCGGGACCGCGCCGGGACCGCGCCGGGACCGCGCCGGGACCGCACCGGGACCGCACCGGGACCGCACCGCGCGGCGGGGACGCGCTCTCCCGCCGCCGACCCGCGCAGCGCGGACCCGCCGTGGCCGAGCCGAGCCGGCCAGGCCGCGAGCAGCTCACCCCGGCGCGGGCAGCGGAGAAGTTGCGGCCGCCCCGAGGCGCCCGGGCGGGCAGGGGCGCCGATCCCGCCGCGCGTCCCGCCCGGCACAGCCCCCGGGGGTTGGGCGCCGAAGCCCGACCCCGAGCCCCTGCCCCGGGCCGTCCCTGCGGCGCGGAGGCGGCACCGAGGCGGCGGCGGCTGCCCCTCGCCCGCCCGCCCGCGCCGGCTCCGCGCCCGCGGCCAAACTTACTTGCGGGCGGCGGCGGCGCCCGCGCCCTCCTTCCCGCGCTGCGAGCGAGCGCAGCCCCGGCGCGGCCGCTGCCGGGCGCGTTCGGACATGCTCAGTGCCCCGCCGTGCGGAACCTACCACCGGGGGGACGGGGGAGCGCGGAGACACGGCGGGCAGAGCTGGATGCTACCAAGAGGACGCGCTAAAAATAGGCGCCGCAGAAAGGAACAGCTGGAGCTTAAAGGGGCGGCGGCCTCGGGCCCCGCAGCCCCGGGCACGGGGCGCCTCCGCCGCCGCCGCGGAGCCCTCCCCGCGGAGAGAGGCTCTGCGACCGGGGCCTGCGCTGCCACGGGGCTGCTGCGGGGGAGCGCCTCTGGAAGCGGGGCGATGCTGGCGATGCCCGCGGTGCCTGCGATGCCGGCGATGCCCGCGGTGCCTGCGATGCCGGCGATGCCCGCGGTGCCTGCGCCACCGCGCCCGCGTCCTGCCCGCGCCGCTGCGGCGGAGCGCCGCGGTGCGCCGGGCTGCGGCTGCCGCCGCCGAAGCGCGCAGGGATGCGCAGGGCGCCGGGAGGCTCCGGGGAGCGCCTGACGAGGAGACTGCCGGGCTCTGCCCCCTTCACCCCAGCGCCGGGCCGGGATCCTACCTCGGGGCCGGGCCATTTAGCTCGGGGCCAGGAGCGTATCTCGGGCCGGGCCATTTACCTCAGGGCCAGGCCACCGCGTGAAGCAGCAGCTTCAGAACTGAGTTCTAAATAGTGGGGGAGAGGACGCCGAGCGGCGCTTGCATGCAGTGTTTCTCCGGAGACGTCTCCATCCCGCTCGGAGGCGCTAGGCTGTGCGGACGAGGCTTGGGAATGACACTCACTTAGGAGCTCTCCCGTGAAGCGCAGAGCAGTCAGATGAGAATGTGACAGGTCCGAGGCGAGCAGCGTGAAGAACAGCCCTCCTAAATATAGTTTTTTAGGCTGCAAGATCTATGCGGCAAGAGAAATAACATGATCACCTCTCACTGGCACTACTGTGTTTCAAAACTAGGAGCTGTTGAAATTAAAAGCCGCCTAAGTATTTGTGAATGGGAATTCCTGATGGGGTTTTTAAGCCGCGGTTTATCATTCTCTACCTTCCTAAAAGACGGACAAGCATAAACACAAGAGCACCACATTGTTTTAGACTTATATAGATACTACAAAGGCTAAAATTGTATTACCCTAGCAGAATTCTCTTTTTATGGGTACAGAAAATCGCTGTTGCACAAAAGAAAAAAAAAAAAAAAGGCATCTTTATATAATACTAAACTACTTCTAAAAAAAATCACACACACAACATCTGCATCATGATAACTTGCTATTCTGATGACATCATGTACAATACTATGCACACTCAAGTTCACATTCAGTATATCTCATTTATTTCATTAGACATGAGAGATCACTGAAGTTTTTCTTCACCAGAACTTTAACACAGCCTTCAGCAAAAACTACTGCAGAAAAAAGCCCTCAGTTACACGTAGGTGGGTATAATCAGGAAAGGAAGTGTTACTTGTCAGTACTGTCAAATAAAGTGAGAGCAAGGAAGCAATTTCCCTCCCAAGCTGACATACAATGGGGTAGATTATTAGACAAGAATGTGTAGGTACAAACTACTGCAGTACTTTGAGAAATGAAAGATGACGTCACAAAGATTATAGTATTAAAAAGGGAATGAATGAGGTTGTATTGGGTTTTTAAGGGCAAGCTTTTGTATGAGGGAAGGGTGGGGGGCTGTGCAGGAAGATGGAGAGGTACAGGAATGGCTTCTGTGAGAGGCTGCTGGAAGCTTCCCCTGTGTTTAACAGAGCCGTTCCCTGATGGCTCTGAAGATGGATGTGGCACTGGCCAAGGCTAGGCTAATTAGAAAAGATGATAACACCTCTGTGATAACAGATTTAAGAAGAAATTTAACAAAGATATATTGTCAGTTGTAACTGTGGCCAGAGAAGAGCAGAGTGAGAATATGTGAGAGGAACAACTCTGCAGACACCAAGATCAGCAGAGAAGGAGGGGCAGGAGGTGCTGCAGGCACTGGAGCTGGGATTCCCCTGCAGCCCTTGGTGCAGCCCATGGAGGCAGCTGTGCCCCTGCAGCCCATTGAGGTCCAGAGGGATGCAGAGATCCCCCTGCAGCTGGGGAGGAGACCCACGCTGGAGCTGTGGATGCCTGGAGGAGGCTGTGGCCCTGTGCAAGAGCCAGTGGAGAGAGGATGCCCCTGCTCCCAGCTGGAGCAGCCTGCCTTGGAGGACTGCACCCCATGGAGGAGTGACCCACACTGCAGCAGTTTTGGGAGGACTGTTGCCCACAGGATGGACTCGTGTTGCAGCAGTTCACACAGAGCTGTTGCTTGTGAGATGGAATCACACTGGAGAAGTTCATCGAGAACTGTCTCCTTTGGGAGGGACCCCTCTACTCTCCCTGAGCAGGAGAAGCCTCAGGTGATGAACTGATCTTAATCCCCTGCCTCATTGAGCTGCTGAGGGATGAGGTGGATCTGGGAAGGACGAAGGGGTGAGGGGAAGATGTTTTCAAGGTTTTATTTTATTTTTCATTATCCTGCTCTGATTTTGTTAGCAATAAATTCAATTAATGTTTCTAACTCGAGTCTGTTCTCCCCATGATGGTATTTGATGAGTGATCTCTCCCAGTCCTTATCTCAACTCATGAACCCTGTTTTATATTTATTTCCTCTCCCATGTCTAGCTGTGGAGGAAAATGAAAGAAAGCGGCTTTAGTGGGTGCCTGGCATCCAGCCAGGGTCAGCCCACTACACATTCACTAATTCTTCTCACTCTCCTCATTCTCTGTTCTCCTAAAACATGAGATACACTGTATTCTCTAGTTCCTGTCTGGCACCCACCATGATACTATGTATTACAAAAAGTTGTAAGCTATGCAGGAGGCATAAATGTACTAAGTAGAGGGGGGAGAATTATGTAATTCTTCCAGCTGAAGCTATTGATGTTGAGATAGCAGGAGAAATAGAAAAGGCAGGCTTCTGAATGCAGACTCAGATTTGGGATAACAGTGGGATAATGTATTTCTGGCTGCAGCTGGATCTCTGCAGGAGCAGTAGGCAGCCTCTGGAGAATTTGCTAGAACAGTTTGCACCTTTACCATCATACAGCTCTGGGTAAATCAGGAGACTGAAAGATGTCCTGAGTCTCAGGAGAGTAGCTTCCACCTGGGAATTCTTAGAACACTCTTCATCATGAGAGCAAATGTTAAAATAATGGCAAAGAAAACATGGGTTTTTCTGCAGTCTGCATTATCAGTCTCCTCATATCTATCCTATATAGGTAATTATACTACAATTCTCACACTTTTCTTTGTTTATGGAGAATCTCTTTAGAACTTGTCAAATGCAATTGCTTTTCACAACAAGAGACAAACATATGTGGATTTTACTCACCCAAACAACAGTGTGTAAATTGCATGAAATAATATCTATATATAGGTATGTGTATATATACCTATATACAGATATATATATCTATATATATATCTCTATATATAGATAGGTATCTATATAGGTATATATATATACACCTATATATATAGGTATGTGTATATATATGTGTATATACATATATACACATGATATATTGCCTAAGATAGCAAGTTCCAGCATTCAAAAGACCATAATCACCCAGATGCAGATTACCAAATTGGACATTAGCAAGTAAGTGGTGGCTGCATCTGCTGTATCAGCCAGTGAACTATATTTAGAGGTAGACACCCATCTGAATATTGAAAGCTGTTCCTTTCTTCTTCAAGTTTTGCTCAGCAGAAATATCCATAGAGTTGCATCTTGTACCAACACAGCAGCAAAGATTTAAATATCTGCTTGCTTCTGTGTCCTGTCAGACAGAAGGGGATCAATTCCTCATTGCAAAGAGAACATGCAGCTTTGCAAAGCACAGCACTTTATCAATCTCTCTTCATATTGCTTGAGGAGGCTGTAGTGAAACCTTTCTTTTTCAAATGTATCCTCTATAATTCCATATTGCTGATGAACTGAGCTCTGACATACCATCGATTGCTTCTGGCTCTCAGACTTTCACCCCAGACCTCCCAGCTGTCTCCTCGCATTGTTATTTTCAATGCTTCTTCTTGACAGCAATATTCAGATTCTCTACTGACTCCTTGTATAATTCAAAGGTACATTCTAGCATCCTCACCTTTAGAGTTCTCCATCTTAGGGAATTTTTCCATGTAGTGGAGTACCCAGGCTTCCTGTGCAGTAGATAGATTTTTTTTTTCTTCGCTTATAGGACAAAGCTTATTCTCAAGGGATACGACTTGGATGTTTGAGTATCATAGACTGATCACAGAATCATAGAGTGATATAAGTTGGAAGGCACCTAGAAGGTAATGCTGTTCAATCCAGCTGCCATGAGCAGGGACATCTACTACACAGGTTGCTGAAAGCTCCCATCCAGCCTGGCCTCTCCAACACTTCCAGAGATGGAACAGGAACACAGCTTCTCTGGGCAGCTTGTTCCAGTGCCTCACCACTCTCAGAGTGAAAAATTTCTTCCTAATATCTAATCTAAGCCCCACTCTCTTTCAGTTTAAAGCTATTTTCTCTTATCCTAACACTACCTGTCTCTGAAAAGACCCTCTCCAACACTCTTGCAGGCCCTTTTTTACTGACAGTTTTCCCTAAGTTCTCCCTAGAGCTTTTACTTCTCCAGGTTGAACAACCTCAATTCTCTCACCCTTTCTTCAGAGGAGAAGTACTCCAGCCCTCTGATCCCCTCTGATCACTTCTCTGGATTCAGTCCAAGGCGTCCAAGTACCTCTTATGTTGAGGGTTCCCAGAACTGTATGCAGTACCCCAGAGTAGAGTAGAGAGGCAAAATCAGCTCCCTTGATCTGTTGGCCATGATTTTGATGCAGACCAGGATGTGGCATCACATGAGACATGCAGAGATAATCCAGCTATCAGTCTGTGGTCCAAATGGGAGATGTTCTTCAGAGTAACAGAAAAGATTGTGTGATTGATATGTGTAAAGTTGTGCTCAAGGCAAGAGGTTTTGGGTTACAGTTAAGAAGCACAAAATATAACTAGATGACTGATGCTTCATAGTGCATTTGTATTGGAAAGGGGACCAGCTCCCAACAAGCTGAAAGTACAGAAATTCCAGGGTGGGAATAGCAATGGTGGTATGGGTAATAAAGCAGGGAACTCTGGCACATGAATGTGGGGCATATAGATCTCCTTGCTGTGGAGACTGCTTTTGGAGGGAATGAGAAGAGAAAACAAAGAATGTTTTTGTTAGAATGGGAAAATAAGACATAGGGATAGAGAAATGTGGGATTTCCATAAGGCATAACTGAAACTATTACATGGAGTCCCTGGAATGAAGAGGAAGGAGAAGGAATCACAAGGCATATGATAATAGGCTTAGAGGAAATAGTCTAAATGGTGTTTACTGAGCTAAGAGTTTTCAGCTACAACTCAGTAATGATCTCTTGGAGTCCTTGTTGACCACTCTCTGGAGTTCCCAGTCCAATGTGTAGCAGTGGTCAAAACAGCCAGTGAAAGGTTAGGCATCCTTGGGAGCAGAGGCTGGGCTTCATCTGTGACTGTGAGGGACAGAGCTGGAAAAGATACAGAGAAAGGCAAGGAGAGTGAATGGCTGGGATTCTTCCATGTGAAGAGAAGCATGAAGGGCCATGTGGCTGGGACTGACAAAATTGAAAGCAGCACATACGGCAGAGTGGATAAGAATGATTTTTCACCAAATCCCACAGTACTATGTAAACTCAGTGATACTACTGCAAAAAACAGATAAAACAGTGTAAAACACATGAAAGTACGTTCACCCCCTCACCTGGACACAGTGGACTATGGTCTTCTGGAAAGTATAACACCTAAAAGTTCTGTGGGCAGACAAGCAGGTTCAAAAAAGGATTAGCAAAACCCATAGGCAACATATGTGTGTGTGAAAGGCTGGGGAGTGCCTTCAGTACTTGGGATCCAAGGGCTGTGAATTCTAGGACAGTATGAGGGGAATAGACTTCAAAATTTTACTCCTATATACTGTCTTCTAATAGTATCTCCTGTTACTGCTGGGACAGTATGCTGGGCTAGATAATAGCTATGATAAATTCAGTTGTAGCAAATCATATGTGATCTCCAGGATGGATCATATCTATGCTTTCAACCATGAGTGTGATCTCTGTTAACTCTGGAGGTAGCTGATGTTGATGCTGCTTTTTAGAATTTAAGGGTGATGCAGCAAAAACTTTGTGTTTGGTAAACCAAGATGTTATATAAAAATTCCCACTTCCACTATTAATATGCATTAAGCATTTAGCCTTTGGAGGCTTGGTATAAATAGCTTTTCCTGAACTGGAATTCACAGTGGCCAACATCCCATCTCCCATATAAGTCCTGAATATCCAGATTTCCTGCAGACCCAGACATTGTCTGGGTCTGCAAGAAATCCATATCCCAAAATTCTTGATAATTGGTGGTTGCTATCAATGACTGTACCTTCCATTTAGCACCCAAGGGGCTTTGCTACCATACACTTCATAAGAAATGGCCAGTGGACTTGAGTGGTTTGAAAGCCTTGGAAATACATCCTTCCATAAATCATTACCTTTATGGTATGCTTTCTCCTTCCCTGACCATGTCAAACATCCTTTTTTGTTGCTAACAGCTGAGAGCAGCAGTTTTTGGTCCGTGAGAGGAAAGCAGTGACAACCCACAGATTTACTGCAGCCTCCTGATGGAGGAGTTTGATAAGAGCACAGATGTAAGGATTCATCCTGCTGTTGCTACAGGGAAAATGCACTGACACCAATGCAAGTTGCCCAGTGGATAGGACAACATTTTTTATTGCAAAAAGGTTTTGCATGTAAGAAATAGAATTGTTAGAAGAAACAACTCATAATATAGCTGGATTTCAAACAACAAATTTCATATTGGTTCCTTATTAAAGTGAAAGGAAAATAGCCTTATATACTAATATAGGTATATGGAATATGTTTTTACTCAGAGTAAGTTCAGCATTTCCAGCATTTGAAATCTGTTGATAACCATCGTCTCAGATATTTTCTTTGTTGTAATCAATATTTTTCTCCCAATGAATCTGAAGTTATCTACTTTTTACTGCTATTTGTGGGCTTTGAAGTTTTTTTCCCTTAGACATTGAATTTAAATATCCATTCTTCACTCCTTGAACTGAAAGTTCTGCCAGGCAGTTATGGGCTTGGAAGTGAACATTTTACTGTAAAATCTTTTTGATCTGTTCTCAGTAGTATATAGGAAACTTTTTCAGTTCATGCATTACTTTTACACATTATGCAAATTTGTATACATGAGATTAATTTGCTTTGTTTTCAAGGACACCAACAATTGAACAACATGTTACAAAAACAGTCACAGGCTTATATTACTATGGAAATGTAGTAAATGCTTCAGAAAGATTTTCTCAGTTCTCTTCAGTAATAAAATTAATCATAGATCAGTTCCAGCCTTCCTTCAACATTACTCAAGCTGAGCCCCTGTGAAATAGAAAATCATAGCTTTTGTTATTTAATTATTGTAGGGCATACCCAAAATAAACCAAGAATATGAGATTTTAATTTGAGAAGAAGTGCATGTGTGGAGTACTTTGTACCAGGAAGCTGCTGGAAGCATCTCTCTCTCAGAGTGCAGCAGTAAAAGCAGTGTGCTATTAGTGCTGCTATTAAAAACCAAAGAGAGAAGTGCAGCATACTACTTTGAGATCAATATTCAGTCTAATATGGTCCCTTGCTTTCCCTCAGTAATCTCTAACAAGTCATATGCCTGTTTACAAGGGAAGATGAGGCTCTGGTAGTCAGCAGAGCCTGGCCAGCAGCAGGCACCAACATGACTGAGCAATTGGTTGTCTTCTGCAAATCAGTACAAGGACAAGAACTATGCTGAGATCATCTATGATTTCACAGAAATCACACATCCTACTGCTGTAAAAGCTAACAGCAATCAAGGTATGATCATCTTTAAGAGGAGGGGCCTTTAATAACTGACAGGATTATACCATGGAGAAAAAAATGCAGCTTTGGAACTAATTAAAAACTTTCCTTCCATGCAATTTCCATGTGGATTTAAAAACTTCCATTAATAAAAAAACCTGACCCAATAAAAACAAATTTAAAAAATTAAGGGTTTCAGTAGCCTTTATTAAAAAATAAAACATGCTGAAAATAGAAATATCTCACAGATACTGTTCTAAGGAGAATTAGTTATATGCTTAAAAAAGAAAGACATGACAATGTTTCATAAAGCCTTATGAATTTTCAATCAGCTCTAGAAAGCATGGGTTTTAACCACCTAGAAAATTGGTGCCACGATTTAAAATAAATCTCAACAAACAATGCAAACTAGAACCAATTGAAAAATAAATGTGCAATCTCACTTCTTAAATGCTACATGTCATCCCTGATACTCTAACTCTGGCAGAAAAATACAGAGTTGCAGTAAACCAAAACATAAACTACTTCTGAGCGAGTTTAAGGATAAATGCAAAATGTAAATTCAAGCCACTGGAGAAAATTATTTTAGTTAAACCAGAATCTAGATCTATAGCATATGTGCTGTTATATAATGACATATAGGCTGCCCAAAAATAGCTGGTCAGGGTATGTACTTGCAGTGGCGTTTTAGTATTTGTATTCAGGCATCATGCAGGGTTGGCATCCAGCAAAAGCAATGTTAAGGTGCATGGAGGATGCTATAAGGTAAGGAAGGCACAAAAAAGACCATGAAATATTCATGCATTGTAGAGTTTGCTGAGATATTAATGAAGACGAAGGAACCTGGCTACCTGATTGAAAGTGCCCCTGAAGTACCTCACTCATGGAATGGCTGTGAAAAAATTGCCTTGAGATTTGGTAATTTCACCTTTGGCATAACCAGCCAAATTTCTTTTGCATGTTTTGTGTGAGCTGTAAGAAAAACAACCTAGGAAAGCATTAACTATAACTGCTAGCTGCCACGGGCATCCTTGGGAGTTTGCTGACAAAACAGCAAGGTGATGGAAGTCTTACTGTTGATGCTACTGAAAATCAAATAGATTTTAGGATCAGGAGGACCACAGCCATGCTTCTCTGCTGAAGGCAGCATCATTATGTTGATATACTTCTGTTTGGAGGTAAAAAAAGGAGTGACTGGATTGCAGAATTGACATGGCTGCTCTCAGACACTGCAAACATATCCCAGCTGCTGAAAATTTCTTATTCACCTCCAGCTGTGTTTGAAGCTTGACCAGGAAAACAAATAAATCGACAAGCAAATTCTCCAGCTACTATAAAAATGCTGAACTAGCTTAAATAAAAATTAAAATTGTCTACATTTTGGTAGAAAGTACGTAAGAACACATCAAATTAATTTTTTTAAAAGGGGAAAAATGGAGATTTTTAAGGAAAAAAGCCTGGTGTTTCCTTTTATATGAAATAAAATTAAGAAAAAAATCTCTGCTCCACAATTTAATCTTGACATTACAGAAACTTTTACTTTTCCTTTAAAATATGTATAGATAATTTTTTAAAAAAAATTCATTTCAAAATAAAAACAAAATTATTCAAAATTACAAAAGTGAAATATTTCAGAATTTTTCAATTCCATGTTGGAGAGAAAGGTGGAAAAATACAGAGGTATTTCCTTTATTAAACTAAGTTTTTAGATGTTTTAATTCTGTATCTTTGTTTCTGATAAAATACTCACAATAAATTTTCCCATACTTAAGACCTGAATGTCCATACCACTTTCTGCTCCCACTGTGAATTTCTGGTCCCCATTATCTTTGCTGAATGATTCAGAAGTAAATGGCAGCAAACAACCCATATCATATTTTTAAGTAGTATTTAAGCCAATGCAACCAGGAGCTCTGATGGTGTTTCTCTTACAGCAAAAACCTGCTGTTTCTCAGCAGGCTGGATACTTCTGGCATCTTCTGCTTTCAGGTCCTTCTTTGCAAATAGTTTTAGAAATGAAGATAAAGCATTTGCAAAAACAAGTAAAAGGGTCACAGGTGCACATTACTGGCTGTTTTGATTGTGGATTTTCAAAGATTCTGAGTCACAGTGGATATTTTTAGCTGTGCTTTTAACCACTATTTCTGCTACATTGCCTAGATGGAAATTATTTTAATAGTGGTTTGATCTTGGTGCTCATTTACATTTAGATCCTTTGTCAAACAAGTAAATATCTCAAATTTCTTTCAGTGCACATAACTCTAGGTACCCAATTCTTGTACCATTAAGATTGCATTTTAAAGGCATATTCCTTATGTGTCTTAGGACAGAAATCTCTTGAATTACGTTTTTGGATGTATAATGTATGATATACTAATTCCAATTACATTGTTGTAAGTTTCAAAAAGAGGACTGATAGAAAATCTGTGGAGCTTCATAAAATAAATACTTGTGTTACTATTGTTCTTTTATATCTTAAAACTTCATATACTGTTTATTTTAGACTCAAAGAAGGTTTCTGAACAAAAGGCTGAAGTACAACTTCTGCTCTTACAGGCAAAGTAAAGTTTAAATTATATAAAATTTTAAAAATTTTTAGAAAAATATCAGTTCTATTCAGGTTTATCTTCAATCCTTGTTCACTTGTGAGTTCCAAAAGCAAAAGGTAATTTTTATCTGTAAATTGATGATCATTGGGGATTATCTCCTGATAATTATTTCCAATTTATATTTTTTGATTGAGCTTTTACTTGAAAAAAGGTCATGTTTGGAGATATTTCAGAAAAGACATATTAGTAGGAAACATCACAGGGGGCAGAAACCTGAGAAGGGGATGTAAATGTAGATCTAACAGATCTTCTCTATTTCTGATTTATGTATGTTCTCACCTAAGTTCATGAATATGACCAACTCACTCTTTGATAATAATTAGCAATGTTAAGTGGAACAGGTACTGCTAAGTTTGCCAGGGACATAGAATATTCACTGAGTGACAAAAGGAAGAACAGTTTAGCTCATTTAGCTTTGTAAAGCAGAGGCTGAGAGATTTTGTTTTCCCTAGATATAAAAGAGGAATGGTTATTGACAAGAGGAGGAACTGTTGCTTTTCCCAACCTGGAAATGAAACTCAAGATAATTCTAGTAAGGTTGTAATATAAAAGGGGATCTTTAAAAAGGGGACCTTTATTTGAAGACCTTCAGAGGCAGTTATGGAAAGATATCTACAAAAGCCCGCCCCCCCAGGGGTGAATACATTCTTTTAGGTTTTAGGAAATCAGCATAATTGATAAAAAGCACCAGTTAGGAGGACAAGTGGTGATGCAATTCCCCCCCGGGTCAAGCCCCTTCTCTGGAGCCCCCCTTCAGCACTTTGTACTTTGTCCATGCGAATGTATCTGGAAGATTTGTTCCCAGCACTGGAGCCTTGTACCTCCTGGAGCTTGGAGCTCTGGAATTTGTTTTGTCTTTCTGCTTAGGAAAGGCCTTGAAAAAGTACTGGGAAAACTAGTCACTAATACAACAGGCTACAGAGCTACAAATATATGTGTGAAGAACAGAGAGAACATATAAAAGGGAAAAAAAAGGCAAAACCCAAACGGCATCAGAACAACTTTCTTCTCTGAGGCCAAATGTTAATAGAGGAGTAAATTACTAAAAATTAGCAATTTTACATATATACATATATACATATATATATATATATATATATATATATATATATATATGTTAAAAAGAGAAGAGGATCCTTGTATGACAAAACAAGATAAACAAGATTCAGGAAATTTCATGGACAGGATTGTGCAACCTGCCTGCTTATAAAGCCAAGATTGGAAACCAATGAAAGAAGATGTCTTTCCTCTGTTTCTGGCCTCTAGGCAGCCCTGGTCAAAAATTGCATTGTTGAAATTCCTGAGAGATTGGTCAACATGGGGAAGAGATTGTGAACCAAATCAGTTTTTGATTAAAAAATTTTATATGATACTAGTATTGTAAATCAGAAATTTCATTATTATAAATTAAAAAACATGCTGGAATCTCTGCACATTTTCATCTTAAAGGCTCTAACTCTCATTAGTTATATTTTTCTGCCTCAGGGTATAATTTGTTGCTTTTTTTGCTTCTTTGTGAAGAAAATGAAAGGATACATAACACTGTAAAGAACCTATGAACTCTGAAAAGGGGTTGAAAATAGCACACACATAGAATCTGGTGGTGGTTTTTAAAATTTTTTTTCCTGCAAGTAGTTTATTTACTATCCTAAGTATTCACAAATTCAAACTTAAATTCTATTATGATTGAGTTCAGTTCTCTTTACTGAAGTGAAATCCTCATCAGCCTTCTTCAGAAAGTACCCCAACTGAATACACTGTCATGGCCTATTCCTGTTTGCTGTTTAATTAATGCATGTGAGAGCTGGACCCTGACAATCCCACAGGGTGGCCAAATAATTTAGAAGTGGTTTTAAACTAAAACCAGACTGGGGGACATGAGACGTCAACAATACAATGTCTTGTTCAGATGGATCAGAATATTGACAGTAAAAAAACACCAAAGCAAAACAACAACAACCTCAGCATTTTGGAGCATTCTGGTGATTTGAATCCAAATTCCTGTTGTAACATGGGCTTCCTCTATGTTTTCAACTGAGCTGCTGAGGCCTATTTCAATGTGTGTGTGTGTGACATTCATATTATACACTATCAGCCTTAAGATGTCCACCAGAATTCACAGCCTTGTGTTAGATGCTCAAAATTCCCAAAAAGAGTTCCCCACTGGAAGAGTTTCCAACCTGAGGATGACATTCACAAATGAGGGAAACCACTTAAGCAAACCAGTCAGAAGCTCCAGGAAGGGATATCAGGAAGGAGCTGTATTACTCACAGTAAGTGAAAAGGTAATTCTGTGCAGTATGATGAGCTCTCTTCTAGAATGAGCTCCCTGTTGTCTTACCTAAGCAAAAATACACCATGCTAACACATTATTTACATGATTTTTGTGAGTTTTTTCTCCTTCATAAAACTTAAACAAGGGTCTATAGATTCAAGAAACAATTCCCTGCCCAGGACTTGTACAGATCTGCCCTTTACCCATGTAAGTCACAAGCCATGTGGATGCAAGCACACTATGCTCAAAAGCTGCTGTCTTTGGGTTAAAAATCCCACAGATACAAAGTCTTTTGAGACAGGGCTTGTTTGTTGCCCATGGCTTGGGAATCAAACACAGGTGAAGCAAAAGGCTGTAAGCCTAGAAGGACCTTTAATGTTAGATAATGGAAAGAGTCCAGGTAAGAGCTCTCCTGATTTTTCCTCTGAAGGGAAAATTGGAAGGTTTTCATTTGGATGAGGCAGTTACCATGTCTGTTGTTCACACCTGCCCAAGAGGCAGAGGTGGCAGTGTTTGGCCAGTTCACAATGCCCCAGGTGTATGGGAGTGAGGGGTGAATGTAGTTAGCTATGGGGGACTCTCCTACCATTTAGTGGGGTCCTTAAAGGAGCTATCAAGGGATATATAGAGTATGGCAGTATAAATACAGATGCATGGCTTTATGAACACCTACTTGCCAAATTTACTCCTTTTTTTTTGTGAAGTATTGAATGATGAGGAGATATTTCCTTAGAACATTTCTGCAAAACTTAATTACCACCTGTGGTTTTGTTAGATATGCTTTAGGGTTGAAAGTTCAAGGTATTTCCTTTCCCATTTTCTATATTTTTAACAACTTATAAATGTTTCCTGGAACTGTAATTTTTTCGCCTGACAGCAAAATTAAAAAAAATCTTAAAATGTCCAGTTAATGTATATTAGTAATTCCAGAGTTCTTTTCACTAGTGTTTTCTCCAGGACTGTTCAAATTCAGGTAATAAACACTACATTAATGGATGTCCAATGTCTTTAAAACAGCTCATTGTGACAGAGATTATCTAACCCCATATCTTCATATCCCAGCATACCCTGCATACTGTGTGTAGACAACAATGAAGACCACAATGAGTAGAGGTTCAATATTATTATAATTTTGAGACAAAATTAAAATGGGAATTACTACTTTCTTGTCATTTATTTCCCAACTTTCTCTAAGTATATAAAGCTCTTTGGGCTTTTTTGATAGACTTTCTCAAAATTTCAAAGTAATCCAAGCAAAGAGTCCTGAAGCAAAATACAAAGCCTCATTTCCTATGGATTTCTGTCCACTGTAAATTAAAGAATGAGATCTGAATGGAGCATCTGCTGTCATATGCAGAATTTGTAACTGTGCTCTTATTTCTGGATTCTCTGACATTTGTAAATCGTGGAGTGGCACTAGAGCTATTTTTCTTCTCCTTAGCCATTCTGCTTAGATATGTAAAAATAAAAATCACCTTTCTTGAACTAGTGCTATTTTCCTGCCTTGGAAGTTTTCAGAAAGCACCGACAGAGAGGAATGGACAGAGCAAGGCTGCAGTTGAATACATTTCATTTGCAGTTGAATACATTTCATTTACAAAACAAACTGAGAGAAAACACAAGGGCATCTAGACCTTCACTTCTGCAGCAGAAATATAATTTTAACACTTCTGTAGGTAATTCTGAATTCCTGTGACAATATAGATTTCTTGCCCATGGACAACAGGTAAAATAGAGATTACCTCCAAAGTTAATCCCCAACTCTATTACTCACCCAAAGATAAAAATCACAACTCCAGATTTTTAGGGAACCAGAAAATAAATCAGATATTCCTTACATTTTCACATCATACTCTTCATTGTTTCTGGAAAGAAAGATGATGGCTTTCACAAGGACTAGGTGATCATATTGCCTAAAATAACATATTCCCCTGAACATAATCAATGACAGTTTATCAGATTAGTGACAGGAGCCTTGTGTATTTGAAAGACACAAGCCAAAATTTCCCAGTGACTAATTTATGAGTTTAGTGAATCTGGTCACTGAGTGAGTTTGAATACAGTGCAGTCAGTAGATACCATTCTGGGACAGGAATGTGAGTCAAACAAATGATGGAGTGAAGACAAATGCTATCTAAGAGGATATGTCACAAGAAGGGCAATGCCACATTTATATTTATTTTGAGGGTTACCTTTGATGTACCTCTGCACATACCTAGTTTGGAAATTTTTTTTTTTTTTTTTTTAATTTTTTTTTTTCTTTTCTTTTTTTTTTTTTTCCCCTAGGGAAGGCTGAGGTGCTTTCTACAGTGAAGCTAACAAATTGTTTTAGAACCGTGGGATGCACACCCTCAATGGTGGGAATAAAGAATATGGCCACAGAAAATCCCCTCACCCACCAACAGATGGCAAGAGGAAGATTTATCTGCCTTAAAATGTAGAGAACAAGCTAAACAATATATGGTTTTGTAAACCTCTGAAAATATTCTTCTCAATGTCATTCTTAACAGACTTTCATGCCGCACACTGTTTAATAGAGATTTACATGTTTAGTATTACTCTTGAAAGTCACAAACCCACAGAACAATTTCAGATGGTTAGTGATATGTGTGGTTGAACATTATAACAGATGTATTGATAGTTATAATGAAATCTACAGCTTTTAGAATCAGCTCTATAAAGAAAAATTAAGTCAAAGATTTACAGTGTGTCAGTACAAATTTATTGAGAAAATTTCATAATAAACTTAAGGTTTTTAAACTGGTTCTGAACTATCATAAAAAAAACATGCACCACAGTGAACACTGCACTGAATAGGACATGCTATCTACAGGAAGTTACTTCAGAAATTTTTATTTATGATATTCATTATGGAATTTCATTACTGTGAAGTATTTCAATACTACATAGTAACCCTGTAGGAATAAACAGCATTTTCTTACTTTGTTTCTAAGTTTAGAGTACAGCAAAAGGAAGGCAGGCTTGTGACAAAAGCTTGTAAAATCTTGTTCTTAATAATTTTTACTATGCTCCTGCCAAATCCTGGTCATGGCCAAGCTCTCTCATTATCAAAGGTTCTAATAGTAAAGGCCCTTATACCTACAGATGTGTTCTGGAAACAAACAGAAATGTGTTTTCAGCCACTGCAGTGATGAATTTCTCTTACACAAATCCTCCCAGGATTCACAGACATAGCATGTTTCTTTTATTTGGGTGAAGAAACAATTTAAAACCTGAACAGATTCGGTTTACACAAGAATACAGCTAGAAGAGAAAGAGGTATTGTCATCTCTCAAGTTGTTTTCTAATAGCTTGAGCGTTCACCCAGAAATCTATGATCTAATTGCCTCCTCTGCCTGACAGATCTTAAATCCCTGTCTCCCACCTCCCTGTAGGATATCCAGCAATCAGACTCCTGGGTAGTCTAAGGTGAAGTGCTATGTTTGTGTCTTTTGCAGAAGCTGTTTCATTTTGCATGCAAGAATCAGCGGCTCAATGGGCTGTTCAGTGAAGACGTGAACGTCGCTCACTGCTCTGGTGATGGTATTCAGCTGGGAAGAGGGATACTTGCAGCACAAGTATTGCAGATTAAATGAGTACTGGAGAAAAATGCACAACATATGTTTCTCTCCTTTCTGCACAGTTTTCCTTATCAACAGGCTGGAAGCAAAACTCACTTCTATTTGCTGTCCTCAACATATACCAGATAAGTATTTAATTATCATTTGCAAGCAAAACAGTCTTGCAGAGGAATCTTACTGTAGAGCACCAGACTGCCTCTGCTGCTCAGGGCACTCTTCTGAGAGGTGGGAAAGAGGTTCCCATCTACTCAGAAAGAGTGATGACTGTACAGAGGAACATTCAGCTGTGACATTAAGGATTTCTCATCTTAGCTATTTTAAACGAATTGCCTCTTAACATTTTGGGCTCAATAAATTCTATTTTGCCCTGTCTCTTCACAGTTTAGGGCTCAGACTTCATTCAATAGTCAGGCAATTGAAAGTCTACAGTTTGAGGCTTGTCTGATTGCCAGGAGGTACAGATAATGCAAAGAAACAGAACTTTGTTGCTTAAGAAATTACTGACAGACTGGGAGGAGCCTTAAACTTGAAAATCAAAACCTCAAAAACCAGAGCTGAGGATGTGTGAAAAATACTTGAATTCTCTTCATTGCACTTTTTAAAAGGCTTATGAAAAGATCTACAAAACCTGCTTTCTCTCAGCTTGCCTTCTATTTGAGTAGCCAGAAGGAATACAGGGAGAAAGCCTTTTGAAAAGGAAGATATGGTGACTGAAGTCTGAAGCAATTAGTCAGTGGCAGATTACATCCTTTCTTTATTGCAGAACAATCTTCAATGAGATTAATGAGAGAAACAAAATTAGTTTAATAAAGAAATTCTTTAGGGATAAAATGTTCATGCTATGCATCTACTGCTACCATATAATCTTGTTTTAGCTGATTAGATTGTTTTATCAGAAGCCTGGGTAGAAATGTAGTGAAAGATGGAGCTCAGCAGGATACTTCCAAATTAAATCATGTAATAGTAGTCTCAGGTCATGCTGTTTGGTGTGACTGATGCACATGCAGGAAGAGTTAATAGCACTGCATTTCAATAGGCTGTCAGATTTCTGTGCTATAATTTGGATGTACCATTTTAGTGGGAGGTTACTCAGATAACATAGAATGATCTCAAGATTTGTCTCACATTGTCTAAAAAAGGAAATGAGATTCAGGTGTGAAATTTATTTGAAGAAGATCACCTGTGTGTTTTTTTCTACATAGAACCTGTTCCCTTTCATGGCTATGTGATGAGTGCTTTACTCTCTCTTAAAAAGCCAGTTATAGATCCCCACCTGTCTGAACCTTAATCATTTTCTAGAATGCAGAAATACAGTTATATTCTATAATACATAATACTTAATACAGGTATATGGATATTTTTTGATTATTTGAATGCAAAGAATGAAGTGACACAATAGTGGTGTTATCTGGACAAATTACTGAACAGTTAGTTTTGAACCCCCTTAACTGGTAGGATATCTGGTTGGATGGTGGGGAAAGGGTTTATAATAATAGAGAGGAGCTAGAGCTGATTTTAGAGAGCATACCCCAGCTTCACAAGTAAGAGAGAAGACTGAGCTGATTAAACAGTGGAATTGAAGGGCTCCATTCCAACAGTCTCCTGAAAAATGTGAAAGCAGCAACCAGTAAAGCTTTTGTCCCTCGTCTTCTTTTTTTACCAAGAGACCTGAACCACGTGCATTTAAAACCACCAAAAAGGAATCATCAAATAAGCTTTCTCAGCTATGTATGTTGACTTTTAATAAAGTTTAAAACACAGGGGAAATTACAGAGAACTGGAAAAAATCTTAAGCCAATATTTTAAAAGGGCAAACTACCCATCAAATCTCAATCCTAGCCAAATAATAGAATGTTTGACATCATCATTAATAAATAATTTTATTTCCCTCTTCTTAATATCAACTTTCTTTTATGAAAAATAAAATTTTTCAAACTTGATATTTTTCCTAGATTATGGATCTATTTGATTAATAATATAAGTAATGTATTCCTTTTTCTTTTTAAATTATTCTGTCAGGCATTTGCCCTAATAGTATTTCACATTTTTATTAGGAAACAAGAATGTCAATTATTAACTTAGCCTGAAAACATTAAATGGATTCAAAGCTTGCTGACTAATGGCTTTTAAATGGGGTTGCAAAGAGAAAATGCATGTATGGTAATGTGTAACAGAGGTTTCCTACAAAGATTGATTTGAAATCTATATTATTTATCCCTAATCTATTTAACATTTTTATTAAAGAATAAATGATGAAAAACAAAATAATTAGGACTATTTATGAATGTCACCAAAGTTTTTGTAAAGGTAAGTAATGAATAGACACCAATGAAGAGTCACTAGGTTATTTCAGTAACTTCACAAAAGTAAGTAATTTGCATTTCAGTGTGATCAGCCCAGACTAGCCAGTGAGTAAGGTTGGTACAGGGATGTCGGAGAGGCAGGGATGTGTGAGTGTCAGAGAGGGGAAAGGTTGGGGTTGTGGGGAGCACTGGGGTACAAGTGTGCTGCTGAATTCTGCAAGGACAGACACTGTCCCCCGGGCCCACTCTGCACACAGCAAGGCACAGGACAGACCCCCCCTTCCTCCTTCCCACCAGAGAGAAGACTGAGGACTCCAGGGTATTCACGGGTGTCAGAGGCTGATTGATGTCTTGAAATATTTCGGGGTGTGTGGGGAAGAGGGGCAGGTCGGACCTTGCTCTGGAGAGGCAGTGCCCTGCTCCACACACCACACTCCCAGCCCAGACTTAGAGCATCCCAGCCCTGCAGTGTCTGTCAATCAATCAATCAGTCATTCAGTCAATCATTCAGTCACACACCAGAGGTGGTGCTAACCCAGCTCCTGAGTAGCTGAGTGACCAGAGTCCCACCTGGGGGGAGGCCTGAGCTTTAATAAGCTGACTGAGAAGTAAACAGGTCTTGACCCTGCCCCTCTTGGAGTTTATTCCTGCTCGAATCCAGGAGTTGGTAGGTATGAGTGTGTTTGCTATATTTTTTCTGTTTTTCTCCCTTTCTTCCTTTTCTAATTCTCTTTTCATGGAACATTTTGGGCAAATTAACATTGAATGTATTTAAAGTTTGCTAAGTTGAATAGACTAAGCTAAGGCTGTTATAAATGTTTTTTGTTAGTTTTATGCTGTGTTAAATCCTTTGCCAATGTTCCTTGACTTTCTACATTTTGCCAGTAAACTTTTGTATAATTTTGACTCCTTGAGAATATCTGGTGCGTATTTCTCCTGTGCACTTAACTCAGAGTAAAGGAACCTCAGTAAACCTCCTTGTATTTAAATGTCTTGGGGTGTTACTGTGGGTCACACACACCTGTGCTTCAACATTATGGGTAAGTGTGAACAAGTTAGGTGTTCTCACAAGGAATAAAATGCACCTTAAAAAGGGCAGCACAAGCAAGCCTGTGTTTTCTCAGAGAGCCTACAGCTGTTTCCCTTCTTTGCTGCATCCCTATCTGTTCAGAACAGCTTTTGTTGCAATCTTGCTGAACAGTGATGTGTGCATTTGAATGCAAAGCACACTGTGGGATCTTTAAGCTTCAGAAGAACTGCTACTTGATCTGTTCCCAGCAGACTGTAGTGAAGTAGCAATCAAGTTTTCCCTTGGGTGCAGTCTACAGTCCAGATGCTTCACACTCTTATTAACCCTGAACTTCTGTGTGGCTGTGGTCATCTGCACAGGGATGATAAAGTCCTAGAGAATACAAGCACCATCAGCTCAGATACAGCCCTTACAAGGAGTATCTAGTGGAGCTGGAGTATTTTACCCTGGAGGCTCAGGGAACACCTTAGCACAGTCAACATCTGCCTGAAAGGAGGCTATAGCAAGGTGAGTGTTGGGTCTCTTCTCCCAAGTAACAAGCAATAGAACAAGAGGCTATGGCCTCAAGTCAAGTCACAGGAGGTTCAGAACAGAAAAACCTCTTCATGGAAGAGATTGTCAGGAATTGTAACAGATTGCCCAGGGAAGTGGTTGAGCTGCCATTGTGATGGTATTTAAAAGGTATGCAGATGTGGTGTTAAGTGACACAGTTTAGAGGTCAACTTGGAAGGGTTTGGTTAACAGTGGGATTCAGTCTTAGAAGTCTTTTCCAATGCAGGCAGTTCTATGATCCTTTAACACTAGTAACTTTGTGTCTCTGAGGAGGTAGATAATATAGGGCCTACTGCTGTCTATCTGAGGTGGCAAACACTCCATAGTCATCCAGTGCCCACAAATCCACTGTCATCTAGGACAACCTGCATTAGCAATACACCATAAATGCACAGTGGAACAAGTTTCAGGAATACAGATGTTGCTGATGAACTTGCCACTTCCATTGGCCCATGGAAGATCAGCACTACTGACTGCCTTGAGAAGTTATTGTAGGTAACTAGAACAAAGGTGTCCAAGTCTGGTCTGAGGAGTGAATTTTCCTCTCTCAAACCACTGTCCTGCTGGAGATAGCCAGAATCCAGGTTGCTGTGCATCTGGGATGAGGATGAGTAAGATGGCACGGCAGGTGAGGCTCTTGGAGGAAGGCACTGTGAGCATGACCCTTCACAGCCAAGTTTTACTTATACCCACAGCCTGTAAGCTCAGTGCAGAGCATGCATTTGCTTTGACCTCACATCTCCTTCCTTCAAAATACCTACATTTATTATATACCTACCAGTAGCCTGGCTCAAGCCTGGCTCTAAACCAGCGCTTCAGGAAGGAGAGGAGTAGCTGATTTCTCAGGCAGCATGATTAATGTATCCCAGCAGTGGTGTAGGAACTAAGGGCACTGTCTCCTAGTTCACCTGGGTTTGCCTTATAGGATGGCAACAATTTTGCAAAGAGCAGAAACTGCTGAAGAGTTGTAGAGAGCATTCTGAGAACAGGCTGGTGCATCCTGAGATAACCTGGGGGGAGAGTAGATGCAGCAAACATGTAAGACATTACACTGTTCAATTGCAAATTTGCATGGAGTAATTCCCGTGTATAATTTTGTCATTACACTGGCTTTCAGCAAAAGCTCATCTGATACACTCTCAGGCTACCCCTAAGCCTTAACACTACTGACAAAAAGAAGTCACTTCTCTAAGAACTCAAACGTTGCTATGAAGGAAATTATTGTTATACGCTGATGACAGCAGGATGAAGGAATCAATATAGCTGTGATAGCTGTAATACCACTACTGTAGACAACAGTGCTGAAAAATCAGGGAGAACAAGACTTCAGTGCTGACAAAAAAACAGAAAACAAAACCTGTGGGGACCCTCTGTGTTTACTCTGTCTAGACACAGTTTGCATGCAGAGATTCTGGCATGAGCAAATTTTCATTGTTATGAAATATGGTCTGACCTGAAAAACCCTTCACTTTACTCAGCAATTCATTGCAGGCTTGAATCAGTGAACCAAAGATGAAAGATCAGCAGTTTATTCACTATCATTCAGCTTCATCAAGCACACCTAAAATATGAGAATGGATGTTGCAAAACTAACAGTTCAAAGTCAGAGTTGGAAGATCATATTTACATTATCATCAAGAACACAGCTGCCTTTTCAAAATCTTAGTAAACTTCGTAGGATAAATGCAAAACTTGCATAGTAGTAAGCTATATTTTTGCAATAAGGTACATCAGTATGAAGTTGATGTTTACTGAAAGCTAAAATTCTACTAATGTTAACAAAATGCCAGTACCAAGACACTTAATTCAAAGCATCTTTGCAGTAGTTGCACTTGTATCTTTATCCTGTGCCTGTTTTAAAGCTGACTTCTCAGTAATTTACATCTTTCAGGCAATATCATGCTTTTTCATGCCGTACATGAAGGTAATCTCAGAGCTGAAGAGTGACTCTAATCCACTGCATTATTTAGTGAAGTCTTACAGCAAATGTTGCTCTTTCCCTTCTCAGTACAGACAGTTTCACAAAGCCCAGCACACTCCCAGATTCAACCCTGAAGGAACTATGACAGTCTCTTACTTAGTGACAGTTTATATTTTAACTCTTTGTGGACGTCAAGCAAAAGTCAGACTAATGTGTTTTTCTTTCTCTTTCTAAGAATGACTAGAGACTTGGACATCAGCAAGTTACAAATAAATAGTATTTCACAGAATGCATGAATGAATATCTATCTATCTATGTATCTATAGCTTTCCTTCAAGGAGAAAGTAAAAATTTCAAACACTATGTTCCTCATTCATTCATATGAGAAAAGTGGGAGACACCGTTTTTGAATTATTTCCTCTTCCTCCTCAGAAGGCTTTTTTCCTAGGAGAAGTTTTCACATGCAGAAGTCAGGGCTGCTTCTCCAGTTCACAATTGCTCCTTTACCCTATTCTGCAGGTCCTTGTCATATCCCATTTATGCTTCTCCAAGGTAGCATCCTTCAATGGCATTCTAGATCTGGTTGGGAAAAATCAGAAGTGTACTTAGGAAAATGTCCCTTGCTCCCAGTTGTCCCCCTGGAGTCAGAACAGGCAGTAGCACCAAGAGTTCTGAATCTGAGAAATTTAATATAATATGTTGCCCTTACAGTGCACCTGGTGATGTTAAATACTTGGACAATTTATGGGTAGCTCTGGCAGTCAGAGAATATATGCGATTCTGTTCCTAATGCAAAAGTTTCTGGGACAAATTTCAGACACATTTTTAAATTCTAGATACATATTTCCTCAGGTGTGAAAATATATACTTTTATCTTGCCTTGTTCTCAAGAGCAAGTTAAGGTAATTAATTACCTTAACTAATTTGAAAAGAATGCAACTTCCCTCTAAATCTTACTGTATTGTGGCAAACCAAAGTTAAATCTTGGCAAATGGTACAAACTGAAAAAAAACCATGGTAGACAATTGCTAGCAACATACTGTGAACAGATATTTGTACAATATGACTTTTAATTATTGAAGGCACCACTTTAAAGGATTACAATTTCATTATCTTAGAGTCATAGCTCTAGTAGCCCCTTAAATGAATATCTTGTTAGACTAATTTCTTACTGTCTTGATTGGTGGAGGCAGTATGTAAAGTTATTTTACATAGGTATTATATTAGTGAATAATTCATATTGGAATTTACTAAATACCAATAATTTCCAATAACTGTTTTATAATATGTATGCAGCTTTAAGTCTTTTCAGTAACAGGAACTACTTGACACGTGGCAAGAGAAAATATATTTAACCCTCCTTTACACAAATTTCAAACATGCATGATATTCTTGGGTTCATGGAAGTATATAGGGAAGAAAATGTTCTGATAACACTGAGGATTATTTCTTTCTTTAGTCTTGTCAGAGGCAACCTCTTAGAAGGAAAAACACGTTTGCTCTGTTCCCATACAATGCACACCAGACCAGCTCTCATTCATTCAGACTCACGTTCTTGCAAGTAAAAAGATGCAGCTTAAAGGTAGAAATATTACTCCCCAAAGTAGAATAATCCCTGCCAGCTCTGTAGGGTTCAAATACAGGAAGTTACAATGATATTGCTGAGCACCTCTAGAGATTTTAAGTTACAGAAATATTTCCTGCAAGACTCCTCTCAGGTTTTATTTCATCACTAACAATGAAAAAGAATCAACCAACTTTTCCTTCTTTCCACTCATCCTCAGTCCTGTGTATAGGTATAAGAAGATACTTTGGACCAATTTCCCCTCATTTAACCCTTCATCTTGTGCCTTACTAAGAAGATCGTTCTACTGGGAGACTATTTGTAAGAGTCTCAACTCCCTGTAACTCTTCAAGTACACTAGCAGAATTACACACCTTTTACCTGCCTTTCCATAATTAGTTTATTCCAAGTTGCATTAAAATATATTTCAGAACACGCAATATCCTGCCAGATTTGCAGTTTACATGGGAAGAACACTAGAATAATTTGTCCAGCACAGTTTGTGTAGTGGTTCCATCTATCAGGTCATGAGACATTGCAAGTCAGCACAGGTCACTGTTGAGCATCCTGTAACATGCCCAAAATTGCATAGTTTCCCTGTAATGCACATTAATGTTGTATTATAATTCACCATGTGCCATAACTCTTTGGTTGTTCTATGACTCAGAGACCTTGTCTCACTATTAATCATTTCTAAACCAAGGAATAAAGATTCATACGTGCACTTTCTTTAACCACAAACACCAGGGTAGATAAAGCACTATCATTGCTCTAGCAGTGTTTTGCACTCTCTATACAAGCATATCAATTACTACCCTCTTTTCCATCTTGTAAAAATGAGGTCCATAAGCAGTAATTGCACTACTCTATATTCCTTGCACAAGCTGCTAAATATTATATTTCTAGTAAGGTACTCTTGCATTCTAAAGATAACTTAAATGCATCCTGCTTTCATAAATAATATATTGGTGACTCACTGATGTATCATAAGACACAGTTAAGTAAGAACCATCTGGAAAACAAATCAATATTAGGTATAGGGCTGTTTTAACATCTGTTGGTTCCTTTAAAATGAGATTGTGGAGACTTGTTAAACAATTAGTTTGCAACTTCTGCTTACCCTTACAATCACATCTATCATGTTCTTTCCTTCATGAGATTAAGCTAGTTTGAAGCTAAGCACAGTACTGTGGTTCTGAGAAGCAGAGAAAATACCAGCCATAGACAGGATGACGTTGTCATTGAGTACATCTGAATGGAGATGTTGGTGTAACAAATAGTCCTTGGTGTGAGAGAATGATTGAACTTTGCATATACTGAATAATGCATATACTGAAAAGCAGATGAAAGTAGTGTGAAAATCCCATATAAATCAAAATAGAAAATACTAGAGAAAGAGTAAGTGAAGAGACTAAAAGTCACAATGATTAGGTAAGGCCTGTATTGCTTTAAGAAGCTTTTAAATAACCTTTTCTCTGGCATGGATTTTTTTATTTGATTATTGAAATCCATATGTGTAGTCATTACCAAGTGCATTAAAATTATGTAAAGAGCAGAAAATCTATGACTTCACAGAGAGACATGAAAACAGAGGTTTGTAAATTGACTTTACACTGCTTTCCCCATGCTAAGGTTTTCCAGTTTTAGCACATAACCCTCCACCATTTTTCAGGTTGACCTTGTAGCTGAAACACCATCAGCAGTGTGTACACTTCCCACCAAAAAGTTGAGGTTCTTTCCTCTCAGCTCTGTATCCACTGAACACTTTTGTTCTGGCACTCCCAAAGCCCATGGTGGGCAGGCAAGGACAGCCACTCACTGTTGCTCTCTGCTTCTGGAAGATAAGAGGGAGACAGCACACAGTCTGGGCTTTCCACAGGGACCAGCTGATTCTGCCTGTAGACTGTCTTCCCTTCCCTCCTGTTAACCCACCTAAAATCTTAGAAATTAATGTATATCAGGATCAGTTTACAGATATTTTCAACTCACTTCACTACACTTACATGTGACAGGGGAAAAATTATGCCTTTAAGCCCCTGGTGTGACAACTAAAATTTAGTTCAGTCTAATACGGGTGAAAGCATTTGAACAAATGCATTATCAGACACACTAGGTTTTGTCCTAGTATCTGATTTTCTAGTTATAAAAAAGCTTAGTGAGATATACTGTCTACATATCAGGTAAAAAAAAAAAAAAAGAAAAGTGGGCACAGTCCAGAAGTACAGGAATTCCCCCCAATATCTCTCTTTTTTCATCTATCATTAACCCTAACTCAACACTGGCAACAATCCAGTCATAGCAGCAATGTAATTACTCAAGTTATTCCTTACAGTTGGCTCAGGAGCATGTAAGGATCTGAGGAAAATGGCTAACAAGACACTAGCTCCTTAGCTGGTTCAAAAGGCATTCAGCATTCAGTTCTCAAAAGACAGAGGCACAACCTCCTTCCTGCTGTTGTAATTTATTGGTTTGCTCCATCAACCTCATTTTCTCCTGAACTATGGCTTTTCCACACTCTTAAAAATTGCAGAGGTATCTCCTTAAGGATCCTCTTCCCTCAATATATATAATCCTAACACTATCCCTAAACTTAACCCTAACCTGAGTAGAGAAGACCTGTGGGGTCTCATCCTTGCCATGCTCCCGACGTGCTCCCCATGGAGATCTCCATGCTCATACCCTCCCAAAGTCAGAAATTCACCTGTGTTGCATGTCCTCTTCCTCCTCCCCTGCCTGCAGATCGGCTGTGGGCTGACCCAGGTTTGCCAAGCCCTTCCTGATGCTGACAGAACTCTGCCAGGTGCCCTTGTGTCCCAGAGCAGCTGCCTGCAGGGCTGTGGCTGCCCACACTCCTCCTTGCCTCCCCACCAGCCCTGAGACATGACCCAACCAGCCCTGCAGCCTCTTATAGGGAGTAATGCAGCCTGCAGCCAGCCTAGAGGTGGTCTAAGACATCTTTAGAGAAACAGAGACAGCTTTTCCCTACATGCACAATGCTGAGTGTGCTGCACTGTGTGAGGAGGGCCTGTGGCCTCAGCCCCGCTGTGTCCTCGGGCTGCCCTGCCCCACCAGCAGCAGTAGCAGGCAGGCTTGGCTGGGGGGCAGGACAGTACGGCATCCATGAAATCACAAGTGATCCACAAGTGCATGCTGACTGGGAGGCAGATGCCAGCCTGACAGCGAGTGCACATTCGCAGTGCCCTGTCAGTCAGTCAGAGCACGGTGCTAACCATGCCAAGGTCGTGGGCTTGATCCTTCCACAGATCATTCACTTAAGAGTGGGACTCGATGATCCCTTCCAACTCAGAATAATCTGTGACTGCATTTGAGTGGAAGTGTGGGCAACCCCTGATGTTCACAAGCTTTCCTCACCTGCAGCTCCCAGCATATCCCCTCCTTGATAGAGCTTCCATCACCACAACTTGTTCATCTTCCACACAGACTGATTGTCATATGGATATATATGCTATGGCCATTGCTTTGGGAGGATCCAACATGTTTAGTGCTCATTCTCTGTAGAGAAAGTCTCTCTGAGAGAGAGCTATCTTCTGCACAGCTGGCCATACATGGGGACAGGCACCCTCAGACACTGTATCTATCACTGATGGTGAGAGAGGTCAGGCCAGTCAGGGTTGTTCTGATGGTTCTTTCAGGAAAGAGGGAAGAGCACTTGGAAAAAGGAGACTGTTCTATGTTAGATGTTGTCACACTTTAGTGCATGGCTATCTAAAAATCCTCCTAGAACCTGATGTTAGGGATCTGCATTTAGAACCTGCTATTATTAATTAGAATCTGTGATTAGAACCTTGCTGGTTTCTCATATCCACCATCTCCTGGCCTTCCAAACCAGGCAGCTGGCAGAGCTGACCTAGAGGCCTGAAACAAGGACTGTGAAAGACAGGAGGTGCCATGAAGATCCTCTTTGTCCATGGCGCCAAAGAAAAGCCCTGTAGAATAACTCCACCTGATTTCAAGAGCTGTTGCTTCTGAACAGCACAAAATATCATCAGAGTAGGGTACACTGCAGCTCTGCAAGTGCTCCTGGGCAGGAACAGCAGATGTTACAGGGTGTGGGTCATTATGCCTCAGCTGCGGCTGTGAGAGTGGGAGGAAGGGTCCTTGCCAGGTTCTGGCGATTGGGAAGGGGACAAAGCAGATGTCCTCAGTGTGAAGCCAGTGACAAGCCTTCCTTGCTCTCCCCTCCTCCCCATGTGGTCCTCCCTCGCAGCTGCCCAGCCTGCCAGCCTTGACCACAGCAGGGGCTTTGCTCTGCCCGGGACGTGTGGAGAGAAAAGTGAGGGTAACTTCATGGCTGGAAAGGCCAAACAGCAGCAGAGCACAGCCAGGGCTGCACCTGTAAATACAGCTGCTGTTGAGGGTTGGTATGGGAAGATGTATATACCTATGAAAATGCCTGGTATCCAGATAAGGATAATTTTCAGAGGTTTTTATCTTTCTATGTGTTTATGCATTGTTATAAATGGGCCGTGAGAGCATGGTTACCTACTCAAAAAGGCCAGTGTGGGCTGACTGATAAAAGAGGCATGCAGGGCATCTGAGCATTGCAGTGTCTGCATATGTACCGTGAAAACATGCCACAAATTTTCCTGTTGGCCAGGTTCATATGCAACTGTTTATGAGATAATTTGGGTTGCTTAGCAATGATGTTTGTACTTCTCAACTACAAATGTTGGGCCAGAACCCTGCAGTGACCCTGAGGAAAGGGACACATCTGAACACCAAACACATAGTGCTTGATTTTAGCAAGAGCTATTGCCCTGTCAGTTCATCTGGGCTGCTCTCATTTTACCTGCTAATTGTAAAATGAAAGCAACATAAATGGTCAGGGAATATGGTCTCTATTGACAAAAAATACCTCATTGTAATGAAAATCTTACAGCAGACCACAGAATCTCTGGTCTGACAGCACAAGGATTGTTTTAAGAAATGGTCTCTCACTGCTGTAGCACGTGACCAGTAGTGTCAAACTGACTCCACCAACTTTGCATACAAATCTGCTCAAGTACTGAAAGACTTTCTGCTAACTGAAGTCTTCATTTAAAAGGACTTCTTAGAACAATATTCCTGTGGAACTTTCAGTGAAGGAAATCTTTTCCTGTCTTAATTTCATAATTGACTGTTTTGAATGAAACTTTCCAAATGTCATCTTGAAGGAGCACCTGGCAGGCAACCATGAGAATGAGAGTCTAACACAATTACAAGTAATTGGAAGCAGAGTCTTACAATGCAAAGTGCCAGGCAAGCTTAATAACAGCCTGTGTTGCTAACCCTCTATGAGAGAATGGAGTATTTTTATTCAGGATATTGGTTTAGCTGAAGTTGTGTGGGTGGCAGATTTTAGCAGGTGCAGAATAAATATTTCCTGAGAAGTATCACTGAAGAATAAATTAATTTGAATTATTAATTAAGGTGTTAGGCTAGCCAAATTAAATACAGATAATGTTCTTATTAATTCTTCTGCCATTTCACTGATCTCTTTTATATCTAGCTTTTTAATAGCACTGTAGACCTACCTCATCCTCTTCCACATTCTAATGTATTTGGATCTGACAGGAGAAATGACATGCAAAA
Source organism: Prinia subflava (assembly GCF_021018805.1). Taxonomy (NCBI): domain Eukaryota; kingdom Metazoa; phylum Chordata; class Aves; order Passeriformes; family Cisticolidae; genus Prinia; species Prinia subflava. Next base: position 18,892,521 of record NC_086247.1, read on the forward strand.
GAGTGGCTTTTTGAAAGCCACCTTTCTGCCCTTCTGTAAATGTCAGTAAATTTCCATGTAATGTATGAAATAGTTGTCACTTCGGTTTGGTAGGGATTAAGGGAAGGGTTTTACCTCTTCTGAAGTGTTTAATAAAACCAATAGCAATATATATTTTAAAGTGGATCTTCCTATACTTATCCAGGTCCTTTTGATACTAATTGGAAACAAGTCACTGCTTTCAACAGGTTTGGAGTCAAGCCCTAAACTGTTCTTACAATTTATGAAAGTATGAATTCCATGAATAATTGAGTCATTCTTCAGAAGCAGTTGTAAATATTTTTAGACCAGCTTCTGCGAAGAAACTACGTACACACACATTCACACACAAAACCTAGTTAAAACTATGGCAATGGTAATGCTCTGCTTTAATTCAGACTCGTGGGAAAATCTGCAGAGAAGCCATGTTGCAAACCTGCTCTGCATTCATTTTTGCACTTATCACTGACACAACCTCACAACATCTTTTCTTTTTTCTAAATAAGAGGTGCAGGAATGCTGTCTTAAATTTATTGTGAGACTGGCTGCTTATCTGATAGCACAGAATTCCTCCTGCTATACTTACACTATCTTTACATGGAAATAAAAGCTAGTAGATGAGAAATTTACCTTCATTGTGGGCTTTCTAATCCAGCACAATCCAATACATCAATTTACATGAACAGGTCTTGTTGGCCATATTTTCCCTTCATAATTTCATAGTCTTTAAAAACACCTTCCAATCTTGACTCTTATGTCTCGTCTCCAAATGTTTTCTTGCTGTGTAGGCAGCAGACCTATATTTGGCAAAAAAGGGTTGTGAATCCTGGATCCAAAACAGGATACAGAAAGGTCCATAAAAACATAGCTGACAGATCTGAAGCAAGTCTGTATTTCGGGGGAGAGGATGAAGAGCTTTCAGCAGGAAGACAAGTTCTGAAATCAGTTTTCAGTTTGAGCACCTGCAAAGCAAGTTGGCTAAAAATCTATAATATTTATACTTACTTAATGCCACGGATTAACCTCATAGATGAATGATTTTGTGAACATGTACTTTTTAGGAAGACTGAGAGAACTGGGCATTTTGGGGTGGCTCCACAGAGTGGCACTGTGCTCTTGTTGCTGCTGAGCCCTCCCTGCCTTGATGCTGCAGGTGGTGGCCAAGAGATGAAGGCTTTCCAAAGGGAAGAGACACAGCAGCAGTACCAGGTCCAGTGAGCAGCAGGCTAAGGAGGCTCAAGGCACCCCTGAAATCAGCAGCCTGCTGGGTAAGGGCACCATTGGCACTTCAGAGGGGTTTGTGGAGTGTAAGAAGAAAACATTGCAGCATTCTTCTATGGAGCAGAGGTAAAGCTGTGGGAGATCTCAGTCACATCTGGGGGAACACAATGGGAAAATGCATGGGCAGGATATGGATGACAATCCTGGAAGAGAAAGTCTTGACAGGATGCAGAGAGAGGGGTTCAGGGAAAGTAAGTATTGACATATTTACTTACAGTATCATACGCTGAGAATGGGAAGGACAGTTTGTTCCACACTGTGGATATGTTTAAAAGAATTAATCAAAGTCTGGGAACTGCCACTCTGTTCCTAGCAACACACTCTTCAGAATGCAGCTAAAGGTCTAAGATGGAGCATGTAGGTTTTGAAGCCTAAGTTCAGGTCACTTAAGGAATTCTTTTTTCAGCTTCTGCTCCTTTGAAGTAATCTTTTCCAGACTGTTCAAGGCTATACACTGAGGAATGTGCTCAAGAGCTAAAATACCTGCAGAAACTGTATATGTATTTGCATCCTGTGCTCTAATTCAACACCAAGCAACATTCTGCTGTTGCACTGTCCTTGGGGGAAAGGGCTGTAGTGCAGAAAAAAATTCTTGTTGAGTCACCACATGGTGAGGTTGTAGTGATAAGGAATTAGTCTATGCACTGCTGACCTGCTTGGTATTTTAATTCCAATTTTTCATCTAATCATGGTATATGAAACAAAAGCCATTTACATTTGCATTTCTAATTATTCTAAATGTAGGTGCTACACCACTCACTCATGCTGAGGGATTGACAGCAACTACCCTCATGTGAAAATCTGGTGTAGTGAGTGTTGTTATCTCTGTTCCCTTTTTGAGTTGCTAGGCATTATCCTGTGAATGTCTGCATTTCTCCTATGGCTTGTTCAGGGCTAACACCAACATGCCAACTACATGACAACAAACCCTCAGTTCTTACAACAGCAGCCCTTTGGCAGCAGTGCAACAATGTGTGATGGGACATACAGAAACTCACTGGGGAGCACTGAGGGGGAAGAGACTGCCATGAAAAGATATATCACAGTATTTATAGTGATTCTTATAGCTCTGCATAAGATTTAGTTTAAAAAAAATTTTTTTTTCAAAAAACACAATCATTTCATATAGGATGTTTCCTATATGGACACACAATTGCTTGGACACAAAGGGAAAAGTAGCCAAATGTTGTCCATAGTAGGGAACCTGGGAAGATGATGGATTCACTAATGCTGGATCTTCCTCAGTGCTTCTTACTGTTCAGGCCATGCCTCTTTAAGCCATTAGATATATGTTGAATTTTCAAGTTGGCAGAACTCATATCCAGTACCTTCATATCATAACAGAACAGCTTCTTTCACACAGCTTGCTGGGGGCTGAAAAAAGGAGTAGTATTTATGACAGGATGGCAAGGGTAAGGCAGATATGTCTTTGTACACAGTAGTGAGATTTTATTTCACACAAAACAGGGATTCAGCACAGCAGTGAATAAGAAGAGAGCCTGCCATACTCTTCTTGGCACTGTTTTAATCCTCCCCATGGTCTTTTCATGTAGCCTCTCCTGGTGCTTCTCATGACCTCAGTTTTTCCTGCAAGACCTATCAAAATTTTCCAAAAAGAAAATTCCTTTTCTAAAAGCTTAAAATGAGCTATTTAAAATGAGAATTAATACAAGTTAAAAGGAATGTACTTGATTAAAAGTATCTTTTATATATAGTATCTCTTAAATATTTTGTTTGCAAATTAAAAAAAAAACAACACATAATAAATCAGCAACAAAATCCTCCTCTCTTACTAAAGATTTTATTTAGACTGGTTTTGAAATAGTTCTTTTCCTCTTTTTGATAATCTGGAACTATCTCATCACAGCTTTAATTAGGATAACCTTTTATCTGTTTATGTTCTACAGTGACATTTGAAGATTGGCCTTCAGTGAGAGCTTTGGGTGATGTGCACACTGAGGCTTTGGAAACTTCTTCTGGACAAGCTGCCAGCAAACAATTACCCTTCTAAATGTCAATAAGCTAGACATCAATTGTCAGCTTGCATCATTTCTAAAAGCCTGCTCTTCTGTAGATTACATCAAAAGTGGAATGCACACTTTAAAAAGTGGATCTTGGTTTTGATCATGTTTTAAGTGTTTTTATCCCTTGGGACCTAGGTAAAGAGTGTTATACTTGGGAGACTTTAAGTTACTCTTGTACCGTTCCAAAAACAAAGATTTACTGATAAATTTTTAGAATATTGAGCAGAAACCTGAAGTTAGTTGTTTGGGGGGGCTTTTGTTTGTTTGTTTGTTTGTTTTGGTTTTTGTGGTTTTTTTGTTTGGTTGGTTTTGTTTTTTAATATAAACTTAAATCAAAAAAAGTTTTACTGAGAGGAAAAATACAGAACGGCAACTTTAAAGAAGTATCAGTACTAACATTGGTTTGTATTATGGAAGAACGGATTGGAAAGTAGTTGTGGCTGATGTTGAGAGCATCGAGTGATGAGACCATGTATTTTACAGATCAAAAATATTAGTGTTGAAGAAAACACATTATTTACTTTTCACTGTCATGTAGCCATTTTTTCCCATCTCATATTGGTGAATTAACTTTTGTATTGGAACAAGAAAATCACTAATCATTACCAGCAAGGTCTTGAGCACAAAGCTAATTTTAATTCTCCTGGTGTTAGATTGTTCCTCTCTTTTGGCACATCTAAATTTTTCTGAATTGGTTCTTTGGATACTCTGGATGTATGTTCTTTTCAGTTGGTTCCATGGCTAAGGCAGCTTCTAACATAATATCCCTCTTCGTTGCAATGATATACTTGCAGAAGAAATTACAAAGTATTTCCATTTATAAAAATATGAAAATGAATGTTGTACATGATACATATATATAAATGAAAAATACTTTCAAATGTGAAGAAAATAGTCCACACTATTTCTTCCTTTCTTCCTACCTTTCCTTGCTTAAACGACACTTATTTTTCAATTATTGACCACCCAAAACAATTTAAAACCTCCAACAGGGCCATAATAATGGAATTACAGAATGGTTTGTGTTGGAAGGGACCATTAAAGATCATCTATTCCCAATCCTATCTATTCAATTTTCCTGCTGTGGGCAAGGACTCCTTCCACTAGACCAGGTTGCACAAAGCCCCATCCAGCCTGACCATGAACAACATCCTGGAATGGGACTTCCCAGTGGAGATATCAGACCTAATTCTCTGGATACAGACTATAAAATCTTAGTTAGCTGCTTAACCACACTGTGATAATCCTGTCAGACCGACACCAACTCACATCTCTGTGATGAACCAGTCCCTTTCCCACTCCCTCTTCATCTCCTCCATGTGCTTTAACTGATATTCATTTCAGAGCTAAGGAAAGATTTTACACAGAGACATATAAAGCATTTATAATTGTATTTCAAAGATTTATACTTGAATCTATAAATCTATGACAGAAGTCCCTCATATATCACCTCTTGATCACAGCACTTTACTTTGGCATGTGCCTGACAGACAAATTGATCAACTCTTCTATTCCAAGCAAACTTCTAATACCCCTTTTTAGGTTCTCTTTTACGCTGGCCTTTATCACAACTGTAGAGTTGCAGGGAAATACGTTATGCTAGCTCTATCTGGTAATAAAATAAATGATGGGAGATGGAGACACCCCTTTAGTGTTGACTCCGTTGCAGAGCTTGGAAGTCATTCAGTGGTTAATTAGAGATATACTATTGATATAAAGTTACTAACTTGAGTTATTACTAACTTTCTCTTTGTCTTACAAAGTTTTACCAATTCTAATGGATATGAGATGTACTGAGATCTGTCTGTACTGTCTAAACTACATACCATCAGAATTTTTGTTAATCTAATTGTTGCTACTAGCAGCCAATCACTGGAAGAGCTGAAAACTTTCATCTTAGTAAGCAAAAAAATACATAATACAATACATTTCTCTTACTGTTGGTTGTTTTTCTAATGCACACTTTTTCTCTCTGACACATCAAATAATCTCTGTTAGTCTCTTTTAACTTGAGTAATCCAAAAAGAATATAAGAATTGCTTGTCTGCATCTTCTACTGTGTAGTGGTTTACTCCACCTGGCAACTCAGCCCCACACAGCTGCTCACTGACTCTCCCCTGGTGGGATGGGGGAGAGAACTGAAAGGGTAGAAGTGAGAAAACTCATGGGTTGAGATGGAGTTTAATAAGTAAAACAAAGACTGCATATAAGCAAAGCAAACCAAGGTGTGCATTCACTGCTTCCTGTGGGCTGGCAGGTGTTCAACCATCCCCAGAAATACAGGGTTCCATCACATTTAATGGTGTTCTGAGAACAAAAACAACATTACTTTGAACATCCTCCTTCCCTTCTTCCCCGCATTTATATGCTGAACATGATGCCATATGTTCTGGGGTATCCCTTTGGTCAGATGGGCTCAGCTGTCCCAGCTGTGCTCACTTCCAAACACTTCCACCCTCAAACACCTTGCATGTGGAGTGGGGTCAGAAGGAGAAAAAGTCTTGATTCTGTGCATGCACTGTTCAGCAATAACAAAAATATCCTGGATTATCAATACTGTTTCCTGCACAAATCCATACCACAGGCCCATATCACCTACTATGAAGAAAAATGACATTATACCAGCCAAAAACCAGCACATGCTGTGTGGAGAAACTAATGTTATCATGACACAGCTGTGATGCTGTTGCAACTGGATTTGTATTCTACAGAAATCATTTATCTTTAGTAATCTAGAATTTAGATTAAATATGATGCTTAACTTTTAGATTTCTAAAATTAGATAAATCTAATTCAAGCAGCTTGCTCATGGCTGTTTAACAACCCGAATTAGCTCATGTGAAAGTAAGTGAAACCTTATCCTTGATGTCCCATGGGACCAAACCCATATTCAAACAGCAATATAGTTATGATATTGTGTTAATGTCTTGTGCTAACGATAATGCTGATCTGTGATCACTGAAATTACTCAAGAGATAAAATTGGTTGACAATTATTTCTGAGGATGGATTTCTTGTTGACCCATATATCTCTATTTCTTTGCCCTTCTTTCATTATCAGACAGCTCACTGTTCAGAAAGAAATGTCTTTTCCATTTTAGATTTGTATAGGCTGGATTAGATCATATCCATTGAAAAGCATTATGAAACCAGCAGAGTTACCTACTGAGTATTGACTGAAAGTTCTACTTGTAACTGATTCATCTCTTCATGTGTTCCTAAGCACTTATTAAAAAAAAAAAAATAGGCCTAAGACAGATCAAATAGAAAAGGATAGAAGGGATTCAGAGGGATCAGAGAGAGAAAAGGTTATTCCCAAAAGCCTTCTGAAATGGCAGTCTTCAAGTCCTCAGCACTGAACTGAAAGTACTCTACTTTTATTATTTATTTGCAAACAGAACTTAGAGCACACCAAGAGGTAAATGGTCTCTCCCCTGTAGGTATCATTCTACATCCAACCCCTCACCGCCCTTGTCTCTTAAATTACACTTGTCTTATGAATTAGGAATTTTCAGGTCTCTTTCTGCCTTCCTTTTGCATTTGTATAACTTACCCTAAGTGTTGCTATGGTGTGCAATGGGCTGGCACAGCACTGATTGGAGCGATATTGCTCTAGCCAAGCTTACTCAAAATGTTCTAACACTCAAGGTATTTCTGAGCATGCATAAAGCTTCATTTAGACTTGACATATTGTTTATGATATCTCCTTGTAAGCTGTGCATTCGCTGTCTATCATTATGAATTATAGGCTCAGGATGACACAATCTTTTGAAACAGCTTGGTTCAAAAACAGTCATCCCCTCCTAAAAATCCACAGATTTTAGTTTATATAGGTATTCTTACTAATATATTCTATATTTATTAAAGATTTTTGCAAGTCAGTAAACATCACTTTATACATATATTTAATGATATAATTTGTTCAGAACTCCTAACAGCTCTTCTTTCAGCTTATTCTGAATCTTATGCTGTTCTTACCCATTCCTCAGACATCTTGTACAGAAGCATTTCATTTACTTTTTTTTTTTCAATTTTTTTTTTCATTTATATGTTAACTTACATTCAGGCTGTCAAAATGTTACTGCACTGTTACATCACCTTAGAGCCATGGCTTAAGTTGAAACTTCCTCAAACTAGACTTCCTCCTCTCATTTAAACACTTCAAATTTAATTAATGCCCAATCACATATATTTCCTAGTGATAAGTTTAGCTACAATTATATCACTCTCAGAGTCAGCATTTGATCTTCTGTTCCCCATAGCCCAAGAGAAATGACTGTGCTAAGGAGGACCATCTTTTCTTTTACCTATTCAACCTGCACTATTTTGTATAGAAAATTACTTATTGCACCAGGGGCAGGACAGAAGATAGGGGCAAAGGAGAGAAAGTGAGAGGCTGTATCTTTTTAGTTGAGACATCATTTAGAGGTTGCAAATATTAGTGGTGAGTTACAATAAATAACCATAAGAGAAAAAAAACTCGCTTACCTAGTTTAGTGTTCTAAATATATGGCTTACTGGACTTACCCAGGGTGTGATTTCAGGTCCATGATCTGAATCATACAGATCTGAGCATGTTTGCCTAACCCTTGAAAAAATTTCCTTGAGTGGGCCCCTTCATTAGATAAAGGCTCAGCAGACATTAGGATCTATATTCTGCGTTACTTTGGTTCTATTACCACTGCAGTGATGACAAATGTTTTTCAACTTTGGCTGTGACCCTTAGGGAATTTTTATATTAAAGACAGTCAGTAAATTATGAATCTGCACTCAATACCTATGTGTGTCCTGAGTGTGTTTATTTTTCCCTTTTCTTTTTTTCATTGAGTAAGGCATACCACTTGAAAAGGGTACATTAGTTATGATATTTTAGGATCAAAGTCCTTACTCAGCCATCTCCAGTGAAACAAAATATTAATTGAAGGAGCCTTCTAGCAAAACAATAGTAATATAGCTTTCAAATCTTCAGAGAGGGTGGTTACCTTTGGTATTCAAAGATTTTGTAGGAATGTTGACTTTTCCCTCTCTTTTCACACTCATGATAAAAGAGTCCATAAAGCTTTAACTTTGATTAGCCCCTCTCTTTCTAGGCAGTACCATCTGCATTGGCAAATAGGCAGTACCATCTACATTGGCAAACTGGCCTGGATTTGTAATATTTTTGAAGCTGAACAATTCACTGACTTATCAATTTTGGAGACTGCTCATAGCACACTAATAAAAGAAGACTCCCCATTTGCCAGAAACTGTTGGAGTCCAGGGCATCCCTCTGGTCTCCCTGGAGGGTCTGGAACCCTGGCAGAGAGGTCTGGGACCTGAGCAGGAGGCTTGGAACCTGTACAGGGGGTCTGGAATCTGTACGGGGGGATGGAAACCTTGGCACAGAGTCCAAGAGGAATTACAAGTCTCAAGAGTGTGAAATGAGTAGTAGTTAGTTTATCACAGAGTGAAAAAGTAGAATTTGGGGATTTTTAGAATGGAGGCTGAAGAGCCAAGATGGAGGAATCAGGGCTTGGACCTGTTCTTTTTCCTTCTTGTTCTTGCCCTCCACCTTCTGCAGTGCTGGGTCACAAGGGATTGGTTTAGAGTAGAGGTGACATGGTTAGCATAGGTGATAGCTATTGGCAATTAGTTGGAAATAGAGAATACATTATGGACCATGGTTGGGTCAGAGGAATGGTACAAAAGGGCTGAGACCGCCCGACCGTGGGGGAGTCCCCACGAGTTCTCTGCCACAGCAGGAACCTTGGCAGAGCACAGAAAGAGCTGTGAGATAAGAAAGAATAAACAACCTTGGAAAACCTGAGATGGTGACTCCTGACTCTTCTTCTGCTTCAGATGTGAAACGTTTCAGAGGGCAAAAGACACTTTACCACCAAATCTTGGGGATAACCCGAGAAGAAACATCAAATTTTAACAAGATGTGAGGCAAATGTGAGATGTCTCGATGTCTTCTGCTACAAAAGGGGTTAAGTACTCTCTCACCACTCCCAGTGGCAGTCTCTGGACATTCTGTCACTGTTGTAGCAGGAGTTGTGGTTTACAGCTACTCCTGAACACAGCTGCTGGGATTCAGTCTGCAGCCATTCGAGATGCTGCAGGCTTTCCAAGGTATCTGCATGAGGCTGGCAGAAATTGGGCTGGAGCAGGTGCAGCACACCACTACCCTGCAGAAGACATAAAAGGCAGACAGGAAAGATCTCAAGTGACAATACACAATACTTTTGCCTGGACAACTGAATCATACCCAGTAAGCCAAAGCAGGAACACTGCAGGAATTCACAAAACTTCAACATGTACTGACTCACTTCTTTTCAGTCCTGTTTTAAGGTTATGTTCTGATTTAATAACCTCATTTCAATATGTTTTAAATTACATCTGAAGTGATAAATCCAAATCACTAGAGGCATGAATATTTTTTTCTATCATCATGGTGTTCTATGCGGTTAGTTTCCCTACTTGTTGCAACCAACCACCAAGCCCTATCCCTATCCTTCTCCCTGTAATTTCTAAAAGAAATATTTTAATGTATTTATGAGATATTTATCTTTAATTAGTCCACTCCTCATCTTTGCAGGGTCCTGACTGCCTTGATCTGGAAATCCTCTATTTCCTGTAGCTGGAATAAAGTGTAAAAGTGTATTTACCTACACATCCCTTACTACAGATTTTGGTTAAAGATACAGTTAAGTGCAACTTATGTAAAGAGATAGGAGTAGAAATGCTCACAGTTCTGAAATTAAAATATTTTTAGGGTTTTTTTCAGGTTTTTTTTTAGTTCGTGTAAACAGTATAAAATGTTAACATCAGCAATTATTTGGGTAGATCTGGCAGCTACGCCAGACAAGGTATAAGGGGAGTACAAAGATGGATTGAATATCTTTCCATAATTTCTCCTAGAACTATTTTCTTCAGTTCAAATAAATGACATAAACCAATGTGGAAAGCTTCACATTAGTCAAATAGTATCTTTGCTTTACAGTAATTGCAAATATTTGCAATCTTTAGAGGAAAGAATAACAGCACTCATAATAACTACTGATTGTCATTTAGGAGCTGGAAACATGTATGGATTGAAATCCTGACTTAAGGGAGATCAAGATATCACCTCCAGTTCTTTCATGTTCACTTATGCACTTGGACATCAAGAGGAGTCAACTAATGCTTCAAAGTTTCTTTAAAAATTCAGGCTGTCAGTATTTGAGTATATCTGGCCTGCTTCACATCCAAATTTAATTTTGTTCTTCTGTCTTTAGATATTGTCATCTTTCTTTATCTGCTTTGTTTGAAATGTGCATTAGTCATAGTACCTCTTTAACAAAAACAGGTCATCTAGCTTGATGATTAATGCCTCTCATCTTCAATAAAAGCACTAAGAATACTAAAATTCTCATCAGACTAATTAGTAGGAATGCCCTTGAGCCAGCCACAAGTCTTAGTGAGGATCTGTCATGAGTTCACAAAACTGCTATGTCTGATCTTTGTAGTTACTTCTTTTAAATAATATCTGGACATTCAATGGAGATCAGAGACAGAAATCACTGGCTTGGGAGTATCAGTATTTTTTCCCATATAGTTAATTTCAATGCACTGAGTTCATAACAGTTTTCATTAATGAAAATTGCTCATATGCAGTTGATTACATGGCAATGTAACAAATACTGACCAAGGAAGAAAAATAGCCAAACATAAAATATTTTACTTAACAAATTGAATATGAAAGCAATGAAGAGATCATAATCTCCTTCCAAAGGTCTGTATTTTGCCATATAGGGAAAAATAAACAAAGGCACAATGGTAAATTTGTTTCTGGTTTTGCTTTAAGAAGGACTATATTGTGTTTTAATAACTTTTCCCAAGTTTGAGTCAATCCTTTTTTTTATTTACTTTAGCTTTGCTGACATTATAACTGAAGTACTATTATTCCTGTTTCAAAATGACATAATTTACCAATGAATCAGAGTCATAGTTCCATACAGCCTTTCATTATTAACATACAATAAAAACAATTAAAGATTTGCTTGAAGACAGAGCAACCAATCCATATTTTATCAGTGTCAGCTAACTTCCCCAGGTCACTTCAAGGCTTGATTCACCACTATTTAAGTCAGTATAAACATTTCAGGAAATGGTAATGAGCACAAGTCTGCACTAAACAGTTTTAGATTTTGTTTTTATGGGCTGTCCATTTAATTATTTTTTTTTCCAATTACAAAGTTTTGCCCAGAACTGAGGTACTGGCATTTCTGAGTAGCACAGGATTCATTCTTGAAAACTGCTGTCTTATTCTATTGTTGATTAACAACATTCCACAAAGTAAAATCCCGTGAGATTTGTTTTAGTCTTCAATATATAATGGTGTTATTAAACTTCTGTATCAGCACTAGGGCCTGTCTTCTATCCTGGAACCTATCTCCTCAAATCCCAAAATCCTATTTTCACACATCATCTTATTTGTTTGCTGTGGAAATTATTCTGTGTGCCCAACATGCTTTATGATTTCCCAGTTGCACACTGTGGGATGGAATCATAGAATAGTTTGGGTTGGAAGATACTTTAAAGATCATCTAGTTCCAAACACTTTGCCATGGGCAGGGACACCTTCCACTAGACCAGGTTGCTCAGGCCCTGTCCAACATGGTCTTGAACACTTCCAGGAGTGAGGCTTTCACAACTTTTCTGGGCAACTTGTTCCTGTGCCTCATCAAACTCACAGTAAAGAAATTTTTGTTACCAATTTTACCTATCCTCATTCAGTTTAAAGCCATTACCTCTTGTCCTGTCACTACAAACCCTCAGAAAAAGTCCCTCTCCAGCTCTCTTGAGGCCCTATAGGTACTGGAAGGTGCTCTAAGATCTCCAGAGTGTCTTTTCCAGGGAGAATAGGACCATTGTTTTTACTGCAAATGAACCATTTAACTGTATTTGCTTTGCTTTACTCAGAAGGCTGAAACCTTCTTCTTCCCTTCCCTCTGTTAGGGCCCAGTCCACCCCTGGAATTTCAGGGCTGAAATTTCAATTCCTGAAATCTAGATACATACGTAGAATTTTATTAGAAGCTTTGTCCCCGAAACAAACCTCCTGTATTCTCCTACATGGAGTGCATAGTTTCCACTTGTTGGTTGTTACTTGGCAGTTTCCAATATCAGCAGAAATACTGACAGTCACACAAGAGCTCCAAGACATGTAAAACTCAAAGAAAAGGGTGTCCCTGCCCTCCTTGCTGCCTTTCTGCTCACAACTATAAGACTGAATAGCAGCTGTAGATTGTGCCAGGCATTCCTGACACCCTCACAGAAATATCTTTTCTGGTTTTGCATAGAGTAGGCTTCCTACAAAAAAACTATGAAAAATTATTTTGGCAATGTCAGTCGGGGGACTTCACAACAAAATTATTTCATCATGAGTTGACAATTCCAAACAGAGATATATTTGAAAAAATACAGGAAAGCAAGAATGAAAGCTCCATCCATTAACTTGCTGGGAAGCAGATCCTTTAAGATGCTGCTCTACTCTCAGAAGCAATGCTGCAAATAACAGCACAGTAGGTTCTATTCTCTTTCAGGGATTTCCATAACAAACACTGGGGACTTGTAAGCAACAAGATGTTTCATCTAATCCCTCCTTTCAGAAGGGAAAGTCAAATTGTGAAGTCAAACAATGACATACATCCAACAGTTAGAAGTATTAATAAATCCCCCTGTGCTTGCAATAGATAAAAAATTATTTAGTAATTTACAAAAATAAAAGACCCAAAACATTCCAGTTCATTTTCTTAAGAAGGTGTCAGCTCTGAAACATTTATACAAGGCAGAATGTAATGTGGCCATTACCACAAACAAACAAGGTACAGAATACATAAACACCATTACAGTTTCTTTGGTTGTATTTTCAAATAAAATTCACTATTCAACCAAATAGACTTGAACATATGACCTTTTTTTTGAAATGTAGTTTTAAAAGGTGAAAGTAAAAGGTAATAGTTTCAGCCCAGATGCCATGAATTTTTTGTTGCTGTTGTTTAAGAATCTACAGCTCTCTGAACAGCTCCCTATGGAAGTAAGTTTCGTAGTTGATTATCTTTATTTGATTATATTTTGAGTCAACTGGAGAAAGAATTACAATTTTTCTGCCTGGTCAACTGGTTCAAAGCTAAGATATGAAAATAATTTTTTTTCAGGACCTAAATTTTACTGTTCCTTTCCAGAACTCTTTACTGATATTTCCAGCATGTTACTCTGACAATAATGTTGCAATTATATAAATATGCTTGCATGTGTCCAGATATGTTTATGTGGTGATTTTTCTCCTTCTAAAATTGTTGCTTAGGTGGTTGTTTTTCAATTTTCATCCTCAATCACTAGTACATGATCCTTTGTAGAGGATGAACGTCACAAATTGTCAACAGTTTTATGCCAATGCTTTTGCTTTATTATTTGTCATGCCAAAAGTCCTGGCCTCAGACAAATTAGGCAAACCATCCTTTCTAATTAGTCATTTAATCCCAAACAATACCCCCAATTTTACACGAGAATTACATATTAATATTATATAGGTTCCAATTTTTTTTTCTCAGTTGATGTTAGTTTTCTGATCACAAATATTTGCAATATATTTAGCATATCATTAATCTCTTAAGAACAGTATTTGTTATATTTCCACAATGCAGTGTAAATAAAAATATATTTATGGTAAAAAAAAAATCAACAATCATCAAATTATCTGAGAACCTTTGTAACCTATTCCTTGCACAGAAGAAACCCAGTGCTTAGGATAAATTAAGGGGGCTGTTGATAACATCCAGGAAGTGTGTATGGGAAGTTACAAACCCAGCTCTCCAGTCCACTGCCTAGCAGATTTCTAATATCAAATGAATACTTTAATACTTAGATGACTGTGTAAACTGAGAAAACAATATGCATAACCCATCTTCCTCGTTTTATGGAAAAGATACTGGCAGTCTTATTCTAATGCCAGTCACAGCTTCATTCTCTCCACATATATAATTTGTATCTCCTTTATTTGAATTCTGAAGTTGTTTTGCTTTAGTCAACATTTTAATACATCATTTTATTGCTTCAAGAGAAATAAGAAACTAGGATTTTACTTTGAAGTTTTGGACAAGGCTTTTTTTTTTTTTTTTTTTTTTTTTTTTTTTTTTTTTTTTTTTTTTTTTTTTTTAATATTGTTTGGTTTTAGAGACCAGAATTTCAAAATTCAGTTGAAAGAACACAGCTAGGTAAACCAAGGGTAATAATCAGCATGGTTCCCACCTAATCTGAGCTCTGTTGATCTTCTAAGGAATTAATGTGTTAATTGCTATGTTTCTTACCTCATAGACGTTATCCTAGTCAACAAGGATCCAGCCAAAAATACCCAGATCTACTGGAGTTACTGAGTTTCCCAAACAGAGGAGACCTTGGCCTACAAGGCCAAGCCTACAAGGCAAAAGAAACCTTGGAGATTTCCTGATTTCTGACACCCTTATGAGAAGAGCAGGCAGTCAGTACCACATGAGCTAAGTAAGACCTGAAAACAGCCGGTGCTTGGTCTGACAATTCAGCTGTTCAATCAGTAATTCAATCTCCTCTTGTCTCCAACATAATTTTTTTTGGAAGGGTGAAAAGATGAAGGCAAAGAATAAAAAAATTAGTAAGTGCTGAGGCATGTTTTCACACATACCCCACTTTTATAGAACAGAAACAACATGGGAAGAAAACTTAATCTTCTTGCTTCATGATAAGAAAGAAGAAGCTTATGAGTGGATAAAAACTTCTCTTCCTCTCCACTAAGTGAATAGACAAAGTTTCCATTTTCTCTTTCTCTGCTATGGAATGGTTTTGCATACCTTCACTCCTTTGGATGAAGGATCAGATTTTTGTACCTACAATTTCTCTGATAATGTGCTGTAAAATGAAGTCTTGTCTTATTTCCTCCAGACTAGTGGAGAGAAATGAATGGTCAAGAAATTAATAACTAGGTTTTAATTCACACTTTCATGAAAAAAAAAAATCTGGCCTTAGGTTCTGTACATTTGTCCATTAAAATAGCTAAAGAGATAATCATTAAATGCTTTCTGCATAGAACAATTGTACTTACAAATCTGTGTGAAAATGAACTTTGTCCTTTTGCCTGTATGGAACTTTGTTTTTGTTGCTTCATTAGGGTATTACTCCTTGTGACTAGCAGATTTTTCCAATTGCTTATGAGATTGTCTTCCTCTAGTGGCTATTTGAACACTCAATCATATTACTTTCAGTGGGAGCTATACAAATCCTGATACATTCTTTAGGTTTTGGAATCATTATAGTCAAATCTTGATGAACATTTTCTGTCAACAAAAATCTGATTTAAAAAAAGTATATATTAATTGTCTACATAAATACAAACAGTAAGCTATGCCTAAAAAAGAAATTTATGCTATTATCTTATATTGATAAATCCCCCTCAATTTCCATTTCCTTTTTTTCAAATATATCAGGACTAATTCTACTCTTGTCACCAGCTGATGCCATGGATCTGCACACAGGCAAAAGAGAAACTGGGAAGGGTTGGGAATTTCATAATTCTCTGAATGTCAACTGTCCTGACATTTCCATCTGGTAGGACAATGCACATTTCTATGGATTTACACTCTTGTCTGGTAACACCATTCTTAAATTATTTTTGTCTAATCTTTGCCAAGATTTACACTTAGCACAGTGGAATCGAACATTTATACACATGAAAAATAAACTACAACCATCACTTGCCCTTTTAACATTTGTAGTACATTATGGCATGATGTCTGCTATATTCACCAAATATATAAGGAATCTGTTTGTGACAGAGCACTGTAGATGAGATTGGTACAGATTACAGACAGAAGTTGCCATTTTTGTCTGTTTCAGACTTAGCATATCTGTCCTAAGTGTAGAATATATTGATTGAAAGACTCTGACATTTCACTTTCTATTATAGCAGCTGTCCCCTGTTTCCCAAATGACAGCCAATAAACATGACCAGTGCCCTCCAGATATTTACAGGCTTCAAATATTCTAATGGCTCATTATACATTCCCCACATACTGTGTTTGCTATGGGATCTCTAAAAAGTAAGATATGGCCTTTCATCAGCCACTTAGAAAATCCTGTTATGATTCCATGCCAGTAAGAATATTACTAAATCCCCAGTGACAATATCACTATTCATTTGCTGAGTTCCAGCACTCACCTCTTCAGGTGCTGTGTGACTTCATCCTGCTTGAGTGGGAGATATGCAGCCCACTAGGGTAAAGTTTATCTGCATCATTGGACTGATGGGAAGCCTTGTAAAGTTAGGTCTGCACATTGAATTGACATCATTCGATGGAAAGTGTCCTAAACCCACAGATGTTAATCCTTTTATTCCATCAATATTACACAGGATCTCTTTAGCTGAAGTCTAAAATCTTTTATCAAATAGGTTTCTGTATCCTCCATTAAAAAGTTCTATTTAAAAATCTAGGAAATATTTTCCTTGTTTACCTAATGCAGATCTCTTTTTCTAAATGTCTGCTGGTCACTTCTCACTTCACAATGGCAGAATCCAGAAGTATCATAAGAAATGGAGGTACTGAATCATTCTGGATATTCAAAATGTAATTTACCTGCTTTCTCCCACTGGTTAAAATAAACTTTTTAAAATAAATACATACTCCAAGTGTGTAACTCTGGCATCACAAAGCAACAAGTAATGGGTGCTCATGAAGCCCCAGTTGATGCGATGCATAGCCCAGGGGCCACAGCACCTGGAGCTGACAGTGCACTACACTTGTCTCTGATCTTTAAACCATTTAGCACTTGCTTCCCTGGAGTGATTACTGCAGAACTGAAGATGATTCAGTGTTCCTTTTGATAAATGGTTCTTGAAAGCCCAAGACATGCTCTGTCTGGAAGAATTCACAGCCATCTGCTGGGAAGCTTAAGTATTCATCTCGCACATACAAATGGCTTTGTGGATGATATTTCACTGCTTTGCACTAATATGACTTTATTGGCATTGAAACCAACCTACACCACTGCGAAAATGGAGTTATAATCTGACCCATGGATTCCTTTTAATGACACAAACCCCTCTATTACAGCAGCAGAAAAGCATGTGGGAAGAAGGTATTCCTCTAATCTCTTCTTTTCCTTCTAATTTCTCCTTTA
Source organism: Prinia subflava (assembly GCF_021018805.1). NCBI lineage: Eukaryota > Metazoa > Chordata > Aves > Passeriformes > Cisticolidae > Prinia > Prinia subflava. The sequence goes on from NC_086247.1 coordinate 18,910,014, forward strand.
CTAAAATTTGCATTTGTCTCACGTTGAAGAACATAAAAGACTATGTTTCTCTCTGGTTTTGGCTTCTGCCCTCTCCTGTCCCCTGTCAACCCCTCCTTCTCCCCTGCAGTTTAATCAAAATCCTTTGGTTCTTCCTTATTTCATATATTATTTTGTAAGTGAATATAAATAGTTTTTAAATGGGTTAGGAAATCCCTCATATATTTTCACCACTGGTGTCGGGATAAATGTTTCCAAGGGATATGTACTATTTTTGATTGCATGTTGGTGATGAATATAGTTTTCTTCAAGCTACAGAGATTGTACTATTTCACCAATATCATCTGGCTCTGAGACCTGCCTTCTATGCTCAAGAAAATGCATGGAAAAAGCTGAGGCTCGCACCTGTGAATTGCCCCTGCAAGACATACTGCTGTGTGGGTATCCTTCACCCCAAGAAAAATCTCATGTGGTGCATTTCTTCCCTTACATTAACCATTCTTGAAGTCAGGAAAGAGCATATTGACCTCAAGGGTGCAACTTCGGATTTGAAACTGAAGTGAAATCCAAGTCTTTTGTTTCAAGCTTACTTGACTTAGTAATAGTCACATAATGACTTAGTAATAGTCACATAAATTATGAAGTCAACAATTTCAAAGGCAGTGATGCAGAAATCATGTACTCCTATTCCGATGTCTCATCATATCAGACCCTTGGTTTACAGCCACAGCAAATCCACTGAAGTCAGGGAACCCACCTTGGCTGTGGGACAACACAGGTGTAATTCCAAATAACTTTACTAAGTGAGACAATACATTTAACAATTGTAAACCAATTAACTACAGCACAACCAGGGACATATGTTTGGACTTGTGAGTCCATAAACATCAATGGGCATAACTTTTTTTGCTTCAATGAAATTAATTTAGACTCAGAGTCAATGGGGAATTTGGCCCCTCTGTTTGGATATCCAATAGCTATTCCATCATCTCTTTGCAGTTTAGGTAAATACAGCTTAATATCTAATAGGTGTTGTTACACATCTTTTTGTGGTTCTCATAAATCATAATACCATTTTAATCATCAGTATTTCTGGATACCTTTCCAATTAATTCCCTGCAAGCAGGACTGAAGAATTCATGAAATAGCCTTTAGCTACTCCCTAATTTCTTACTGTATTCAGGTGTTCAGTAAAGAGCTAGGTCCTGTTTTCCATAGATGTCCTTCTAACAGGTTTACTCATATATCAATAAAATGTGTTTCCAAGCATAATATTCTCTTGGCATAATCATCTGTTCATTCAGAATTACCATCTGTGCCTTGCTGGAGACTTCACTCTTTTATGAAACTGGCAATGATGACAAAGTTCATTTGAATTCCCAGGACACGCAACCATCAAACAGTTTGAAATTCTCTTTTCTAAGCCAGTTTTCCACACTGATAGAACTTTTAAGAACAGACAATTCATGATTTTTCTGTTGTTCCTGTTGTTGTTCCATGTTTTGCAGAACGCTGTCCACCACCCCTCCCCTCCTCCCACCATCATTTTCTCTACGAACTTCTTAGCTAAAGCTTGATGGATGAGACTCCCTGTGAAGGCCATCAGCACTTGTTTTTTAATCAGCAGTACAGATTGCTGTGGACTTAAATGAAGCATATTTCCCACCCAGGGACTAAGCACATTGCCTTCAAGCAGATAATATTTTAAAATAATCCTACAAAAGATCCTATATCATATAAGGCATGAGAAATAAAAAGAAAAAAAAAGACCCACAAACAAATATCTTCTGAATGCAAAGGTAAATATCTTTTCCTTATCATATTTATGAGAGGGAAATGTTCCTTTTTGCTTCCTTCTTAAATTTTACAAGCACTGAATTCACTGCTAGAGTCCTGTAGTTTTTGAACCTAGCAGCTAGAAGATCAAAAAAATTCATCTTTTCTTGCTGTTGATTCTTTCTACTAGATATTTTCAAAATTTCCAAGTTTCATTCACAGAATTCTACAGTAGGTGACATGGTAATTTACTTTTCTTCATATTTTAAAGGTCTTTTTTACAAGGAAGATAAATGTATGGCCTTGGTTCTTGGTAATGTGCAGGACTTTCAATTAAAAATGGAAGAATTAAAATCCCAGATACCTCACCAGGAAATATAATGGGTTGAAGATACCTAGTTCCTTGAGTTATGTGTGAATCACATCCCCTTTCTTTCAGAGCTTTCAGTAAATAATTTGTACAAGGTTGTCATATACTACTCCCTGCACATTCTGCTGGCAACCTAGAAACCTGACTTGGAACATGAATGTTGAGTTCTTGACGTGCCCAAGTAATCCTTCTCAACGAGGAACCCTTTAGGCCAGCAGAAGTAGCCTAGAACCTGGAACAGGTCTCAGTCTCCCTCTAAAGGAGTCCATCTCTCTTCAGTGATTACAGTTCCTGAAGTTTTGCTCAGAAGGACCTGAATTCCAGATAGCTGCAATGGAGTGGTGCACTGTGACATAGGTAACACAGATTGTGGAGCAGTCTCTGGCTTGAAGAAATGGGCAAAAAGATGGGACAAGTTCATACTGTGAAGCTGAACTAGAAGTTCAGTTTTCCTGTCTAGACTGGGCACATGTTCACTGTTGTCCCTCACTAGAAATTTCTTCCCACCCTGTTTCCCTTTGGTTGTGTGAGACATCCTCAGAAAGCTGCATTTCTTGGCGATGCAGTTCAAATTCCAGAAAACAACTGCAAGAGCAGAGACGTGATCTGGACATTTCAATTTGGCTCATATATAAAATATTTCCTAGAAATACCTGGAATAGAAGTGAATCACCAGCTGGTGTGCGGTGTGCAATGTGCAATGCCAGGGAAAGACGAGCCACTCGCTGCCTCCCCCGTGCCACAAGGCAGAGTCCTGTGCAGTGGACTCCTGTGTGCTGAAGGGATTATTAACTACTATCTCGAGGAACAGTCTTTTCACTACCTGAAGTTAGACATTTGTTCCAGAAAAATTAAGCTGTTTCAATCTGTTAATAATGAAATTGTTAAAAATAATGTAAGAATGAATCAAACTGTAGGCTTTTCAGGATGTGTTCCAGGAAGGTAACAGAGCTCCTCCCTTCCATTAGCTTACCTGGAGGCTTCCTGTAGCACTGTCACCTTCTCCAGGTCCGAGTAGGCAGCCAGTACCACCAGGGTGCTGCCAGGGCTGGCTGCTGCTCCAGGTGAGCCAGGAGGGAGTGCAGAGAGGCCACAGGGCTGGCAGCACCCAGACCTCAGCCAGAAGGGGCTGGGGTGCTGAGCAGCACGTCAGGGTTGGAGCAGGTCTGGAGACAATGAGCAGCGCAGCAATTGCCCAGCCAGTCTGCAGGGCTCATTCAGCACCAGGGCCAAGCCAGGGAGCCCTGGCAGTGGGGCTGGACTAGAAGAGGAACCAGAAGCTGCTCCAAGCTCCTGCTGCCAGCGAGGGAGCTGGCCTTGGGCTCAGGAGCCACATCTTCACCCTCCAGCTGCATCCCTGCGAGGGCAGCGCACTCAGGGCACTGGCAAGGTCTGAGGTAAATAGAAGCTGCAAGTTTTACTTAAAACTTTAATAATAACCAGCTAAAATAGCTGAAGTGTATTTAGAAAGAAATTTGTTAAGGTAGGCAGTACTACAAGTTTTTTATTGATTCTCTCTCAGTCTCTAAATGACAGTGATTAATTTATACCCTGAAAAGTGATTTTTACCACAGTCATTAGTGGGAACATAGACAATATTAAACTCTCAGCAAAGCCTGTGATATAACCTGTGCTATTTGGCATTATTATGAGGGGAAAAAAAGTACAAATACTTGTAAAATGCCTAGTTTAATGACTTCTGTGATATCAGTAAAGGGTTCAATAGTTTTTCTAACACTAATAGGAGGCTTTTATTTTTTATCCCTGAAACCTTGTCTCCCTGTTATGCTGTACAGATGAGTTTAGTCATATCCTAGCTATTAATTCTCTTCTAGCTATGGATTTAGGGGAATAATAAATATGCATTTCCAAAATCTACCAAGGCAAAGAGAGGGTTATTTTTCTGTATGCTACTTTTCATGCATCAACAAAAACTGACACAAAAGCTCCCAGGCTTGATTAGGCCACCAGTATTTCTAATGCAGTATCTTGTTCACAACTCACAGAACTTAAATAACAGCATATTTCTGAATTTTAAACCTATGCATCATAGTCTTCTACAAATTCACTTTATATGGCATAAATAGCCAAAGTGATCTCAATAGCTTGGAAAATCTGGTCCATCTTGCAGTCTTGCATAGCTTTGACTATTTACTGGGGCACTTGCCAATTGACATCATAAGAGACTGAAAAACACTTCAGAGTTTTACTGCATTTTTCACCTGTAGCTTTGTGCTAAAGCCAGTGAAGTTTGGAACATTTCTGGATCCATGCCTACAGACCACAGTGGCTAGTCAAAGATTTTGTAAGACCTTCTGTCTTGGCTTGACAAAATACACTCCAAAAGCAGATCAGGATTTCTCAGTAATTTAGAACTGTATCATCATCTGAGAAAAACAGCTAGAGCCAAGCACTTAGTATGAGGAGAGACAGGGATGCAGGTAGAGCCAGTGTTCTGTGCTGAAAGGAATGCATGACTTAAATGCCCCGGGATGGTATTTCTAGTTAAGAACTTTTGTTCAGTACATACACAAACTTTGGAAGTTAATATTTTACCATCTACCCTGAACAGAGGAAAATTAAGCCCTAAGCTCCAAAACTAGCAGAGGATTTTCAAAAACATCTAAGGAAAGGATCAGGTAGAACAATTGATAGCTTGTCTTGCAGTTTTCTTACAGATAAAACAAGGCTTTGAAGATTTAGTGTATCCAGTGTAATAGAATCTTCCTTGGCTCCTTAACTTTTGTTCTTTTTTTCAGTAGTGAAGAAGCTTTGCAGGTACTGAGCCCATGGTGCCTTTACTCATATAATTGATCTCTTTAGGCTCATACCTGATGCTGTTAGGCTTGTCTCCAAATCTGTGGCATTATGGAGACTGAGATGAATTAGGTCTTCCATCATAGACTGCTCCCCTTCAAAGTAAGTTGCATTAGACTCTGAAAGCCAGAATTTCTTGTTTTGCTCAGGAAAATTTGTGCAAACATTTATCAGCTAAATAGAGTTTACCACAATAAATTCACAGTATATGGAACTGGTAATATAGCTATCCCTTCTTTTAGTATAGGAATCATCTCAACCAAGACTGTCCATAGAAGACATTCTTTCAATACATAACACTTGATGATGTTCTAAAAAAAAAAGGGAAAAGAGAAAGCAGGAATAACAACTTTCCAGCAGATTCCTTGTGCTATACGAGGACACACAGAGGTTACAAAATCTGCAGTCACACAGTGATTGTGTTACCTTTCTTATTGCTGATGGTGGGTTGGAATTCTGCGTTTATAGTTGGTGATGACAGATCCAACATATTAGCAACTTGATTGGTATTTTATACCACACAGTTATGGTGAAGGAAATACCCACAATGTCACCTTGACATGTCACTTGGGAAGTTTCACAAAAGCTGAAAAGAGGCTGGAACTTGCTTTTCATGTAGTGACCTAGTAACTTTAGAGATGTTTTTTTAGAAATGTAGTGCAAACCAGTATGTTAAATACAGAGTTAACATGAAATTAAGACATTTTCTTGTGCTTACAGAGGACACATAGTCCTGGTTGTCATTGCTGTGATCTGAGCACTACACAGCCAAATGCAAACAGGCACACAAAGTAGTCACATTAGAGAAAGAATGTCAGCATAACCAACTGCTTGCTTGTTTCTGCTTGCACCAATCTGCCAGCAATGCTGGAGCCAATGCACTGTACCAGATTATTCACACTTAATTCAATTCCTTTTTTTCCACAGACCTTTGTTTCGTAAAATGTTCTTTTAATTTGGAAGCAGAGGGAAGGTCTTACACTTCCTTATCCATGCAGCAAGTTATATATGTTTATATACATAATGCACACACACATATAGATACATATAAACACAGGAAAAATTAAGAGCTTATTGGTTGTTTTTTTTTTTTTTCTTCATCACTTTAAGCATGAGGAAGGGAGAAATTGCCTAAATAACTTTTATTCACAGTAAGTGATTTAATTATGTGATGCCACAGTTGTCAGCTACTAGGTGGATTGTGCATTGTTGACAGATGTTTATTCTTATGCATATTATTTTTGACAGCTTTGGAGGAAAATTATATTTAAAATTTTTAAGGAAACATGACTCAAACAAAATCAGTGGCAAAGGGAAAATGTACTTGAAGAAGTGTGGGTTTACTTTTTCATTGTAGAAATAGCTGTTTTCCTTTTCTGCATAAAAATATTTTATGATAATCACTATGAATGGAAAATACATCTAGTCCGACTTTAAAGTTTCTTACCCCAGATGCTAAAATGCCATTAATAATTCTGGTCAGGAAAATTGCTGTGAGTACACAGACAAAGGCTGTGGCTTTAATTTTCATATGAATTGCCAGTGGTGTCATATCAAAGATGAAGTAACTGGGTAAACTAATGCTGAGGTTTGCATAAAAATTATTTCTTGTGAGACATTTGTCATCCATTCTAATATTGTCAGTCATCTTCAGCAGGAATGAATGGATTCTAAGTTTTAAAGTCAAAACCTAGTGATAACAGAGAAGTTGCCTTACAACTTATCAGGAATAGACTTTGTATATTGTGTATATTGGGAGTAGCAGGTCTGATAATAGCTCATTTCATATATGAGGAGAGGATAAGAGGTCTCAATAAATTAAATAATAAAAATAATATTGTTATACCTGAAGCATGAAATTACTTATTTTTAAGACCCAAACTTCTAAAACAAATAAAAGTTTTCCTGGAACATTATTGGTTATGACTGAAAGTCTGTACCAGCAAAGAAACTGACACCCTACACTCAAAAAATAAAGCAAATATGAATGTTTACTTTTTCTCTTTCTAACCTGATGAACATGGTATAATTTCAGCAGGATTTTCTTAAATTAATGAAGTCTAGTGGAGACATCTGATTGGGAAGCACTTCATGAGCTTATTGATTAATATGCTCGTGTGTTTTCTGTATGTATATATGCATTGCAAATCTGATTCCACATACTCAGAGCCATATGTTACAGCACTTCAAAAAAAAAAAGTCATATTTTATATTGTGATTTTACAGGCTTGCTTCTTATTTAACCATCCTTTAGATTCTAAGTACTCCAAATTATTTAACTGCAAGCACAAGCTAACTGGAGGATTTCTTTGCCAGGCTGCTGAGCATCACCTTGCACTGTCATTGCTTATCATCCAGCCACATCAATGATTGGTATCATTTCTCTGTCCTTAGCTAACTGGATTTTTATTTCTCAAAGAAATTCTTTCACTGAGAGGTTGGATACAGTGAAAAATCCTTTTTTATATACACAAGGAAAAACACACACACACATTTCAATTTGATTTTTGCTTAACTCCCCAGCTGCCTGGGGAAAGCAGGACAAGGCCTTGGGTGCAGGTAAATGACAGAGCTCAGGGAGGGCAGGGGCATGGACCTGCTTTCTCTGTCCCTGCAGAGCTCCTCACTCCTCTCTCCACCTGAGCTTCTGAGCCACATCTCAAAAACACAGAATGCCCATTGACTACATGGAAATCAATATCATACAAGATGGCACTTGATTAGTTTCTAAATTAAGATGAATTAGGGCTTTTTGTCTGTTTTGTAGGGACAGTCCCAGCTGCCAAGGCACGGCTTGTGGTGAGCCTTGCTGGAGGAGCCTACAGGGAGCATGGGGAGATCTTTAAGCTTCCATGGATAAAAATTTAAGTTTTCACACTTCCCCATCATAACTCATAAACAGAAGATGAGAAAATAAATAGTACATTAGTAGCTGATAACTAATATTGAAGAGCATTCATAGGCTCAGTTAGTTACAGGTACTTTAGAAGAAATTACACCTAACTTTTCTTGCAGGTGAGAATTTCTGCCTCTGACCTCAAGTATGAGTTCAAGCTCACCCAGGAAAGGTCTTTGACTTTGAATCATTTGTAGGGTTTTAAGATGTGGGGACACTCCCTTCCATGTTTACAAGTGTGCTTGTCTGGGAAATTAATTCATGATGGGGTCTGTGCAAAACCTAGCTTTTGTTTAATAAGCACTTAGGACACTTCGTGCATGGCACCTTGGTACTACTATGCCAGAAGTAATTAACATTTGCTATAATGTGTATATTTGTTGTATTTTTTCATGTATTAATGATAATGTGCTCAGAGAGAATACACATACTAACACAGCAATATTTAGACAGTGTAAATTTTTCTTTGTTCTCTACAACTAAATTGTATTCTTGTCAATATAGCATTCAACATTTTTTGCATGACACAGCATCTTTCTGAAGCTGCAGTTTAGAAAAAATCCTGTTTGAAATTTTGCTGGCATATGAAAACCCACCACCTATGGAGAAATTGGAAGCATTTCAAGTGACCGATACACAATAGCAGTGGAAGATTTGCAGTAATCTGAGCAAACTAACATTAAGTATAGGTCTTTAACAAACTACACCCAGAAAAAGAAGTTTTCGGTTTCTAGGAGTAAGACTCTCATGTATATTATCCTCTAGATCATAAAACCAGGAGGACTTTTTTAGAATGGATTTTCCAAAAGGTCATTTTTTTGCATTCAGTATAAATTGACACAAAATCTCATTATGAGTCCTACAGTGCATCAGGGAAATGCATTGTGATTACCAATACTTTGAATCATACTGGCAGTATGAGCAACTGAGACAATCAAAGATCAAGATTATGAATATTTCCCCAAATTCAGAGCTGTATCCTAGGTGTTTGCTAGGTCAGTATAAGTAGCAGTAAAGGAGCTGCAGCATACAATCAAACATTCTCATGTGAGAGTAGAGGCAGCTCCCTGAATCTACAGATGTGTATCACAAGTGAGCACATTGTAAGAGCTCTGCCTGAGATTTGTAGGTTTGTAGGTTTGCCTTAACAATTCAAAACTTGTATTTATGGCTATGCAATCCTAATTATTTCTTACTTGGTATAAGAAGGAGAATCTGACCCTGTAACAACCCATAAAACTTCTGTGAGAACAAATGGGGAGAAAAAGTCAGTCACATGGGCAGTTCAGGCTACAGTTGAATTCTTGGCAGTAGTCTACATACAGAGCAATATGTTCTGAAATATGGTATCAGCTAAAGCTGCACAATGTCTCTCAAGTGTAACTTTTGAGGGTATGTAGTATTGGGTTCTTATTTACTGTACTAGCTTGTATGGCAAGGTTTTAGTAGCTGGGGATTACAGAGTTGGCTTCTGAGAGAAGCCGCTAGAAGCTTCCTCCATGTCCAACAGATCCAAGACAGATGTGCCACTGGCCAAGGCTAAGTCCATCATCAATGGTGGTAGTGTCTCTGGAGTAAGGTATTTAAAAAGGTGACAAAATACTCCAGTGCATCTGACTGCAAGCAGAGAGGAGTGAGACTGTGTGAGAGAAAGAGCTCAGCAGACATCAAGGTCAGTGGAGAAGCAGGGGGAAGAGGTGCCCCAGGTGCTGGAGCAGAGATTTCCTGTACCCTGGGGTGAAGACAGTGGTGAGGCAGTCTGTCCCTGTGTCCGTGCAGCCCATGGAGGTCCATGGTGGAGATGAATGCCCAAAGGAGGTTGTCACCCCACCAGAAGCTCAGGCTGCAGCAGGCTTCTGGCAAGGTCTGTGGATCTTTAAAAAGAGAAACCCACACTGGAGCAGGTTTTCTGGAAGGACTTGTGATCCTGTGTCGGACCTGCAGTGCAGCAGTGTGCTCCTGAAGGACTGCACTCCTTGGAAGGGACCCACAGTGGAGCAGCAGCAGAACTGTAAACTGTGGGAAGGACTCACACTGGGAAGTTTATGGAGCACTGTCTCCTGTGAGAGGGACCCCACTCTGGAGCAGTGTGAGAAGTCCTCCCCCTGAAGGAAAAGATAGCCCCCATCCCCCTACACCACTGGGGATGAGAAGGTAGTAGAGAAAATCAGGAGTAAAGTTAGGCCCAAGAAGAAAACGAGGAGAGAGGTAAGATGTTTTTAAGGTTTGGAGTTGTTCTTCACTATCCTACTTTGTTTTTTCCCCAAGTCAAGTCTGTTTTTGACACGGACGGTAGATCCCCAGCTGGCTCTGGTTCCCGGCTGTGCCAGGGGCTGTTCCCGAATCCTCCCGCAGTCTCAGGCAGTGGTGCAGAGCGAGGCTGTTCTTCCACAGCAACAGGGGTTGCAGTGTCCAGGTTTTGGAGCAAGGATGACAGAAGGCTCTTTTCAGTGTGATTTCTCAGAGACCTTTATTCCCCAAGATGGGGGGACAAAAAAGAGGTCGAGACAAAGCCCGCGCTCACTTTTAAACCAGGGAATGAGGGGTGTGAAACAAGCAGGTGATTTGCCCCAGAACAGACTGACAGGTGTCACTGTGCAGCGTTTTGAGACCTCAGCGTCTTTTTTCCAGCTAGCCCAGGCACTGTGAATATCGCTTGAAGGATCAGTTCGTACGCCGCGCGAACGATGCTGATTCCTACGGGGTTCTTGTTCCTGAGAGATCCTCTCAGCAGCGGTGGTGAAATGACTCAGACAGAGGCGGGAGGGAGGCAGCGAATAGCATTGTATGTACACACGCGTATGTACACACACACATTGTATTATTGTATGTACACACGTGTTCCGGCTGCGCCATGACTGCGCATGAAAGCAGTCTGCACAGAGTTTTATCCAGATAGGGGAGAGGGAGGGGTGAGGGTACAACAACCAATGAAGGGGATCCCCGGGACCGTTAAGCACGTGGGAAATTTAACTTTACCAACCGGGGAAGCGGGGAGGAATACAAAAAACCACGGGCAGAATGAATGACAGGTAACGGACTGTTACATAACAACAGGTGCACTCAAGTGTGAGAGAGAACAAAGGAATAATAGGATAAACCTAATAAACCTAATTTGCACACTGCCACAGACAGGTGTTTTTTATAACATAGAGTAGGGTTAGGGACAGCTGACCAAAGCTTCCAGAGACAGGGTAGGGGCAGGAGAGGTGGACAAAGAGACAGGGGAGGAGATACCTTTGGACAGTACCTGATTTATCAGGGGGAAGCAGCGATGAACCATTGGGATAAACAACTCCAAAACAGCTTAACAAAACCCACCACCACATGTTTTGCTCATGATGGTAACTGCTGAATGAACTCTCCCAGTCCTTAACTCACAAGCCTTTTATTTATCTTTGTCTTCTGTCAAGTTGAGGAGTGATACAGTGGCTTTGGTGGGCATCCCATCCGGGTCAACCCATCACATGCAGCAAATTCTACTACGGTAACTACACTGATAGAAATATTGATTATGCATCAGCTGGCTTTAGCCATTTTGTGTTTGAATTTATACACTATATCCTCTTCACAGTTGTGCAAATATTCATATGCTTAGTAGTGCAAAAACCCTTAATAACTTTTCAAATGAGTTTTTTAAAAAAGTGATGAAATGGTGAAATATGCAAGTCTGTGACTCATCATTGCTATCCGCCATTATTGTCACCTCCACAGCTAGACCAATACTTTTTGAAAGCTGATGATTTTCAAAGACTTACATAAGTGAAATGGCATGAGGTTTACAGAACACTTTATCCTTCTTGGAAGAATTTTTCTATGTTCTAGCACTGTGAACTTGTGATCTCCTGTCTTGTTATGTAACAAAAAAAAAGTGTATTCTATTTCATCTGTTGAAACCAGATGGGGAGATGTTTTTTTTTCCTTTAGCTCTTGTAACTCCAGGGGGCAGGGGGGTGAAGGCCTTCTGTTAATGGGCCAGTGTTAAAACCAGGGGAGCAATGTTCCTTATCTCTTCCATGACCCATCCTCCCTCCAAGGGGATATCTGCTGTTAATGAGCCATTAAGGCTCACCACATGACTGATAAAATTAAATCATTCCATTGTGAGACGCTCCACTCAGTGGGAGGAGACAAGAATTCCTACCTGGATAAAACCTTAGATTCAGAACAGCAAAGCATCCTCTTTTCCACTGGATTCCCAGAGGAAGACCAGACTCATCTCACCACCACTACAGGATCATCTCTTGTCCAACAGAACCACATCTGTCACTTCAGGAGGACTTATTTGGACTGCTTCCAATACCCTGCCTGACAGGGTGTCAGGTTGTATTCCTGACTCCGTCAGGGTTTTCTAGGACTTTTCTTTTGTTTGCTTCCTTGGTTTTTTTATTATTCCTAGTAAAGAACTGTTATTCCTATTCCCATATTTTTTGCCTGAAAGCTCCTAATTGCAAAATTTTAATAATTTGGAGAGAGGGGGGTTTTACATTCTCCATTCCAAGGGAAACTCCAGTTTTCCCTGACAGATGCCTGTCTTTCCAAACCAAGACATCTCCCTTCTGTCTATCTTTTCCCTCTGACTATGCAGTGCATTAGGTGTACATTTTGATATTTCTTTTAGATTTGATATCTTAATTTATTGTTAGGTCCATTTGATTTGGTTCTCTGCTTAATTCCCTCTCCTCTCTACAGATGGTAAGAACAGAGTTTCATTTTGCTTTTGACAGACTATCTCCTCAGTGACAGAATATCAATGCTGGAGAAATTGTTAGGTTTGAATTTTTAAATTTGTGCTAAAGAGACTGATGTGCAGAACAACTGTGTATGCACTCTAAACAGATCCTACTTTCATTTTGCTTCTACCTTATTCGGTATCAACTTTGTGACTGTGTAGGAGTTCAGCATCAGTTTTGCAGGACTACATTTTTATTGCTTGCATTCCATTTTCAGTAATATGTCTTGGTCTCCAAGATGTATTTGATGCCACAGATCCTCAGTTCTCTCAATTATCTGATCTTTTCATTTGCTCAGGACCTTAGTTTGACAGCTTCATTTAGAATGAGCCATCCTTTACTTCATTATTCCTCACTCACACTGAAATCAATTGGCATCCTATAGGTCATCTTTAGTGCAAATGTATCAAAAATTTGTTTTCCCATATCTGCAGAAATGTAATAGTTTCTACTGGTTTTTATTAAATGATGCATTTCAGGTTGCCTATTTACCTACATATTGAAGCCATTGAAGTGTATCCATGCTTTGAATCCATTGAATAGCTTTCTACTCCAGAGTCCACTGATTCTCAAGAGCAATCACTAGTAATATTTTCCCTGAGACAGGATTTTTACAAGGTGGTGATATCTGTTTTCTTTTCAAAAATTTATTTCTTCTCTCTTTTTTGTCTATTTTTTCTTCATACTCATTTGCTCCTTGATTTCTGTTTTGTTTTAATTTAATTTATTCTTTACTGTATTCAGCTAGTTTTGCAAGTTAACCTGTGAGAGTGAAACCCTGACTTATCTCACTGAATTTTAAAAATCCAAGGTTGGCAATTTAGGAATTTATGATAAACTAAGAAAAACCTTCAGTGATTCAGGCTTTCTAAAATTTCAGTAGTCCCTCGAACATGATTATTCCTCTGTACTTACTATAAAACTCCTGAAATAGGTACTTCAGTTATTGCAGTTGAGGGTGGAGTGAATCTAAATGCTATTTCAAGCTTTCATGCATCAGATGAATGACTGTGTTGCTGCAGAAGTCAACTGATAATCATGTTTCTAATCTGGGTTTGTGGGACTTTAATTTCCAGCATCTGCATCTTGTTGCTCCTTTGGTAAAATGGAATGGGCTTGTTAAGCAAATTATCCAGAGTCCAAATAAACTTAGCATCTGTCTTGAACACCTCTTTTATTTTCCTACTGTTCTTTCTGCAGTGCTGACAGTTTAACAGAAAGCAGCCCTCCAACAGTGCCACGTGCTGCAGGAATGCACAAAGGTACCCTCCATGTCTCAGCTGTTTCATCTCCATGTGTCCAACACTTGCATTGGGTCTCTCAGGCATTGGTGGCGTAGATCCTTCTGAGCTCCTAAATCTTTTTCTCTCAAATACCACATCATCTCATGCACGATAATGCCCAGTCGTTGCTCATGAATGCTTGATTTGTGCTTGGCTGTTCTCACCTGTGTGCTGTTGGCATGGATACCCCTGAGCAATGGGCCATAGAGCTCTGAGGAGCTGTCCCCTCTCTGTAGAATTCTCTCAAATTATGACTCTTTAACATTTCTGTTCTGTTTCATTTTAAGAAGACAAAATATTTGAATTCTAAACTATGCCTTGATTCTGTTTGGGCAAATTATTTCTATAGAGGTGAGCCCTAAGAAATAAACCCTCAATGGCAGGCAATGCCTCGCCTTCAGAAAGCCACTCTCCAGAAATTCTAGTTGAGTTTAGTAGCAACAGAAGAACTGATACAAAGAACAGTGTATATTATGTGAGAAAAACATTCTGTAATTATAGTAATCCTAATATCAGAATCCCTTTCTATGCACACTGTTGTATTCCTGGACAAACTAATGCACATACATTTCTGATTTCAGTATTGCTCTATTTCCCTGTTTACAGAACCAGAAAATCTGTCTAATGTTCAAGTCATTTTTTTTCTTTATAAATTATGCTGATCCAAATGTTACTTTCTAGCTACAGGGCTCTGATGCAGCTGGTGCTGTCTCACTTACACCAGTAAGTCTTTTTCCTGTACATTTTTGTCATCTGAAAACCATATGTACTTTTTAAACAATATATTTATATCCTTTAAGTGATTCATTGAACCAGCATACTTTTGTTTCCTGTCTTTCTGCTAGACTCAAATTAAATTTTGCTGCAGTGCAGAAATGAAAAACAAGTGCATCATGTAATCCCTTGTTTATATATAGAATCAATACATCTAATAGAGATGTAAGCTCTGTACTGCATGTGAAATTTCTGTCTACCTTGTTCACTATTAAAGAATATTAGAATTGAAGACACCAGCTTCTAACAGCCAAACAGTTTTCATGGGATTCATACATTTTCATTTCTGCAGGTAGACATTGATCATATTATAGTTTACTGTAGTGGGTAGATTTTTAGTTTTCTCTACAGGTGAAGTACGGTAAATATAAAATGTACCCACCCAGTAACCTCCCAAATCTTATCTCTATTACAGAGTGCATAGGTAAATGTGCAGTATTTGTGTTAATAACTTACAGCAGTGTAAATTCCCTGAAGTTGTTGTCTCACATCAGCACTAGAACAAATGTGGAGGCTGACCAAACCTGGCTGCTCCCCTTTGGAGCTGACAACCCAGGGTTCAGCTGTCCAGGAGCAAGACCCACCTGGGTGAAGCTCAGTTTGGTACCCTTAAGCTGGTGTTTCAGAAGAAGAAAATATTCTCGAGCTGAAAGTGAATTCACAGGCTAAAGACATGTGACAGAAGGAAATAGAAAGCACAGGTGCTTATTGAACTAATATTAGCTAATATTAGCAAGCCAGAAACTCAGGAAAAAGCAGGGAAAAGGAATGATATAACGCAATGAAGGGACAAAAAAAAGCAGAGTAGGATGTTTCGCTCAGGTTTTCAAGATATGCAATTTGCAAGTAGTGAAGGAAGCCAACATTTCCCTGCTGACCTCTCCTCCATCAGTCACCAACAACCATTTCTCCAATGCCTTTATTTGGGTCTTGAAGAAACTGATGCTTAGCCTTATATCATTTTAGTCTTGCCTTTCTACTGTGTAAATAACTGCTAAACACTCATAAATAGTTCATGAACTTGCTTTCAGAAGGTCTGCATGTAGTAGAAGACACTTAAACCAAATTCTCCAGGTATTATGCCTGTTTTAAAGGTAGGAAACAACATACGTCTTAGCTTTATCTCTGTTGTGTTGCATAGAGACATATACAGACACTGGTCTTTACAGATTATTTCTCATTAGTAATTCAGCAATGTGAATTCTTTTACACTGGTAGAAATAAGATGAGGTAATGAAAAGCAGTGATCTAGATGGCATTTAGATGCATCTATTCCATCTATTCCCACCTGTTTCCTCTAAGGCCCTTGAATGGGTTTCAATAGTACCAGGCTTTGTGAAAATTTTAAAAAAGCAGCTCATGTTAGAGAGGAAAGAATTTTTGAACATAGCTTTCCCAGTGGGATACTTTTTTAGCTTTATTGATAAATGCAAAGGATTGTTACTGACATGTCTACTGCTAACAAAAGTAGAATTTGTGTCTGTTTACCTCTGTATGTGTGTGCATGTGTGTGTGCCCATAGAAAAGTAAAGGTAGCTGTGCTAGAAATGCTCACACTGCTTCAGTCATTTGTCACCCACATAATATATTCCTATGCACACTGAAGCATATTACAATTTCCAGTGGGAAAAGGGAGTCTTTCAAATGAACACTAACAGCCAAATGCTAGGATTATCACTTGTCTTCCCTTTGTAATTGTAATGTAATTGACATCCTACATTATATTTCCATTTCAAAGAAACAAGGAGCCCTATTCAGCAGCTGTGCAATCATTCTCCAATTACCACTCCCATTGAGTCTACACAGATACTTCTGGTGGCCCAGGTTTTAGATTTCACTTCTGTATTAGAATAAAACAGATTCATTTCAAAGGTCAGTAATTATGCAAGTGAAAAGCATTTTTAATGGCAGAAAAAAATTTCACATTCATTCCCAAAATTATGATACCCAGTGCAGTGCAAACTGTCCTATCAACATAGGACTCTAATAATAGAGCTACTGTCATGATTAGTTTTGGCTTAGATCTAAGCCACTGCTTAGAGCAGTTTAATGCATGCAGTATCACTTACCAGTTTTCTTAATGTAGTTGTGGTCAACATATCTGTGAAAATAAAATATTCAATAGCATTACTTTTTTATCCAAAGTAGGAGGCCAAACTCTTTGACTTCTACTGTATCTACTTCTTCAGATAATAATCAGCTTTCCCTCTGGAAACTGAAAAATTAAATTTTTGCTATTCAGACAATTTTCTTCCTAAAAATGTGTGTCCCGAAGGAGCTCATCATAGGAATAGGAAGTCAAATTCCTGAGTGAATTATAATTGTGGAAATTTTAGTTCTGTATTAGAATACAATCTGAAGAGGGTGATTTTCATTGATTTGGAGAACAAATAATACAGTCTTGATGACTTAGAGAATTTAACAGAAATTATGACCCCTGCAGGCTGCAAAAGACTGTGAAGACCCTGCACAGCACATTTAGCCCAGCTCCCAAGCACATAAAGTTTCCACTAACACTAGGACAGAACTTGTGTGGTCTAAAATAAAAAAGACTAATAAAAATACATAATACAGAATAATTGAGAGACAAAATTTAGACTAAGAGGATATTGTATACTTAATAAAAGCCACTGTAGGTCTGATTTTTCCTGAAGTAATTCAAAATATTTATTCCTACCTCAGAGCTAAAACACAAGGGGAAAAAAATCCCTTTTTTACAATTGTAAATGAAGAAAAATAAAAGGTGGCCCACTTATTTTTTCATTCAAATATTGCAGAAATGTTTTAATAAAATTCTTATTCCATATGTCCTTCATGTTAAACTCTTGCAATGGTTTTCTATAGGCAGTTTTCTATGTAATGTAGAGAATTTACTCATTATCTTTTACAGGATAGTTTTTAATTTATTTATTGGTGCAACTAGATTTATTTTGTCTCCTTCATTTGTGAAGGCACTTTAATAGAAAGGTCCCATTTTCATTTTTCCTGCAGTTCTAACAGAAAGCTCTGTCTGGGAACTCATGCTAGGTAAACTAATCCAGTTTCAAAACCTGGCATAAATGAAGGTGAAAATGTGTGGATCAGAAAGAAAAAGCAAATTCTGCTTGAAATGAAATATCTCAGTAACAGAAGTAAAGGTTTAGATTTTCTCCAAAATATTAATATTTCATGTGGTGTATAAATGGTACATTCCATATGCCATCTAAGGAATATAGGAAATTGTCTGAAAAATATCATATCTGGGTATCAGCATCCATGCTGCTTAAAGATTTACTTTTCTTGGACAGTGAGAAAAGTGTCTATTCAGGTATTTTGAAGATAGCTTGAGTCTTAAGTCTTATTTTTGAACCTCTGTAGAAGTAGTCTGTAATTTAGACCTATTTTCTCTCATGTTTGCTAGCTGTACTCTCAATATGGTTGCCTTGCAGAAGGATCACAGATTCCAGTTCTTAAGTTAGCTGTCATAGGGACTGCACTATGGAGAGCATGAAATGAGCTTTCTGAGTATGGAAACTCACTTCAGGTTCTTATTTGTTCTTTAAGCCCACTAATAGAATAATGTATTTGTCTGTACAGCATACCTTTCCCTTTACAGGTCCAGGATTCCACAGTTATGAAATCATTCATCTATTTATTTTACTTCCAAGCGAAGAAATCCAATTAGTATAATTTCTGATGAATAAGTTAGACTTCTTTAAATATGTCAGTCTTATATATAAGTTTTTTGTATTTGTTGATACCGAGCTTCCCAGTGTTGTGGTTTAACCCCTGCTGTTTACTAAGCCCCACACATTTACTTGCTCAATTTCCCTCCTCTCCCTGGTGGAGAATCAGAGGAGCAAAGGTGAGAAAACTCATGGGTTAAGATCAGGACAATTTAACAAGTAGAGTAAAACAGGGAGTTCATTCACCATGCCCCATGGGCAGGCAGGTGCTCAGCCATCCTCAGGGAAGCAGGGCTGCTCCCTAAGGGTGCCTTGGGAAAACAAATGGCATCAGTGAGAGCATCCCCCACCCTCCATTCCTTCTTCCCCAGCTTTATGTGCTGACCATGGCACCATCTGGTGTGGGACAGCTGGGATCAGCTGTCCCAAATGTGTTCCCTCTCACCCTCCTCCTCCTTTCCAGAAGCAGGAAAGGCCCTGAAAACATCCCTGAATTATCAACACTGTTTCCAACACAAATTCAAAACATAATCCCTGCCAGCATCCCTGTGGAGAACATTAGCTCTACCCCAGACAAAACCAGCATATGCAGTTTCACTACTTTTTTCTTTTATTGTACGTAAAATAATTTAAATTACATAAATACTACATTTCCCATAGACATACTAGATACATGATGGGAATATATTTATAAAACCACTATGGTTTGGTCTGCATAAAGTATTAAAAATCTCTGCCCAGGCTGTCTATCTGTGTTTATTCTTTGAGTGTGCTACTGGACAGAACTACATGCCAGAGAAACAGTGAAGAAAAGACTGATGTCAAATACAGTCATGCTAAGAAAACTGAAAAACCACTTGCTTGATTTAATCTTGTAACGAACCTTGATTTTATTCCTTCTGGACTGGATGTAATTGCTTCTGGAGAGTCACAGCACCATTTCCTTCCTTGTACTGGAAAGTCATGTTCCTAGATGAGTCAATGAGACTGGGTTAAAATGAATGGTTTTCTCACACTTAAGCCTCAAAAAAGAAAATAAAAAAAGGAGAGAAAGGGATGGAGAGAAAAAAAAAGAAAATGCATGTAACTACCTCTTTACACTGCTGAATTGAACCTAATCTTTGAATCTGTAAGCACAAAACAAATTTACAACACCTCTTGCTTGTTTAGTCTCTGAATTCAGTTCCTGTCATGGAGAAGGACAAGGTAATCACTAAGACACTGTCACCCACAGTCAGAAAAGGCCCACTATGTCTTACTGTGATGAAATCTTTTCTCTGGCAAACAAGGGTCACCAGCTAATCCACATACCTCGTTGAAAGGATTCTAGGAAGGTTTGAATTAGCATCTCAATTTCTCAATCTCTGTACCAAGATCACAAAACCAAACTTTCTGACTTATGTAGTGGTTCCTCATCCTCATGTTGCCATTACCTATAGATAACCTGTGCTCAGAGATCAGATCAAAACAAAGAAAGATTCTTTTGTCAAATTTTGATAGTTACAACAACAAACTAACTTGAAACTTAGGAAGAAGAAAATATTGATAGGTAAAGGGAATAAAAATTTCACCTTTTGGTCAAAATTGCTTTGTCATAGTGAATGGCACTCTTTGCCTTGTGTAATATCATATAAATATTGATAAGCAAGTAATCTTTTAAATTCTTAAGTGTGGTGAAATGTTTCCATTAATTTGTATTAAAAATGTGTATGCTCTTTTTTTTTTCTTTCTGTCTAACTAGTTCTTTTCAAAGTTTATGCTGACTGGTAAAAATTAGCTCTACATATTATGATTTCTATGTAGGAAAGTGCAATTTAAGAATCAAGATATAATACTGTCTTCTATATCATTCTTCTACCTGTTAATAAATTTTTCTCTTATAGTATCACCTTTTTTAGCTTGAAATATCTGATAAATTTTAATTAAAATTTATTTTTATCTCATTCAACTCTGAGTAACAAATTATCCCAGTGACAAATTTAATGATCATAATCTTGGAAATTTGCCTATGCAACATACTTTTCTTTCTTATAATCAGTTTTGCATCCTCTGCCTGAAAAGGATCTGCAAAGACGTGATTTTTTTATTCCAATGACATCTAAAGCTGAGTACAATCAGGGCCATCTCAGGTTTTTTGGAAAACGTCTTCAGGAATTAGAAGAATTAATGCTAAAATGTATCAAATTCAAATATGATCCAGCTGAAATAATGAGTGGTAGGTGTTCAGAGAATGGAACCAATTTGCTCATCTTAAAGTAAAATTGCTGTCACCATGTGGTTTTCTGACTGAATCATTCAACTTCTTTTATCACACATTCTTTGGCTGATATAATAATATTCCATTCTCACAATGTTCCACATTGGTAAGCCTCCCATTGTTTCACATAATGGCATTTCTAAGATGAGCAAACAGCTCTCTGAGAAAGGATGCATTTCCTTTTATCAGACTATTAGGAATAAAATCTTTTTCACCTGGATCCTACTTATTGCTGTCTTGAAGAGTTTATGTAACATTGCCACCAAAGAAATTATAATGCGTAATAAAAATAAATAAAATAGGGACCTTTATTAAGAAATCTGAGAGGTGGATTGAAATTAAAGAAAATATTAAAAACTAGAAAAATTCCTCTTTTTTTGCTGTTTTTTTATCCATCTAAATTTCCAGCTGGTTGATGAAAGAAACTCTGATATCCATTTGAAATGGATGAGAGGGTGAGAATTTGGCTTATAATAAAATTTGCTTTATCTTAGACAGTCAGACGTGGCAGCAAATTCTGATTTCACAGTAGGTCACTAGAAGACACTGACATTCCCATGAATCGTTGCAAGGGTGGATGACAAACCTTTAAAATAGGAAAGGAGGCATAACCCAAACTTTCTAAAAGTTGTGTCAGTTCCTTTGGGAACCTCTGCCATCTTGTGTTCAATTAGAAAATAAAGCTGATTTCCCCAGAGGACAGGAAGTGTAGGGCTTTGTGAGTTCTTACCTTTTCTAAAATAAGTGCAGGCATAAACCCATTGGCCTGTGACTACAGTGTAAGGGTAAATTCTTAGACTAGCTTTTCTTTATAATCATAAAGAATGAGTGGTACATTTAATGTTACACGTGAGTTTCTGCTAGATTATCAAACTCCAGATTGCCTAAACTGGACAAGATTAATGCCTTTATGATAGGTAACACAGCTAGCCTGTGCTTGTCTTCAGATTTACAGGATTTTGGAACCACTTAAAGAGCTCGGTTCTGCAGATTCCCTCTAACAAGTCACTAGAAAAAGTGCTTCTTTTCTTGCTGAAATGTTAGTAGTAAATTGAATCAGATTATCACTTGTTTGTGCTAACAAATTGGATCATGTCAGTCATTAATGGATTAGCTGAAAATGCTACAGACGGATACTGTGACTTCTTCTAGAGCCTGCTGAAAGAAAGCTTTAAAGTCCTGCTTCTGAAGAGTCCCTCGGAAGTCTTTCTAGAGAGGGAAGTTATGCCAAAGCAAAGGTTGTTATGTAGCAAAAAACAAGGGACAATATTGAGTTGTTAGAGATACAAGGTAGAAGGGTTGCTTTTCCAGAGGTGTATCAGATATGTCTGTGAATCATGGATTTGCTGGCTTTGACAGTTTGCCAACATTTAGCTTATTTGTTTCAGGAAATTTTGTTTTATATTAGAAGTTTGGGAGCTGTAAGGTTGCCTGAAGATTTGAAGAGGACACAGCAGGACCATTGGGAGGTATTTATTTTGTGTAAATCGTAATTCCTGTACCATTGTTCTATGTAGCCCTGTGTTTGTTGGTATGTTATAAATTGGCTTTTTAATATGCTTATGAAAATTGTTGTTTTTCTGAAAGTTCCTGAAAGTTTTATAAATTTCTATGTTGTCCAAGTTCATTGTTGACTACAGAGTTCAGGAAACAGATGCTACTCAAGTAAACACAACCAAAGCAACAGCTTGACTGAGAGATCATAGCTACTAATGTTTAGGAGGGGACCAACTAAGTTTTCAGACCTTCATTATCTGGATTATGTCTTAGCTGTACTCTTAGCAAATCAAACTTACTAATCTGAAAATCACTTCAATGATTACCATGTGTAAGTACTTATACTCCTCAGTACCTTGCAAGAGGAATTCCAGGCATTACGTTCATGCAAACAAATCACACTCTGTAGATATTGATTGGTTACTCCCTGTGAAGAGATGATGCTCTTCTCCTCTGTTCACGAGGATGCTTCTGCCCATGTTACTTTTCCAAGGAGGATGGCCTTCCCTATGCCCAGAACACTGGACATGGCACGTGTGGAGGTGCAGGGTGCTGTGCTGTGTGCACAGGGAGTCCTGCCCTCTTTAAACGATGCTCTTGCACATTGGAGCAATGGTGGTTCTAGTTTAATGCTGATCAACAAATAAAATAATTCTGTGGCTGCTTTTATTTTCAGAAGTACACAGGTAGCAGTAAGTATCTCTGTTTTCTAAGGCTCAAGACAGACTACATAATGAAAGCAAGTTAGAGGGTTAATTTTCTGAGGATAAGCACATGCTTTTCTGTTAAACTGTGTTGAATGGAAACCTGAAACTCAGTCTGTTGTTTAGGTTTCACATTTATTAGAAAAACAAACACTGTTCAGGTTTTTCTGCTGATGTAAGCTAAAATAAAAATACTACAGGAAAATAATCATGAATGGATAAAAATTTAACTGTAAAGGAATTTAACTTTGGCAACAAATGATGGTGAGACTACTGGTTGCTTGAACATCTCTCTATGTCTCTAAAGTCTAAGTGGAATAACAGCCTTTTGCAGCTTTTTTACGAATCATTAATTGATACAACCTGGTACATTAATTGATACAACCTGGCATTTCAATATCAAGGAAGTGCATAATAATGTTTTTCTGGTCTCATTTTTAAACCTGACTCATCAGTTTAACAAGCAAAAGATAGCTAATGTGATATTTGTAATACCACTCTCTTATGCAATTTTGGCTGTCAAATTAGAGTGCTTTAACCTCTAACCCTGGGAGCCATTTTGGCTTGAAGTATAGATTAGATTGTAGTCTCCAGCATCTTCTGCCCTGATTATCTGCTCACACTGCTTCTTCCTAGAATGTCTGCATTGCAGGTATGACAGTTCACATTTATATTTAAGTTTTCCTGGATATAATGGTTCTGTATCACCTCTGTCACTGTTTTCCTTGAGAGGATAAGTCTGGATTCACTGGGAGTTACTGGAGTTTGCAGCACTTTTTTGATAAATGGCATTCTACTTTATGCTTTCAAGATGTTACATAATTTTGACATCAGTCAATATATTTTCAGTGTTTAAGTCTTATCTAGCATGTTACACAAAATTCTCATCTTCCAGATCCAGCAGACTGTAACCATGAACCTGAACTTTCCTTTCTTTTGAAAATATTTCGTATCTGGGTTACTATCCTACCGGAACTAAATTCTTCACCTTATTTCTGAAATCCACTTGTGTTTCTGTGCCAGGAAGCAAAACCTAGTAATAATTTCAAATTAAAGGAAACTAGCAGTTAGTTCCTGGCACACATACTCATTCTATACTTATTTGCAAGGCAATATTTTGTAGAAGTGAAACAACAGAATAAAATAGATAAAATTATGTTATCTGCATATTGACTGTATGAGTTTAAAGCACCATTTGTATTTCACTGCAAAACTGGAAAATAAAGGATGGTCCAATATTGAACCTCTGAAACTGGAAAAATATTATTAGATTATGAATGTGACACTAAAACATTATACCAGAACACAAAGTACTCTCCTGCATTCCTTACAGTGGCTGAAGAGGGCAGCAATATTTGCAGATTTTCAAGCAGGTGTGCTTGGAAGTGCTACTTTAGAGATGCAAAGGGATGGTATAGGTTATTTATTGCAATACATGTGCAGGGAAATATATGGACATATGATCAGAATTTAAAGGCCAATTTTCATATGTTTTCTCTACCCAGAAGCTCCCATTGGGATACTCCTGGTCAGCCTCATTAAACAGTTGAGTAGACAAGGTACTAAACTCTTGAAAACTTGGTTACTGTTTTCAAAAAATTATAGAGGTAAGCTTCTGAAAATATGGATCACATAGTGATCTGCTCCTTGAATCTGAGTGCAATCCCAAACAATAAAAGTTACTGATGTCAGTAATCTCTGAGTAAAAAAGTTCAGTTTCAGTTTCTGGGTTGGCATTATTCTAAAACACATGACCATCTGCACTTGTTATAAAGGCAGAAATAAAGACAGGAAAAGGGTCAGTACACTGGTCCATTGGAAAGGTTATTGCAGAAGGATGTGGTTTCCAGAGAAGTGGCCAAGAGCAATTTTGCTCTTTTGCTGGAAATTAGTTTTTTTGGTTTCAGAGTATGGGTTCATCAAGATAACAGTGTTTCATAAAAACATAAGACAATAAACACATGATTAAGAGAAATAGGCTCTACTCATGCCTTTGTGATTGCTTTTTCTATGTATTTAATTCCTCATATACAGCTCTCATGCAAAGCCAATGACAAGCAGTCCCTTGTTTTTCTTGACTAATGCTAAATACATAATAATGCACAGGAGAATTATTGGATATATTTTAGTGACATCACCAATTGAGTTGACCTAGTGCTACAGACATACAGTACCCTGCTCTAAGAAACAGCTCCGAGCATTTCCAGCCACAGACACCACCCCAAACATCTGCTACCTGGCACTCTGAAGGTTTTGTGGTTTATGGGCTTTTAAGGTTGGAAAAGAGGCCTTCATCCTGACATTCTGCACAGACTCTAAAATAGCTGGAGCAAAAGGAATGATTTCTTCAGAGAATACCTCAAAGAAATGTAGTTGGAATGACAAAATTTCTCAGGTATTTTTAAGGTTTTAGATTTTCTGTTTTATGATACTAGAAAGTAGAAGTTTTGCTAAAATTTAATATTTACATTAATGTCATCATAACATGTAGCTCATTAACCTTTCTTCTGCTTTTATTTAAACTCCCATGTGTAGACAATTTCAGTTTTGTCATAAGGAAAAGTTCTCCTAAGCTGAAACAACTTTTGTCTATAAAGCAAACATGCAAACATTTATTTCTAATAAGTTTTTCAACTTTTTATCAAGTAAAAAGCTCCAGTCTAAGTACATACCTCACCAAAGGTGCATTTCAGTTTTAAATTATTATATTTTTGGCTAGTTCCCATGGAAGTAGCCAAATTCATCTAATTTTCAAATGTAAATGCATTTTGGAGACTTTTTATCTTACTGTCTGCTAAGGTGAAAGCAAATGATATAAAACATACAAATTACTTCAGTGTACTGTTGACAGAAATACATGAGAAGCCATTCTACACAGACTAAATTTAATCAGAACTCTGTTACCAGTATACTCCTGTATCTATTACTCTAAGTGTTTCTTGAACAGGGAATGTGATTTCTCATAGACATCGGAGATTGCTGTTTAATTATTCATCCTGAAATTTAATTTCAAAGCTTGTAATCATTTAACTGTTTAAGATGGAATTTGTCACTGAAACAAGGCAAGAGGAATTAGAGCATAATTTAACATTGACTCACTTCAGCTTCAGCATGCTTAATAACTGCCTCATTTCATGCAAAATCTGTGCAGGCCCCTGGAACAAGCCACCTATGGTATTGATTATTTTGGTTCACATAGAGTAGGTGAATTTCCCCATTTATGAATGGAAGTGTTTTTCCTGGGGTGCACTATCTCTATTTTGCTGTTTTATTATTTATATATCAGAGTGTGTCCTGCTAGTGAGAAGAGGATAGATCTTTCTTCTCTGCCACTAGTTCCAGCCTACCAGGGTAGCTCTGCAATACCCTTGGTCAGTGTGACTTTGCTAATGCAAACCAAAAGGTTTGTGTCTTGAAACACAGGTTTCACAGTAAATGAAGTAAAGTTTCTTTTTTTATTCTCCCAGATACACTTCAAAAATCAATACTTACTACATTGCAGAAAGTTGTCTCTGTATGGTCAGTTTTTTTCTCCAGCATAGTCAGAGAAATAAGAAGAAGCTAAAGCAGTATGATGTGTCCCTGCACTTAAAATATGTCAGTATGTTATGACAGCATAAACTAGTGGCAAATAGCTGTTCTTTAAAGCATCTGTCTTGTCTACTAAGATGGCTTACTGTAGGCTGGAGCTCTTTTTACAGAGACTTGCTAGGAATTATAAGAGGCCATGATGGCACAGATGTGATGCTGCTATACAAGTGCATTCAAACTTTGCTTCCAACAAGACTCGCTTTAGCAGAGGCTTCTCCATCCTGCGTCTGAGGCTGACTGCAGCAGCAAAGGCTGATATCACTGTAGCTGGTCTGGTCATTGCCATTACTGTTGCTGCTGACTGGGATGGTGCAGTGCATCCCATGGCAATGGAGCAAGAGCCCAAAGCAGGAGTTGCTTTCCCCACGGTGTGCACAGCACCCTTCAGAAGGCAGGTACCCCACAGTGGGGCTTTCCACACGTGCCCAGCCTGTGAGCAGCTAAGGAAGCTGGACCGCCCTGGCGCCATGCTGTGGTTTTGGGCACCCTCGGGTATCCCACCCTTCTCTGCAGCTCCCTGGCAAGTGCTTGTAAGGCAGTCATTCCCCCACACGTCTGGCATGTCCACATGGCTGCATGGCCCTGCAAACCCCTCAGCGCTTTGGTACTAGAGGTTCTTACACGGGGTTGTGGAAAGCAAAATCTGAAAGCCAAGGAGCTACCCAAAAGATGAGAGTCAAAGACATGAATTGTGTATTCTTCCTCTGGCTTTGCTTCAGTGCCTCTTCGTGAGCCTTTCTTAAGCATACACCTGTAAGAATGCAATGAATAGTCATCAGTTGTTCACAGACCCTTTCCCAGAGCATCTCAGACTTCGCCAGGATGCTGGAGCAGCACAACATTGCTGAAGCCTCTGTGTGCACCATAATAAGCCAATTTCACAAATTAAAGGTAATCTAAACTTATCCAAAGCTTTGTACAAAGGTATCAGAAATTATCACTGTAGAAAGTGGGAAATACATCATAAATTACAAAGCATCTCATTAAAGGAATCTGTGTGAAGCTCTCCTCCAAAATTAAAATAACAGGAAGTTTATATATACCTTGACTTTTGAATAATCACATTTCTTTAAAATCTAGGCTGATCTTAAATGAGGAAATTTATTAAAAGTTAACATTTAGATCTCGCCTCTTCCTTTGTATAATTCCTACCAGATATCAATTTCCTGCAAATTCAAAGTTATAATTCAATTAAGATTGAATACAAAAGCAAGCCTTGTTGGGCCTCCTTCGTCTCTCGAAGAGAAGACTGAGAGATGTTGTTAATGCACATAAATACCTCAAAGGTGAGTGCCAAGAAGATGGTGTCAAACTTTTATCTTGGTGCCCAGTGACAAGACACAGAGCAATGGCTGTAAACTAAAACACAAGAAGTTTCACCTCTACACAGAGAAGAAATTTACATTGAGGATGGCAGAGCACTGGAACTGGCTGCCCAGGGTGGTGGAGTTTCCCTCTCTGAAGACATTCCAAACCCACCTGGACACATTCCTGTGTCACCTGCTCTAGGTTACCCACCTTAGCAGGGGGGTTGGCCTGGATGACTGCTTGGTCCCTTCCAACCCTGACTATTCTATGATTCTGTGCTATACTATGATCCCTTATCTGAACTCGCTTGTAACACGTGAAAACCTTTAATTTTGAGATAAAGAGGCCTTTACCTTCCAGTGGCTTTTTCTCTTGTGGCTAATTTCTTCATATTCCTTTCCTAACTAAAAATTGCAATAATATATCTGTAATTAAATACTTGAAGAACACCCTCCAGATCACTAAACCAGAGAGTTAAATGCAGATATTATTAAAAAAATGATTGAAAGCTTCAATTGTTTTTTACATAACTGGAAGGCCAGAGCTTGAAGTAGGTATTTACAACAGTGCAGTATTTCCTACATTGACTGTGGAAAGTAAAGCAAAATGAGAAAACATAAAATATTAAATCTTTTTGAGGTCAATTTCTATGTAACTGTTTTGTGAAAGAAAGGAAGGATCTTTCCATTTAGATCGAGAACATATTTGTTGAAGTAATCACATCCTGTAACATAAATACTGCTTTCAGTTTCAGACGAAATAAACAGGAATAACTATATTCATACTAGATGACGAAGCTAAATTTTGCATAAACACTAAGTCATTTTGCTTTGACACAAGTATTTAAGAAAATAATATAATGCATCTTAAACTATTTGCCATTTTTGTTCATCTTATTTTAGTGGTTGATATTTGTTGCTTTATTTCTAAGTTTCCTTGGCAAGCCATTAGAGTTTAACAAAAAACTCACCAGGAATAAACACCAAGAAGAAAGAGAAAAATAACACTGTATTATTACTTGTCCAATTGATTTGTAAAAACCATTTGTAAAAACCATGTATCTCCTATTGCTATTCTTATACACAAGGTCATGAATATTCTGTATTTTCAGTGTCAATGGAAAGTTCACTGAGTCATAGATCAATTAGACAAAATGGATTCCTGTTGGTAGAAACCAGTGTATCCCAATTTAGAAGCTTATTTGAGAGAATTTGAGATAACAACCTGTCATCTCTTACTTTGAAAAATGATAGTTAGTAGAGAAAGCAAAACAAATTAAAGATAAGCTGCAAAATTCTGACTGGTTCAAGAGATTGTTCAATTGCATTTGTGTAATTACTTCTTTCTGGATGCACACACATATTTCTTACAGAATTATTCTATTTGATTCAGCCCCAATTTATATCACATTGGTTAATTATTTTTAGACTTACTTCATGCTAGAAACAGGTGGAGAGTCCTTACTGGAGGCAGAAATCCTTCCTCTATTTTGGAAACAATTTGATTTTATATTTTTGCAGTATCTATAATAACTGAAAGAATATCACATATCATTTAGTTACTAATATAACATGAAAATAAGAAGTTTGTGCACTGTCTTGGAAACAGTCTGCTTTTACATTTTTGGTCATTAGTAGAATCATAGAGTCACAGAATCATAGAATGTCTTTGGTTGGAAGGGATCCTAAAGGTCACTTTGTTCCAACCCCCTTGCCATGGGCAGATATGTTCCCCAGTAGATCATGTTGCTTAGAGCTCCATCCAGCTTGGCCTTGGAGACTTTCAGAGATGGGGCATACACAACATCTCAGTTCCACTGGCATGTTCCAGTCCCACTCTCACAATAAAAATTTTCTTCCTAATAGCTAATCTAAACCTACTCTCTTTCAGTTTGAAGCCATTCCCACTTGTCTTGTCACTACAGACCCTTGTAAAAAGTCTCGCTTCATCTTCCTTGTGAGCTTCCCTCAGACACTAGAAGGCCTCAATAAGGCCTCACCCCCAAACCTTCTTTTCCAGGCTGAAAAATTCCAACTCTCTCATCCTTTCCTCATAGGAGAGGTTCTTAATCCCTCTAACCAACTTGGTGTCCCTCCTCTGGACTCACCCAATGGATCAATGTGCCTCCTGTGCTGGGGACCCCAGACTTGGCTGAAGCACTGCAGGTGGGACCTCCAAGTGGGAGACCAGAGTAGAGGAGCAGAAGCCCCTTCCTCAACCTGCTGTCAAAGTTGCTTTTGATGCAGCCCAGGACACATTTGGCTTTCTGGGATGTGAGTGCACACTGCTGGGTCATGTCCAGCCTCTCACCCACCAGCAACCCCAAATCCCACTCAGCAGGGCTGCTCTCAATTTGTTCTCAATCTCCCAGCCTAGATTGACACCAGTAGTTGCCTTAACCCATGGGTAGCACCTGCACTTTTTATCAACTCTCAGGAGATTCCCACAGGCTGCTTCTCAATCTTGTCCGAATCCCTCCAGATGAATCCCATCCTTCAGGTGTGTCACCCACAGGTGTGTCAGCTTGTTGCCCTCTGCAGATTTGCTGAGGGTGTACTCAATCCTTTTGTGCCATTAATAAAGATACTAAATAGCACTGGTCCCAGTACTGACCCCTGAAGGACATCAGTTGTCACTGATATCCATTGGGACTCTAAACTGTTGACCACTGCCCTCTGGATGTGACTGTTTAACCAATTCCTTATCCATCTAACAGCACACCCATGAAATACACTCTATCCTATTTAAAGAGCAGGATGTTGGGGAGATTATGACAAAGGCTTTACAGAAGTTCAGAAAAATGACATCTGTAGCCCTTCTCTTGTCCACTTCCCTTGTCCACTTCTCTTGCAGTCACTGCATTGCAGAAGGTCACTGGTTCAAGGCTTGCCCTCAGTGAAGCTATGCTGGCTGTCTCAAATCACCTCCCTGTTCTCTGTGTGCCTTAGCAGAGCCGCTGGGAGGATCTTTTCCACGATCTTCCCAGAAATAGAGGTGAGGCTGGTGGGTCAATAGTTCCCAGGTTCCTCCTCCCTATCCTTTTTAAGAGAGGTTCAATGTTTCCCTTTTTCCAGTCACCTGGGATAATTGGTGATTAAAACTTCACTGTTTTCACCTAAACAATGGAAGTTAGAAACAGTTTCCCAGGAGTGGACATCATACTGGGAGCATGAAATTGAATTAATACATTTTCATAACAGCTTTTAAACAGTTCTGGTATGCCTTGAATTGGTTTCTTAGGATGTTATACACAGAATTAAAACTTGCCATTACACTTTGTGTTAATTAACCTACTTGGTAGTTGTTTGGACAGCAAAGGAACTAGTACTGAAGAAAGTAAAATAAAGTGTAAAACCCCTTCAATTACTTAGTCTTAAAAACAATGTTAGTTAAACAGCACTCTTTATCTTTTATAATATAGAAAAAAAGGAATGTACAAACACAATATATTTATTAGAGTGCATGTAAATAGTGCTCATATCAACATATTCATATGTGCACAATTAGCCTGTGAAACTCACTGCCACAGAATAAAGGAATACAACTTTTGTTGAAAATTTTAAAGGAATAAATCAACATCCTAACTTAATAATTATAAGACATCAGTTCTCAGCTATGTTCAGCTATCACAGTGACTGTAATGTTATGTCCACTGTCCAAACTCACCTACACAGAGAATATCCTTAAATCTATGAAAAAAATTACTTTTCTGGTACAAAGAAGATATTTGTCTCTGCCCACATTATTCTAGAGGTTTATCTCTGGAATAGCTGACAATGATTTCTGTCAAATTAAATAAATGTTTAGACCACTTGATATAACAAATTATTCACTGGCAAAGTAGCTATCTGTCAGAATAGTTATACTTCTTCATTTGTTCTTTCATATTACACATAATGAGAGTAAATTAAAGAGACAAATATAAACTTTTTAATGATGCAGCCTAGCATACAAGCCATACAGATCACAATACACTCAGCCATCTAAGCAGATGATATCTATATAGTTCTTTGAGCACAGGCACACAGTGGAACTTGAATTCCTGCTTGGTTAGTGTTGTACTGCCTGGGCACAGATCTGTGCTCAGGGTCAAGAGCCTGAAGAAGCAGGAGCCCCCTTTGCTGCCCAGCCTGAGCTTAGCCTCAGATGCCCTTTATGCTATTTGATAATATCATGCAAGTAACTTCAGGCAAACAAGTAAGCCAGGAGCTTCTTCTCACAAAACTCATTAATTTGTGCAGGAAGGAATGACTCTTGGGACAGAAATACAGCGAAGGAAATGTTCAGGGTATGCACAGACTACACTGATCAATGAACAACCATTGGGACCACCTGTGAAAAATATACAGAAATAAACAGAACCAGTGCAGCTTGCAAGTGCTTTTAATAAAATCTTCATGACCCTAAATGCCAGTAATAAAGAAAATATAAAAAAATTATAGAGAATGAATAAAGAGAATAAGAGAATAAAATAAAATAATAAAAGAAATATTTAACTTTCAATTTATGTCTTTTAACTTTTTTTCCCCAAATTCTCTGTCCTTGGGGCTTCAGACCCTGTCTTTTGACGACAGCTGTGAGTCACGGGGTGGTGTAAGAGATGATCTGAAGATCCCTCATCTGCCTCACAACTGTCAACAAAGACAGCGGCTGAAACCCGAAAGCCACACAGGAGTTCTGGCCTGGCTGAGGTGGGATGTCTGCCAGGTTTCACCCGCAGGTGTGACCAAGAACTGGTGTGTGTCCCCATGGAAACCTGTACCAGGACAGTGGTCATGGTTGGACAGCCTGTGCTCACTGCCTGAACCAGCGACCAGCCCCAGACCGGCCTGGCCTGAATGGCCACAGCTGGTTCCAGAGCAATGGGCCTCATCACAATGACCACGGGTTTCCCCACCTCTTTGGCCAATGGCCCCTTGCTTCTGAAAATACTCTAAAAAGGGACTTGCTAACAAAATACTTTTGACATCTCCCCACAGAAGAAGATGAATCTATTGGCGGATGACCATGAGGACTACGTCTCTTCAGCCAGATCTATTGGCAGACAACCATGAGGATTTTGTCTCTTCTGTTGGTAGCTATTCCCCCCACCCCCCCCCCACCCCCCTTTTCTTTCTATCCTTTGTTTCTTTTCTCCATCTATCACATACTTGTGTTGTTAGCACTCAATAAAAGTGCACTGCTGTTGTGATTAATTTGAAGTCCCTTTGTGCGTCTTTTGTGCTCTGAGATTAAAAATGAACCATTACAATATCTGCCTATATTGGTGGATTGGGACACCTGTCCAAGATAAACAACTCCAATTCTCTCAGCCTTTCCTCACAGATGAGGTGTTCCAGCCCCCTGACAATCTTCATGGATCTCCTTTGGACCAATTCAAATAGGTTTGTCCTGTGTTGGGGCTCCCAGAGCACTCTAGGTGGGCTCCCAGAGCAGAGCAGAGCAGAGCAGAGGGGCAAAATCCCCTCCCTGGTCCTGCTGCCCACACTGCTTTTGATGCAGCCCAGGACAGGTTTGGCTTTCTGGGATGTGAGTGCACACTGCTGGGTTATGTCCAGCCTCTCACCCACCAGCATACCCAAATCCTTCTCAGCAAGGCTGCTCTAAACCTGTCCATCCATCAGTCTGGAACAATACCGGAGGTTGCCCAACCCAGGTGCAGCACCATGCATTTGGCTTTGTTGGATCTGATGAGGTTACCATGGGCCCGATTCCAGAGCTTGTCCAGGTCCCTCAGGATGGCATCCCAACCATTAGGCATACACCTGTGCCAGTAGCAGTTGATATATCAGCTTATAGTCTCCAATGGGTTGTCATCTTTCACTACCTTGAAGGACATCCTCAGAAACAGTAAATCATCCTGTATCAAACTCCAATCCAGCTATTACTAGACATGAATCACGTATTAGCACACAATAACCAGGTTTTGTTGGCAGAAGAATTCTAAGAAAGGATAATTGAAGATGAAAAAGAATAAGAGAAGAAATAAGTTTTGGCTTTCTTCTTTTTTTAGTTATACTTCTCTTTGAATTAAGGCTCTTCTAAATTGTCAGGTACTGCAAGCCATCAGGATTTCATTCTGTCTTAAATCCTGAGGTATTTCTGCCCACACAGCTACAGCTGCTGAATTGAAGATGGCTGCATCTCCCATCATGCAAGTACAATGCTTAGTCTGCCAAAAAGGTCAACCAACTTGATAGTTTGGTTGAATCTTCATATATGAAGTGTTGAATCTTTAGGATTCAGATTTCATTTTGTAAAGATTCGTTTTCTAATATCTCTTGTAAAAAGCTGAATATTTCAGGATGTATTTCAGGAAACTGAGGTAACATTTCCTTCCTGTGCTTGGAAGAATCAAGAAAGTCGAATTGCGTAGATTTTTATTTTTTTTTCAGAAATGGGTAATGCTGAGGTTGAAGGAAGTAACAGTTGCTAGAGGCAATTCTAATAACTCTATCCAGGGAGCTTTTTTCCAAGTATGGTTTAAGTATGACCTACAAATCTAGCTTGGTATTGTAAAGAATTACAAGGACATAGATTTTTCAAGGGCATTTATAGCACAGACTAAGTTAAACTTGCTGCTTCCCATTTGCTTTCATGTTTATAATCCAATAAGTGTTTTCATTGCTTCCAGTAGTTTAGTCTTTAATATAATTAGATGTAATCATTAAGCTATTTGATATTATATAATGCAGCACTTTTTCTTTAAGCAATATCTTTATGCAGGCAAGACAAATTCAGATTTTATCCAAACAAGCAGAATTCCCACAAGACAGTCCAAGTTATACTCAAATTAGAGATATGCTAGAGGCAAATTGATACTGTCCTTCATTAAAGACTTTTTTGTGGTTTTGGATGCTTGGCAAAGCATTACTTATAATGTAAATTACATATCCTGAGGTGTTAGATACATATGCCTGGATTGTGTCCATGTGAATTAGAGTCCACATCGTTGGAAAAAAATTCTCCTGGTACATTTCTCCTACCCACTGGTGTGAAGATTTCTATTCGCTTTTTTGGAGAGCATTGTTATGATGGCAGTAGGAGGAAATAATTGCACAAAAAGAGCTACATAGGAATATTATAATAAGGAGTAATATTACTGAAAACTAAACACGTAGAACAGTGCATTTTTCAGTATATTTTTAGCAGTTGCCCTCACAGTTTAGCTGAACTAACTTCAGCATTTTTTATTTAAAGAAATTTTTCAAGTGGTTGGGCAACCTCCAGTACTGTTCAATTTTTCAACCAATATCTGGATTAAACAATTCTGGCTTTCAGTTCTGGTTTTATTTGCTTTCCTTCAGATATTCTGTGTAGAAATATCTAAAGAAGAAAGCCTCTCAGACTTCGGTTTACTGCTCTTCCATGATGATATGCATATATCTCTCCTAAAGTTGTTTTGCTGTTGGTGTCACTTTCACACCTGCCTTTAGTCTTTTTGTGTGGTGGTTTTCTTGTTGTACTGCTATTGGCCAGCTGCCGTCAGAGGTTTCATTGAGCAGGGGTTTCCATTGCTTGGAGATCATTGCTTCTGCTCTGGTTTTGATTACTGTGATTAATACTTTCAGGTCTTTGTTGGAAGGTGGATTTCTTCGGCTCTGACAGAGCTGTTTGAACCATTCATTTCAGCTGATTGATGCCTAATTGTGTGAGTGGTTTTGTGGTTTTTTAGATTGCTATGGGGAGGCCAGTAAACCAGTTAGCAATATGGACATTCTCACTTGGACAGCAAGCAGCCCCTAAACTTCAGAGTGTCACCCCCCCCATGAGGCTTTGTGGTTCATATGTTAATCTATTGTCCCCCATTGGTTGTTTTCCTACTTCCTGGTTTTTACTTTACCCGATTGGACCATTTTCAATCCTTCCCCTGATTGGTTCTTTCCCTACTTCTCCTTTTTACCCTATCTGATTGGTCCGTTTTCTATCCTCCCCTGATTGGTTCATTTCTCAATCCTCCACCTGATTGGCCAAGTTGTGTAACTCTGCCCCCTGGCTTACCTATATAAGTCCCTGGTCTCCCCACTTCTCTGGTTCTTCACCCTTGGACTCTTTTGAGGAATCAGCAGAATTAAGGCTCAGAGGAACCTCCAGATGAAGACCTCTCCTTTCACATCGCCCTAAAGGCTCAACTCACAATTGAGCTGAAATCACTGGGCTGAGCTGAAATCACTAGGCAGTTGCAGACATGCCTGTGGGACCAGGTGTGTCCTTTTCAGGAGGCTTTTCTGGGGACATCGTGGCACTGGCCACCACTGCCCGCCGCAACGGCTTTATTCTAAGACTTTTAGTTTCAGGACAGCTATACTTACAAATAGGATTTAGAAGACAGAGCTACTAAGTCTCCAAGTACAAGATTGGACATGCCTATTGACAAGTACCAGAAGAGCTCATCTTTAAAACTTAGTGATTTGAGGCTTATGAAGACTGAGTGCTTGACAGGTGTTTCAGCTATTCCGCACTCAGCAACTCAACAGGAGTAAAGGTTTTAGTTTCACTGCTCTTTCAGTAGCTCTCAGGATAGGGAGAAATGATGACTGTGACTCTAGCTGCATTCACTGTTCTGCTTTTCTGGAGCTCTGCTCTTACTGAAATGTGAACTACAAAAGAAAGACTATGAAAATTACTTAAGAAAATTAAAGTTCTGCAACAAATTTGTGTCTACTCTCTTGAGACAGTGTCCATTCTCCAATAGCTGAAGTAATGTAATATAGAAACAGAGCATTTATGCAAGTTCATTTTCCTGCAATTCCAAAGTAAGGAAGTATTCAGGTCAGTGTAACAGTAGTCAGAATTCACATTTTTCCTGCTTTCAGAGTGAAATGTCATCACATAGTGACACATCATCATGGTAGGAAATCTTGTTCATGTATTCCTACCACAGAGTTGGCGCTTTTTTGCTGCCACTTCCAAGAGTTACAATATAATGCATAGGAAGTCTTACACATGATAAATTTGTAAGGAGCTGTAGCTGCTTATACCTAGAGCTATATAAGATATGAAAGAGTATTGGCATGATTTTTTTTCACCAACATGAAAGTCATGATCCATGAAAGTCACAAAAATGCCTGTGGGTTTGCTTATGAAATATAGAAGAAGATAAATTTAATTATTAAAATCAAAACCTTCTTTCATTTTAAAATATTCCTTGCTTTCTTCATAAAGATTCTTTGGAGAGAAAACAATTTCTGAAACCAGTTATTTTTACTAGTAGCTATAGTTAGGTTTTTACTACTACTTTTAGTTGGATTTTTATTTAAAATCCCAGGTTTTTATTGAAAATTCCAAGGTTTTTATTTTAAATCCTAAAAGGTCTTACTAGTTAGGTTGTGAATTCTACAAAAGAAGAATACCTGTTTTGGAGTTTTCCTATTTCCTTTGAAGTTTTATTTTTTTACCAATATTGATTTTTATATTTTTTTCAGTCCAGTTTTCTGCAGTGAGTATAAATTATTCTATAGCCCTTAAACACATTATCTATGCTTTGAACCAAAGTTAGTGATTTTCCTTACTTTTTTTCTTTTTTTAATCTTGTGAAAAAGGGTTCTAAAATAAGTTTAATGATTCTCTTTGGTAGTTCCCCTCTGAATTTCTACTTCATACAGTTAAACTAATTAGTTAATCAAGCATAGTGAGAAAGCTCAAACTAAGAAAATAAATGTGCATGGCTATCCTTAAGAAAAACATCTTATTGAGGTAGAAAAAGAGACAGAAAATTCTTTTCTACTACCTGAAGACCCACTTGAACCCTCCTGCTGTTTTATTCCTCCTCAGGGTGCAACTTTGGCCTTGAACCCATGAGAAAGGAACATGTTTTGAGCACATCAGTGCTGCACCTCAGAGTGTACCTTGTGGCTCCTTTAGGACAGATGTAGAACAAATTTGTGCACCAAAGGAACCCTTAAAGTACACCAAGTAACTAATATAGACCTACCAGGTATGACTCACAGCAGCCATGACCTGGTTAAATGGGAAGGGAAAGGCTCCTTTGGGTAGTTATACACCTCTTTTTACCTGCTTTGCTCCTTGCAAACACACCCTTTACCCACTAAGAGAAAATTTCTCCCTCTAGTAACTTGGGTAATTTCATAGACTGCATTTGTCTGTGGCAATTCTGATTTATCAGTTTGCCCAACAGAAGTTTGTGTTTCATATCAAGAAGTTCCAGTGTTGAAACTGATAAAGAAATTGCTTAGAATATTATTATTAAGGAAGAAGCAATTTGAAGTTAGAATTTAAAACTTTGCAATTTACCAAGGGTAGGAACCATAGATTTAATGTCAACCTACATTTACTATTTTACTTAGGCCTGCCCATGGTTTCAGGTCTCTGATTTAGTAATACATACTTTTAAAAAGGCAAAATGCCTTTGACTTAAAGCCTTGACCTTTGACTCGTTCCTGTGTGAGAAATATTCTGAAAAAGTGCTATTATCTCAGCTGAGATGTGTTACATGCCATGACTTAATGTGGTGTTGATTCACAGGAGAGTATAGGCCTTCACTCAGACCACGTTTCTTGGAAAGTTCTTGTTCCTTAAAACTGCACATAAAGCTTTCAATGCACTAAGGTCAAACCATCTGATTTCTAACATTTTACCTTCCTTGAAGCAATTTTCAGATAATAAAAGCTTGCTTCGATTGTCCTTGTGGAATCACTTCTGAACTGTAAACCTTACCACTGTTCTCTGATTTCTATTCCCATCTTGGTACAGAAATACTTCTCACAGTAATCCTTGACTTTTCAGGGACTCAGTTCAGAAGAAATTTGACTTTTTAGACCCTGCAACAGATACAGAGTAGCTAATTGAAGTACCAAAAACCACACAAGAAACGTCAAAATTAAGCTGAGTAAAATTGTTACAGGTTATACTGCAATGGTACCCAAAGCAATATAGGCAATGCTTGCCCTACATCCTGTCATTGCAGCCTAAATTCTGAGTCAGTCCATGAGACCTGGCAAATGGAAGAAGTTCCTGCCAAGACCTGTAGGAAGACCTCAGAGAAAGGACCAGGGTGTTACAGGTAATAGTGCAGTAGACACAATCGCTGTTGACGCTGTAAATACTAAACTCAGACAGATAATAGCAAGTCATTTCTTGTGGCATACAGAACCAATGTGTAAGCAGAACGGATCTAGATCAGAGCTGTGTTACAAACCATATGATTCTCACACAAACAGCAAGAAACTATTTCTGTTCTTGAGAGCTTGCAATTAAAATGGGCATAAGGAGAAGGGCTGGGGAGGGGCAGTACTGTCAGCCATGCTGTTTCAGATGAAGAATCCAAGAGAGACAATAACTAGCACTAGAGTTCAGCTCCAGTCTCCTGTGTTGCAAGTTGATGTGTTAAACACAATATCGTCCTTTTTTCTTCCTGTGCTTTTATAAAACACACTGTAAAGTTTTGGATGAGAAACATGTATGAGAGTAATGCCTAAAAGATTTAGATCCCCAAAAAGTAAGGCAGTTCTGGCTGACACACTACTTTATTGGGCAACCAAGGTAACATAGTCCTGGATTCTAATACACAGTGTTAAAGATACTTCAAGGAAATTAAATTGAAATCTCTCCTAATTTCTGCTCATATTAACATATTTTAGTTTATTTTAACATTGTATGCTTTCTCGTTACTATATATACCTTTCATTTATGCGTAACGGGGGTAGAAATGAGGAGAGTATTGTTTGTACATGTGTCATATGTTCTCTGGCCAGGGAAAGCAAGACATGTGACTATGCAAACATACATAGCATGTATTATCTCCACATCACCTACATTTCTGTGGTTTTTGAAGTTTAGAAATTAGATCCTCTGAAGCAACCTTGAAAAATACTAATTCCATGTAAAGACTTATAACAAAAGTCAGACTATTACAGGCTAATGTCTGGCTCAGTTGCCAAGCTTCTAGTTCCAGCAAGAGCACAAGAGTATTCATTTACTCTTGACAGTGTGTAAGTTCCTGGGGATATTTTTAATCTTGTACAAATATCCTGCAATAAAAAAGTTCCTGCTAACTTTATTACCAAAGGACAAAGTAATTAAAGAGAAGGTCAATGGGAAAGATCTGCAAATCTTTGATGTTAAAATTTGTATCACCATTCCTCTGGATTGTGTTTTCTGTAGTCTAATTATATAAATCTAATTGTAAGACTTGATTTCTAAAAAAATTGAACTTATTTTTCTAGAGTAGATGAACATCTTTAGAACATCATTATTTAGGTAAAAGAGCAGTATATGCTATGTTTTTAATTTAAGGAACACAGTATGAGGAATCGTGTATAAAAGAGTTCATATATTTTTCCCTTGCATTAAAAAAATCTTTTGCACTTCCAGGACTTTCAGTCATCACCTCCTGAACTACTGCAATTCTCTGATGGAGATTAGGGGTAGGAAGAGAGCAAACTGGGTTTTGTTTACCATTTCTCTTTGGCCAGTTACAAACCTCATCACTGGCCTGGGCCCATGCCTCAGGTCTTTCTTTCAGTGACTTAAGGCACCCAGTGGGGCCCACATTTTTAATGTGAATGAAAAGGAAAATGGAACCACAGGAATTTGTCTAAGATCATGGAATGCATCTGCAACAGTAGCTGGAAGTAGAGCTCAAAATACCCCAGAGGATCAAACTTCACTGTCCTATAAAGAAGAAAACAAAGCAAAACGAAACAAAACAAAAACAAACCAAAGCTGCTTTATGGTTGAAAAAGGATTATTTTACTTTTAAGTTATTAGTTTAAACTATTCCTAGCCTTCCAGACAGCATGCCATGCAGGAAAATGTCTGCAAATGTCTCAGATAAGTTCCTTGGTAAGCTGCCTCTTGTAAAACAGCTCTTTCTTCTGGGGAAAGAAGATCCCCAAAAGAATAAAAAAGATATCTTGTTAATAGTATGGG
This sequence comes from Prinia subflava, assembly GCF_021018805.1. Taxonomy (NCBI): domain Eukaryota; kingdom Metazoa; phylum Chordata; class Aves; order Passeriformes; family Cisticolidae; genus Prinia; species Prinia subflava. Next base: position 18,950,555 of record NC_086247.1, read on the forward strand.
ATGTGTCTTATATGAGATGAAGGTAGATAAAATTGAAGCTGTGGAATGCAGCCTGACTGTTATGTATTCATGAGGAGAAATTATTAGATATGGAGTATCTTTTAATAACAGTGTGTTGTCTTACTTTGGGTATTAAGTCTGTGGAATTTCATGCCACAAAATGAATGTCTTCCCTGCACATAACAAAGTAGTCATTCTTTATTGATCTTTTTGAAACACAAAATACCTAATTCCCATTAGTGAGGAAAATCTGATGTTTTCAAAAGATAAATATGAGGAGCACGGGTTAGCAGAGTCATTGGATCAAGTCCCCTGCTATTTCAAACAGCTGTCTCATAGATAACTCATAAAGTTAACTTGATCAAATTTAAATTGATAGCTTCCAATTGCTATTTCTATGGAAAGTCTTGTTCAAGAGCATAAGGGTTAAGAAGCCTTCCTTATATTTTTAGCCTGAATTACTTTATTCGTTGTATGCCAAGACTGTGTCTTAGTTGAGATAGCCTAGGCGAGTTGAACTCACTAAATAAATCTGTATTCTGTAGCACATCCTCCTTGTCCTACTATGTGTTCCATTTTTTCTGTTTGCTTTGTCCTTCTTCTTTCTTTGCATGGCTTCTGTCTGTGGCTAGAAGAGAATACTTTTATTACTGTCTAGAGAATCAGGTTCTACAGACTAGTCAGTAATCTCAAAGACACAGTTAAGTTTGTTAAAGCATAGTTTTACATCAAGGTAAAAAAATAGAAAAAAAAATTAAACAACAACAACAAAAACCACACCAAACAAAAAACAACAAAACAAAACAAAACAAAAACAAACAAACATACAAAAACCCCCAACTGATTAATTTCATATTTATTCCAGTGGCAATACTTACTGCAGCATTGGTAAACCACTGAAACAAATTCTATGGGTGAACAGACTCTTAATTAACATGTGGTTGTTACTGCCTTAGCAATAGTTAAGGCAGCCACAAGCAGTCTTAGCTCTTGTTTTCTATGTGATCATACAGATTTGGTTTTGATTTGTATAGGCTCAGGCAGGAAGATCAGCAAAAGATTACTAAAACCATATACAGATTTGAACAAATTTATTTGCTAGAAATATATTGAGAAGAAAGACCAGTATTTTCAGTTACTTTAGTGAAAGAATAAACTGGACATTGTACATCCTCAGTGAGCCCTGTAGAGCTGTGCTTCCTATCAATCTAAAGTAACAATAAATGAAACATTTACTATCTTTGCCACCAGATAGATCATTGAAACACGTGAAGAGAATAGTACTACTCTTTGTTTTCAGAGCAGAAATATATATTTGATGTTTAATGCAGGGCTACTGTCCACTGGGAAATGTCTGTTTATTGAGTACAAAGAACAATCTTTTTGCCAGCAGGCTTTTTAATCCCATGGTTTTCCTATCTGTCTAAGGCTGTTTTATATTAAAGCAATGGAATTAAATATTTAATGGGGACATCTAAGTAGGAGTAACTAAAACAAGGCAAACCCCTTTTTTAAGAATATCATTTGCTGAGTATTCCATAATTTTTAAGTTACTATTCATGGCAACTAATTTTAGCTATCCAAAAATTGAGTAGCTAATTGATAAAGAAAATCAACAGAGAGAATCAAACGCAAGGGAATTTATTCTAATTTTAAAATAGGTGGAATTAGTGACTGGCTCATCACAGAATTTCTGTAGGATGTCTCACCTTTGATTATGCAGGATCCTTAATGCCCATCTTGGACTGGAAGCCTAACTGTTAGATTGCTAAAGCTGGTTGAGAATAACATTTTACCCTTTAATAACACTTTCTACATTAAAATTTCTGACCAGTGAATTAATTATTAATGACCACTGAATTAATTAAGGTCTTTATGTGCTATAACCATAAAGACCAGTTGTTCAATGTCTTTATTAGCGACACATCTGCTTTTATTGAAAATGCTGAAAGATAAAAACTTACCACTGTGAGATTCAGGTCAATGAAAGCTTGACTTGCTCATGGTCAGAGATGTATAAAACTTACATATATGAGTCTCTCAGCTGGAAATAGTAACAAAAAGGAAAGGGAAAATCACATATTCATATTTCCATCCTTGCAGTATCGATGTGCAGCATAGATATGTGGCACCCAACACATTGTGTTATGTAATAGAACTAAACTAGGAACAAGGTTCCTGCTGATTTTTTTCTGGGAAAGAATACTTCAAATACCATGCAGCTTTGAAGCAGTTGGTTGCTCAAGTCACGACTCAGTGGTGCCTGAGCATCTGCAAGAAGTCACATAGATCTATAGTGGCTGACTCATTTCCAGTTTTGTACAGAGATTTGTGCGTCACATCTTTGATTAATGGTGCTGGTGGTGAGAAAGACAGCATCTGGGAGAAACTGAGGTCACTGCAGTCACACTCATTTGTCAGGCAGAGTCTGGTCATGAACATAATTGTTATAATTGCTTTAAAATTTCCTGACTTGAAATATCAGTCTTGCAAAGAAAATTGTACAGAGTTCACAAATGCAAAGGAAAGAATATAAGATTTCAGTCTAAGTTGAAGATTTTTCAGTATTTGATAAAACTTATACTTTTCCAGTTCTGTAGGAGTGCCAAGCACAAGATATCTCAACAGGGGAATGTGGTGTCAAAGATCAGTTCAGCAAGTGAGCTTCTCTCTACCCAAAGTAAAATCCTTGCAGATGTTCTTATACAAGCAGCAAGATTGTGTTTAACAAAAAAGACACCCTGCATGGTGTTTTCTATTTTGTAAAAATAAAGCCCCTTTTCCAGCTCAACTAATTTTCCACTATCTAGCATCACCAGGGTTTTCCTTCTGAATACTTTTACAATATTGAATACCAGCTTGGTGTCTTCCATTCAGTGGCTGTTAGCTAGAAGATACAAAAAGGCTTCTCAATCTTCCCCCTACTCTGGAGTGAAAGGGATGGGCAGAGGCATCTTGGCAGTAGGACCACATGTGGATTTTCAGGCATTACAGAGGTGAGTCCATGGCCAAATGCCAGAAGATTCCTGCTGTGTGAAATATGACAGAGCCCGTTTCAGCAATACTCCTGAGTCTGCCAAGTGGCAGGTGCAAAATCTGTGACAGATGGAAGACATTGAATGGGCCCCTCTGTCTCTTCTTTAATCAAGTCTGGGGATTTACACATTGAACAACATTACTTTGACTTTTTTTTCCTTAATTCTGTTATTTAAAAATATATCCAATTATCTCATGGCAGGATATATTTCTCAAAATAAACATTAAAGCAGAAATTAAGGCTAGCAAATTGTATTAGTCTCTTGTTCGAAAGTATAGTCATGGAAACAAAAAATGTGTCAGAACATCTTATGGACTTTGCTGGCATTTAAGTTTAGAACAAATTTGTGTACAGTTAGAGTTTAATGCCTCTACTCTCTTGTAACTGCACAAATTTTAATTGTAAATTATTGTTTGACTTTTATATGATTTGATCCTACAATTTGTTAGCTGTGCAAATTGAGTAATATCCCCCAAAAAGTTGATGGCAGTAAATATAGAGAAATTAATCTCAGTAAAAGTTTTTATATTCAGCATTGGTCACATAATTTGAGAGCAATCACAGCACAATAAAAAAAATCACATTACTTGTAGTTTTTGCTCTGGGGATGTATTTTAAACAACACTTGAATACCGAATGGACCACATCATCTGTGCTAGCTCATCAACTTAAAACTTAGTGTTGCTTCTCATGTGCAATGGAGCAGGAAATCCAACAGTAAACACTGCAAGAATTATCAGAAATCTTAAGCAGTACCTAGTGTTAACTGAATAAATATGGGTTTTGTGAATATAATTTGTACTCAGGGAAAACCAGGGGAGCAGCCTGAAGGAATAAAAACAACGGTACATGCTGGATTATCTGGAATAAACAGTCTTGTTCATTTGCAAATGAAGAATGAATGAAAGCAATGGTTTTTCAGGAAATATCATTTCAAGGTTTTAGGTGAACCCAAAATTTTGGCAATTTTCAGGAAGCTTTCAGACTGACACATACACACACATACACACACAAATCTTTAAAAAAATTACATGCTTTTGCTTCCAGACTTAATCTAAAATAATTCTTCAGCATTTTTATCTATCACTTCTAAATGCTAGTGCTTTTTCTCTCCTCCTGTGTTTTAGCAAGAGTGCATGAGGGGAATGCCGAGAATAACAACTGAATGCTATTGCAGGTATTTTATTTTAATGACATTCAGAATACTAATTTATATTCATGCAAATAATTAATAGAAAAAGTTTGCAATAGAGAAAAATCTCTACCCTGCTACTTTCTCATTTTGTCTGTGCAGAGCCAAAGCCTATTTTAAGTGCAGTCTGTTTCCCTACAATTTTAGAAAAAATATATTCAGTACTTAGGATGAAGCCATCTCATCTACATTTATAAGAAGGAAATTTTCAATGTTTTAGTATCCCTAATGAATCTATATTAAAGGGTGCATCCTACTGAACTCGTCAACATAAAATTAGCTTGGCATAATCTACATTAGTTTGTGCAGTAAAAACTCAGAAAACTACAGACTTTTTGAAAAAGTAAAACAATTTCAATTTGGTTCTTTGGAGGTGTGTGATCAAACTACTCTCCATATTCTTTCCTTCCCCAAGATGAAGATATTGTTCTCACAGATTACATAACTTGAAAAATCACATTCTTGAGTCACCAATGCTGAAATGTAATGTAACAATGAGGTCCCTAGTGTACTTGAATTTTTTGAAGCCCAGACATGGTCGGGGAGCACATATATCAAAAAGGAAGGGTCAGCAATATTCTCTTCTCTTAACAAAGTTAAGTAGCCATTAAATTGCTTTAAAATTGAAAGAATACTACTTATTCAACAAAATCCTCCAGTAATCTATAGGCATTTTTCAATTTTTTCTTTCAGTGGAGAGGCCACATTTGGGCATCCTCTATTGGACTGTGAAGTGAGCAGTGCAGAGACACTCTGACCAGACTGTCTGGTGTCCTGGCTGCACTCTGGGCTGGCTCTGGTGCCTGACAGGGGACATCCAACCCACACAGCCTGCCGTGCTGCTTCTGCAGTGTCTTCTTCCTACGCCCAGTGCTTTGCCTCTGAGGCACTGCCTCCTTCTGGAGGTGCTGGGTACACACCAATATTTCCTGTTAGCAGCACCGCATAGCAGCAGGCTGCGTGTGGTTACTGCAGACTGGGCGAGGCAGACTGCTTCCCAATATTGATTTCTTCTCCAGCTCTTACCTGCACTGCCTCTGAGGTAGCTAAGCTGTTACATGAGATACAAATACTTGTAGAGAAAATCCCTAAACAGCAGAATGTATACCCTAAGTACATCTTAGACTATTTAGATTTATTATATAGCCAGATGTATGACCACACATGCCATGGCTCCGTGTGGTAACCAGTCAGCATTTTAAGGTCTTGGGTTGAAAAACGTAACCAAAAATGTGTATTCTATTTTCATCTGTTGAAACCTGTTAGGAAATATTGTTCTTCTCTCCTCCTGCACCCATCCTCCTCCGAGGGACATCACCTGTGAATGGGGCATTTAAGGCCTCTCACATGACTGATAACATCACCTCATTCCACTGTGAGATGCTCCACCCAGTGGGAGGAGCCAAAGCCTTTTCACCAGGATAAAACCTGCAATCCCAAACACTAATTCAGCTGGTTTTTCCACTGAATCCTTTGAGAAAGACCGGACCCATCTTGCCAGCACTGGGCCCTTTTTTTTTTCTGCAGAATCATCTCTAGTTCACAGAACAACATCTGTTACTCCAGGAAGACTCCTTTGGACTGCTTCCAACACCCTGACAACAGGGTGTCAGGTCATATCTCTGACTCTGTCAGGGTTTTCTAGGACTTTTGTTTGTTTTCTTGTTTGTTTTTTGTACTACTGCATTTGTATTTTTTATATTCCTAGTAAACAACTGTTATTCCTATTCCCGTATTTTTACCTGAAAGCTCCTAATTGCAAAATTGTAATAATTTGGAGGGAGGGAGTTTTACATTCTCCATTCCAAGGGAAACTCCAATTTCTCCTGACAGATACCTGTCTTCCCAAACCAAGTCAACTCTGAAGTTATACATCAGACTTTGTCTTGTCTGAATAAACTTGCTTCATTTATTTTCAGTATCCTTCATAATCTTGTTGTCTTACTTGTCTTTGTCTGTGGCTCTTCTGATTGTATTTCTAAACAATGTGCAAAGAAGGACAAGGTATTAATTAAATCAACAACTCTATTACTGTTGTTGTCTTTAAAAGATGTCTTTAATATAGTTCTTTTTGACAATATTGATTTTCAAGATTAGAATGTAGATATGCATTCTCAAGATTTGAGAGAAACAATTGAGTCTTAAAATCATAACTCATGATTAAATCATAATTCATGACTTAAAATCCATAACTCATGCAATGAATTTACAGGTTAAGGGGATAAGTTGCTACAAACAGAAGAAATACTAAAAGTATATGGAAGATGATAGTTGGGCAGGTTTAAATGCATCAGAATGTTAGTGAGCTGCACAAGATGATCACCTTAAGAGGCAAAAAATTACATTTTATGAGAAAGCATAAAATTTTCAAGTGTGTTTGAACTAATAAATAACAGTCATTGTATCATGAACAAAGACCAGTCTGGAAGGAAGGCATTAAGAGAGAAACAGGCTTTTTTTCTGTGACTATGACTGACTTAAGCAGTTAAATATCACCAAAAATAATAAACCTGAATCTAAAGAAGTTACTTCAATTGGCAAGGATGAGACAGAAACATGTTTAAAGCCCAAATTCTGGTGTTCTGTGTGTACCTCCTGGAAAAATTGTTTGGCTTTTTTTTCAGGTATTAAAAAAGGACACTGCATCTGCTAAGCATGATAGCTGTGCCTGTAATTTTCTAGATTTTTCCCTTAAAATTAGTAGGCTTTCAAATATGGTCAACTCAGTGACAAAAATCTAATTTCCGAATGCAAAAAGGAAGACCCAAAGCCCTCAAAAGTGATTCAGATTTTCTAGTGTATTGTGGAAAAGGAGAAGCTGACTTTTTATTTTCCAAGTCAGGCTTAAAGAAGACTTCTATTATTATTCTGAGTGGGAGTAAATTCTAACTGAGAGCTGCAGGCTGGCCAAAGGCTGTCAGAAGAGTGAGACTTTTACCAGTCTTTGTTAAATGTGGGGTTTCTCCTGTGTTTGGAACACAGGTTTGTATTTATTGTGGATATCAAAGGTGATGTTATTCAATAAAAAAATGACAGCTTGTGAGAATAAAATAAAATAATGGCTATTTCTGATGATGGTGGGAGATATAAAATTGTTGGAGAGGATCACTGACTCCTGTAAGGAAGATTGTTTCCCACCTGGACTGGTTGTGAAATATGACAGAGGAAGAAAGAGGAAAGTGATTTCAACTATCAGATAGAAATGACACTTCTTTTAATAGACAGCTCTGCTGATTGAAATCAACTGTCTAACTCAAATCAGTTGGTTGAGATGATTTGCTCAAGCTAAGACACTATCCCATCCAGAGTTTCCTTCTGGCTGGTAAAGATAAACAGATGTAATAGCAAAAACTATATCACTTCAATGTTTGTCACAATGATTAAGCCTTTATTAGAGAAGTTGAAAAACAAACTGTATTGCTGAAACAAGGGATTTGAATCATTTGCACTTATTTGAACATTTCAAACATTCTTCCATAAAGATAAAACTACAAGGTTTTGAGATAAATCTAGAATAAAATTGCCAGAAGTAGGACAGCTGTGACTATGTTGAATCAACATATGTAAGTTTCACGTGTAAGTTTTCAATGAAAGGGCAGACTTGATATTGGAGTTCCAGTGCCTGCAATTAGGCACAGTTATAATCCTGAGGATTACTATAAGCACTCAACCAAAAACCTGTCAACAGTTTCTCTAAAAGCTACCCAAGATGATTGTCAAACTTAGGGTGGGGTTCATTTTCAATGAGAAACAGCATGAAGTTACCGAAAATGTAGTCCTTAAAATCTTCCAAAGGTTTAAAAAGAGGAGTAATATAAATAAAAGGAAATAAAAAGTGTAATCAGTAACAGAAGGAAAGAGAGGGGTTTTATCTTTCTCATCCAAAACAAATTCCAGTACTCTCAACATTTCATTAAGTAGAGTGCACTTTACTGACAGTAGAATGAAAGGACGAGGAAAAATAAGACTAAACAAAAAGCCATCAAAATCTTCAACATTATGTCCATGAATGCTATAGAATTTCAAAATTGAGCTTGCTAAAATAAAAAGAGGAATTTAAAGAATGCTGCTAAGATAGACAAAATAAGTAAACACCTATTAGTGGTAAAAATCTAAGTAAGTGAATTGGAATATAGGAATGGGGTGTTGGAGGTAACTGAATTCAGTATTCCTGATCCCAGTCTCTCCAGGAGATGGCACTCCAAGCTGTCAGCCACCTAACACAGTTTGAACTTCACTAGCAATTCACAGTAGTCTCAGAACACACACAAACAGAGGACAGTTAGGAATAGCATTTAATAAGAATACAGGACTGACCACAGCGATCAGGCACAGGACTCAGTGAGACAAGTGTGTTGTGCAGCAAGTGACATAATATGCCCCTTGTATACCCCTCTTCCATTTTGCTTTGCCTGCTCCTCCCTGGTCCATCCTCATCCCTTCTTTCCCCTGCCATTGAGCCACCACTTGAAGATCTCATAATAAGTTTTGTAACATCTCCAAATTTTCTCTCTTCCAACAAAATATTGTCATTCAACATACAATGGATGCCATAGTGAGTCCTATCTTTTTGCACACAAGTCCCTCTCAGTCTGCATAGCATTCTGGGTAGATGGATTCTTTCTCCAACCTGATTTTACATCTGTCTATCTATGACTCCCCAAAACACACAATTAGGCTGAAAGAGCCTAATGATAGTGTCTCCAGTCTATGAAATAATAACATAAAACTTCTTCAGCATTTTGATTGTATAAGATATTAGTGTTTATTATGTAGCTATTTCATAGAGTTATAAACGATCATGGTTTTATGATGTAATTCAACTTGACAACTTTAATGAGAAGGGAGATGCTGAGTTCATAGCACTCTTTGTTTAGCAGCTTCCATATAATTAACTCAGAAATTAATAAAATTTGAGCATTACATTATGGATCAGTTGTATCATAATATAGTGATATAGTTAATAGCAATGAAAATAATTTTGTCAGATTATTATTAATTAGCTAAATCAGTATGGTGTTGGAGCCTGACTCACATGGGCTCTTCACAAATAAGTCTTGACCCGTAAGAATATCTACAACATTTTGGTTGCCATCTTAACATCAGTTTGAAAATTACAGTTAAAGGTAAAACTTTACTGAAAATCTGAAATTAAGGAAACACTAGTCTAGACACTGGAGGAAATTATCCAGTTGACAGAATCAGATGCAAGAATAACCTTTCAATATGAGATATCAGGCAAAAGCCCAGGCAGTTAGGCCTGGCCATCAGGCAAAGCTGGTCTGACAACTTATTGCTGCCAGGCTGTGGTATGTCTGCAGTGACACCAGAGGACTTGATGACAACACCTCAGCTGGATCCAGGTCTCAAAGCACATAGTCAGCTTTCATCCAGCTGTGAGACCAGCTGCCATCAGCCCTGCTGCTGCACAGGGCGTGCTAGAAGACTACATGGCAACACAGACTGAGGTGTGAGCAGTGCCTGTCTCCTCCTAGATGTCACAGGGTATGACACCTTCTCATTCAAGAGCACGTGCCCTGGAATGGTGTGAAAACAAAGCAAACCCATCAAATACTGACACTTTGGACCTCTTGTGCTTCAGATCCCTGTGGGTGGAGGTATCCAAGGGTAGTCCCTTCAGTTTCATCAAGTAAAAAGAAATTTTTACGATTCTGGTGCGACTTGCTGGCTGGCCAAAGTGAAACCTATGGGAGGAGACAGTGTGCACAGAAATGGAGTTTATCCATAGAATAGGCATAGCTTGAGAGCATCACACTTGTACAGACTTCCAGGGAGATGTCTGCCTTGGACACAGGAGCAGAAATGGCAGATGCAACCCAAGATAAGGGCTGGCCCAGACTTTAATCCTCCAGTAGACTTTACCACACCGTCAGTGGAGCAGAAATTTAGAAAGGCAATTTTAATATGGTGTCTGGACAAAAGGCAGCAACATGGCAGTCCAATGAATGAAAAAGTTACTGAGTTTTGTGTTTGACTCTGTTGTTTAACCCCAGTTGCCAACTCAGCTCCAGAGAGCTGTTTGCTGTCTTCTCTAGTGAGGTGGGGAAGAGAGTTGGAAGAGTAATAGTGAGAAAACTCACGGATTGAGATAAAGACAATTTAATAGGCAAAGTAAAAACTACACAGGCAAGCAAACCAAAGAAATTCACTCACCACTGCCCATGGACAGGCAGGTTTAAACATCCCCAGGAAAGCAGGACCTCATATATAATGGTGAATTGAGAAGACAAACAGCATCACACTGAATGTCCTCCCTTCCTGTTTTGCCCAACTTTATAAGCTGAGCATGATGCTATATTGTATGGTATATCCCTTGGATCAGTTCCTGTCAGCTGCCAACAACTGTTGCCATGTCCCCCACAAAATTCTCATGCACCCCAGCCTCCTAACTGGTGGGATGAGATGAGAAGCAGAAAAGTCTTGACTCTGTTTTAACGCTTATCAGCAATAACAAAAAAAACCCCTCTGTTATCAACACTAGTTTCAAGACAAATACAGAACGGTTCCACCTGCTACTATGAAGAACCTTAGCTATATCCCAGAAAAAGCAATATCCTGCATGATCAACCTTTCATAAATGCTGCTGGAGTCAAGACACCGCTGATGAGCACATGATGTGTATGTAGTGCAAGGGAAGTCTGGAGGCTCAGAGACCCAGAACCACTGTGACTCTGATATCAGTAAGGAAACTGGGGACCTCATGGAGCAGTGATGTTGAGCTTGCAAAACTGGCCTTGTACCTAACAGAGGAGCTGTTCTCATTGGAAAGGTCTTGCTGCAAACATTTACACAATGCTTGGCTGAGGAGACAAAAAGGCAGGACAAACTCTGCCTACATGACTTAAATGAACACACTCACAGGGCAGCTTTAGCTACTCTCAGGCTAATGCATTTTTAAGAATGATCTCATGCAGAGAGTAGTAGTACAGAGTTATTGACATTGCAGGAAAAGCCTCTGCCCTGTGTGTCTGTCCTGCTGCAGCTGCATGTATGCTGTCTGCTGAACTGGATTTTACAGTCTCATGTGTGAAGTGCTGCATCCTGATTATCTGATACTGCTGGAAGCCTTCCAGGTTGATTTCCTAATCCCTCTCATAATATTGGTGTTACATCAGTTTTACCACTGGCAGACTTTATTCCTGCACAAAACTAGGACTCCTTTATAGGACAGAGAGGAAATACTGGAAAGAATTAGAATGCCCTTTTTTTTTCTGTCAATGCTCTTTAAGTATCTACTCCAGATTTAAGTAGAAAAATTAATCCTAGTCTATAGATTTTCTTCATCCCTACCTCCTTCAAGGTATTTGTATCAGAGGAAAGATAAAAGGGATGTTTAAGCATATGTGAAGTTGCATAGATTTCATGGACTCCACGTCTTGTTCACAGCTGGGAAAAATCTCTGTAGACATTCAAATTTATTCAAAATTTACTAATTACTCTGTAGAATTTTGGGATGCAGGTAGTGAAATATTTAAAATGCATGCAACCATATTTACATGTAAAATAAGTGGCCCACATACAAATGACCTTTCCTAAGATCAGTTGACATTTTTCAGGACCTACAAGGTGACTTTAGAAAATAAGTGATCTTCAAATCTGGTTTTATTCTGACTTTTAGACAATTCATTACACAGAAAGGCTCATTTTATCAATAAGTAAAATATGCATGACTCTCACTTTCCCTCAGGCTGTGGGATTTGGTAGTCATAAATAACCTCTGTTGGTGGGAATAATTTCTCAACCACTGTTGTGTGAATGCAATTCTGATTTGAGAGATGGTGAAAAGGTAAAATTCTATACAGATGGAGAGGTAAAAGTCCACAAGTGACATTCAGCATAGACTAAAAAGCAGAATAATGTATAGGAAGTCCTAACGTTTCTAGGAGAAATGAGGAGGGGAAAAAAAGGCTGAATCATCAGACACTTAGGGCAAAATTTGAACCAACATTCTGGGACCGGGATAGTAGTCCAAATTTTGCTCTCTGGATGGTTAAATATATATTTAGATTTTGTAATATTTTATTCTCTGTATCTCTGGTGTCTAGTAGAGGACCAGTTTGTCTTGATTTTTTGCATTTACCCATTTGCTCATTTATCACGGACAATACCCAGCAGATTACCTAAATGTTACCCCCAATGTTCTTTACTCTATAAAGTCTGCCAAAATCAAGTCACAATAGCTATCAGTTTTGCATGCCAGTGAGATCTGTTTCAGCACAGTTGACCTTCACTGTGAATCAGGGATAACTCTGCAGGTAACTTTCTTGAATGAGATATTGAGATAGTCTGTGCTACCTACACAGAGAAGTTGAAAATGCTCCTGAGAATGTCTTCCAGTAGATATTTTTGCATTTTCCTAAGTAGTTGTAAACCAAAGCAAAATGGTTTCTGAAGACACTATATTGTTTCAATTGTTTAGCTTCTATTTCCCTCAAACACAATAAAACCCAAATTCATGTGAGAAAGACAAGATTCTCAAGTAATCTTGTTCATGAATTTTACTCTTTAGTTTTAAAAGGCTGTTTCCCAAGTGACATTTTTGGTAAATTATTAGTGCTTTTATTGAATTTTGTTGAATAATTCAGAGAGCATCTTGGATAAAGCTTTCCTAACTATTAAACTTTATGATTTATTTTCAACAGTCTATCAGTAATTAACTGGTCTCTCAGATACTAACTGTTTTCATTCCTTAATAGCATAGAAAGCAGTAGATCCTAGTTTGGTAAAACAATCCATACCCTGACTCCAAACAGGACAAAAATGAATTCCAAGTAGCATCGTTTCAGTTGTACTGAGATCTCTTACTTTTACTGAAGAATAGCTTTGATTTATTTGCAATGGAGAGGCTGGATGAAACTCAGTCTGGCAGAGAGAAAGTACCAAGACTTTTACAGTATCATAACACTTGTTCTGTACACTCCTAAAGGGAGATCTATCAACTGGGCTTTCAAGACAGCAGTCTTAGCTCCTGAGGGCTTGTACTGGTTTGAAAGCAAACCCAGTGAGACTCCAAGTCAGAAATACATTTTAATAGAAAGGGAAGAACAAGCAACAGGAAAGGTAAAAATAAAATAAGATAAGATAAATGCAATAGTACAAAGGACCACTGACAGTCACAATGCAAACCTTACACACTGTTGGTCAGGGTGTTGGCAGCAGTCCAAGATAAGTCCTCCTGGAGTGACAGTTGTGGCTCCATTGGAGCAGAGATGATCCTCAAGAAAGGGTACAGTCATCCTCTGAGAATCCAGTGGAAACAGGCTCCCTTGGTGTTTGGGATTGCTGGATTTATCCTGGTGGAAAGGCTTTGGCTCCTCCCACTGGGTGGGGCACCTCACAATGGAATGAGGTAATGTTATCAGTCATGTGAGAGGCCTTAAATGGCCCATTCACAGGTGATGTTCCTTGGAGGAGGATGGGTGGAGGAAGAGATAAGGAGGCACTACCTTATGTGGTATTATCAGTTGTCCCATTAACAGAAGGCATCTGCCCTCTTTCCACCCCTAGACTTACAAGAGATAAGGAACAATATTTCCCAACTGACTTCAACAGATGAAAATAGAATGCACATTTTTGGTTATATTTTTCAACCCAAGACAGGGTTGCATGAATTCCTGCCTAGACTTTGGTGAGGTTGTAACACAGAAGCTCTCACTGCTTGCTGAGGTCTTTTCCCCATTGTAATTTCTATGATTTTTTAAGTCATCATGAGCAAATCTGAATGTAATGTTAGTCTGGTACAGCTCCTTGTGTTCAACCTCCTATGGGTAATGCTTGTGCAGAAAGCAAGGACAAAGAGTAGAAATCCAGCTATGGTCTGCAGTGGACATAGAAGAAAGGAACGAGGAACTACAGAAGACAGTGAATTTTAAGCTGAATCATAAGGGGAAAACAGCTCTGCACATCATACACAGAGTCACAGTTAATGTACAAGTATATAAATGCATTCAGACCAGTGGATTTACAGAAATTTCCATAACTGTAAAATTTTGAGTCAGTTTAGGTCATCAGCAACCTTATGCTCAAGGCTGAGAAAATGGCTTCAGAAGAATTCATCTTTATATATCAGTGCCTACTTGGCCCTTCTAAGGAATATACAGTGGAGTAATGAAATAACATGCTTTATACTTTCCTTGTTTTTCATGGAGAATATTGTTTCCATTTAAGTGGGCACTGACAGAAAAAGGAAAAATATAATCATAAGAGATTGAAGGGATAATTATTATTGACAGACAACGGATAAAATTCAAGTCATGCAAGAGCCATTGCTTACAAATATAAGACCAACATACAGAGCATGGGACACTTTTCATTTCATAGCCACAGTGGTGATGAAGACCAGGTTTCTTTATATTTATCACCTACTGAATTGAGTGGGAATAGAGCACCATCCTTCTCAAGACCTTCTGGAAAAGTCAGAACAAATGCTGTGCAGTCACCCTTGTGGCGGTGCTGTAAATACATCTACCACTGCTGTGCTTGAGGCAAACATTCTGTGAAACAAAACACATACAACTGACAGATGAGGTCATTTCTTTCCTTTTGGACAGCAAGTTGCCTAAAATTGAAAAGGTCTTTCACATAATGTGCATTAAAGAATGAGAAACATGTCTTAGCCATCTTTCCAGATCCATGATTCAAAGACACCTGCCAAGAAAACAAACTCTTATAGATAATTCTGACAGCCACAAGTCAGAAATGATTAATGAAAACAAGCATAATTTTGGCCACAGATATTAGAAGATAAATGGAGAAGAATGTAAGGACAGAGCTAGTATTTTCTTAATATTTGAATAAAAAATTGCTGCTACTCTCCAGAAAATTCATCATAATCATACTTTCTTGTAATTTGTCCAGGAATATGATGGTGTACCACAAAGTCTGTACAATATTTATGTGTCTAGAAGAGTGTCACTCAATCTGTTTGGACAGGGTACTGACAGGAATGTTAGGCCTGCCTTCTCTTCAAAATTATGAACATATAGATCAAAACACAACAATATTTCACAGAATCTTATGTCTTGCTACAAATAGAGGCAACTGGAACTGCATGTTCTTTCAGTCTTATCTACTTATCATGCCTTTCTTCTAAAAATCTTAAGTGCAAGTGAAGCCTTGCTACAACAAAACCTTTATTACACATGAACCTGCTCTGTGAGTTGTGAAGTACACAGTGAGCCCTCATGTGCATGACTAAGTCTTTATTTATCAGAAAATGAAATTTTAAGAAGAGCTATTATGAAATAAAGTGAAAATTTTCCCACTGTATGATAGCTCTGCTCAAGTACTATGAAGCCAGTACTTGTATATATTTATAGATTACTACAAGAGGACTTAATATATGAATGTCTCCAGATATTGCCTGAAGAAGACAAATGAGTTACCTCTCAGGTTAATATTCTTATAAAGGTTCTTCCTTTCAGACTTCTCTTTATCAGTCTCTTTACTTTTTCACTGGATAAGTTTTTTGACCCCCTAAATGCCTTCTCTGCCTTTGGTTGCTTTGAAAAGTAGGACAGGCTAGGAAGGCAATGTGAACTAGGGAAAAAGATTATTAAAGTTAAGACTGAATTGTAGAGGTATTTGTGGTCTGTCTTACAGAGATGTTGATTATTTTCAGCTTGTAGAATGACCAGTAATACCTAGTTGTACCTCAAATGTTACCCCTTTTGTTCACTGGTAAATATTCAAGAATAAACGATACAGAACAAAATTATGCATACTCCAAGCACAAAGTGCCATGCTGAAAGCCACCGAAATATAAGATCTTTATATGTTAAATAAATTTCTACATTTGTATACAAAAAGGATGGTAATGTATATCACTCACTATATGCATACTCATTCAGGCAAACTGACCTCAGCTTCTGTACATGAGCACACATGGGATAATAGATGGAGATGAGATTTCTTCTGTAAATAGAGTCAAAACAGTGAAAAGAACCTTATATCTTTACCTGCCTTATATTAATAATTGTCTCTAGGGCTCATTTATGTACACAAGAGAAGGCATGAAGGTTGTAATTGTTGCTGTATACATTTTAAGGGTACAGACAATAAACTGACTTAGCTATATAGTTCAGCATTTTTTTCCTCAGCTGTCACAATGAATATGTCACTATCAAGTTTACATAGACTTAAGTTTCTGAATAACAAAGCCAAGATAAGTGGCACCCAGAAATTGATGAGAGACTGAGAAGATTTGAAGTGTCTCTTTCTGGGAAAAGGACACAGTAACAAACCAATCATTTTCATATTGAAAGGAGAGCTACAGTCTCCTTGATGCAAGTACTGAGGGGAATTAAGCAGTACTCCCCCATGTCTAAGCTAGCTATAAATATTTACCATCTTATTTTAAAGCATGTTGAATTATAATATCTAAGGGGTTTTGCTGCAGAGTTTTGGTTTGGGGCATGTTTTTTGTTTTGGTTTGGGTATTTTGGTTCTCTTCTTTTTTATAAATAGAAAGTATAAGTGAAAAAATTATGCAGCTGCAAGAAAGCAAAGTACAGACAGTGCCAGGTGTGGGGGTGGGATAGAATGAAAGATTAAAAAATTAAAAAGAAGTATGCCAGAATAACTAGCTCTTATTTAACCTTGGCATTGCCTTTTCTTTATATTTCCAAGTTACATAAACTCTTGAAAACCAGACTCTTAAATGGAAGCCAACTAATTCTTAAAAGATAGCAGCATCACTGCTACAGGACTGAGCATAAAGACAACATTGCAAGTATTTTATTGGTGCATTTTCATATGGAAGATTCAGGTATAAAAGATTGGCTCAGCTCCTGAAAGAAGTAACTGAATAATTTCAGGGAACATTCACATGTACTTAGTTCTGTCTGAGATAAAAATGTGAGTAAAGATAACGGATTTCTTCCTCCAGGTTTATGTTATTTCTTCCATTGATTTTTCCCACTATGTAACTTGCCTCTTCTGTGGCAGAACTATCCAATTTCTGATCCACTTCTAGCTTCACATCCTTCCCTGCTATGCTAAAGGCTAGCCATTTAGTCTCCATTTTGTGTTTCCTAACATCCTCTCTCTTCTTTAAATGTACACCTTTTCTGTTACTCTCTCTCTTCCCCTCTCCCTGCCTTCATCTCCCTCTCCCTCTCTCCCCCCTTCTAACCTCCTCCCATTCCAGTGCACCAAGATAATTCTGAATTCTGATCCCATCCCACATACCACCTGCCACCCATCCTGCCTCGGAGTTGTCAGCAAATTTCTTAAGCATACGTTCCCTTCCCTCATCCAGGTGGTTAATGGAAATATCAAATAGACCCAGCTCTGGACCTATTCTCCTGGGAGTCCACTCGAGGCACCTTTTTGACAGCAAACCTCTGAGAGCAGCTTTCCAACTGACTGTGTGTCCCAGCTGGCTGTGCATCTACCCAGACAACAGGTCCCTGGCTCAGGGAAGGATTGTCAAGCAGGGTGGTGAAGAGTGTTTTGTTTAAGTTGAATTCTGCTCCCGCCTCATCCCTCAGAGCAGTCCTTGGCACATAAAGAAATATCTCCATTTAAACATTGCTTTTTCTTGATTCCTTTTAGGAGTTTTTAAATAGATTTTGTAACATTTTATTGTATAACTAAGAGGTAGCTCTGGTGTCTAGTAGATGACCACTTTGTCTTGATTTTTAGCATTTACCCATTTGCTTATTTATCACGGACAATTACCCAGCAGATTTCATAAGTGTTACCCCCAAAGTTCTTGACCCTATAAAGTCTGCCAAAATCTAGTCACAATAGCTATCAGTTTTGCATGCCAGTGAGATCTGTCTCAGCACAGTTGACCTTTACTGTGAATCGGTACTTTTCTTTTTTTTACATGTAAATCAATACATAATGACATGGCTCATGAGTGAAATACAGAGAAAGCTTATGATTAAAATCAAAATCAGAATCAAATATTGTCAATAGTTTTAAAGCTTGAATATGACTCACCTCAAAAATTGGACTTTCTCTGGAATTTGGATTTTTCAATTAAGCTTTTATCAAGAAAAGAATCTCTGTTGCAGGACGAAATTTATACTCAGAACAAAAATGGGAAGGAAGGAAAAGTCTGTTTCACCTCTGAGATTTAAGAAGCAATTTGATTTTCAGGAGAGAATATTCCACTTATTTTTTTTTTCTATACAGATTTTTTTTTTTTCCTCACGTAGTTGGAAATTTAGACTGCTGGGGCGTATATATATCATATATAGTATTGGCCAGGTCAATACCATCCTGGCCCTGACAAAGTATAAAAGCTATAATAAATTAGAAATAAGAATAATTATGAGAAATAATTATGTTCCAAGTGATCTGCACTTTTTTGTTCAGCTCAAGACAAAATCATGTTAACTAAAAAACCCTATCAAAATCTATCTATCTGGAGCAGAATCATGCAGATCAGTAAAATCTGGTGCATTCCATATGCAGAAAATTAGTAAATCTCTGCACTACCTGCTGGTTTTGCAGCTAAATAGTAAAATACCATAAACAGAGTACATAAGAGAAACACTGTCAAGCATATTTTTTTTTTGTGGAAGAAAACAGAAAGCTGCAACCACATCTTCTCTGAACTTTGAATTTTGATTGAGTTTGTGCTTTAATCAGTACCATGATGGGGCAATCAGTGCAGATCTGGCTGCAGGTGTTGCTGACTTCGTACTTCTCTGTGTACTTCTCACCCTTCTGCTGGTAAAACATGAAAAACATCTTCCATCTCCGTGTCCATGCCCAGTTAGCCAGCATCGCTTAAATCTCCAAAAGACACATCACAGGGGGTTCTGGGTTTGTTTTTGGAAAGAGTTAGACTTCAAAAAAGCCAGTAAACTATTTTCTGTCTTTTCAAATGCAGATGCTCATATGTCTACAATAGTGCCTGCTGGTGTGTTGGGAAGTGTCGAATCTGCTACATTTCACCTGTTGATGACCATGTTTAGAGGCTTATAAAGGTTTCCAAAAGTTATTTCCTCTTCCAAGTGCTGCATTGGCAGAACCAACTACAGAACTGTAGACCCTCTTCAGAGGCTTCACCTTGCTGATGAGAGAGAGGGGACAAATGCTGCCATTCCTCCCTTAGCTTTCTCTCTGCAAGGAAGAACGTTCAACAGGCACCGTTGCTCATAAGAGAAGCAGAGCCTTCTTGATCCCTGGGCACTGAACATCAGCAAGAGCTGTTTCCATTTCCTGAGTCTTTCTGTCCCTTGGAGACACACTTGCTTTATCCAGAGGTGAGCTGCATGGAAAAAGAAAGAAACTAAATATCTTAGTAGGAATATTCTTTTGAAAAATTGGGAAAAATAGCTTTCACAGTAGCAAGTCTCTCTTGTGATTTAGTGAGAAGGCCACAGGCTCAGTTTTAATCCATTTCCAACAGAGTAGAGTTTATATGATACTGCACTTTTTCATTCAAGTAATGCAGCTTGCTGTCTGCTTACTGCTGAGCTCTTATGAGAGGATGCTTCTTACTGCAGACTGATAAATCTTCTTTTAGCTTGGGGCCTTAAATAAAGTAATAAAATTTTAGAACTACTTTAAAACTGCAGTAAAAATACTGGTTGTACCTACTTTTATCTGTCAGTCTCCTTGTAAAAGTTTTTTTTAAGGATTTAAGATATCCAACAATCCTGTAATTGGAAAATGTTTTGCAAAAAATCAGATCTCATCATTGCAGGTTTTGAAAACAGATTTGTGGGCACCATGCTTTTCTGGTCAGAGCCAGGAGCCAACACTAGCTTCCTGAAAGGAACAAAGAGCTCACCAATCAGATTATGCTACTAAACACACCTCTTCAATGTACACTGATGTGTAAATCCAGGTTGGAGGGTGAAACTTTAATTTGCCCAGAAGAAGCCAATCCATTGTGCCTTACACCTGTTCTCCATCAAAGCACAGCTCCAGCCAAAGGAGCACGCAGCTCTTTGGAGTAGAAAAAAGCATGTTACTGCAGCTGGTGGAAGCTCCTCATCACAACCAGGCATTCACCTATGAAGGGAGATAATGAGACAATAGTATGACAATCAGCAAGGAGAGACATCCCATATTTGGTACAGCTCTTCAGACTACCAGCTGTGAAAAATCCCCTGCAGTTCTTCCCTTGGTGGCATAGGCAGGCTTGAGGCTTTTCAGTTACAGAAGAATGGAGATACTATTTCAGATCATCATCCAATATCCTTTCTCTGGCAATAAAGAGATATGGAATAAATTGCACTAAGGCATGAGGACTTCTTCTCAACCTCCATATTAAGGATGTCACCCTGGTGAGCAATTTCAGGGCGACCTTTCATGTTTCTTTCATGTTTTATTAGCCTTTACTGTTGACAGTACAGTGTGATAAATCGAGGTCATAATCCAGCCCTTTTTCAACCTTCACGATCATCATTCCACTGCCAGTCCCTATGGTGTAGCTGGGAAGGGGTAGAAACATTTGGACCACATACATGCAAGACAGATGAGAAGAACTCGTTACGTGAAGGGTGCCCTGTAAAATCCAGAAACAAGTGGGCATAAATTACACATCAGATGTTCTCACCTCAGAACAAAGCACACAAATATGCAATGAGCATCTTTCAGTTCAGCTCAGCTGTTGGACTGATCCAGAGCTTTCTTACATGCAAAACTTCCCATATGGAAGATACAGGTTGGGGTTACAGCACAGAATTAACTGACCAGCTTACACAGCAGAAAACTGAGTTTCATAGAACTGTCCTGCATGGTGGATTTCCCCTGCAGGGCATTGCTCTGGCTCTGGTGGCATTTGCATTTGGAAACATTGCTTTGCTTAGAAGATTACTAGAGGAAAACCTGGATCACATTGACACTAGAGCTTATTTTAGCTACAATTTACAGGCAAATTATATTATTCTGTGATGACACAGATCATAAAGCACACAACAAAGTTAATGTGGATGTGCATTATTGGTTAAATCTAGAATAATGGACTGAGAGAATATAAAATGTATTATTACTCTCAATCAGAAAAATACTAATGTCCAGGATGCAAGAGGAAATTAAGAAGGCCATAAGGACTGCTGAACTGTCAAAAGGTATGCAACACAGGTTGTGAAGAAAGGTTGAATAAAGCTAGCTGAAAGAGAATTATTTACACTCAGAGGAATTAGGAGATTCACCATAACCTCAGAGTCTCTTAGAGCAGTGCAGCTTTTCCTTTCCACTGAGTTCATCCTTTCCAGGCTATTTTTCTTCAGGTTGTATTAGTTTTCATCCCCTCCTCCCAAATAAGATTTCACATTAAACATCAACTAGCATGAGCTTCAATCACGGTGTTGAGAACTATTATGCCCAGAGGCCAGTTCTCTTACAACAGTCTAACCTGATTGTCTCTGTCAGCCTGCCTCCAAGGTTCTGTCCTCAAAGACAACCAGGCCAAGGACTATATGCAGAGGTAAAATTTCTTCTTCTGTTTGAAAGTTATGCCTTTTCAAAGCAAATTCAAGATTATTTTTTCAGGTTTTGCACTTTATGATATTTACATTACTCAGTCCTGTCAGGAATAGTTTTGAGGAGCTGCCTTCCAGGTTCTTCTATTACAGGAAAGCATGCATTTCTGTGTGCTTTGCTATTCCTAGTCAACTCCATGCTTTTAGATTAATACATTTGATTGTAATTTATGTTAAATCAGTCTAAGCTCCATATATTTCCATACATGCATTGCTTTATGGCATTTCCCTGTCAGTTCATCTGTGAACTTGAAAAATACATAATTCTGAATTCCATGCATTCAGTTTTTTCACCTGTCAAGAGGAAAGTGAAAGATGGAACTTGCACTGGAAGTTATAGTCTCACTCTATGCACTATCCCTGCCTCATAACTACAGTCCTTAATTTAGGACCAGTATACCAGGAAGAAAAAAACACCATCACCAGAAATCCTCAACAACAAAACCTATCTAATGAGCACGTTAATAAACTTAACATGAAACACACAGATAAACAGAACAACTTTTAATTAAGACTAACTACATTCCAATTGCTGTCAGAGGGATTTTAATATCTTATTTCAAAAAGCTTGGGAAATATTATCTGATCCAGTAAGATGGATTTTTCCTGTAACTTCATGCAATAGAGAATTATCATTTTCTCTTAAGTCTTTAACACCATATCACCTCACATATGGCTAATAATGAATTTTTCATTTCTCCTTCTTTGTCATAAGGAAAAAAGTATTGTGATTTCGCCAGTTGAATATTACAAAGTGCTATCCAGCTACTGAATTTTACAACAAGGCCCTTTCACTGTTTTACTACTGAATTATTAGATCTTTCCAGAAAATGAAGACTCTCAAGGTTGCTGTTTCCTTGAGATTCTCCTTGGGGTTGCTGGCCCACAAGGTAATAAGGGTTCCCCCAAGGTTGCTGTTCCCTGGGAGTTTCCTCTGGGTTGCTGTTCCCAGAGGTAATAAGGTTTTCAGTCTTCTCTTTGCCCTACGTGTTACACACCAGAGGTAGAGACGACAAGCTGAGTCCACCAGTGCACATTTCCAAGGTTGTTTATTCTTCATTATCTTAGTCCTTTTTCAACTCTGCCAGGCCTCCCTGGCAGGGTACCTTATCTTAGTTCTTTCTCTGCTCTGCAAGGCATCCCCAGCAGAGCAGGACACACGACTGGACTGGGCGGATCAGAGAGCCCCGCACCTTATGTACAGTACCCCTGACCCAACCACTGTCCACAACGTACTTTTTATTTACAAAATTTTACCAATACCTATTACCTTTACTAACATGTCAGTTCTACTCTAAGCCAATCTCTAAAACCCAACTCAGCACAAGATGGGGGATGAGAGCAAGAGCAAGGAGAACAGGGGCCACTCCCCAATTCCTCCATCTTGCCTCTTCAGCCCCATATACTAAGAATCCTAATTTCTATATTTATATTCTATAATAAACCATCCACTACTTATTTTAAATTCTTAGGGTTTGTGATTCTTCCTGCATGTGAGTGTTCACTCCCATGGACAGGAATCAGAGGCAGTGTCCTCCTGGGATCTGTGTGGGTCTAACTGACCCCCCTGTACAGATCCCAGACCCCCCTGTCCGGTCTCCAAACCCTCCAGGGTGGCCAGAGGGATGTTCTAGACTCCAACAGAAGACCATCATCAATATCTCAGTTTTGTGAAACCTGGCATTAGGAGCCAAAACCTTCATATTTTTAGGGTGGTAGTTGTACTCCTCACAGAAATTATCTGTTTTGCTACAGTTATCAGAACATACTCTTTAGCAGGAAGAGGTTTCTTGGGCCAGATCAACAGGGTGAAAATTTGCTGGTCTCACTGTGATGATCCTTATCAATATAATACTTTATTCTTTGTAGAAGTGGATGTAAATAAAAAACAACTTGGGATTTGATTAAATCTGTAACAACTGTGTCAAACCAGGAAATTCAAAGGAATTTAAATACCTTGAGGATGATTTAAATGGGCTTCAGGGGCCATCAGGGGCACCCCAGCTATACCCCTGTTGGAACTCCTCAAAGATTCCACTGTATGCCTGCCCATTTGGAGTGACCTCTGCACATTTTATTCCTCTAGCACTGTTACAGCACCTGCATGAAGGCAGCTTTCAGTTAATATAGATTTAACTCAGTTAACTTATTTTTAAAGTTTTTGTGCTTGAAATATATTGCTTATTTAAATTTTGTGCCCTGATGAACACAGCAGAAGATTTATTACTAATTAATCTCAGCTGCTCCAGAAATATGGCTTTTTAGAATGATGATAATCTTTACTGCATCTTACCACCTTCTCAGATTTTCATCCGTTTTGTAAAATATTTCTCATTTGACAAATCTAACTGCAAAAGGTCAAGAATTACATGGAAATGAAAGATGAAAACCAAGCACTAAAATATTCTGAAGATATGATATCATTTGTCATTTGAGTCTAAAATTTTATTCATTCTATTTAGGCCTGTGATACCTTAGGCACAAAATATATCTTGGACTCGGAACTTATCCAATCCCCTTGCCATCCTAAAGGATCATAGAATTTATAGTGGAAAACTTATTGCACCATCAGGTTCTAGATGGTTGAAGGTGTATTCTGGCAATACAGGAGATATTAAATGTAATACTGATACTTACTTGCATTTAGCCAAATAAATACATTAAATTTATGAGTGAAAATAATACGAGACTGCAAAATGTTTTAGCTCTACTTAATTACCTGTGATTAGTTATATATACAAAAAGGCAAACCACCAAATTCAGAACAATAATGAAATTATTCAACATAAAAAATCCATTAATTTTTTTTTCAGTACTTTAGTTTTATTCATTTTCTGGTTTGTTGTTTTTGTTGGTCTCTGCATAGTGTAGGAGATGATTCAGAGAAGAGAAAGGATAATGAAGGATCTAAGTAGAAAGTGACCATCAGGATTTATCTTGTCTCCTCTAAGATGCAGTGTGGGGTGATCTCCAGGGTGGGATTCTGTACTCCAAACTTTACTGTGGGTTGAATGTGGTCTGGGAGGAGTGCTCACAACTGCCAGATAAAGACATAGTCTTTTGGTCCCCAAAATACAACTTATGAATTTGCAGCATAGGACAGAGCCAGTTTCACATTGGGATGCCCTTTGTCTGTGCATTTGGTTGGCAAATCCATGATGTCCCAGAAGGAAGAAAGTCAGTGAGGCTGCACTTGCAGCTCCAGTGTTAAAGGCAGTCCTGTGCTGTGGAAATGTGCTTTTCCTCACTTTCCTCCCTGCATGCATGGGAGTGTCTGCCTCACTGTGGGTGGGAAGACTTCATTCATAATCCATCCTGCTGCTGACATTGGGCATCCAGCAGTTCAAGGTGTGGAAGGGCGAGAGTGATCCAAGTGCAACTGGTGATCCTGGTTTTGCAGGCTCAAACTCCTGAGCACCTAAAAAGGGATTAAAATCATAAATTTGTTTCACACAGCCTGATGAACACAAATCAAGTGCTAAGAGGATTTCATTTGCTCCAGCACCTGCACTGCTGCCACCACCTAGCCCCTGACAGAGAGAGAGCCTGAGCTGTGACCACCATCACCGAGAGAGTGTCTTGGTTTGGAAAGACAGGTATCTGTCAGGGAAAACTGAAGTTTCCCTTGGAATGGAGAATGTAAAATCCCCCTCCCTCCAAATTATTACAATTTTGCAATTAGGAGCTTTCAGGGAAAAATATGGGAATAGGAATGTTTACTAGGAATATTTTAAAAAAAGAAAAATACAAATGCAGTAGTACAAAAAAACAAACAAGCAAACAAACCAAAGTCCTAGAAAACACTGACAGAGTCAGAGATACGACCTGACACCCTGTTGTCAGGGTGTTGGAAGTCCAAATAAGTCTTCCTGGAGTTGTTGGATGTTGTTCTGTGGAGTAGAGATGATCAGGTAGAACAAAGGGTCCAGTGCTGGCAAGATGGGTCCGGTCTTCCTCTGAGAATTGAGTAGAAAACAGCCTGCATTATTGTTTGGGATTGCTGGTTTTATCCTGGTGGAAAGGCTTTAGCTCCTCCCACTGGGTGGAGCATCTCACAATGGAATGAGGTGATGTTATCTGTCATGTGAGAGGCCTTAAATGGCCCATTCACAGGTGATGTCCCTCGGCGGAGGATGGGTGCAGGAGGAGGAGGATGGGTGCAGGACAAGGATGGGTGCAGGAGGAGGATGGGTGCAGTAGGAGAGAAGAACAGTATCTCCCAACAGGTTTCAACAGATGAAAATAGAATACACATTTTTGGCTACATTTTCCAACCCAAGACAGAGAGCCAGCATCTTGACAACAAGCCATTCAGACTAACTAGTTTTCCAGGTTTTACGTCCCTTTTTTCCATTGTTATCAGGCTGGGAGGGAGGAAATTGAGCTGTGGGAGACTGTCCAGCATACTGCCTGTGTGCTCCTGGGTACCACCTACCATGGAGAATTATTATTGAGAAAATAACCTTTAAAATGTCACTGGTAATAACCTAGGAAAGACTCTTAAAACCCCATTTTTAAGATCCTCAATCTTCATGTAATAAAGATAGCACTATTGACTTTGTCCTGAAGCATATCCTTGGGTTCTTGTAGCCCACAAAGTCCATCCCGGCAAACAGTGCTGGAGGGCAGAGCAGCTGCTCAGGTCACCTCTAGAGCTGAGATTAGAACACAGCTACACCTCTCTGCAATAGGCCCTGAGGGTGTCATTATTTTCACTGGAAAGCAGCAGTGTGACAAATCCTCCAGCCGTCAGTGAACCTTGACATCTCTTAGATGAATAGTGTCAGCTCTGTACAAGGCAAGTCGTAGGCTGAGAGAAGTGATCCAGGACCACAGTGACCACTCTGAGAATCCTCTACGCACCACAGATGTACTGTCAAAAGACAGGTCATCTGAACTCATCTCATAATCTTTATTTGTAGTATCTGTTCTGTCTTCAGAGGACTTTGTAAAGTATTCATAGCAAAAGGTAGCACTGCACAACTGGAAGGATTTTAGCAAAGTGCTCTATGTATGCTACTGTTTCTTGGTTTCCTAAAATATGAACTATTTAAGAATAGTCTGGAAATTGTATCCGTTTTGTGGCCATGGTGAATGAATTATTTACAGAATGATTAAGACACCCTGCCCTCACAGACATATTCTTTACCAGCTTCAGGTCCAGCAGCATCAGATATGAGTGGTGTGCTTATAGAACAGTCTCTGGGATATTTTTCTATAAGTATATTTCATGTTGGCATGTATGTTATCAGCCTGCTATTAAGATTTTAGTTCTGACCAAAACAATCCATACAGGAAGGAACTGAGCTATGATACAGCCTGATGAAGTGCATTTCATAAGCCAGTATTATTGCAGACTCCCATGGTCATTAATCTCTTCAAATGGGTCTTGGTGTAGTCTGACATTTGCAGACAAATAAGTTGTGTCAGAAACAGGGTTGGTGATGTCAGATTTCTTTGCCAGCAATATATAATCTTAAAGCACACTTTATTCTTTAATGGCCCTGCAAAGTGTCCTGGCAAGAAAATATCTGAATGCAGAAGTTGTCCATGTTATTTTCATTGATACAGACTCACAAATTTGGTATAGCCACACAAAGTAGCATAGTGCTATTCCAACATATTAATGGTAATGTTGAATATGCTATCAGAAGTTAATGTGACTGAAAGGAATGTCATTCAAACGTAGATAATTAGTGTTGCTTACAGAAGAGTTTATTAACTTTGGTAATGTGCTGTGATGATAAGGCTACCCCACCACAATTTGGGAGGTTTTGGTTCTGCCTTGCCTTTTGCAGAGTATGCCAGAGGGTTATATTCTCCAGACAAGTTCAGCTTTGTGAATAAAGCAAAACAACAAAAGATTTGCTTTAGTAATGACTATATCTAATTCAAGATGCATCCTAAACCAAAGATAAATGTAAGCTTTCTTTAGGTTCATTGAAAATACACAAGTAGATATATACTTGACAAAGTTTCAAATGCCAAAACATATCTGCAACTCTGCAAACTATTGAAAACTGTTTGCAAGAACAGTTATGTGAGACCTTTTACAGACTTACTCTGTCTGAATGTACAATTTCAAAGTGTAATCAATTTAAGAAATTACTGCCTTCAGTAAAACAAAATTAGCACACTGAGGTGAACCCTATATAAAATAATTTTTCTTCCTAAACCCTGGAAATTGTTACCCTAAGGTATTGATTGAAGGTTTTCCAAGGCCAGTAGCTTGGGGGTGCACAAGATGTTGGGAGAGAATACACAATTGGCAGGCATTTGCCACTTAAGCTCTGGAATGACAACATCTAGATATTGAAAATATGTGATCATGATGATGGCTGAAGTGTAGTATGGACTATCATCAAGGAAGTCATCCATATATCATGATTTTTTTTTTTTTTTGTAACCCCTGATGGGTTTCAAAAGTTTGATAACATGACATGTACTTATAGGGCTAGGAATAAATCCCTGAGGAAGGTGAGTAAGCACATATTGAACAGATTTGCAGTGAACACAAACTACTTGCAGTCCTTGGGCTGCAGAGGAATCATGAGAGAAATGCCTTTAACATCAGTAGCTCCCAGCCAAGGGTGGGAATCACGCTCATTGGGAAAATTCAGGTTTGAGATAGATGGAACTGCCACACAAAGGGATTTTGTTGGCAGCTCAGTAATCTACTTTCAGCTGCCAGTCAACAATTGATTTCTAAACAGGCCAAAAGGGTGCATTCAAAGAGTTGGTGGTGACAATAATTCTCTCTTGCATGAAGGTCCTTGAGGAGGGCAGCTGCTGCCTTGGTGGACATGAGATCTATGTGATGCTGTTTCGTGTGCTCTAATGAAGTGGGTGGCAAAGGTGTTTGAAGTTTGGAGGAGTTACACCAAAGCATTTGGAGTGACTGGGGTCCACTGCCCCACTGGCCTCCTACAGTATGGGTTTGGGGAAAGTCCACATCTGAAAAATTGATGGGTCCTGGTGGCTATAGAGACATCAAGGCCAGAGGGAGAAGTTTGACCTTACTAATGAAATATTGCACGGGATCTTGGGAAGTTTTCACCATGTTAACTGAAGGGGCAAACATTAAATTCAATAGCAAGTTTTGAGCCTTGGTGTCCATAGCAAAACTGAGCAGATGCCAGACATTCATGAAAACTAATCATCAGGACTAGGACATGGGGTAAGCAGAAATGCCTTTTGGAAACAAAAGTAGGAGGCAGATCTCCTTTGGCAGTGGACCCTGACCCACGAGTTCTGCAGCATGTGCTTTGTGGGGGCCACCTGCCTATGGCCATCCAAAAGGAGTAACAAAACATTGTTCTGCTGTCTCCCAGTCAGTTTGCTAACGTCCTTTTCCAGCAGATGCCAAAGGTGGCTTATCTCTGTCTGACCAGTGGATGTGCCCACCCTGTGTCCAGGTGAATGTTCCTCCACATCTCACCCATAGCCACTGGTATATTTAATACCTCCCTTTATCTACATGTGCTGAAAGAAAAGAGAGCTGTTTCAACTTAACATGACCATTGCATAAGAAGTTGAGGGGCAGATATGAGAAGCAGGTTGCCCTATCAATTTCTTTTTTACAGACTATCCTGGTCTGCTTTTCACGCAGTGACTGACATGGAATTTGGATGCACTTCACAGCCTGGTGACCCCAGCACAGCAGGTATGAATTCAGTCTCTTCACTGAACAGAGGAATGTGACCTGTTATTTGGACTGTTGCAGTTTATGTCACTGTTGGCTTTTGGTTCACTCTAACACTTAAATAACAAAGATAATTCTCACCATAGGATTGAAAGAAGTATCCCCAGTATGTTCCTTTCCTTTGTAGCTGAGGTTCTCATTCTTCTCTATATAGTAATCAAACAGGCTGCCAGAACTCCTCTGCCATGATGAGTCTGGGACAGGCAGGATGATGATGGTTCCTTGCATGAGGCAGAAGCTCATTTCTCCCCATGACATTGCTGCCTGCCCTGCTCCTTAGGACAGTGGCATAACTTGCTGTCCTGTGCCACCTGCCAGCAGGAAGGGGCTCTGGGCAAGAGACTGACACCAGAGTGCAGGAGCTGGCCAGCTTCAGCATCTCCCTGGGTGTTAAAGCTCAATCACAACATTTGGCACATATTTTTTTGCCTAGATTAATCTCTTTCTGTTTCATAGAAAAGTTTTCTATTTGATTAAATTCATACTTGGGATTTTTTTCTTTTGCTGCATTACAGGAATAGTACAGAGACCTCAAAACTACACATCTGGAATTTAAAAAAAAAAAAAAAAAAAAAAAAAAAAAAAAAAAAAAAAAAAAAGAGTGGTTTAGGGTTTTTTATCTTTCTGAAGACCAATTGGTCATTCTATTAAAATGACAGGAACAAGTGACTCCATTATCTCTTCTGATCCTTAACAAAGAAGCAACTAAAAAAGGTATATCCTTTCCTCATAGCAGTAGTATTGCTTTATTGTAGCATACACAATGAAGAGCTTTAATCTAGATGAGATTTGGCTAGAAAGGAATCTTTTGTTATAAACTGAAAGGTTGAATTTTATATTTAAAACTTGCTATTAGGCTTCACCTTGTTGATGTGTTAGACACTGACAGTGGTCTACTGTACTCCACTAAGATATTTTTATGAAGGTTTTGTTCACTGAAATTAAGGTCCATCTGTACTTGTCAAAAAAACATGTCAACTGTGCAATGTGATGTATGCAACATCTCTGACATTCTCGACTCCAGATCTCTGCTACTTTTTCTTTGCCATCTTTTGAGCCTCACTGCAAGGTTCAACCAAAGGATAGCAGCACCATCTTGTGGATTTCTGAAAAAGTTACAGCAACAAAGTGATCAGTAAAACCTCTAGCAGGCAGGTTCCTCATTTTGAGCAGTGGCTGGCACAGCCTGCTCAGGGCAGGGATCCCATAGCAGAGTAGAGCTGCCTGCTGAAGTGAGCTTTGTGAGATGGACCCCACAAGGCATCCAAAGCTGAATTTAGCAACTAAAATATCCTGAGATTAGAGTTGGCTTAATATTGGCCAAAAAAATACTGTTCAGTGTTACGGATGAACATCTGGATGCCACAGTCAGGAATGGAAAAGATTCTTGGGGGTTAAAAATGCAAATCTAAAATGTCTGGGTTTACTTCAGAGCACATGAACACACACACACACACAAAATTCCTGTGTTGTTGTTCATCAAATAATTTTTCTTTTTGCTATTGCCATCTATGTTTGTACTGTAAGTGCAGCAATCAAGCCAAGTGGCTTGATGTCAATCCTGCATTCAGGAGTGAGTTTTGGGCAGTTTTCCCAAGAACCTGTGGAGGGGAAAAGCCTGAATTCTTGTAAATTTTTTAGCACAGGTTTACTTGCATGACACAGGTACAGCCATTCTCAAAGGTGTTTGGTCCATAATTCATGGTGACCATGCTCCATGGAGTTATAGATGGAAATATCTATCTTGTGTGTGTCCTTTCCCAGGCAGCCTGAGCTCATTTGTGCCAAGGCAACGGGAACCAGGGAGGGTTTCTGGGCTGAAGGAGCACTGAGAGGTTGAGGGCATCTTGTGTGAGCTAGATGTGGGGAGGCCAGGAGGTGCAGTGTGCCCTTCACTCTGCTGCTGCCAGCGAGGCAAACACAGCCATTGTCTAATGGATGCTGAACTAGTTTCTGTCTCCAGCTTTGTGATAGGGCTCCACTTCCAATACTTCATGAAAGCTTATTTTCCCCTCAATCCTCACTAAAAAGCTCCTTTTCACATGGTTGGATATTTTTACTTCCGTAAAATTAAGTTAATTTAATTACAGTTAGGAATATAATGAAGTCATGTATCTTTTAATTTTGTTGTTGAAGATGTACTTTTAATCACTTGATTGTTTTAATAAATTGCTACTTATTTAAATAGTATTCTTGATACACTATATAGTAAGAAAGCAAATATTTAAACATAGATATAAATTAAACCACATCTCCTTCACCAAACAACACAGGAATAATTGCAATAAATTAATGGCAGTATTAAAATCGTCCTGACAAAGCACCTCCCCGTATTGCATGTTTGCCTGCTACACGTTTTTACTAAGAAAGGAAAGAAATGAATTTTGTGAGATTGCTATAAATCTGTACATAACTTCAGAGAAACATTAAAAAACCCTTTCATCTGCAACTTGTCTAAAAATTATTTTATGCTACACCTGTAGCACCTCATCATGGTACCTTACACAGGAGAGGAGGGAATAAGGCTGGCTGTTGTGGCTGGTGTTTGTTCAATATAACTCTTTCTTTTTCCTGTTCTTTTCATCACATTTTATAGCAGAGGCTGAAGCTTCAGCATGGTGTGTTGAACGGCTGCCCTCCTGTGGCTGCAGCTTCTCTTTATCTGAAGCTGAAACTTTCCAGGAGCATGTGGCTTGTTACTGAACCAACAGGGAGGTCACCCATGTACAGGTACTTTACAAACTTAAAGAGAATGCATTAATTAAGTACAAAGGAGCATCCCCAGCCCCTTTAGAGGATGTGCAGAAGAGAAGGCTCCAGGGATGCCTTACAGCAGCATTCCAGTGCCTAGAGGGGGCCTGAAAGAAATCTGGAGAGAGACTATTTACAAGGGCCTGCAGTGGTAAAACAAGGGGTAAAGAGTTTTAACTGAAAGAGTATAGGTTTAGATTAGATATTAGGAAGAAATTCTTTACTGTGAGGATGCTGAGGCACTGGCACAGGGTGCCCAAAGAAGTTGTGGATGCCTCATCCTTGCAAGTGTTCAAGGCCAGGTTGGATGAGCTCTGAGCAACCCGGTCCCGTGGAAGGTGTCCTTGTCCACAGCATTGTAATAGTATCTCTTTGTTGGTTTCTTCATCAGGTGCTTTATCAGGTCTGCAACATCTACACATGACTATGAAGGTGAGCCACACTGGTTTCAGCATTCTTCAACACCTAAAGCAGCAGGACATCCATTCACCACTGATAACTTTGCAAATAGGGTATTGTTCCTGTTATTGTGCCCTGACTCCAGGCGGAGCATCCTGCTACAGTGGAGTTCAGAGACTCCCAGCTGCCAGCACTCAGGTCTGGGATCTTTAAATAGTGGACAACGCTGATGGGGACCCTGCTGTATAAATCAGTCACCAATGGTGTGGCAATAAGGATTGTTTCTTATTGCAGCACACACCAGAAATTCAAATACAAACAGCTCTACCTTGGCTTCAAGCCCCTTTGGGCATGCACTTATTCTGTAATTCATTCTTGGTTGAGTTCTCCCAACTTTTAATAACTGGGGCATTTACTGTTTTCCTCTATGAGCCAAATCTGAATGTAACTTGGCAGACCTTTGCCAGCAGTGAATGGTGACTGGCAGGATTTTGAGCCCCTAGCCCTGCTCCCAAAGCCATCATTTTCAGAGCCATCCATGTTCAGTGGAGAGCACTCAACAGCAGAGGTTGCTGAGTCCCTGCCCAGCCTAGCAAGTGCTATGGGTGCCCTGCACTGGCAGTAACCTCACTCGTTTCTGTTTATTTTCTGCACAAGCAAGGACCATGAGCAAGAAATTGCATTTCACTGAGATGTAATTATAAAAAATCAGTGGTTTTTTTTCATTTTCAAGATAGAAAAATTCAAATAAAAAATTAAAATAGTCTACCCACCTTATAATGTAATTAATTTTATTATATTAAAATAAGTATAATGCTAAAGAGAGGAAGTAGGCTACAGAAAATGTCCCTAATTTTTTAAATATAAGGTTTTCATATTTTCTTTGAATATTTAATTGTCATAAGTCCACCAGGTTAGTAAAAAAAATCTTTACCAGAAAAGATATTTTAAAATGTTCATGGACATACTCTAGCTTTACTTTTTGTCATTCAAAAAATCTGTAAAATCTTTGCAGAAATTTTATTTTTTTATCAACCTTTCCATCTCAAAGGAAACCATTATAACTGTTGAACAGTACTTTGTCTGGTTCTTGTAACAGTAGTCTCAAATTCAGGATATAGAAACATACATGAAAGACAAACTGAATATTTCTATTAGTGGTCTGCTTCTCTGATGCAAATGGAAGGAAATGGAGGGAAATATTTTACTATAGTTTTCATCAGGAAGGTGGATAGCAACAGGTCTAGCAAGAGTCTTGAGCTGCAAACCTGGCTGAGGATATTGATTATGAACAGTGAAATTTTCCTTCAAAAACTTTATTCTCTACTCGGTGTATGTCACCAGCTCTTGCTAACATAACCCTGGAGAACCAGCCCTTAGGAATGAACAAATGGTACCAGAGCTGGGCACAGCTGTTCCCCTACACAAACAGAGGTGGGAATCACTGGTTTAGTGGTAGTTCATAATCACATGGTTTAATGGTAGTTCATAATCACATGGTTTAATGGTGGTTCATAAAAGGGTCAGGCTGCACAGTGCATCAAGATGTAGCTCAACAGAGCCTCACTGTTATAGAAAAGGCAACCTCTAAGCCTTGCACCTACAAACAGGAGGATGGACTACAAGGTGCATAAGGGTCAACCTTTTCAAGCCTCCCAACACTGATACAACCTCAGATGCTTTACTCTGGATAGGTTAATGCAGACCTTTAAAAAAGGTTAGAGGAAAAGGGGAGAATCCAAGTGGAAGGAAAAGGAACTATCAAAAATTTTAAAATGTTTGTTTCATCAGACATTGAATCACCAGGTTTACTCAGTTTAAGAGAAGAATGATGGGAACAGGTTAACAGGTACACAGAAGTTCATTTAGTATGGAAAACAGTACATTTGTTCTACATGTCTGTGGTAAATAGGATGGAAAGAAAATGGCATGAATTGCACCAAGAATGGGTAAATATTAAGAAAACCTTTCTAATGTTGAAGACACGCTGGACTAGATTGGCAATAGATGTCACAGTGCTTTGAGCACTGATATCCTGAAAGATCTTAGTTTCTCTTACGTGTAGGATGGAAAGTGGATCTATTCTGGGACAGCAAGGATGGATAAGACAAGCCCCAGTGAGGACATCTATCCCCACAGTTCTGCACTTGGATGGAAAACTTGCTGCAGGGGAAGGAGCCCTCCCCCATTCTGTCTGAGGCTGCAGCTCCCACATAATACAAATCATCCCTCTTTAGGTAGCCTGCTAGGAACCTTATAACATGCTGAATCTGGAGGCAAAAATAAAGGAACAGTTCTTTTTAAAATCAGTGCTTCAAATCAAAAATAATCCACAAGAATTCTCTGTCATCTTTCTCTTGGAATAACCAAAGCCAAATTTATGAAGTCAGGTTGCAAAGCAACATCAAAGGGCATTGGTAACTTTGACAAAACCTGCCAAAAACACACTTGTGCAATTTCCATACCACGTGTATGCCTTTGAAACTTGAAGGAGGAGAATCAGGAAATCAGTAAGTCCAAACAAGAAAAGACCTATACTGGCACAGCCTCTTTTAACACAAACGTGAAGCTTGAGGCAGAGAATTAAAATCAAGCACTAGATTTTTTGCTGTTCAGAAAACTACTCACAATATCTCACATAGAGGTTATCTGCAAAGCTCCAGTAAGATATATTAATGCTATGATAGAGTGTTTGAATTTTGGCAAGAATTTTTCAGACATTTAGTCAACCTACAAGTTCATACAGTGCTATGAAGACAGCACATGTAGGGCTCATGGCAGTAGTCACACAGCTCTTCTGCCTGCACCTCCAACATGTCCAGTTCCCAGCTCTAAAGGCATTTATAACATTTCCATAAGCAGAAAATATTTCTTCTTCGAAGAGGAAAAAATAAATCACATAAAATCACATAAAATCTTCTACCTAATATTTTTCCACTTACAAAATACTTACAACTTTTCTGTACATAACTAGAAAAAAATCCAACTCTCATTTTTCTAAGGATGTACAAATCCAGACCTGAATTTGCTACTGTCAAGATGAAAACATGAAAAATATAAATAAGAAGTGAAAAAACATTGTGGTACTCACACAGATCATTCTCTAACAGATCATTCTCTAACCAGTAGTCCTTCAGGTCAACACATTTTTCCTAGGACCAAGTACTCTTTCATATTCTTTCACTTGCCAAGTCAGTTAGTGTCATGGGTTAGCACTGGCCAGATATTAATGCACCCATGAATATATGTTTTTTCCCTAACAACTACTGTGGGATGTGATCAGGAACAGAGCAGAGCAGGCTTAAACCTTAAAAACAGATAAACAAAACTTTATTACATTACATAAGAACAGAGATAGAAAACTCTAAACACACACAGAGACAGAAATAAAAACTTCTCAGAACATTTCTTCTCCTCCCCCAGTTTCTACCCTTTACACAGTTTCTACCCTTTACCCTCTATAGACCAAACTCTTGGGTTTCAAATCAAACAATCACCACTCAAAAAAACCCCCAAAAAACTACCAATCTTCAATTCAGCAAGGGAGAGAGGAGTCTCTCCTGCACCACAGACTGCTTCTCAGGAAACGCAGGTCTACTCTTTGTGTGTTTCCATGTCACCCATGGCACCGCCCGGAGAAGTCTGCCAGGGGACACTTTCTCTTTCCTATGTCCAGCGCTCTCACCGCTGTCCATAGGCTGAAACTGCATACAGGGCTCTTTTAAGGATGCTTTCATGCCGAGCTCTCCCCATCTTTCCCCTGGGGCTGAGGGCTTTTTTTTCTCTGCAGGCAGAGGGCACCACCACACCCTCTCCCTTCTCTGT
This sequence comes from Prinia subflava, assembly GCF_021018805.1. Classification (NCBI taxonomy): domain Eukaryota; kingdom Metazoa; phylum Chordata; class Aves; order Passeriformes; family Cisticolidae; genus Prinia; species Prinia subflava. The sequence continues at coordinate 18,986,932 of NC_086247.1, forward strand.
TCACTTCACTGCAGCAAGTCGAGCTAGGCTACACCTACCCTAAAATGCATTCAGTTTATGTTCAAAAGAGACTAGAGTTCAGTCTATGGCTAACATTATGCAAGAAAAGTCCAGCTCAGAAGCCACTCTTCTTCAATTCCCTGCCCATCGGGTTCTTTCCAATCATGCTTTATCATCTCGGTCCCAGGCTATTTGTCTTTCTCTTCTGAAACCACTAGCCATGAGAAAAAATGTCTGGGAAAAAAGTTTTTTTCTGTCTCAGAAAGAGTTAACAGTTTTTGGCTCCTGGCAGGGCTGCAGGCTCAGGCACTCCCAGGCTCAGCAACTCCCACGCAGCTGGGCACCTTCTCCGGGAGAGGGGGGAGAAAGGAAGGAACCTCTGCAGTTTTCCACCCCTCCAGCCTGGGTGGGGCCAGCTCAATTCAAAGCTTGTCTCTTCTTCCCCCGGGGCCCCAGCTTACTTTAGTCTGCAGCGTGGTTCTCTTCAGACCGGCCACGTGGCCCCCTCCCCCACCCAGCCTAGGAACTGGGCAGGTGAGAGGAGATGTTTCCCTGCTGAAACCGGAACCCAAAAGAGGCCAAACCCCCCTGGAGTCCTGCTTTTAACCCCTTGTGTCCTCAGAGGCGTGTCCAAACCCCCGAGTGACCAGTTCAAGTGTCAGCACAAAACCTGATTGTCGATGTGCTCACTGAAAGCGGATGGCTCTGTCACGGCTAGCCCAGAGCAGCGACAGGCGTCGTAGGGGGGTCAGTCTGCGAGCAACGCAGGCAGGGCTGACTCCTGTGGATTCTTTGCCTAACAGGGGCCTGTGTGAGCGATGGAGATTCGACAGGAAGTGGAATGAAAGGAGGAAACAATTCCAGATGAACAGAGGGTTTATTGCAAACACCTCTCCAGCCTGGGACTGTTCGAGGGGAGGAGGGTGCAGGGGGTTCTTGTCCGAGGGAGTCGGAGGGGGGGGCAAAGGGGGTGGTCAGCCGCTGTCAGCCAACCGGGGCAGGTTGCTAAGGGATCCGGGGCTACGGGAACATATTTTGGGCTAATCAGGAGAGAGTGGGAGGGATTTTACAAAGGCAGGAGAAATAACAGGCAGCTAACTGTGTGCCGCATAACATGTGCAGGAGTCATGTGAATTAAACAAAGGAACAATTGGGGGTGGGGTACAGAGAACCCAACGAGTACAAAAGTATACAAAGCATAACTGATTAAATTAACACACTGCCACACCTGATCACTGATTGGCCTGCCCACATCCCCCTGGAAAAAGTCACCTCTCCCCCAACCACGACAGTTAGGCACATTAAGTGATTACAAAACAAATCTGATAAGATAATACAATACTAGCCCCATGAAGATCCTCTTTCCTGCCTTGTATTTTGCACTTGTAGACCTCTTCAGTTTCCTGAAAAACATTCACAGCTTTATTTCCTGGGTGTTCAACTGACACAAGTGCACTGAAAATTGGGAAATAAATTCTCCAACCAATTTTCTGTGTTTGAAAGTCAACATTACTTTATTAGTGGTGATGGAAGCATGGGGATTTCTCCTCAAAACAAGCTTGATTAGCAATCTGACAGGCCAGATTATGTTAATGAAACTAAAACACTATCTTTGTTCTCAATCTTTGTTCACTATCTTTGTTTACACTCTATCTTTGTTCTCAAAATGAAGACATCTAGCAGTACACACTAATCATTAATATAAGTAAACAAAGAAGCATTAGTTGGCACAAGACTTATTAGTCCCAGATGTAGAAAGTTAACAGAAGGCCACATTAATCTCTGGCATTTGCATTAAGATCTGTATGGTACAAAACTAAGAATTACCCATGAATACAGGGATCATGCACTATTGTGCTGAAGTTAAAAGAGTTTTATGACATTTTCCCCCTCTGCTGCACAGACTCCTTAAAGAAATGCAACTTCTTTGGTAACACAAGTTTGAGAACCATTATCAATTTCTTTAATTTTTCTAAGCACACCTGTGAAAAGTGTTAAAAATGGTCCATACTGAACATGCATTTCTCAGAATGTCAAACGTGCATCATGCTGTCTAGGAGGGCTTTGGAAACTTAGTTTATTTTAAGTGAAGGGTTAGGGAGCACTCAAGACAATCAGATTATGAAGAGAGCATAACTTCAGTCCTATGGCTGACAATGGACACCCAGCAGAGCTGGGCTGGTGACTAGTTCCATCAGCTAAACTCAGAAGAAGTAAAATTTTTGAGCCTGAAATATTAGATAAATTAATAATTATTTTTTAAAAGATTCATGTAGAATTAAGAGAAAACACAAACCTCTCCTACAGAGAATGCTAATCCAAGGAACTATTAAATCACTCTGACTGCAGATCAAATTACTTCCTCTTCCATTATGCTTCCTTCTCCATAATATGTAAATGGAGAAGAGATAACATCAAATTTCTTGATAGGCTTCTCTAGACTGTGAAATGTAGCTGTGTCTGTTCCAGAACTTACATTGAACTAAATAACTTTTCAAGCAGTCAGTAAAGAATGGAAATATAGATACAATGTAGTAATACATGGCTGTTACTGTTGCCCAGAAAGAACTGGAAGAATCCTCAACAACAACAGTCATAGGATCCCTATGCTATAAAAGTTTAACATTTTTAGGTATAATTATGATAAGGTTGACTGTTGTCAAGTTCCAGTGAACATGCTGCACAAATGATGTAAGTTGTCTTCATGCTACTGAAAACACTTTGCAACAGCTTTTGCTCCTGAGCTGTCTCTAGTAAATGGGCAACAAAAGGATTTCTTGGCTAGTTACTATGCTATGGACTTTGAGATCCTTCCCACTAGGTCTGATTATGCCTCATCCTATTTCCTAACTTAGGTGAAAATTATTTCTTTGTAAGAAAGTCCCACTGTGAAATACACATTTAGTTTCTCTCTCAGACACTTTATTTCCCTAAGCATACATTGTACACATGAAGGAAAAAAACCCCAACAAACCACAATCATTTCCCTGCTTTCTGATTTTAAACAATCAATTGAATTTACATTCAAATAACATAAAAATGTCAAAAGTACATGCACAGAAGGCAGAACAGCCAAAGTTAAAATCCTGAAGGGTGGACTTACAAGAGCAGAAACTGTAGAGGTTTGGTTTGTAACTCAAGTATTTCAATGTTCTAAATGGAGAGAAATTCATTCTGCATTCAGTGTTTGACAAGAGGGGAAGTGAAAAATAAGAGGGAAAGTGTGCCTGTGAATGCCTTCAATAAAAGTTTATTGGTATGGTCTGTTCAACACAATTGTTTCAAAATCCACATTGCATTACAAACATGTGTCAGACTGTCTTCTATCTGGGGTCTAATTTGTGATTCCCAATAAATTTTTATTTTATATATATATATATATATGTATGTATTTTCTAGCTTTGCTATCTGTAGTGACTCCATAATTTTATTTCTGTGTTTATTAAAAAAAATGCAAAGAAGTAATTCATTTCAGGTTCATAAGACATTTTTGCTATTGTTCTTTTTCTTTCCCAAGGTATATGTTGAAGCAAAGCAAGATGTCTAGATAAGCAGCTAAGGTGTTTTGAAAAGATGGAAATCAGAATGTGATTGAGAGGGATAAGGCATTGTTTTCTACGAGGCAACAATCTCAACATGCACTTTTTCTGGTATGTTTCTATTCTAGTCACAGCTGGGCATCTGTTCAAAATCCCTTTCTCAGGGGTTTACAACTTGAATTGAAAACTGACATTTTTTCCCCAAAAGTTGGTTAAAAGTTCCCCAGCATCTCAGCAAGCAAACTTAAAAGAGGCCTATTGATAATATCCTCTCAATAGAAGTGGGCAGGTGAATATGGTGCACTGTAATCCAAACAGTGGTATTAATACAATTTTTCCAAATCTTAGTTCTTTGCTGAAGCCATATTACAGTAAAGCTCTGAGGCATGTGCTTAGCTTAAGCATATGGCCAGTGATTATTTTTCTTGACTCACTTAAGTACTGTCCAACCTATATTTTATTTCTGAGGGGTAGAAGATGCTTGGAAATTGTACTGATTAGACAAAGCTGTTGTAAAAATGTGCAGTTCCCACAGTGCTCATCCGGGCAGCCCAAGAAGACTGGGAGTTTTGTGCTGACCCTTAGTCTTTTCCACACAGGGGAAAACATTGCTTTTCCCTGGTTGCAGTGCTGGGGATTTCATGGCAAGAAGAGCCTTGCAGGCTATGTGTTTATTAGCAGACCTGAGATAGCTTCCAAATTCCCAAGACTGTTCTCACAGCCTGCATATATATTGGTGCATGTATTCACACACCCACTGTTTTTCTCAGGTGAGAGCTAAGGCTTATCCCAAGCAGAAATCAGTCTGGACTAGACAGGCTAGAAGATGTGGGATCTGAAAAGGCAAATTTACATGCAGCAGATTTCTCCTCCATTGGCATCTTACAGTCTTTTACTCAAAAATTGATGACCGTGTGCACTTGTTCTGTAGAGATACTAAACCTACGTGAGTTGCATTTAAAGGAAATCTCCCAAACCTTAAAAACTATGTATCTAGTTTCTGTAGTTCCCAATGGCTGTTTTTGAAGATAGGTGTTTTTTTCCACCTTTACATCTATTCCATGAAAAGGGATAATGAAGTCATTAGTGGAAAGGGGTGAGAAAAAAAATTAGCAAAAATGGCAGCAGCAGCCTAGACTGGATCATCAGATTTTCATACACACACCTTTTATGTCCAATGAGATCCATATTTTGCCTTCCTGTCACTGATCTCTGTACCTCCCTGCACTTTCAGACAGTGGGGCAGGTCAGCCCATCAGCCTGCAGTGGGGTGAGACCCCATCTCCCCTGGCACTCCCAGGGTGTCTGCAGCAGCCAGGCAGGACCCCGGAGCACACTCCTGAACCCTGGTCTCCCACAGAAGCACAGGGTTTGCTGCCAGCAGGCTGCAAGGCCAGCAGTAGTCAGATTTTTCATTTAAATTTTGGCACCATCTGAAGTAATTTCTGTTACTTCCAAGGACTGTTGCCATTGTATTAAAAAGAGTAAATTTGCTGCTGTGTTACTTACTGCCCAGAAAATCCAGCTGAAACCTGCTACTGCCAAATCTGAGGATTCAATATTGGGCCAGGGACTTTAAATAGCTTCTGCTACTGAGGATTTTCTGCTGTCTATGCTGTCTAAAAAAAAAAAAAAAATCCCTTAAAAAAAAGGATTGATAAAAACTCAGTTTGAGGGATTGGACATGGACTGTTAGAAACTGAAAATTGCCACTTCTGTTGTGGTTACTACCTATCCAGGTTTTTTGACTGAATCATATAGGGTTTTTTAAGTCTAGGTTTGGTTTCCCATGGTCTGGGACAAAACCAAACAAAACCCCCAATGCTGATTTCTTAAATTAAGCAGAGGAAAAGCCCTGTTTATGCAGGTTGGCTGCCTTTTTTATACACCACTACTACGGAGGGTGCTTATCATCACTGTCCTTACTCTGCTCCTGTATCTAAGTATCACCTTTAATTGCAATATGAAATCTTTTAACTACAGGATCCAATTCTGGCATGCTACATTTCCTGAAGGACAGCTCAAGTTGCCAAAAGAAAACCTGCCACTATCCCTCTCTCTCTTATCTTTCTCCCGTGTTTGTCCCATACACCTATGTAAAGAGATAGTGCAGGAGGTACCCAAGGTGAAAAATAAAGACTTTTCCGGGGTTTTTTCCTCTATTCTTTTTTCAGTCTCATCTGCCATGTAGATAGGCGCAGTGACTGCAACAGTGCACTGGAATCTGCGAGCCAGCCAGGAAACCGCTCGCTGTGATCAGCCTCAAACACTGAGGATGCACTGGCACACACTCAATGTGAATCCTCCTGCCCACTGCAGTCTGTGAATTTATGATGCACTCTGTTGTGTAGCTATAACCTTAGCAACAGCAACCACTGTACAGTGAGCAGGAGATAGTTGCTGCTGACAGTTTGAAGGAGCCCTCCCTTATTGGCAATTTGTGCAGAAAATGACAGGAATTGTAATGATTTCATCTGAAACCATAGCAAAGACTGCAGTATTTTCTCATCAAACTCAGTAATTCTAGCAAGGCAATGAACTGGCAAATCAAGTGCTACCAAGCTTTATAATCAGATGCTGCTTGGAAACCTCCTCTCCTCTCCTCTCCTCTCCTCTCCTCTCCTCTCCTCTCCTCTCCTCTCCTCTCCTCTCCTCTCCTCTCCTCTCCTCTCCTCTCCTCTCCTCTCCTCTCCTCTCCTCTCCTCTCCTCTCCTCTCCTCTCCTCTCCTCTCCTCTCCTCTCCTCTCCTCTCCTCTCCTCTCCTCTCCTCTCCTCTCCTCTCCTCTCCTCTCCTCTCCTCTCCTCTCCTCTCCTCTCCTCTCCTCTCCTCTCCTCTCCTCTCCTCTCCTCTCCTCTCCTCTCCTCTCCTCTCCTCTCCTCTCCTCTCCTCTCCTCTCCTCTCCTCTCCTCTCCTCTCCCACCCTGTTTACGTTTTTCTCCCAGAACTTTCTTTGATTACACCTTTCCAGATCTGGGTGATCTTTTTCACATTATAATTTATTTCTCCATAATTTTGGGTCAACAGTTAGGAATATATTGGAGATTGTTTCTGTAAAGGAGTAAGTAAATGAACAGATTGAAATAGGTTTTCTGAGCTTTCTTCCTTCATGATATTGAACACCTTTTCTATTAATCCAACACTAATAATTATGTTAGAAAACATTTGGTTTGCAAAGAGGTTCAAGGCAAGAGTTGTGCATATTCATGCAAATACATTGATTGCATAGGCAGCCATGTGGGGAATTTCCTCAAAGACACACTGAGAGCCTTGCCATAGTTTGTTCTCACCTTTGTTAAAGTATTTGACATTCAAAAAACATTCAACTTAGGGCCTCAGTAGATTTTTATTTTAAACACTTTTTGTGTTGAAATGGCAAATACTAAAATAGTAAAATCTAAAAGGAATATTTATATACTTGATGGGGAGGCTAACAAATGATGAATAGACTTCATGACCTGCTATGTAAGAATGCTGTATGTATGCTGTCATTGTTAAATTGTTAAATTATGTCATGTTAAATTATATCATGTAAATGACAGAAAACACATTGAGGATATCTGTAGTAATTAATTTTAGATTTGACTGACTACTGATCTGATCAATTTTACTTTAATAAACAGCTACCACAAAATAAATAACTATGTTAAATAATTTAAAATTTTAATCTCCTTTTTTTTTCCATAAGGTTTTTCTTACTATCTGTAATGGCCAAAAAATCCTTTTATCTGCTGTTTCTAGATGTTATTGGGTTGTTTCTTAAACTGTATTCACCAACAGCATTCTGTGTCCCAATGGCATTACTTAAAAACAATGCAAACTTTGCATTTTAATTACTATGTGCATCCTATTGACCTCCTATCTGCTTTATGCCAGCTTCATTAATAACTGATGCCCAAATTGCTCATCAAATTCAGCAATGAGCTGTTTTAGTTCTGAAATGAAATTAGGGGGGGGTTACCTATGGTTGTGGTGCAAAAGCTATTTTAAAAGCATGAGAGAAAGTGAATTGGAAGAATGAGTCTTCATGAGGAAGAAATTTACTTGTCAGGGTATGATTATGTGTAAACTGGGCCACTGTAGTCCATGGTTGTCATGTAAACTTTGACCTACCCACACTGACTTTTACATTTTGTATGATGTGTCACCTGAAGTGAAACTTGAGGCTAAGCCTTATGCTTGGCTAGTGACAGAGCCCAGAATCTTCATTGTTGCATTTGTAGCTGCAACCTGGTCTCAGTTTCTCCTCTGCAGATCTGTCCTGAAGTTGAAGGACTCCTTTCTAAGATCCCATGTGCTGGATTTCAGATGTGCATCTATCAGGTTGCTCCTGGAGTTTCCTGAACCCAGTGCTGCTGCAGAGGCTGGACACCCTCTGTAGCCATCCTGTTCAGTCTCAGCCTGGTCTGCTGGCACAGCTCACTGGAGCCCCTTGGCACAAAACCCAGGTGCTCCAGGGAAGCGACCTCCTTAGCTTTGTCTCTTTGCTGTTACCTTTCAAAGGGATCATGGGAAACCTGAGGGCCAAGAGGATCCTCAGACCAGAGGGGAAGCCTGGAGCAAAGTAGATTTACCTTTGGTGAGCAAAGATCAGGTCAGGGAACGCTGGAACAAACTGGACATAGCTAAGTCCATGTGACCTAATGGGATGCACCCGTGGCTGCTGAGGGAGATGGATGGCACATTGTGAGTCCACTCTTGAAGATCTGTGAAAGTTTATGAGGACTGGAGGAAACTCCTTAGGGCAAGAGAGAGCAAATGTTATTCCCATCTTAAAAATCAAGATGCGGATCCAGTAAACTACAGGCTGGTCAGATTCGCCTTGTTTCCCTGGAATGTGATGTATCAAGTAATCCTAAGAACTATTTTCAAACATATGAAGGATAAGAAGGGGAATGTGAATACTGAATATGAACTTACAAAGGGGAAATCGTGTCTGAACAACCTAAAAGCCTTTTGTAATGAGACAACAGCCTCAGTGGATAAGAGAGGAGCAGATACTTCTTATCCTGACCTTTGCAAAGCTTTCAACACCGTGTCCCTCAATATCCTCATAGACATATTGATGGAGCAGGAGACAGATAAATGGACAGGGAGATGGGTTGAAAACTGGCTGAACTGCTGGGCTGCAAGGGTCCAGCAGCAGCGTGGAGTCCAGCTCCAGGCCAGTCACCAGCGTTGTCCTCAGTACTGGAACAAATACTGCTCATTTCTTTCATCAACAACCTGGGTGCTGGCACATCATGCACCTTCCTCAAGATGACACAAAACTGGGAGGAGTGTTTAATAGGCAGACGACTGTGCTGCCGTTCAGAGAGATCTGGACAGGCTGGAGGAATGGACAAAGAAGAGCCTCTTGAAGTCCAAGGAAGAGAAACACAAAGTCCTTTTCATGGGAAGAAATAATCCCAGTGCAGGCATCAGTCCTTGCTGGAGGCTGACCATCTGGAAATCAGATTGGCAGAGAAGGACCTGAATGTCCTGATGGACAAGTTGAGAGCAGTGAACCCTGGCAGACAAGAAGACTGATCCTTCCCTGCTGTTCTGACCTGGGGAGACACTTTGGATTCTGGATTCTGGATTCTGGATGTTGCATTGGGCTCTCTCTATCCAAGGGGGCACGTGGATATACTGGAGTGACTTCAGCAAAGGGCCACAAGGATGAGTGAGGGACTGGACTGTTCAAAGGAAAGCTAAGAGTTTAAACTGTTCAAAGAAGGTTTAGATACAGATATATCAACATTTAAACACAGCTGATAAGGAGAATAAAGGAGTCAGAGCCTCACTCTATTCAGGGACACCTAGTGACATGCCCAGAAGTAATGGGCACACACTGAAGCACAGAAAATTCCATCCAAACACAGAAAACCACTTTTACACTGTGAGGGTGGTGGAGCACTGCAACAGTTTGCCCAGAGAGACAGTGGATTCTCCATGCTTAGAGATAATAAAACCCAACTGGACATGGCCCTGAGCAACCTGCTCTGATCTATGTCCTGTTTGAGCAGGGGCTGGACTGGACAAGCTCCAGAGGTGCTCACCAGCCTCAACCATGCTGGGATTCCATGAAGCTGCAAAGTACTGTCCTGCAGGTGCATTGACACCCAGATTTCCCCTTTAAAATAATACAGACTCACTCCAAACTCAGTGATGTAAATGAAGCCTAAGGGCTTCAGCAAGTTGGCTTGCCTGAGATGTTAATGTTTTGACAAGAATGTGAAGAGAAGGGTAGGAACACTGAATAAAATAAATTTAAAGTCTGACAACTAACAGGAATTATTTACATATTTTATGACCTTCTGAACACTCAGTACATAGTTATGCTAGACTTAATTTTAATTGGGTCAATAACTAGTTAGTATTTTCTTTTTCATTTCTGATTTAATGTAGACACTCAATTTGTCACAGGTCTGGCCAGCTAGTGAAAAAACAAAACAAAACAAAACAAAAACCTCAACCTTGTTTATGAACTTTATTTACTAAAACAAGAGGTATTAACATTATTAAGAATGTAGGAGAAAAATATATGAGCTGATGGTACCTGGAATGAGGAAATAATCCCCCACCTTCTTACAAAGTTACACTCTAGAAAAAAACCCCACAGATACACAGAATTTGACGTTATTAAATACATATGCATAAAAACTATTATAGAAATAGTTCTTAACACTCTTTTAAATGACAGTCATTAGCAAGAAATAAAGTAAAAACGCATCTGGAAAATTCAAAATATCAAGAGTTTATGATAAGGTTTTTTTAGAGATTTAAAACTCATTTAATCTTTTCAGTTTGTAACCTCAACTATCCAAGTTTCTGCTTTAGTGATGTGTTAATGCTCAGTTGCACTGTAAATGTTCAAGCTTTTCAATTCAGCTCTGAACTCAGCCTTGACAGAACAATTTATCAGTACAGTAAATATCCACTATTATGGATACTATTAATGGACATGTCCTTTTAATACTTTATAAGCTGTTATATGAACTTAAACTTTTATTTGCCTCTTTTGCAACATTTTATTGAGTCATTTTCCAACCTAAACAGTTCTCTGATAATTTACTCGCCTTTAAATTAAAATTAGGAATGGCAAATGGGAAGAAGAGTTTGATCCTCTTATGCAATTCTGTTACAAATAAGACACAAAGTGCTGGAAAGTTGATTTACCTTTAGCTTAAGTCCATGTAACTCATAGAGCTGATCAAAATACATAAAAACACCAATGGTATCATTTTACTGTGATTTTTCTGGTGATGGCAAGTATCAAATTAATCAAATCAAAAAAATCAAATTAAATGTGTCAAAATCTTTCATCAGGAAATATATAGGTTTTGAAATGGACAAAAAAAAAATCAGAAGACAGGTTTTAGTTTTTATTCTATTTTTAAGGCATTTAAATTCCCTTGATGATAATAATTCCTAGGAAGATAAAAATGTTTTCTAGTGGCAGAAGAGAGTCACTATTGACTACAGTCTCTACTTCACTTTCCAGATCCTATCAGAAGTACTGTACTTACAGTAATCATGTGGAAGATATTATGGCAGTTGTAATAAGTTAGGTGTGATTCCAGTTACAATGCCTGCACAGGATAAAAATTTTTAAAGCTTCAATTTGAGACAGCAGGAGACTGACATGAAAACTGAAGACATGAAGATGATGATCGATAGACATGATACCACTTAAAATGACAAGAGCAGAAAAACTCATAAAGCAGCAAGAAAGGAATGGATGACCTTGTAAAAAGGCACAGATAATAATCTATAATCTATAATGCCAGCTGCAACTGGGAGTGTGGGTCTGCAATGTGTAAGCACGAGTATCATATATTTTCTGTGTAGGGAAGTAAGAAAGAGATTTGAACTGTAATTTCAAATTTCACACACAGGGAGTGAGTTATCGTAAATAATTTTAGGGCCCAGTTCTTGAATGAACTTTAGAAAGAGGTTAAAATAGTACTGAGAGGTGAAGAATAAAATAGTCCTAAATGTAACTGAGGATATTTTCACTGAGAGCTTTTGTCAGCATCTTGCTAGTTTGAAAAATGTAAGAGAGATATGCAAATTACTTGCAGAGAGAAAACAATCTGATCTATTCTACATTTTTGATCTCTTTAATCAGTGTAACAGGAGAGTGACCAGTTCAACTGCTGTTGAACTTTGAAATATGTTGTCAAATAATATTGTCAAAAATCCATGAGAAGGTTATACTTGCATTTCTCCTTTGAACTTCTTTGTGCACTTCTGAGTAAGGCAGTTTAGGAACTTCCTCTTTTGCTAAAATGTTCATTGCCCTTTCCCACACATTCCAAAAGATATATTTGAGTCTCTTTCACTTTCAAAAGTATTGTTCAAATTTCTGGAGCTAAAGTAATGTTGTGTATTAGTAACCAAGGTAAGTGGAGGCAGTTAACATCTACTTTATTAGCCAGCCAACATCTGTGGACTCTTCTAAGAATAGCTTGATTTTTTTTTAGTGGCAGAACTAGCTGGGAAAAACTAGTTGCTTTTAACAATATTATGAATACCAATTCTTCAGTGTGTTAGCATATCACTCACTTCTCTTGAGCTAGGTCAATAGCAGCACTGTCAGGAAATACATCCCAAAGAGGAAGAAGTACTTGCAATATTTTCTTTGCTGCTTGCTGGCCTGGCATGCCAGATTTTTTCCAAGAGTACCTGAATGAAATAAGGAGGCAAGGAGGATTTTGGATAACTAGAGAACAGACTGATATAATCCACATGTTGGGTATGACTGGGGCTAGGAAAATCCAAAGGGAAAACACAGTTGCATAATGCCTAGTTTCAAAATTTTCAGTAATTAACCTGACTTCTCCAGGCTGGAGGTGTGCATTGGCCACACCTCTCCCTTGATGGACAAAATCCTTTGCTAAGATAAACACAGAAATTTCCAGTCTTGGCTTTTAGCCTCTAAAGAGAATTGCACCTTGGAAATAAAAGTCCATAAACTGAGGAGGAGATATCAGGGTGGCAGGGAAGTAACAGGGACATCAGCAGGGAAGGCAAAGGCACATTTAATGCTGAATCAAACCTGAAGTCTATTGGCTTTCAAACAGATTGGGTTTGAGATATCAAAATACTTCCTTTCAACATGTTTGAAATTCAAATGAATATTTGAGTTGGAGAGGTTTATGACAGACTTGACTGGCTAGCACTGTAAGAGGTACAGAGCTGTTGTAAAAATCTGCCACAACTCTAGAGTTTTATATGAACAATAAATAGTATATAATAATGACTATTAACTACAAGGGTTCTCTCCAATGGCAAAATATACATATTTTCTCTTGAACTGTATGAATATTTTACAGAATGCTTTATTTTCCTCGAGTGACCTTGCAACACATTGCCACTCCAGCCCTTTAATAATTTAGCTCAACTGCTGAACCATGGCAGCAAAGGTTTTCAAAGTGCATTGTTTATGTTTGGTTACAAAAAGCAAACAGGATCCAGCTGCAGTCTGCCAACACATGGCTTGGCCACCTGAATATTGGCTATGGGTGATTAACAGGCACACGTGGACACTGGGAGTCATAAAAGAGAGCAGCAAATACGAGAGGACAACATTTGCTGCATAAACCCCATCAAAATCTGCCTTTGTAAAAGACCAAATGCAAACTGCTGTTATCCTGTTGAAATTGCCCCACAAGCCAGCAGTTAAAGTACCTACAAAACTGAGGATATTTTAGCTCTGCTTTTAGCTAGTTGCAAAAAATAAGGATTTTTGCTTCCATCTGTCAGGAATTTCATATTGATCCGATTGAATCACTTATGCAACACAAAGTCCTTGTGGGACATCCCAGTGCAGCCTTTTGCAAGCACTTCCACAGCCGATTGCAAATCACACAAAGTGGGCAAATTCTCACAATGTACTGGTTGTCCAATTTGGATCTAATCCTAAAGAAATAACGCCCAAATTCACAGAAATACTGGGCACCTGTTTATCCACCCTGAGCATCCCTGCCACTGCTTGCGGATCCCACAACTCTTGCCTTGCTTTCCTGTATTGCATCAGTAAATTAGTGAGGGAGTTGTCCATGGATAGCAAAACACAGGCTGAAGCCTGCCAGGCTCCTAATGGAAAGGCACTCAATTCCATTTTGGCCATAAATATAAATCACAGAGAATAATTCATTAAAAAAAAAAAAGAAAAACTGCCAAACAACTCCTGGAAGCTACTTGTTGGCCCTTGCTTTTACAGCAAACATGATCTCAAATATAATTTATAAATAACTCTCAAACTGTGTCATAATTTAGCATTCATCTCACTTTTGGGGTGTATACACAGCATGTAATTTCAATCCATGTGAGAATTATTGAGAGAGCTTTGCAATGTCTGAATAGTAAAAACTTTTTTGCAGCCCTCTTTGGAGGCACTACAGTTGGTGCACAAGCAGGCTCGCCCATAAACCTGGTTTTATCATGGTAAAGTTGATCAGAACTGAGCCTGCAAAGCCAGCAGCACTCCTAGTGCAGTCAAAAACAGAGGAGCAGCTGTTCTCACGTGTTCATGCAGAAAATTACTCTTACTTTCCATCAAAAAATCTGCAGCTTTTCACAGTTTTCCTCCAAGGAGATCTACTAATCTAAGTTATTTAAAATATTGTCAATACTAAACAAAGGAAGGGAAAAAAAAGGAATCCTTTCTACATAACCCATATGAAAGTAGCAGAATACTTATACTACTACTTACACATCTATACTTATACATCTACTCTGGAGATATAAATTGATATGTCTAAACCTATATTAAAACCTTACAGCTTTTCATTTATGTATTTGCTTAAGAATATGAGCCCAGTCCCTGCTTTCCCATGGCAACAAAAATGAAATATTGAAATCCAGGCCTAATGGCAGTATAGATTTTCACTCCAGTAAACCTGAAGCTGAATGATTTGTCACTCATGCATTTATCTATATATGGTAAAGTGAGTAAACACCACATAAAATATATTTTGTGCTTCCTCGGTCTTGGACAGATTAGCACAAATTAAATTTCACACTAATCTGCCCATGGTCAGGAGTGCTACATTAGGAGTGAGGGGGGATTCAGCTAATTGTGAAGAATATATTTCTCTAATAAAATGATCTGGGAATATAGAAAATATATTCTGGACAGCTACCTTTCCCAATATGGTCTATCAATGCTGAATCAATAAATGATGAAGATGAATGTCTGTATGTAGAAATATGTCATGTTTGTTAGTATTACTTTAATTTGTTCACCAAATTTGAAATGAGATTTTTCCTCACTTATGAGAAGAAAACTATGGAGTTTTCAATATTCATCATTTAGGTTACACTGTTTAGTTATGTTTGACCACCCAAGTCACATGGCATTTGAGTCACATAAGTCTGAAGAATACACTGAACTGCCAGAAGAGGGAAGTCCAGGATCAGAAGTTCGTTTCTCTGAGCAAATGTGTAACCTGACAGTAGAAAATACTACCCTTGTTTAAAGCAAAATTGCTGAAACAGGATCATGACAGGCATTGAGGAAAGAGTAGCATGAATACTTATGAGATAACGTCTGCCACTCCAATTGATTGATTAAAAAATATGGGTAATTGTCTAAAGAAAATGTTATCTTTCTTAAAAATAACCAGCTGGTTCTGGTCATCTCTGGTTTTGGCTGAAGGAGAAATAAAAATCCGTGTGCCTTAGCACTGGCCATGCAGGAGGCAGTGCTCTTTCTTTTGACTGAGTAGAGATCCATGGGCAGCAACGCTGTGTACGCCCAGGCGAATTGTAATGCCCCTTTACCAGACTCTGATAAAGATCTGTGGATACCTCAAAGTTGGCAGCAGCTAGACCTCTTGCCACTGGAAGCAATAGAGAAAAATATCCTGGATTTCACCACAGGGATGAAGGTCTGATTGATGTAAAACATGCCAAATACCCTTGAGACTAAATACTTGGAAATATTTGTGCTACATAGTAGGGAAACTGAGATCATGTTATACTTCACTTCGTAGACCTAACTTTCTCACAGCAAAACTTCATGTTCATTTATAAGTCAGGTTTCTTTTCTAACTTTAGAGAAAGCATTACATAGTTAAAAATCAGGAATGGTGGTATGTAAAACACCGATAAATAAATGTTAACTCCCCATTCTCTTCAAACAAAGAATTCTATGCAGTTTCTGAGTAAGCAAACGCTACATACCCACAGAAAACACTGTAAACACTATAAAACATTATGAAAAGTATTTACAATACTCTGGATAGCTTTAAACAAAAGCTGTTAAGTCTTTAAATATTCAGTCTTTCCTCATACAGACTCCTCTGCAACTGTAGCTGTTGAAGATATAAATTTATAAGTGCAATGCTTCAGCACAACATTTACACTTCTGCTTTAACACATTGATTGAAACACGTTCTCCCCTCATTTCGGCTGCGAGGTGCCTTCTCCCCCGGAGCAGCGGAGCAGGGGTCCCCTCCAGGCCGGGGGCTGAGCCCGGCACAGCCGCGCTGGGTCCGCGGCTCCCGGCGGGAACATCCGCGCATCACCGAAGGGCGCAGACACAGCGGGAGCTTCAGATGAGCTCTGCTAGAGAACCCCTCCCACTGAGCCAAGAGGTACAGAAAGGTACCCCTCCTTTTCCTTCCAAACTCTTCCGAGAGGAGCCTGGGCGTGGCCGGCTCCAAGTGTAGCCCCAGACTTTGCAAAGAGTTCATGTGTAAAGGGTTGTAGAGGTGTAACTGGATCTTTGTACTGCCTTGCTCCGCAGAATAAAGGATGACAAACCAAACATATTTATATAAAAATAAAGGATTTACTATGAAAATGATTAGACTAAAAGAACTTAGAATTATTTATTACACAGTATATGTAGCTATAACTACTAATATACCATAGTCCACAATTTTTGAAGCAATATTGAAGCAATTATATTAAAACTAGCAAAAACAAGTAGAGAATGCTGTTACTCATCTCATACCCTTATGTGGGCAAATCTCTTTTGCTCTGTCCCAAGAGGTATCCTTCAGGGGCATCCCCACTCAAGACAGGTATCTCCAAACACACTCCAAGAAGGGATATGGTGGAAGTTAGAACCTAGGACTGGACTTCTATAGACACTGTCATTCATAAGCCGGTTGTGTCATATCAGCATCCTTAAATAATCTATCATTAGTATCACTTATTAGTTCCTTTATCAGGAACATTGCTCTCCCTCAGAATGATTAACTTTGCAATTGATGAGTCAGGCTGTTTCAGCATTCTTCAACACCAAAAGAGAGTGATACTCCCTTCTCTGTTCACCACTGGTAGCTTGGCAAACAGGATACTGTTCTCACTGTTTTACCCCCACTGCAGGCAGAGCACCCTGCTACAGATTCTCAGACAAACCTCAGCTAGAAACCATTCACAGGCCTCTTTTAACACCTGCATTGGTGATTCTGCTGCATTGCATAGTAGCTTGTCTTGCAGAGGATGACTAGAAGTGAACCATGAGGAAACATCACACTGGAAACACTGCTCCTCACCTTCAGGAGTAACCACTGCTTAGCAAAACTGTCACCATCCACTTCAGTTTGGTGCTTAGGTCCTTCTCCATGATTTCTCCAGCTCCACATTTTGCTCAGAAATATGGGGTCTCACCAATGAAAACAGTGAGACACTGTTTTTGATCCTTCCTTTGCATCCAAGAAAGACAACAATAATTCAGCGTAGGATGTATTCACACTGGTTTTCCTTTTCATGCAAGGGGCTGCTCCTTCCACCACTTCAGTAAGCATTCCAGCTCTATTCCAGGAAATGGAACACAGATCTAAAATAGGAGTCATCCAGTGTAACTGATTATCAGAACATTTGCAGGAATCTGATTGCCTTCCAGCTGAATGGATCATATAATAAACCTCCCTGGGGAATGTCCCCTTTCAACCAGCAATAAAACCACATTATCATTCATCTTTTGGTCCACAGAAGAACCACCAAAATCCATTCATTGAAGTTTTCTCTCTTCCTCTTCATGAATGTACACCATTGCTTGCCAGTGTTCAGTATTTGTCATTTAAAACTTTGTCCCTTTGCTTTTAAGGACAATACAGTATCATACTGACGTGTTAGACAAAGAGATTGCATGAGGTGGTCACATTTTTCAGCAGCAAGTCCTAGTGAATTCACTAGATCATGACGAGATGTAGCCTGGAATGCACATTAAGGTATTAATGAAGTGTGTATGCTTGATATCAAGTTTTCATGCTGAGCTGCACTGGTGTTAATCTAGTTTGATTACAAAGCCTAATGTAAATTCTTAGACAGATATTCTATTTTGGCTGAGAAACAAATGCTGACAGTTTACTGCAAGATGACAAATGAATGCTGACACTTTATTCTTACATGTTTATAAATCAGTTTAAAGGTTAAGAGTCATTAATGCGGGCAATCTGAAGAATCTATATACATAAACAAAATATTCAATTTTTGATAACTATGTATGTCCAATGTCGCTCACAAAATTTAGAAGTCAGATTAAAGAATGAGGGGAAGATTGCAATTTTTTCAGTATTAGTTTATCTTTTAACTGGAAACTAAATTACCTGATTGATAGGCCTTCTGATCAAATCACAATGTACAATGCATTTTTTTTATTTTTTGTCATTTACTTTAAAAATAAAATATCTACATGACAATTTTTAAAGAATAAATGATTAACTCTTTCTTTCCCATATGACCCACAGAGATCAGACGCATTTGCCAGTAACGATACCAATCTTCCAGGCACTCTGGAAAACAGGTAATCAGTATGGTCTGTTCTAGGACACATCGTAGGAATAATTTACATTCTTGTTACACATTTTCCTGGTATTACCAGAGCTAGGAAATAGTCATGGTTTCCTGGTCTATTTCCAAGAAAAGCTCTAAAGAGTGCTCTGAGAGAAGCACAAATTCCAGTGGCAGTTTTTAATGGTGGGTGAGGGCTGCCACTGGATGAGAAAGAGAGCATGGCAAGTAAAAATGATTTATGGAATTTACTAAAACTCTGATGGAGACAGACAGTCTAGATGACCATGCCTCATGCTCCATGTTAGATGTAGGCACCATGGAGGATATGAGCACCTTCTTCATCATATTCTGACATTTTTTAAATACTGTAAAGAGGTTTCTCTGTAAAGAGGAATTCAGGTCAATACCAACTATTGAAAATGTGAAGTGAAATTGGCTTTGTGAAATACAAGACCAAAATCCTGCAACAACTTCTGGACACGAAGGTACAACAAAATTCAAAGCATCATTGTTTCTCCTGGGTAGATGACCCACACAGCTCACTTTGTCACATACAGTCAAGATCCCAGTTGTTTACCAGATATATATGAGATTTTCCTCATACAAATATAGTATTTTGTATATTTTGTTACCCATTAGCTCATGAATTAGACTTACAGAGCTAAAATAGATGTCTAGAATACTTTTATTTAATATATGCACACATATATATATATTTGTATTGTGTATATGCATATATATATATGAAGTATTACACAAAGTACTTATAAAATAACTATGGTCAAGGAAAGCTGAAAGCTAAGAAAAGAATTTTGAGTATTCTTTGACTGATTCTTTCAAACAATTTGCTTTAATTTCTCAACATTCTTGAATCACCTGAATCAAAACTGCTCAAAATTGGTTTACTGAACACTTTCTGCTTGTTTTGTTTTATAAATAACCAACTAGGTTATTTATAACCTATATAACTTGGAAATGAATACCATTCAAACTCTATTTTATGTTAAGAGGGAGACAAGCTCCTTGGTGTTTGTCAGAAAAGTCATTCTCGAGATTTCTACTGCAGGACCAGCTTCCCTTCCTCAGAGGAAAGTCAGAAAATGGAATCTGCACCTCAGGTCTAAGAAATGTTCAGACTGAACATAACTGTTACACAAAAACTTCCACTGCAAAGCATTCAAAGGTCTAAAAACAACAACAAAAAAATCCAGGGCATTGCTAAACTGAAATTCACTTTCAAATTCAAGACACTTCTCACTGCCTTCTTCACAGCTCTTTTATACTTCTTGATATGCCAGCTGGCATTCAGACTGTTGTTAAGGAAAAGTTTGGGGGATGAGCTATTGACAGACAGCCAATCTTGGTAAGCAAGGCTTTTCATTTTTCCTCTGCAAGGATGTACTGCTTTTTCTCAGGAAATCACATGCAAGCAATTCTAATGTAAGCCTTTTCCTGAACCCCAACAATAAAATATATATTCTACTCTATGCTGAGCTTCACTTTGTCTGACCACTACATAAGCACCTGTCGAACATAATAAACACTTGCAGTGCAGGTATATCATTACATTTGTCTGCCACAATGGCTTGATCAAATTGACCTCTTGTTATCCAAAAGGCTGAACAGACATCTGGATCTGTATGGCAGTATGGTAGATTTGTGCTTTTTGTATTGAAAATATTTCAACCTTCTAAAAATTGTTACATAGAAGATAGAACTGTCATCTAGATATGTTTGAAGTTTGTGTCTTGGTTTTTAATCATTATATTTAAATACTTTCCACTGAAATAAAACAAAAATATAATTCATCAAAGATAAATAACTTTTATGCTTCATGTTTAAATTAGATTATTTGTTCAGGGAGAAAACATTCACCACCACTAAATTTGGAAAATAACAATACATTCACATAACACTTTATGTCTGAGGAATAATTTTTTAAACACATCCACTACTCAGGATATGAACTGCTCTTGGCTGAAGCAGTGAGATCTCATTGGTGTGTCAGTGATTATATCCCCTAAAGCCAAGCTTCTCTATTTTCTGTTTCCTATATCTACACCTGCACAGTACATCACACCATGTAACTAGACTGCCCTACTGAATCTGAACTTGAATGTCCTAAATGAACTGCAGTTCAGGGGCACTGGATGGGTCTTGGAAATCTTTGATAGTTTCAGAGTAGTGCAGGAAGAAAACATATTTCTTGTGAGTTCCCACAATTTACATGGACATCATCTAGAAGTTGTGCATTACTTTTCATGTCTTCTTCTAAATAGAGACCAGGTAAATGTCCTATCTCACTTATGCTTCTCGAGAAGCATCACTGATGCTTCTGAAAATAAGTTAAAACAATACTTAGTATAGCTCTGTGGAAAGAAAATGTTTCTAATGGTGCCTCCAGAGAACTGGAGACCAGCAGATGACTAAAATTGTACATCAGTGTTCATACACACAGTAAACTAAAAAGCAGCACCATATTTTCTTAAAGCATAAATTTTGCTGAGAAGAACACAGCTATGCATGTATAAAAATTAGTTTGTGCACCCTTCAGATTGAGGAGGCAATGGTCTTGAAACTTGAGGAAGCCTTTACTGTCTCTGGAGCTGGATTTAAAGTTGTCAGAGAAGATATGAAGGGACACATCTTTTATGGTCTCAGGGGGATTTAAACTGTTGGAATCACAAACTGTGTTGAAGCCACCGATGTCTTCTTTCTTCTTATCTGGGAATCCATTAGTGGAGAGGACTTCACCAGCTGGGGAATCAGGCCTGAGCACACACAGAGGGAAGTTGCACCTTGCTTCCCAAAGAAGTGGATTCTTAAGCTGCACTATTAAGAGCGCTATTGTGTGTGATTACTAGTGTCAAGTCCCAGAGGCACACAACCTCTCCTCACTGTAAATAACCCAACAGTAGTCCGAGGAAAAAATTAATTCTTATGTAGTTCAAACACTGTTTATGCTCTTTTTAAACTCAACAAAATCATCCTCTTGGTAAAAGTCATGAACTGTTGTCTAGATGGGATTTCAGCTGTCATATATGTTTCAGAGAAGAAAGGAGTCAGAGAATGATGTGACTCCTTTAATGAGAGCAATTCTAAAAGTAATTGGCCTTTCAACATATTGCAGGTTATTTATTCCAAAACTAGATAGTTATACAATGGTAGCTGAGCTGGACCCAAAATGCCTGTAAAAGCAAGCTCTTTTATTGTTTTAAAATTATTTTAATAAATGAGTTCTTATGAAGATGGTAATATGAAGTATGAATTAGACAAGCTAACAGGAGTTTCTGCAATGTATTCTGCTCTGTGTGGCATCAGAAAAAATGTAGAGTAACTTCAGCTGCAGTTTAGAATAAATTACTTACTTTGTTCTGGTGAAACAGAAAGGACAATCTAGTCTGATTAATGCTAAATGAAAAACACCATGACTACTTACTGCATCTATTTTCAATGAAAAATTTCTAGATCTATATTATTTCATTTGTAATATAAATATGGATGGATAGATCTTCAGTGTATTCCTAGTGATTCATGGGTGCTTAGCGGTTTTTGTTTTCACTGCATTCCTATTAGGGGAGCACAACTCTGGAAGAACTGTTCCAGGCTAAATTTATATATGTTAAAAATCAATTTCCTTTCTGACAAAAAAGAGATACACAAAACAAAGCAAACTAATTAGTTGATTAGGTTCTGAACGAAAATCAACAAATCCAACACTTGAAGAAAAAATCATTTCATCCTCACTGAGCCAAAACTGTCCTCCCCAAAAGAACTTCTGTATTTGCCAGATGGGGCTTGGCATATGATGGCAAAGATAGGCTGAGGTCATAGTCTGAATTTAAATTAAAACTTTTCCAAGTTTAGCAGTGTTAAGATCTGAAAGTTTTTCTCACCTCACTCCAAATTATTTTGTATTTTTCTTATGTACACATTTTTGGCCAAGCAGAAACAGGAACTGGGGGGAAAGGAAAAGAAAAATGTGGAGAAAAAGACTGTGTTACTAACCATATTAGAGTAGGAGAAGTGAAAATAAACTTGACAGCTTAGTGGGAGACAGGCTATTATAGAACTTTCAGGTAACTATAGACTTTGGCTCTGGAACCCACTATTTTCAAACAAAATTATTTTGAAGGCTCTGGAACAATTACTGTACATGCAGCCAGTAGGCCTGATGCTGCTTTCAGTTATGCTACTGATAGCCCAGAAAGTCTTGCTGATTCCTGAAAAAACTCTTCTGGACTCCCATTATTGCAACTGACAACATAGTCATGGTAGAAAAAGTACAGACAGGTCTGAAGATGCATGAAGATGCCCAAGAGCAGGAAAACCTGCCAAAAATTAAATGTAGGTAATTTCATAAGGTTAAGGACAAGGTCCAGCTGAAGTTCATAGAATCATAGAATGGTTTGGTTTGGAAGGGACCCTAAAGATTATCTAGTTCAAATCCTCTTGGCATGGGCAGGGGCATCCCCCACTAGACCAGGTTTTCTTAAGTCCCATCCAACCTGTCCTTGAACACTTCCAGGGATTGAGCATCCACAGCTTCCCTGGGCAACCTATGCCAGTGCGTCACATTCTTCACTGTAAAGAATTTTTTCCTAATATCTAATCTAAACCTACTTTTGTTCAGTTTATCCCTTGTCCTGTCACTGAAGGCCTTGGTAAAAAGTCTATCTTTCCTTTAACTCTTTTTTAAGTATTGAAAGGCCACAACAAGGTCTCCCTGGAGCCTTCTCCTCTTGCATCTGAACAGTTTTAACTCTCTCAGCCTGTCTTTGTAGGGGAGGTTCTCCATCCCTCTGATCATGGTGGCCAGGTGGGATCTCACCAGAGCAGAGCTGAGAAGCAAAATCCCCTCCCTTGCCCTGTGCTGGCCATGCTGTTTTGGTGCAGCCCAGAGTACAACTGGCTTTCAGAGCTGCAAGTGCACATCATCAAACCATCGTGTTGAACATGGGGAGGGCTGTGAAAGGCAACAAGCAGGGCTGCTGCAGGTCTATCAGCACCAAAGACTAGGAAAACAACGGGTGCCAGCTGCTAAACAGGCAGGGACATAATGAACTTGGTGACGATGTGAACAGAGCAGAGGTACTCAATTCCTTCTTTGCCTCCATCTTTGCTAGAAGCCCATGAATCACAGGACCCTGAAGCATGAAACGATTAGTTCTGTTGGGCAATGATCAGGACAGGGAACATTGAAATAAACTGGAAATATTTAAGTCCATGTGACCTACAGGGAGGCACCCCTGAGTCTGAGGGAACTGCTGGTGAGTCCAGTTTTGATTAAGGTCATATGAAAGGTCATAGTGATCAGGGGAGATTTCTGAGAACTGAGAGAAAGCAAATATCTTCAAAAAGACATGAAAGAAGGTTTGGGGAAACTACAGATCAGAGCTGCACCTTGATCTTTGGGAAGGTGATAAGTAAATAATCCTGAGAACTATTTCCAGGCAAATAAAAGACTACAAGGTTACTGGGAGCAGTCAGCACAGATTTATGAAGATGAAATCATGCCTGACCTGAGAGGCTTCTACAATGGTGTGAATAGGGGAAAGCAGTGAATTCTATTTATTTTACTTCAGCACAGCTTTTGACTGTCTCTCTTAACAACCTTGTATTCTGATGGAATATGGGCTAGCTAAATGGACAGGAAAGTTGATTCAAAACTGGCTGAACTGCTGGCCTGATAAGGCTGTGATCAGCAGCATGAAGTCCAGCTGCTGATCAGCCACTGGTGGTGCTCTAAAGGGGTAAATACTGCTGATCATCATCAACGGCCTGGATGCTGGCACATCATGCACCTCTCACAAGTTTGCAGATGACACAAAAGTGGGAGGAGGGTTTGACAGACAAGGTGGCTGTACTGCCATTCAGAAGGGTCTGGACAGGCTGGAGAAATGGACCAAGAGTCATCTCACAGAGTCAAGCAAAGGAAAGTGCAGAGTCTCGCTCCTGGAGAGAACCAGCCCCAGACACAGGAATAAGTTACCCAGAAAGGCTGTACAGTGTCTGTCCTGGGAGATATTCAAAAACCTAACTGGCCACATCCTTGAACAAGCTGTCATAGCTGACACTGCTTGGGCAGGGGTGGGGTTGGCCTGGGTGGTTTCCAGAGTGCCTGCCAGCCTCAGCCATCCTGTGACACTGGCTTTACTGGGACATACCTCTACCCCTCTAAAATTTTGAGGAGGTAATGGTTCCTACTCCACAGCCAGTAGTAGCACATACAAAATAAGCTGTTTGTATAAAATATAAATGCAGCAGAACTTGTATAAAGGTCACAAAGACATATTCTCTTTTATCTGCTTGTAGGAACTGCAACTGGAGTGAACGATTCCATAATTCATTTCAATGGGAGTTTTGTAAGCATTAGATGTAGGTTCCAAATGCCTGACCTGCATTTTTATGGGTGATTTGTTAGCAGCAGTGGGTAATCCTGTGGAGAGAAGAGGTTTTGATACTCAGCTGAGTACTAACTTTAACTCATCTCCGTTTCTAGGAGAAATTCAGATAGCAGGGTAGTTCATGTTTTCAAAATGCTGCTTTTTGATTCAAACTATTTACTGTAATGAAACAAGCTGTTTTTATCTGAGTCTGCATCACACGTCTCACTTCACTGCTGGTTCTGAACATCAGTAGAAAGTTCTTGAACTGTGCTTGTCTACACCAGTGATGCATCCACAGCGTGATCTTCCAGAGCTCAGAGTAATGGTTCATAAGTGTCACTGGACAAAGTTGTACAACATTTCATTTTTTCATTTTAATCTTATCTGGTGATAAGAAAGTTTGGGAATTTGTTGTTTGGGAAAGAAAACTGGCACTTTTATCACCTAAGAATGAATCCTGCTTTTATCTTGCTGGTTATTCGTATTAATTATGCTTGTCATGAACTTAGAGCAAATGCACAAAGTAATATTATCACTTAACTTTAATACGTGGTTGGCAAGTATAACACAGCAGTTTTGTATCAGGAAGGTCTAATGGTTACCTTCAAGCTGATTACTTTCTATAAATATTATTTTTGTAGTGTGAATGTCATTATCAAATCTAATAATACATGCATAAACTATGATACATTTTGATGTTACAAGAATGTTATTGACAAGGAAAGTTCTTGCAGAGCAAGTTTTTCCTTGAAGTGGCTATCACAAAGTGACACTGAATCCCTCTAGCACAGTAAAGTCCAAATAAGTTAAATCGTGTCAACATCTTTTATATAATTATTACTTGAACTCCACAAATTGCATGAAAGCTTTGAATGTATTTTAGTGATACTACAGATTTCAGCATGTTAAAATCTTCTGCAAACTGTGCCAACTTCTTTTTCCCTGATATAAAAATTACCTACCCAAAACTACACTTCTCATAAAAGGAAAGTAATTTCTGATATAATTTACAAAAGCACACTGCATGTCAAGTTTTCTAACACTGAAGATAAGCCATGGTTGCTGATAGGCCTTGGTTGCTGAGAGGCAATTTTTCCATTGTCTGCTTAATGCAAAAAGACAAGAAGCCATCTCGAGGGCAGAAGCCACAAATCCTTTCCCCACATTATACCCCTTAAAGTCCTTCTTGTCCCTTTCTCTGTGTTCCAATGGCTTTCTCTCTTTTGCAGAATAACTCACATGGGAGGAGAAAAACAGTTAATGTCAACTTCCCCTTGTCCCTGTAGCTGCCTGTATGTAAGGCTTGTCATTCTCCTGACACCCCTAAGTAATGACTGGACCTCGACTACTGAGGAGCACAGCTCCCACTTTGGGGATGGATATTAGATTATTAGATCAACAGTGAGTATTAAAATTATCAATAGTGCCATTCAAAGTGCATGTCCAACACATTCTTTGATGGAGATTTCCTATAGGGAAATATTTGTATTTCAAAGCAGACAACTGACTGAATCTCTGGGTATGCTGCTAAGCATTTAGAGAGGAGTGAGTTTTAAGATGTGGTGAGAGATATAAAAGTCCTCAAAAGGAGGCTCAGCTGGAGGAGATGAGAACAGCTGAGCACCTGTAAACCTCCCTTTCAGGAGTTCTCAAGTGACTCCATGTCTCCAAGGATTACCACATTCTCATTCTGGCAATGATCACATTCTGCAATACACCAGCTCAGGTGAATCTTTTCACCTGCCTCCGCTGTGAATCATTCATGGTGGGTAAAGAGTTAAAAATACTCTCACAATAGAAAACAAAACAAGACAGTTACAAAACCAACTAAGTTGTCAGGTGGAAAAAAAATGAGTGTGAGAGCCACTGAGCTGGTAGGTAAGAACAAATCCCTTGGCTTGGGACCTGCACAAAGCATCTAAGATGTTGGGGCATGTGCAAAGCAGCTGAGAGCAGAAAAGAGAAGGAGCAATTTTGCCAGGACATTCAAATTTGGATATGAATGAACGTATCATCACCCTCCATGCACCAAAAGATGCTAGTTTCCCTATGCATTGAAGATTTAACAGATTGGCTATTACTTCTACAACAAAGGATTTTTCTAATCACCTTATAGATATGCTTGATTTAATCTCTTAATCTGGTTTAGGTTGTGTCCCTGTTTTGGACATTCTCATCTCTCTGTTTTATACATGTCTGTGTGTGTATAGTAGAAAACTCCATGTATTTGAAACTTGAAATCGTCAGAATCGCTATTTTCGATTCACCCCAGCATAAAAGCCTTGTCTAACCCTTCCAGTCACGATTCATTCATCTCATGCCACTGTATTATGCAGAAGCTTTAATTGTGTGACTGCGGATTTCCTCCCCACCTCCCTTCTCCATGCTCTGTTTTACTCCACACATAAGTGCCACCACTATTTTAGTTCACTTTTCTGTGTCTCGGTGACCTTTGTGGAAGACCTCAGTGGAGGGAGCAGGCGGGCTCCCAGACTAACACATGTGAGTCCTGGGCATCTGACTTCACTCTAATTTACAATAGGGTCACATATCTGTTCTGTGCATGTCTGTCCTGCAAAGTTCATGGCAACACCACACGCCAGCTGTGAGGGTGACCTGGAAGGTCAAAAGAGACGTGGTTCTTTCCCCCATAGTCAGCCTTGGGGAAAAGGAGACCACTAGAAACCAGAACCTTTGCATTGACAATATTTAGAATTTGGAAGTGATCTTCCAAGGATTTTGTCTCATCAGTATTTCAGCCTCCCTCAACAGGCCTCCGAGGACATGTAGCATTTTTATAGTGCTGATGCTTTCCAACTGCTGCCTCCTGCAGCCATCAGTGTACCTATACCACACTCTTGGGATCAACAAAGTGCTGCTTCCCTTTTTGCTTACCTTCTTTGCCCCTCAATAAGATTATCCCACACCACCCTTTTTCCATTATACTCACCATGGAATTTTCTTTAAGTCAGGTTTTCCAGGCTGCTCAGAGCTCCATCTCAGTTCCAGTGTTTTAGGGTGACCTCTGGTTCATAGCTTATGTATGACCTTACGTTCATAGCTAATTCAGCGAAGTGAATCAGCCCACCTACACATCGTCTTGATAGTAGTGCTGGAATTGATTTAATTTTTTAATTTCTACATCAAGTTTTTATTTATTATTTTTTTTCCTTCTCCATTTTCCAGTGCTGCAGTGTTTATTGTACAAGGGAGAAATCACCTTATTCGTACTCTATTATGTTTAAGATATGACTCCTACATTCCTGCAGACAACGTAGACAATGAGCATAGTCAATAGTTATCTAGTGGAAATGAGAGACTGAGAAAGTTAGGAGTGTGGATCCACAGTAAATATCTATGATATAGTTTAATGATTATTTGTAATGATGAGAAGATGTCACCAGAATCCTAATGTTATTACAATTACTTCAAGACAAGCACACGCCAGCTTGTAGCAATACGCTTTACTGTTTTTCTTCTACAATGAAGAAAATCACCATTGTTCTGTGAAAACTGTGAAGATTGTGGTATGACTGTGGTATGAATGAGGACTCACAACTGCCTTTCAGTCTGAATTTTGGGTTAAAAACAAATAAATGAGGCAGACAGGGATGTGGCCAAATTAATTCTGAGCACTGCCTGTGGATGGGATGTTTTGTGAACACAGAAATCTTCCTTTAAAAGCCCCAAAGTTGAATGTAAAACCTGCCAGGCAATCAGTACACAGGGAGTTAGGCAGGAACCATCTCTTCTAAATATTAAGTCTTCATGTGGAGCAATTTTATTTTTTGTAACATAAACCCAGGAAATATTTTAATGCCTTTTGCTGAGCCGTTCACTACATAGCCCCCATGATTTATTTACTGACACCAGCTGACAGGGATTAAGGGATCCAAACCATTTGACTGAGGTGCTCTGTGTCCTGCTGAATTCCAGGTGTCAAAGACTAACTAAGGATGGACTCCTTTTTCATAGGTGATTTGATAAAAAATTAATAACCCTACAAAAACCTAAAGGAAGAACTGGGGAAAAGAAGCTTTTAGCAATAGGCAGTTTATCACCTTGGACAAACATGTTGATATAATCGGAAGAGAACACAAATAACCCCTTGGTCAGAAAAAAGATTTAAGTAGTTTATTTCTGTAAACAATACTTATGACTTAAATGTAGATGTGCTTTAAGCCCCAAGCTGGGATTAGGCCAGTATTGTGCAAACTGGCCTAAGTTTAAGAGACAGGAGAAAGATTTCTGGCTGGTGAAACTGTTTACGTTCTTATTTCACACTAGCAAATTAAAAAATGAGTGCAATAAAGAAAGTGAAACAATTGAAAACAGTCCCTAAAGTTATGGGAAAAGATAGCTCCTGAACCCAGCTATGTGAGCAGCTTTTTTTAAAATGCGTTCTGTTTTTAAAAAATGTATTTAAAAAATCAAATGGTAGTATCTGCTACCCAGCTAGCTTGTGTACAGTTTTACTTTCACAGAGTGTGATGGTAAAACTTAGGGGTTTAGCACGTGTCAGAGTTGCCAGCTGTTCCTGTGAAGTGACGAAAATATATAAAATGCGTTCACAACTGAGTAACTCTGCACCCACAAATGAACAGGTTGTGCTTATTTTGAACTTTTAAAAATGGAAGCAGTCAACCAAATAGGTGATTTATAAAGAGAAAATGCTAGCAGAATTATTCTGTTGTGTGAAAGAAATTGGACTAGCCACTGGGAAGAATATAATGCAGCATGGCAGGCTTTAATTTACCTCCGGAATATATCAGGAACCCTCAGCATTTCTGGATCAGAAACTGTTGTGATAAGGCTTCCCCCTTTCAGAATCACTTCTCAACTAGGTATTTGCTTTAACCCTGATATTTTCCTTTATTTTCTCACTGTCTAAACACACACCTAGAGCTCTGCATTTGTAAATGACACAACTTAGGGCCTTCTGACCAGCTTCACCTAAAAAGCTTTCATCTATGCATATGGATCTTTCAGAATTAGGTTATTTCAATCCAGATGTGATCACCTAGTCCTTTAGCCCATTATTGCATGACGGATAATCTTCAAAATAATGTTTGTCACCAAAAAGGTTAAAATGTACTATCTATTTCAAATATTGTGAAGTCTTAGATATGCTGGTGTATTTTCTAATGAATGTCTAATTGATAATCATGAACATTTTGCCTGTTTTATTCTCCCTGTGATTGTAATGCTTTTTCTCCTTCATAAGTGTTATTATCCAAAATATTTGCTATAGGACCAACTTCGGGCCTACTGAAATGAATGTATACATCTGTTATCTTTGTTGTGAGTGAGAATTAGTACCATTTTAAGCACTCTTGACCTGTATTTAAAGCTTAGCTAACCACCAGAATTGTTAACTATGGTTTTGAAGTGTTTATTATTTTTGCTCTTGGGTTACATGTAGCTACACTTACAAATGAAAAAAGAGAACAGTTTCAGTTTGAAACTACACAGAAATGAGGTTGCTGAAAGCCAGTGGCATTGTATGCTCTTATGCTAGACTACAGCTGGCTGCTCTGCTGAAATACCATCCTTTTATGTAGCTTGTTCTGAGTTGTTTCTTTGGCTGATACAGGAACTAAAACACAACTGTTTATGTAACTATTCAGATGATGGTTTTGCTTTCAAATTTGTAGGATGAAAGTGCATCAATAGATAATTTTAATAATCTCAATTTTTTAATGAAAACGGCGTACAGGAGACCGAACAATTGCAAGTGAAGAGTACTAATTGTGCATTAGCTCAGATTTTAATATAAAAAAATTATTGAGTGATATTTCTATACTGAATTAGTGGAACAAACTGCTGTTCTTTTAATTGAATTATCTTGTTTTTCACATAAGAACACTGAACACATGAAGAATGATACCAGAGGTATTAGGAAGGAGATTGTTCCACTGATTTCGACATATGGAGATACTGCCAGGGAAGTATGTGTTCCTTGGCACCAGTAAAGAGAACAGCCTCCCTGGTTTCAGACCCTCACATTTTCAGTTTTAGTTCACTGGGTAGTCTTAGGTCCAGTTGCACTAGTGACCTGTCTGTGGGGACTCTCTGGAAGTGGAGGCATGCTTTGTAGTCATTGTCTCTTTGAATACTTCGCTTCCACTGAAGAGAAGGCAATGTTAGCTTGTTCCTAAGAGCTCCTTCACAGTTTGTGAGGTCTAAATCCACCTTGAAAAACAAAATTTAAAAAAATTAAAGAAATTACTGCCAAACTTTTCCAATTATCTGGAATTTTATTCCATCCATATACATGCATAGTAACAACATTTGTTGAGAAATTATTTCTATCAGAAGTAGAACATTATCTTTGTGATCACCAGTTGCAGTATTGCTACTCTTATATTTAAATATATCTTATATATGAATTAGATTCATAATTGCAGCATTGAGTTTAGGGTTTTGTTTTAGACTGTGCCTTTCAAAAGATAAAATTGATTGATATGACCTCATTTCTTACAATACTGCTTCCAGTAATTTTGTTCATTCTTTATAAAGTATTGCATTTAACAGCAAAGGTTTAAAAATTGAGACAGAGATGCATCAGCGAAAGAAAATACAAGTACTATACAAGAAAGAAAATGCCATCTTCATTTAACGTACGTTTCAGATTAAGAAAGTGGACAGAAACATACTGCTACATACAAATGCAAAGCCTAATGACTAAGGTACTGTATGTGCTAAAATATAAAGTGCAAACTGAGCCCAATTGTTCAAAAAAATTGAAATTTTAAGGCGAACTTTACAGCATAGTTGAAACTTCTTTGCAAGTTATATTTTAGCATATACATATATCTGCAACAGCATATAAGAA
The DNA here is from genome assembly GCF_021018805.1 of Prinia subflava. NCBI lineage: Eukaryota > Metazoa > Chordata > Aves > Passeriformes > Cisticolidae > Prinia > Prinia subflava. Next base: position 19,018,432 of record NC_086247.1, read on the forward strand.
AAAAAATCAGGATACACAAGTGCTTTTGAAGCTATTTCTAAAATGCTTTTCTGTATTGTTTGCGACTATTTTCTTTAAAATCTACTATACAGTGCAAACCATATGTGCTACACAATAACTATACAATAACATTACAAATGACTTTAATATAAAGTTTTTAAATAAAAAATAACATAACTACAGCTATGAATACTGCTGGTAAAATAAATTAATATTTTTGAAAATGGCACCAATAATACACTTTACTAATGGACTGTAATGAAATTACACCTTTAAGTCTTCAACTCAGCAATAGTGAAATCTCCTGATTGTCCAGATGTAATTCAAACAGCTTTCTTTAAACTGTATGGAACAATATGCTAAACACATGTACCAAAGGTGACCGATTGTTTCATTTGACATGTTCTGCTGCATGTGAAGAGCAATAAAACTTCTTATGAGTTATAAAGTTTGAGAGATTGTTGAATTGGATGTCACACAGTCGGCAATACTTTCCACTGGTTGGAGCCTGGGTAGAGCCATTCACACCTTTAGCTATACTAGACAACTGTTCCTCTGCTGTAGGAATTGCTGGAGAGACGTTTTCGTTTGTAGCTAAGGGATTCTCCGAGATCCAAGAAGGAGACTTGTGCCCGTCTTCATGCGGAGGGTTCTGGGAAATGTTCTCTTGCTGTGGGTTAGCAGCAGGTCGTTCCTCCTGTTTTAGTCCCCCATTAACTATTACCATGCCTCGGTTTTTGGGCAGTAGTGGAAGAGATTCTTTCTTCTGCACAGCACATCCATTCGAAGGCGCCTGGCCTTTAGGAGATTCACTTTCTGTATTTGTGCTTTGATCTAAATCAGTGTTATGAATGACGAGAGAACCAGAAATGTAATCACTTGGCTTTATTCCATAATATGGAGAAAGCTGATCTGCTCCTTTAGCTTTCTTTATTGCTCCAGGGTAAAGGCATTGTGGAAGAAACAAATGTTTGTTTTCTTCTTTTGTAGCAATAAGCTGGGCTGCTTCACTAAAGACTTTCAGTCCTTGAAGTGTTGCTAAGTGTGTGGAAAATAGGTTTCCATTGGGAGAGGACTGTTTCGAGTTTCCGTTTTTCTCACATTTGATTATGCTTCTCTCATAACTGACATCTGGGCTGTTTCTTTCACTTTCTGGGTTTTGAAACACCTTACTGTCGAGTTGTCCCAGGTCACTGCGCTGATGAGCAGTGACAGGACAAAAATTCTGCTTGTGAGCCAGGTAGTTCTCTACCTTGTTAAAACTGATCTTGCATACTGTGCACTCATGGTAGTCCAGCAGCCTTTTGGGAGAAGTGGACGTCCTCTCTGACGGGGGTAAGCATTTTTTACTGAGATCTATTGGCACATCCATCTCTAAGCAGGGCACAGTGGAGTGGGCAGTATCACACTTTGAAACTGGAACACACTTGTTAATAGACAGTGATGTTTCCAGATGCTTCGAGACTATTCCTGGAAAGATATCACATCGTGGGTGGTAACATTCTCCAAGGCCCTCTGTTGACTCTTGAGTGGATGTACAGGGATTGCCAAGATTAGCAACTTCTAGAAATCGCTGTTGAACTAGTGGTGGCCTCTGCTCTTGCTCTGGTAAGCACATCTCATACATCTTCCTTCGCTTCCGAGTACGCATTGTTCTCTGCATGGCAGGCACTTTGTTGGAAGCAGACCTCTTCAGCGGGGGATCGTGCCGGGTGGCACAGTAATACTGCTTGTGGACCATGTAGGTCTCATGCCTGCTGAAAGTAATATTGCAAGCTTCACAGGTGGTCTTGTTAGGGTCACTCTCCCCCTCTACTAAAGGAACATTGGGATTCTTAACATCAGAAGGTTTTCCATTTATCTTCTCATCACCATTGCTTGCAGCTGACAACTTCTTAGGCTGTGCAGTAAAGTCTTTTTCATGACTTTTACTGTTTGGCCCAATCAAATCTAAAACATTGGAAGAGTTTAAGCAAGATGTCTGCAGAAGTTGATTTTCTGGATCTGATGTGTGAGGAGCTGGATTCAGGATATTTATAGAGCTTTGACCATTACTGGGACTTACAGCTTCAGGCATTTTTTCTGGAACACTGGAAAAATCTGGTGACTTTGCCATCTGCTGCCATCGGCTGCTGCAGTAATGCTTTTTGTGTACCAGATAGTTGTCCAAATTATTGAATGTTATGTTGCATTCAAAACACGTGGCCCCTTTAGGCATCAAAGGACTGTAAATTACAGGTGGATAATTGCTACTTCCATGCCTCAGCCTTCGATGGACAAGTTCCGACATTTTGGCTAATATCTCTGAAGCCTGAGGAACCACAGTGATGTCTTGGGGAAAAGCAAACTGGGAAAGAAAAGGTCCCATTGGGAAAGAAGGACCAATATTAGGCTGAACTGGCGACGAAGCAAGTCTTGGACTGGATGGTTCAGATTTTATTTTGGTGTATGAAAAACTCTGCTTATTTGTGGTAGGCTGGGTTTCTGGCCTCTGGTTTGGAAGGAAAAGTGGAGCCTTTTTTTCACATTTATCAAGCTCTGTATCAGAACTTGCATCTTTAGTCTGCATGGTCTTTTGGCTCTGGGGAACTTCATTTCTGCTCAACAGGTCCGTTGCTGGCTGTAAACCTTCTTCATTTCCACTTGGAGAGTGTTCAATGTCACTTTCTCTCTGTATTTTGTTGCCAGAGACATGTAACTCTTGGTGCTGCAGTAGCTCCCTCTGAGTTTGGAAGCCAAAATGGCAGTGATTGCATCTAAAGGCAGCTTGAGTAAGATGCGAGAACAGGTGCTGATGAAAGTTAATCACTGAGTCTGCAGTGTAAGTACAAACTGTGCATTTCAGACTCGCACCGGGTGGGAGAAATTCTTCCATTTTCACTCCTACAGAAAAGACAAGCAAAATACAAAATGAAGTGACCATTTTGCCTCTCATGAAGTATACTGGGAAATCAGCTGCACAGAAGGTACAAATACAGTGAGAATGACTAATTTTCTTTAATGAGATGGTATTAGTCACCCTGAAAATACTTGAATTGGTTTTTCCTCAAACTGCTAGGTTATTCTCAGACTTTTGCTCTGCTTTGGAGCTCCCTAGTATTTGCATGCATTCATCAGAGCTGCAGGGAGAGAAAGAACAAGGGAAAGGATAAAAATAGACTGGACTTCTTCTCAATCAAAGGTCTCAGAAATTACAGTTACAACTAAAGGGACACATAATGTTCTCCATACATAATTAGTGGAAATCTTGAATGCACAGAAAGCACACTAAGGTCAAGAGGTTCAAGGTTATGATGTAGCTTGAGGTACAGCCCTCAGTGTGCCTGAAAGCTGCAGACAAACCAGAAGAGGCATTTAGAGTATTATTGATGCTCAGCTCTTTGCTTGCATGGTGGGAAGACATTACAGATCTATTCTCACCAGAAAGGACAGATGAGCTGTGTTCCTTGTGAAGGGAGGAGGAGCAGTAAGACATGACTTCACTGACATTTTATCTTTCACATATAATGGCTGTAGGCAACTACTGCTATAACATGACACCTTTTCCTCATGAAATCACTACCTCTTTATCAAAAACAGTACATTCAATGACATCTTAGAATCACTGATTGAACAAAAACCTCCAAGTTTCATGGCATTTTGAAACTGAAAATGTTTTAAAAAGAGATACGACCAAATTTCTTTACTGCAACAGCAGAGATTCTAGTTACCTTTTAGACAATAAGACCTGAAAAAATATTGATATGGATGATATTCAGAATTTAAAACAAGTATTTGTTCTGCCTACTCATACCCACATATACCACATCTCATTCAGGTCAAGTAGATTTGTGGTAGCTGGACAATACAAAACTGTAAGAATAGTGTAGCTCACTCTGCTCACACTGTTGTATCTGGAGGTCCTCCCTTCTTCCCTAGAATCAGTGACCCCCCAGGCTGTGAGTGACATTTGAAATTTGACCTGCTCTTTGCCTCAGAGGCCAGAAGGAAAACAAGGAGCTACACAGCACTTTAGTCAGCACTTGTTCCCATCAGGCACCCTTTCCCCAGGTAGCTCAACCCACATGAGGGTTGAGCTCCTCCATGACATGAGATGGTGCTTCACATGCTTCCCCATCCTGTGGTACAGTGCCAGCAGTCTCTATGGGACTTTGCATTTCAGTCAAGGTTCTGCATTCCAGTGGTGTGGGTCTGCTAGAGCCTCCAGTGAGAACAGTAACAGCAGTTGAAGCAAACACAGGGCTTCCAAAGATTACAAGACATTTGGAAAAGGAATGTTTCATTCCTACTGCAGAAGGTGTCATAACTTGTGATAATCTGTATAGAAATGTAAAGACTGACAGGATAGGAAAGAGAGTAAGAATGATTGAATAAACTGGTTTGTGACTAAAAATAAAGGGAAAGGCCTCAGGTTTAGTCTCTCTTCTAAGAAATAACTAAAGATTTGTACCAGAAATTCCCCACAGTCTCAGATCTGTCTTCTTCAAGGAACACAGATCTCTAGGTTACACACAGACATAGTCACTCACAGCTCATGGCTCACAACCCACAACACCTAAGCCAATGGTATGTCAATAAATGCAAATAGTTTAAGCAAATCTTTTGCACAATGGCTAATATTTCAGTTTTCCTCTGCATGGGGAGAAATTCATCTGTAATCTTCCCAGAGTATCTGGCTGTAATTACCAGGCTGTAAAAGACACTGGACTGCATTCACCTGATCTTATTGAAGCTGTTGTAGCCTATGGTTCTGCTGGTTTACTGAACAGTGAAATATTTGCTAGGCAACAAACAGAAAATGGCAATAGCCTGATAAGATCTTGAAGCACAAAAAGATCTGACCTGTAAATGAATGGCTAAAGGTTTGCTGTGTTGTCTACATAAAGAGGTTTTCACTTTTCACTTTTCTAGTCCTTTGCTGGGAGGTACTAAACTCCTCCAAGGCAATACATTGCCTTTTAGATTTGCAATTGTAACCCAAGTATCAGAGGAACATTTTTCACTTCACCAAATCTACAGAATAGACTACACATGCCCAAGGAGTTTTTACACTGCAGCCAAATAAGGCTTTCTTCTGTGACTAAGGCATCCACTAATGTCCTTCAGACTCCATTCATTTAACAGGAGGATCAGCAACACCTGCAAAGCCCTTGCTTCTTTCCAGAAGCATCTCTGTACACCAGACAGCAAACACCACACACTGACACTGCAGTCTTTCTTATTTGTAGGTGTTCTCTGCTACTGCAAACTCTAGTGCAAAATGTCCTGCAAACTCTTAACTTGTGTTTCTAGCCCTAATTCAATTCAAAATTGGTCATCTATACCCTGCTGATGTGGTGCTTAGGGACATGGTTTAGTGGTGGACTTGATGATCTCAAAGGTCTTTTCCAACCTAGACAAACCTATGATTCTTTGGGTTTGTGATTCTAAAATACTATCACCATTTTATACTTATAGGAAGGAAAAAGAATATTTCTATCACACAAGAAGTTTTTTATGAAACAAGTAAAAGCAGAGTTCTGGACCATGATCCTTAAAGCCTTCTGCCTCAGAAGCCTCTCCTAGGGCACTGAGATATAACTTCAGAAGGACATGTTCTCTGGTTGTGTGTATGTTTGGTGGCTGGAATCCGGCAGTAATTGGTTGTGTCTGCATTCCTGACCACACCTTCACTAGTAAAGGAATGCTGCCTGTATGTGTGTATACACACATTAAGAGAAAGACGACATTCAAATAAGGATTAGTAGATAAGACAACGACATTGGATACCTGGGAGAGGTACTCAGTGTAGAACGCAGGTCAGAAACTGTTGACATTTTGGTATTATCTACACGCATTGCTTGCATATATTTGGAGAGACATTGATCTACTGAATGTCTGTAGTGAATAAATTTTAAAAAAGCTAAATCTAGAAGATGATACATGAAAATACATCATACTTACCACTGTGAGAATTTAGGTGCATTTCCAGAGCTCTTGCGTTTGAAAAGCTTTTGGTGCACTGTGGAAAGGGGCAGACACTGGATATCTGCTGAGCACTGTCCTCACTCTCCTCTGACAGCTGTGGCCCCTCTCTTTGCCTCCCACTGCAGTAATACATGAGATGGGCCTGCAGGTTCCGCTCACTTCGATACCAAATGCCACAGGACTTGCAAGGGAAAATGTCCTCTACAAGCAAGTACAAGCAGGTGCAGGTTAGCCACAGTTCACTTGGTGCCAAACAATTAACAAAGCTAGATTATTTTCCCTCCCTTCCCCATTAAAAATACTTATTTAACAAAGCATTGAAAGCAGAGAAATGGGTTTATTCAAATGTCACTTGCAGATGAGAGATTAACATGGGAGACAGTTGTTTCTTTCAAAAGGATATTTTTGAAAAAAGTTGCATAAAGGAAACTGCTAGTTGGTGCATAATTATCTTTAAAAATTAAATTAAATTAAATGTTTGTTGGAAACACGCAATACTAATTCAGGAACCATGCTGCATTTCCAATACATCATTACTCATTAGGTGATATCTAATTTTTTTTCTGTGTGCACAAGACTTTCCAGCTCTGGGACTTTGAATTTTTGAGTGCTAACTGCAGATCATTCTGAAGGATGTGTATTTTCAGTGTGCTTATGCATTTATTACTGTAAAATCCTTTTGCTCTGATATAGACAAGACTAGACTACTTTTTCTTAAGATCCTATCACACTGAATGTGATATTACACTAAGCAGCATGTCTATTTCCTTGGTTCCTATTCTTATTAATTATAGAAATTGAAATTTCTTATGTATTTTTTTGTCCTCTTGTTTTCAGTAAAATGTTGGTTTTCCATTTCTCGGTATGCATAGAGGATATTTACTGAAAATGAGGCAATTTTTCATTGTCTCCTATCCCAAAGTGTCAGCATACCTCTAAGGAAAGACCATGCAGAGGTTGCACTGGGTATTCTCAGCAGCAGAAATCAGGATTTTGATCATGCATTAGAGACTACATACTTTGCTAATGTGAGGAGTAATAATGCATATGTTATATTTACACCAAGTGGACAGATATTTGTGTGTTAATACCCTGTCAAAGGACACCTACACAGTACTTGTCATGTATACATCTCAGAAAGACAAAAGATTTATTTAATCTTTCTGAAATGTGAGCCTTCCATCCTATCAGTAAGACCAAGAAGAAATTCCTGCTCCTTTGGGGCACATCTACACTAGTTAATTAAACTGTGACAGGATCCACACTTGAGTACTGGAACTTCTTTATATTTCTAAATCATGAGAACAGCCCCTTCTATACTTTTGGCTTAAGTCAATGAACATTATTCCCATTCATGCATAGATTTCAGGAATTTTCAAAGGCATAGGACCATTCTCTGCATCTGGTTCTGGACACCTCTCCACTGTTTTTGAGACTAAGAGAGGATAAAACTATGAATGGCCCCAGACTGTGACAACTGACCTCAGGGTCAGGCAATTGCAGTCAACATCAAAACACATCTAGATCAACATCAAAACTCCTCTTGACTTCAGAAGTAAAGAGCTGCTAGAGACTGTAATTAACTTAGTTTTGAAGAATGGCTGGCTGCTTTGAAAACATGGCATGTGTAGCTGATGATGCAATTCATTATCATTCATGACAATTTATGTTTAATTTCAAATATTGATGTGTATAGGACAACTGCTCTGTTTCAATTCCTTTGGCTGAACAAAGTTGAAGACTCCAACCCATTGACATGGATGAGTCTTTTATTTGCTAAATATTTACAAATGCAGCCAAAATTTACATTGCTTAGTTTGCTTCTCTGATTGCAATGCTAATGCTTGTCTATTTTTCTGCTCATGAATTTGCAAAAAATATTTATACCACTACCAATTTTTATTTTTCCCTTTGCCACTGAATAATTGTGCATGGATTTCAGACACAAACATTTAATGGAGCAGTTAGTATTCCAACATACACAACTATTAAAACATTACTGATACAGCTTGCATTATTTGAAATATCCACCTAACTTTAAAGGTGACATTTCAAGATTTGGTTTTGGCCTCAAATGGTTTAAAAAAAGTTGAACTGTTGAGGTTTCCACAGAAAAGAAAGTCCAGAAGTACTAATAGGAAATTCTGATATGGGCTACGTGTCCTATTTGAATTCATTTGACTGCATTCCATCAGAGAATTGAACTTTCTGATTATCTTAATGAATTTGACTTCCAGCCATCTTTATTTCCTATGGGTTAGATGGCTTGGACAGTCTGTAGCTGCAGTTATGCACAGTGAATATGTGACTCCCAGTACATGCCAAGCAGACAAAATGCATTTGAGGACTTTTGCACGGTGAGAGGATGGAATTTCAGGGAGAAATTATAATTATAATATACAATAATATATAGGGATGGGATCTGAAGTTATTACTACACTAAAGCGATGCAAAACAGATAAAGGCTACTTGAAGCTAATGTTTTAATTACTTAAAACCAAAATATTGTAATTTATTTCAGTGGATACTTTCATATAATGAAACATTCAGCCTCAAGCTGAATGAGCCAAAGGTGATATTCTAATTTTGTTTTTCCAGCTAGCAAATGTTATGAAACATAAAAAAATCTACCAAGCAACCTACAAAACCAATCTTTTTTTCAGACATCTAGAAAAAGAATGCTTAAGAGATGGCTCATTACAAATCTAGAGGTTCATTCAGCTTTATGCTCGACTTCTAGTTCAAGACTCTAATGAAGATACTGAATTTTACCAACTCAACAACGAAATATGAAAATAACCCCTTATGATCAGAGGCAGAGTCAGGACCAATGTGGAAAATTCTGAGCAGTAAGACTTGCTATTTTAGCATCTTCCTGGAGTCAAGAACACAGACAATACTCTGAGTTGCTGTAAAACCTGTATAGCAAGAGCTGATGCGCTATGAACTTAAGATTCCTCTTAGCAATGTTCAGTGTGGCTTTCCAGGGCTCTGAAAAAGTCAGTGCTGACAGAAAAGATGTTTCCAGAAATGTGATGTTGTAGAAATCTGACTACAGTGGTAACTTCATGGCATTTAAAGTGCTTCTGACAAATTATTTTGGAAAGGTCCTATGCAATGGGACCTTTGCTGGTTCTGTGAGTAGGTAGGTATGTCAGCTCAAAGCTGCCCCACTGGTAGGGTAGAAATGAATGTGCTTAGCTAAAAGGCATGAGGCTGCTCCAACTCACTTTTGGAAGAGAAGACTTGGATGATATGGACATTTGAAGGTTTATCTTTTAAAATAGGCTAACAATAAATATGTAGCTATCAAAATTGTTTACCAGAAAATAAGCAATTAAAAAGAAAAAGGAACTGAAAGGAAAATACAGAATGAAGTTTGTTACCAGGGATGTTTTAACTAGTCCTGTGTGATGAGCTTGAAGATGTTGTGGCTGTTCAAGACCCAGTGTTATTAGGTGTGAGACTGAGTGGCAGATCGTGTGCTTGCATGTGCATGTGCACCATGTTCAGTAGTTCATTATAACTAATTATAATACTTAGAGACCACAGGAAATGTGAGGAAGTGCTCCAGCATGGGGTCTACATGGACAGACTTGCAAAGTGCTGAGAGCTAAAAATGTGCAATCTACATCTAAGTGATGACTGGTGAGGATCATGGTAATGGCCAATATATTTGAAAAATATTTAGAAAGGAGAATGAGGAACTAGGGCTGTATAAAGGTAAACAGCAGTAATAAGCAAAAGTTAAAGATATAAAATTTAATCTGAACTGAATTGTCCCAGTTCAGGAACACTCATGTCCCTCCTCTGCAAGGACAGCACTTGAATGCATGTTGCATTTTGTCCATGATAGAGCCCATTGAATGACCAGAAGATGTAAAAGCACTCTTGGTTAACCACATTGAGTGGAGATGCTACAATAAATCAGGGCTGCTATAAGGCGTAATTTCTGCTGCATTTTGAAACAGTCACTGAAATGATGTGTTTCTTTTCTTTTTCTGAGTATCATGAATTATTACCAGAAACTGCAGCGGTAAGCAACAAGCTTACTTGAGCTGCAGAGGCTGGACTTGGAGAGCTAGGCAACCCATCTCATCTACTCTTTTAACAGTTTCTAAGCCTATTGCCTCTGGGAACAAATCACAGAACCTCCACACGAGGGCAGGTCAGGTACTCTGAGTGAGTCTCCCCAGACTCCTCTTCCTGCTCTTTTTATCTCTGAGATGATGGGGGAACAAAAGCAGGCTTTGAGCTGTGGTGTGGTTCCTGTGGTCATAAATTCACCATTGCTGCATTAGCTCTTCACATGTACCTTAAAGTACATGTTTTAAAAGTCTGCCAGAGAATAGAATTCCTCACTTACTGTTCACAATGGCCGTAGGCAGAATAGATGCCATTGCAGCTTGCTGCGGGAGCAGCTGTATGGAGTCCAGCAGGCGGGCGGGGTACATGCCTTCTGTGAGAGTCATCTGACTGGTAGCTTGCAGCCTTGAGTCAAAATCCACAACAAAGGCAACCAGCTCCTCACCCTCGGAGATGGCCTTGGTCGTAGTACACCAAAGCTGCCCCCCTGCAGGAAACATAAGCAGAAAGATTTAATTGACAATATCAAATTACAGAACTTAGACATCAGTGATATCCTCACACTTTTTATTTTTTTTTTTATATTTCGATGGTTTATTTATGGTAAAGAGGCATACAGTTTTTACTTTTACTGTCTTCCTTCTACCAATACAGGAATTTTCATGTATAAGAAAAACAATTTGAGGATACTTTTCCTAACTATTTGCAGCATGAATAATCATTTTAATTTTTCATTTTCTCCTAAAAAACCAGTACTACGAAAATCAAGATACAGGTGAAAATAACTTACGCAGCACTTCTCTCATTATTTGCACCAAAGTTCCTGTAATTTTTTTCTTTACGCCAAGTTTGATTCATTTTGAATAGAAAATCAGCTCAATAAAACCAAGCAGCTGCAAGAAAGAAATCAGATTTCCTCTAAAGGGCGTTCTTCCCTTCCCTTATGTTTGTCACTCTCTTTCTCTAAAAAATCTTCCCTTATGTAATATTCTTCGTAACATGACTGCTTTATCTCTGCTTACACTGACTGAACTTCCTGAAAAGAAGATATGCCAAAGATCTGTTTCATAAAGGCTTATTCAAATAAAGGTTTGTTTAAAAGGGGAGGAAGGGGGGAAGTGGAAGAACTTTCATCAAACAGTAAGATACACTATAGCTCTGTGCTGCAAATGTCACGTGTAGTGCATTAAAAAGAAAATTAACTATGCGAGTACATCTACTAATGTATTTGAATGCGATAGTGAATGCTCATTTATTTAACATGTTTAGACAGGCAAAGCACTTATATTGTGTTATCTACACTCTCAGGCCTAGATACATATCCAATACAGTTATGCCTGAAATAATGTTGCATACTTTATATGTTATAAAGCTTTTTTTTTTCCTCAGGTTTTGTATATATAGAGAAAGCTATATGTTGCATTCATTAGGCAAGCAAAAACTGTACTCGTTTTGATAAGTAATATTGCAGTGTTTATCTTTCGGCATAACTGCCTTTTCAACTGCACTTCATTTTTTTCCCTTCAACGAGATTATAGTTTTAAAACAACTTGTTGCAAAAATCTGGTAGAGGAGATAACAACAGTGTATGATATGCCACAGCTAAATGGAAGAATTAGGACATTGTTTTAGAAAAATCTTGGACAATTAATTAAAGCACTCTATTAGCTTTCAAAGATGAGCAAACAAAACAGCATCAGTGACAGTGTATTTCAGTGGCAAAATACTCTAGGCTTCCACACCTCCAAGCGGTGTAGAAGTTTCAAAGCAGAAAAGTCTCTGTATTCACCCATTGGTAATACAGCAGTTGAAGATGCTACAAAGTCTACAGACAATTTACTGTGAGGAGACCAAAGCATACCAAGGTTTACTAGTCTCCAAGATTACAACATTAAGTGGTGCAAAACTGAGTAAATTCCTGTAGAGAACAAGAAAATGAAAAGTGAAGATAGCACCAAAAATTTCTACAAATGCAGAATCCTAATGCCTGAGCAGGAATTCAAAAATTTGAAGAGCACAATCTGACATATTGCCTGATATAACTAGTAAATATACAGAAACCTTCAGAGCTAAACTGGGATAAAACCTCTTCCAGAGAGAAACAGGCTAAATTCCTAAAGTGTACTTAACAAGTCCTGCACATGAAAATATGGAATGACACTGCAATTTGAGAACCTGAAACTGGGTACCTTTGCCTCAAACATCACACACTTAATTTCCATTATTAACATGCACTTCTATCTTATTCATATACAGGTGTAATAATCAAACGACATGTTTTAGTATATTTTAATACAGAATAAGAGCTCTTTCTAGACTTTATTATTCACTGAATCTCTCAATACAAAATGAGTCACTGCAGAATAACTGAGACTTCCTCTATCCCAGCAAACATCTTGACATGCTGTGTGTACCCTTGGGGGGGGGAAAGTGATTACTGGGTCTCCAGCTGCAATCAGTCTGGATCAGCTAAAAGGCTGAGTCAGGCTCCTGGTGTTGGAGCTCCTCAGGGCATTGACTCATGTCCAGCAGCAGATTAAATTTGGACAGCTGAAGGGAGCAGTGACCCCGGCTGCCTGCTCCACCCAGCTCCTGCAAACTGTCACACCTACGGCAGCACAGCCTGGTGGGATGTGTGACAGCTTCGGTAGCACAACAGTTTCTAGTTTGGCTTAATAAAGAAAATCAGAACTAGGAAAGTTAAATCCATTCCTGCATATGAATAAAAACCTTCATCTCACCAGGATTCAGATCCAAGAAGGACATTATTTTGTTTTCTCTCATCCCAATCTATAGGCATGAAGCATTTAAGTGATCATGACATACACATTCACATTTTCATCAGAACATGATATTGTGTTAAGCTAAATCCCCAGATAAACTCCCCAAAGATGCATTCTTCCAGCTACTGGAAATGCAGGTCAGCACTTCAGCAAGTCACTCACTGGGACAGGACATGGTGCAGTCCCCACTTGTCCCCTTCTGAGCTTGCCTGCACTGAGTAAGGTAAGAGCTGCTGTTTTGAAAGATGCAAACGACTTCCACCCCCTTAATGCAGTGAATGCAAACATGCTGACCTTCATGCACAGTGGGAAGACTGTGGAAGAGAAGTCTTCTGGAGCTTTCTACTGCACAGTCAAGCAAAGAGCACAAGTCAGTCAAGAGTGACAGAAAAAGTACTGTCAAGTGCAGAGAACCCGACAGAGGCTTCCAAGTTTAATAGGAAGTTCCAGTCATGACTATCATATGAATTACTACACTGTCTAGACACCTCTGGCAGGGATAAGGGCTTCCTTACAGGTGGCAGCTAAAAATCAGGAAAAAATTTCCTCCCACAGACATTTCTACAGGCTAAGACACAACTGACATATATACTGCAGGAGCACAACAGCTTTTCAAAGGGATAATACAGAAGCCATAGCCAAGTACCAGTGATTAGGAGATAGGATGATATTTGCCTGAAATATTTGCAAAGGCATGAAGATTTCATACAGAAATGTGAAGGACTATTATTTATAAGAGATGAGGTTCTGATTAAGCTGGCTAAAGGTTTTTTTTAGCCAACCGCTCCTCTTGTCGGAAATAGCTTACAACAAAACTTTACCAGGCCAGGTTTCTCAGTCCTAAAATGACACAGGCTTCAGAGGAAGAGAAAGGATGGACAGATGTTTTAACAGGGAGAAGTGACTGATAGTGCCTCTGAAATAGTCATGGTTATATAATTTGGTCAGACTGGTGATTTGGGGCCTCTTCTTGTCTATATGACTACGCTGGTCATCCATTCAGACACAGCAGAGAGAAGATTTTTAGTCATGCACAAGAACTATGACACCGATGATGTGGATGACAACAACTGTATTTATTGTTCACACAGTATCTAAACATTGTCAATGCAGTATATAATATAAGCAAGTCTAAAGAATAAGAGTATAAACAGGTTCAGCTAGTAACATACAGGTTTACAGTCTTTGGCCATACAGAATGCAAAGCAAAAAGCCCCCTTTTGCTACTATAGGATTTTATCTCCATGTGTGGCCAGACCTTAGCACTCTTACTCCCCCATTCTAAACTGAGTGCTCCCTACCTTTGGGCTGGATGTACCCTGCAGCTGTTCCTGCCCGGGACGGGAGAAGGATGACAGGAACCCCTATGGAAGCTGCCTGCAACCTTGGGAGATCACTTTGCCCAGCTGGCCCAGTCTCCAACAGCATTTTATACCCTGTTTCAGGCCCATGTGTACTAAAGTCAATCGAAACCATCACAGCTCCTCCAGCTCTGGAATGCATTTATTATGCAAGCAGACCAGACAGTTCCTCCTGTAATTCCCACCTAGTGTTGTTATCTTTGGACAAATCATACTGCCCATCAGAGACAATAGCAAGGAAAAGCATGTGTGCCTCATGCAGAGGATGCACGGGAAGTTTCCTACATCCTCTGACTGTATTTTGTCACCATCACAAGCACTTACACTGAAAGCGGTCTTGTGGTTTTACGTGGTAAAGGAGTAATAAAAGTCTTACTCTTGTGCAGTGCAGAAAGGGCGGTTTTAGATCAGCAGAAGGCTTTGTAACATTGGAAAGCTGTTTTCTCGAAAAGGGTAATTATGATTCTGTGAAATTGAAAATAAGCTTCTTGAGCATGCAATGTATTGTTTTGTATCTATCGTTAAATCAAACAAAATTATGTGATATATAACACACATGGCAAGCAGAAGAAAAAAAAAATGTCTGCAAACACTGTGTATTTATTTGAACTCCTTTTCTTGTTCAGAACTCAAGGAATTAAAAGTGCTTATTTTTTAAACATCAAAAGACAGGAAAGCTAAAGAATATCAAGTTGTCCAAACCAGAGGAAAAAAATTACACTCCAGTTGTGTTGGCATGAGTTCTTTACCAAAAGACATCAGGCACTGAAGCAGTTACCTGATACCTTCAGAATGTCCACCAAATGGGAAGGTTATTTCAGGGTTCTCTTCTTTGCCTGCATCTTTCCCTGCAAATATCTGCTGTTTGAAAAAAAAACACCAACACCCTTAAATAACAACAAAAAAACCTAAACCAAAAACTTTCTAAGAAAATGAAAGAGTAAGATCCTGATGTCCCTGAAAAACTGTGGACTTACTGTTCTTTGTAATGTTTATGATCAAGATTCTTGTGCAAACAGATCTGGTTCCTAACAGGAAGCTTATAAATCATACTCATAATTGCTGTCAAAACTGCAGTGGAGTGTACTGCAAGTTTCGATAATAAAGAATAGAGTCACAGTTCAAACTTGATTACATTTTGGAAATTCATGGTGCTCTTACAAGAATCAGTGGTCTTAAATATCTTCTTCTCCTGCCAAATTTTTCACTTGCACTTTTTATTATTTATGAAATCAGTGTCTGCACAATGTCAAGCAGACCTCTGCTGATAAACTCTAATTAAGATTAAGACAAGCCTTTTGGAAAGGATCCCATCATTAGCAAACATGATAAACACAAAAATACTCCCTACTTGTCAACCAGGAGCAATTCAGTAACCTAACAGTATTATCTGTTGCTAGGCTACAGGGCTGACAAAGCTTCAATTATATTGTATGGCCATACCTATAGAAAACTGTATAGGAAAATGCATCCAGTATAAAAGCATTTAACTTCATCCATGCTATCTGTAATTCACGGCTTCCCTCAATGGCGGAAAATCAGGTTAATAATTACATAGCAGGCTGAAAAAAAATCTAAGCAATGTGTCATGTTTGCACAAATTTTTCTAATTTATCTCCATGATTGATAGACATTTGCTCTGTAAAAATAATAAAATGCAAGCAATGGGATGCTGTAAACTAGAAGTGTAACTACATCTGAACTCATCAAGATATGGAATCCCACTTAGTATAAAAATATATAATAAATCGAACCAATTAAATCATACTTAGATGCAGTAATACACTATCTTCTGTATTCAGAATAAGGAGTAATATGGTGATAGATATGCATGTTAATTCGAAACTTTAATTTGTGTAGGACAGACACTTAAAATAGAAAAAACATTTTTTAACAGCTCTTCCTTTTTTTCTTCTGCATTTGAATTTTTTTTAAACAAAGGCACCTCTACTATCCTATTTGAAATAAGGAATTTGCTTTGAAAATTTAACTAAATGGCTGTTCACTCATTTTGATCCTCAGAGCCCTAGAACCCTATATCACTTCCAGGGAAAACATAGAATCCTGCACACTGAGCCTTGTGATTGTGGGCTGTTTCTTTTTTTGGTTTTTTTCCCTTATGTTTTGCAGGCCTTAAGGAATGATAATTTGGAATCTGTGGATCACAGTCTGAAAAGATATTATATATAAGGTCAGACTCACCTAACTCCACTGGGAAAAAGACCTTCAAAACGGATGAAATCATTAAGCTTCTTGATTCATATTACTGCTTTTAGGAGAAGTACCTTAAGAAAGCAAGTCGCTCAAACCAGCATTTCCACTGACTAGAGGTGTTTCACAGATTGAGAAGCATAATGACATATAAAACATATATTCAAAAGCAAGTTCCAGTTTCTCTGTCTTTAGTATCAGTTGATTTTCCTTGCTAAACTATCTGAGTCTTGTTTTTTTGACCCAGAAATGCCACACACCTTTCATAGAAGTTTAGGAAATCAATGGCAATTTCTATTAAAAGCACCTTTCAGTGCCAGTTAATTCTAAAGTATTACTTTTGTGCAGTAAAATTTGAGCTTACTGGACTTGATTGCATTGCTGCAACAACATAATAGCCCATTTCCTGTACACACATCTTTTTGCAAGAAGGGTCAAAAGACTATCAGAATTTATTTAAACAACAGACTGTTGCTCTTAGCAACTTCTAGGCACCATCAACTGAATTAAACCTTCCTCTCCCAATAAAACATTCCAACTTGCAAAAAATTGTGCTTTTTAGTAATGGTAATGCGGGTTGGAGTTAATTTATTTTCTTCCCTCCTTTGTTCCACACGTTAAGCATTTAGGGAAAATTTGCACATATTTGCACAATAGGATGGGATCTCCATATTTGGGTTCCTTCTGCTTCTCACCTATGGGGTTGTGACGACTCAGCATACTGAATGCCATTTCAGCACAGCACAAGTTATTGGGCAGATCTCTAATTTTTGACATGAACAAAGTACATATATCTATATGTGGACACATTGTTTAATAAAAAATTATAATTCATTCAAATCCAATACTGTTGAAATTTTTGACAGTAGAGTGGTACAAGGAACAGAACTTATAAATTATGTGTGCCCCTTCTTTGAAAAATGCTTTGGAGGTTTCTTTGTGCATTGGCAAATACAGTAGGAATATGAGTTATTGTGTGAATCCTCCTGCACAGCACCTGATAAAAGAATAAAGAGCTGTGACATATTCTTAAAACAATAGAGGAATTAAAGAGAAACAATGGGCCAGCTGCTTCATTAATACAATCAAAAGACAGCCCAGCACAGAGGAGTCCAGATAATTAAGCACTACTCTTTTAGACCTCTTTTCTGTAATAAAATTGCTAAAAATTTATTAACTACTTCATAGTTGTTAGATAGATCTATGTACTTGTTTATTTGGGTTGATTAATGCCTTTTCAGTATTCTACAACATGCCAACTCATGGTTCATACAAGTTTTTGAATAAAATAATGTAGGAATATGTGATACGGATCTGTGGTATATACAGCAATAAATCAAAGGCATTTTGTGAACAGTCTTTCCAGTTGCTAAATAATTCTTAGCATTTTTCACATGCGTACACAAAGTATGTACTTTGTACAGCATTTTTGCCATTAATGCATTTTAATGTTGGGGTTCCAGCTGTTTCTCTGTGAAATATCTCAAAAATCACCCCTGCAAATTCGGACTACTCAAATTCTCACCAAAAACAGCTTTAGTGCTACATTAATGAGACCATTTCCTAGCTTCTTCTATAATTTTCCTTGTTTACTGATCAAAGAAGATTGCCAAAATATATTTGACCTTTAATTTTAACTAGACACTGCATATTATAAGCCTGCAAAAAATGGAAAATCTATTATACTGTATAAAATTAGACCAATATAGAGGACAAACCAGTTCTGTTGCTACTTTTACTATTACCTTTGTGTTCAGCACAGAATATGGAGCCTTAATTTTTAGCTCACTAGAACAAAAGGCAAAATGAAGAAACTGCAGTTATTTTCCAGAAGCAATACAACAGAAAAATACTAAGCTTAATGGCTCTAGTCAAATTAAACCCCTGTATTTAGAGATATAAGATCTCTGACCAGAAACAGGGAAGAAAAAACTCCTTAGGAATATAGCTCTTGCTCCTTCATGTGAGTCAGCCTGAGCTTTGGGTCTGACTTCAGCTTAGTCATATGCTGACAGCTGACAGTGTACTCATCTGAATAGATGATTTTATGGTTAAAACTGTCAGGCATTATATAGCTGATAAAGAGGAAAAGAAAAATATGAAAGGAACTCGCCTGTCCTAGGGGAGAGAACTCCTAAACCTGGCATCTCGTTGTGAGTGTCAGGGGTTGGTCTTTCCCTTGCTGCAGTACAACTATCGCTAACATCACCATCTTATGGCAGCAGCTCTCAAATTCACACTGCAAAAACCTTCATCGGCTGAACCTCAAATAAAGTGCAGTGTTTCTGAAGAGTAAAGAGTGCAAGGAACAGATTTTGACCTCTTGTTTTTAACACTGTTGTATGCCTGCATTTTGTCAGTTTGAGGATTTTTATGTGTTTCCTCCAATTAAATGTTTGCACGTAACACTCAACAGAGTTCTAATAGGTAAAGAGGCAAAATAGATTAGTGCTCCGAAAATATTCACAGGGAAATAATGTGGTAATTTTATTTGCCATTTTCCCCCCAATAGAGCTGTCACAGCTTATTTACCACAGGGGGAGACAGTTAAACCCATATCCTTAGAAGTTCTATGCATTTAAGAGGCTTATATATCTCTTCTGGGACCCTCGTTCAAATCCTGGGCTAATCAGAATGAATACATATCTTTCTATTAGATGGCTCTAAAAAGTCTTAGGTGATATCAGCTCCTGGTGGACGACAGTCCACAGCATAAAACTATTAAATGTTTGGCACAAATGGCAATACTTACAAAACGAAACTGAAAACTGTAATATCCTCCCACATCACAAGAAGTTCAGTCTGCTGCTCAGAGGTTGAAGTTAAAGCCTGCCACATACGCTAAACCTGTTCTATTTCCTTAATTCAGCATAAACTTAAACAAGGAAGTCGAAGGAGTTCTTTCCCAAGTTTAGCGATTTCTTCCTTTTTTCCCCCCCTCCTCTTTGTAAATTCTTCTGTTTTGAATTGAGTGCTACACCTTTTTTAAATTTGAATTAGATCTCACTTGAGTGTTATTTTAGAATTTACTAAGCCTTCAGAAAGAAAATGACAAACAGCTTGAAAAAAACCGATAAGCCCTTGCTGACACTGCTCACATTGCATTCCCACCACCACTGCAAAGAGCTAGAACTTACTGTCAGAGCACACTCATCTCCCTTTTTACTTTTTACAGGACCACTGAATGGGCACTTTCCATACAGCTTCCCAGGAGACATTCCCAGGTGACGCCCACCGCTCCCCCCAGCTTTTGTGGATGCACTAGGTTTCACAGAAAGAGAAAATGCACCACTGAAACCAACTACTCGGAAGCAGGGCTTTGGATACACACATTCCTACAATCCCTGCTTCCATATCAGCACAGCTGTAAGGTGACCTTTTTGTAGCCTTACAACACAATCATGCCTGTGGATTGTCTTTTCAGAGTTATTTTGTGAGGCTGGAGTGTATGAAAAAAGGAGGTGATTAAATGAGACAATAGATATGCTTTAATGGCACCTCTTTCTTACAGGAAAGGCAGAGTACACTGCATCTTATCAATGGATTTTCTACTGTCTTGCACCTGCTACTGTAGGGCTCATTTCTTGCCCCTGGGCAAATGCAGAGTGAATGGCAAAGGCACCTGAGCGGAAGGAAGGATTATATAGAAGGAGCGGTAGCGATAGGTTGTATTTGTAAAGGAAGGCAACACAATAAATATAAGGAGAAATAGGTAAGTTTTAGAATGGTAAAATCAAAGTAAGAAACATTGGTTATGAGACCTGCCTGCTTATTCAATACAGGGGCCACGCTCCAGAAAAGGCTTACGCCTTTGTAAGAAACAAAAGCCAGCTTTTATAACGAACAGAAGCCAGAGTATTTAGTTATGTGCACTGTAACCCAGAGAAAACAGTTGCTATTATTGTGAGTTATCTTGGACCTTTACTTGTGTTAACGTTCAGCTCACGGGCTGAAGTTCAGGAACTAGTTCACCTCAGCTGTAACAACCATGGAAGAAAAGTGGCACTTCCTGATTCCAAAAAGTCTTGCTCCCACTTAAGCGATTAGAATGTTTTACACTGGCTGCAGTGGAAACAAGACTGTGAAAATCAGTGTCTCTCTTACTGAAAAAGAAACTAAATAAAAGTAGATTTGCATGTTTAGTATGTTCTAAAATGTAAACAACCTAGAAGCTATAATACGCATCTAACCCAGTCTTCTCTGTTTAAAAAGTACCTCATTAAAGAAACACCATCACCTGCACACAAAACCCCATACCAATATCCCAGATTTCCTCAGAAGGAGTTCAATCCCAGCTATTATAGTTCTGCCTTTTAAAGTAGAAGCTAGAAGTAAATTGACTGAAAACTCTCAACGATCAAAAGCATTTCCACATTCCAAGCCATACAGTGTCCAAGGTAAACAAGTATTGTAAACCATCACCAGCCTCCCAGTCAGTTCATCTAGTAAGAGACTGTTAATGGCAGAAAGCAAAGAAAGCAAAGACTGAGCTACTTCTGGTCACAATGGAACTTAAAAAATTAAAAAAAAAAAAAATAGCAAATTGCTAAAATTCTGGCTGTACACACTAACACAGATTAACAATTGAGGACGATTCTGCACTTGATGACTTCTTCCAAAACAGGCTTAATAAAAAATGCCAGTTTACTGAGCATCATGCAGGGGCACAGGAGCTACCATTGTGCCTGCTTGGTCAGCACGATTTCTAAATGGCCAGGAAAAAAGTGACTCTATACCCAATGGCAAGCTGTCAAAATTCAGTTTGCAGCTGATAAACTGATTACAAAGCTGCTTAAGACTTTGCTTGTAAACAAAAGCATTTATCAACTAATAATTTGCAATAAACTGATGTAACTCCCAGCTGAGCCCCAAACTGTAATTGTCTTTACCATCTGCCTATTAAAATACCATTCTTCATCACCAAGCAGGAGCAGAAGGGAGAGAATCTCCAACAACTACATAACTTGCATGCTTATAAATAATCTGTGAGCATTTCACACATTCATTATGATTGCCAGGTTTTCTATACTTCATTTTCTCTTTTTGAGAGGCACAGAGGTGCAGTAAAGTGGCAGAAAAGAAATTATTAAATACTGCCTGGTGCAAGAAAAATTATGTAAATTCATCATACTCTGCAGTTTCCTAATTTTTTTCTCTTTTTGCTACTCCATAGGAATATCATGATGGAAGCCCCCTCAAGCACAACTTTACAGATTAAACTCTCAATTTCTTTTCAACTTGTCAGTTTTCATTACCTTTCTTTCTTATGTATTCAGTTCTTACAGCTGCTTCAATGGGAAGCCAGTTAAAGCATACTGGCTCCCTAGGGGGAGTCTGCCAGGGTCTGAGGCATTCTGCAGGCTCCCTGGACTTCTACAGGTCACCCTTAAGAGCATTTTGCCTATCTTGTTGAGAGGATGTCTGAAAATTAAGTGAATTTACATGCTTTATTTTCTAACTACTGACAGCCTCAGTCCTGAGAAAGGTGTTAGGGTTTAGACAAAGTTCAAAATTAACAAATACAGATGCTCTAAAGCTGATACATCCCAAAGGAAGAATCACTCTGTTAAATGTCTAAAATATTCAAGTATGAGGGAGAGAAAACAGAACTGATACCGTGCAGGGAATGGCAGCCCCTCAAGATGTGTCTGCATGAAAAATTGAATTTAACAGAGACTCACACTATGATTTAGTGCAACGCACTTGACCAAATATTTCTGCAATCTGCTTTCTCAACCACCCACTGGTCTGAATGCAAGGCTGTGACCAGAGACTGACGATCAGCTTACCTCTTCAGAAATAACTGTACAAAATGCACAGATGTTTTAAATGCAACTTGATTTCTCATTGACTTTCCAGATTCAGACCAGAATGATCTATTTAGCTGAAGTGAGGCTTTTTATGTGTATGAAAAATATGACATCACAAGGAGGAAGTTGGGCATCTAAAAGCAAAAGAGGAAGGCTCCTCCTGCTAATTGCATTGAAATGCAAGAAATTAAAGGACAATCCTGTCACCCATGCTCACAGAAGCAGTCTCATTTCTCTCACTGATGATAATCTTTGCCTATCTCTTAGTGCCTTTGTCTGACCCAGTGTTACCACTACTGTTGCCTTCATCACCCCACTCCCTAGAACTGCAAAAAGAAATCAAGCATTTGATTGAGACCTATGGACTTTGTTGTTAAGATACATTTCAATCAAGGCAATTCTGCATATAAACTAAGGTAATTTTACATGTATATAAATACATGTACTTCTGAACATGCTGGCTGAACCAGGACTTCATACCTCAGTTTTTATCCACAGCGGTGGGACAGAAACCAAATGGGGTGAAACAGAGGAAAAAGTGAAAAATGGTGTGCACATAAAATTTCTTTTATAATTTTGTAAAGAAAAATTTTTGTTGAACACTAAAACACAGTGATGAAAACCACCTTTCAGACTTCAGTAGTTCAAACTCACCATATAAATTATGTAATCATAGAACAGTTTGGGTTGGAAGGGACCTTAAAGATCATTTAGTTCCAGTCCCCCTGCCATTGACCAGTATGCTCAGAGTCCCATCCAGCCTGGCCTGGAGTGTTTCCAGGGATGGGGCATCCTCAACATCTCTGGACAACCTGTGCCACTGCCTCACTACCCTCACAGTGCAGAATGACAAACATTTAATAACTCGGTCAGGGGAGACCCTTAGCATGACAATGCCGAGCTAAGCTACAAAGTTACAAGAGTCACAGTTTTAAAAAGATTTGTGTAACGCTTCATCTTTTTTTAAACGGTAGGGGAAAAAACGAGACTATATTTGAAAACATTAAGCTGAAAATTTTCTTTTGGTTACCACGCAAAGAGACGAAGTTGTGATCGTTTCCCGGCGAGCCGCTGCCGGCGCTCCCCGCCGCGGCCCGCAGGTGTCGCTGTGGCGCCGCCGTCATTGTTCCCCTCCCCACAGGCTGCGCCCGGGCCCGCGCGCCGGCCGGGCCCGCTCCCCTCAGCGCCCCGCTCCTGTCGCGACAGACAGACAGACACCGCCCCGCCCCGCTCCTGTCGCGACAGACAGACACCGCCCCGCCCCGCTCCTGTCGCGACAGACAGACACCGCACGGCCCCGCTCCTGTCACGACAGACAGACACCGCACGGCCCTGCTCCTGTCACGACAGCGCGCCTATCGCTCCCGCGGCGGCGATGTTTCCCCTCACGGCGGGCGCACGGACGGTACCGCAGGGGTATTTTAAATAAACTGGCGGATTGACGCGCAAAGCGAACAACATCGATGACAATGCGGTCTGCTCGCTCGAGGAGCTGCTCAGGGAGCACTCCCCCTCTCGGGGCAGCCCCCCCTGCTCCGGAAAGAGCCCCAGTGGGCACTGCCTGCGCCCCCGCCCCGCGGCTGGGCCCCCTGGACCCCTCCGCTTCCACCAAAACTTTGGGGACGAGGAACCCAGGCTGTGATGGCACATCCGCACGAAGGCGGCTGCTGCCACCTCCGAAGCTGTGACACAGCAGCATTGGACTGTGTCACCCCCCTCCTCTGGCCTGGCACCCCAGATCCGCAGCCAGACGGCAAAGGCAGCACAGGGTGAAGTCTCTCTGCCCCTGCCTGTAAGACGTTCATGGAAATCGCCTGTGCTTAACTACAAACACACAGGTGCTTATTTCTACCTAAATTATTCCCCTGCGAAACTGGAGAGTGAAAAGATGCAGCCAGGGCTGGAAACTATCCAACATCCGTCACTTCATAATATTTCTGTTGCTGAGCAAAAACAGCATTCCAGGGTGCGTGACTCCCATGCAAACACGTGGGAATCCTGATGTTAAAGGTTTGTGGAAACCTTTGAACACTTATCTGTCTCATGTGAGTAATGAAGAAATTTGATGTCAAGCATGCAGTGATCCCTGAAGAACTATCTGGCTTTTGGAGGAGAAAGGATTACACACTGAGGTGAAATTCTGCTAGCCCCGTAGTGCTGGCATGAACCCCTGTGTCCTGGCTGGCCCCTTAGAACTGCACAAAATCTTAAGAGGAATGGTATGAGGCTACTCTAAGTAAAGGGGTCACAGAGATTAAAGAAAAGTTCTATTAAATGTTTGGGATGCTCCTGGGAGTAGAAATTTTTACGAAGCAGAATGAAAGAACTGGCAGCAATTACCTATCAAGCCTCCCCGTCTGCTTGGAAATCTCCCCTGCTGATAAGCCTGTTCTCATGGTCACCTCCTCCCCACTCCCCTGATGAACCCATTGCTGCACTTCTTTGGCCAGTCCTATTGGACTCAAAATGTTATCTACTACCTCTCTTCCTTTTTAACCAGGACAAAGTATAATGAACAACTTGGAATCTCTCTGGGCTGTGGGAACAGAACACAATCTGGCACCATGGAAAAATGTAGTTCATCATTGCCTAACCTACGTATGACTGAGACCCAAACACAGTCTCTTGAACGCTAGCCAGTTTACAAGCAGTGAACCTCACAATATCCACAACCTGCTGGAGATGCTTCACTGTCTCATATCTTTTTGTTTTGCTAAAAGTTAGCACTCACATGGACAGCCATCTGCATCTAAAACTCAGAATCACTAAAATGCTCCATTACTCTCTCCCTTAATGTGTTTCTTCTTGGTTCTGAGCAGATGATCCTATACTATCCTATCTCAAAAAATGTGTCCTCATACTTCTTTATTAAGACACCGGAAAAATCAATGCTCTCTATGCCCTAGAAGTGTAAATGGGATTTAGTGTCTATCTTCATAATGGAAAATATTGCCCATGTGTAAGAGAGACAGTTTAGACCCATTTCCCCAGTCCATGGAAATACTGCTTGACATAACAATATAAAATGCCTTTCAGAGCAGGTTCTTATTCTGTGTTTAAGTCTTCAGCTAGGGGGTTCTCAGTAACTTCTTCCTGTTTAATTCTCTTTTCTCATTTTCTTTCCCATCTACTTGCAGCCCTGTACTCCACTCCACATTCTCAGTTTTCATTAAATACAAACTGATAAAACAAGTAACGAATTATTGTCAATATATAAGCCAGTCAGGTAACATATACACTGTAGCACATATATATATGTGCAACTACCTGACTTACTGGCCATTACAAGAATTCTCCCAAGCCCTTACTGTGATCAGTCTGCTGGGGTGATATTCTCCTAAACAGATAGTTATTTTTAAAGCTGGAGACTTTTTTTACAGGTACACTGCAGTTGGTCCAAGCACATTACTTAATGGCACTACCAGAGACGTGCAAACTGCGTCTGAGATCCTGTGCACCCTTCAGTTACCACTTCAGGATAGCTCTACACAAATCATCTCCCTGAATCGGAATTAACATTTTCTCTCACTGCTCATTTACCTGTTCATGGTAGTATCAGCTGAATTTACTGCACAGACAGGTGAAGAGTGGATAATGCTGGAGAAATGAAAATAACTGTAGCTATAACTTTTTTTTTTTTTTTTTTAAAGCTTAATCTGGCTGGTTTTGACAGGACATTCAAGACTATTCCTTTTTGATCTGAAGTCCCCTATGTATAATTGCATGCCTTTTAAGTATTACTCAGATATCAAAGCTATATCTAATAGATAGATCCAGTTGTCTGGAAATAGAAGTGATATATAAGACAATCAACATAATGTATTTGAATGAGAATTTAAAGAAAAGAAATGACAGTACCAGAAAGAAGCTGCAGCATGACAACTTACTGAGAAGTGCCTAAGTCTTTGCAGAAGAAAAAGATATAAAATGAACAACCACTTCTTGGGGAAAGCAAACACAGCATTTTGAGGGGAAGACAAAAGAGATTAGAAAAGTACGAAAGATTTAACAGGTAAGAATAAGAGGCTTAAATATACTATATGATAATAAAAAGATCAACTGAGGATTTAAAAGGGCATAGCTGGGCATATTTTAAGTGAACTAAATTATCTTCTCAATAGACTTTTGCAGATGCTAGAAAGGTTTGAGAATTTCAGGCAGCATTCACTGGGCAAAAAAGAAATCTACTCCTGATCTTGCTCTGACTTCTGATGTGCAATCACTCACCTATCTGGGAGAATTTCAGATGGGTCCACTGAGGGCATATGTGCACCTGCAGAGCAGCTCTCAACTGTCCTGCTACAGGCAATGGCAAAGAGCTGCTCCGAGAGGTCTCTCAAAGCACATTTGTAAAAGATAATTAAGATAAAGAATATGAAAGCTATTACCTGAAAAAACCCCAAAAGTCTCTTTCTGTATTATTTCATAATAATTATTATTAATAATTAAATACCTTTGGTTTACATATTCAAGGCATCTCCAGACAGGTTCCTGCCCCAAGGAGTTTGCCACGGAAAGGTCAAATTTCAAGAACCTTTATTTATATTTACAAGTACTTAATCTGCAATTGGCCATCAACTATTTACATAAATAACACTGTTTTGTGTCAGTCTTATGTGTAGACTTTGGCCTCCAAACTGACAGGAGATGACAAAGAAAAAACAGGAGACAAATTACAGAAATGACCTGGGTAATGGCAATGAAAATGGATAAACAGCAATGTGTGGGGTAGATTAAGCAATATGCCTGCTAGTGGGTGCAGATCCCATTAATTCCTTTGTGAGTACATGTAGAGTCCTTAGCTACAGCACGTTTAATTTTTAATGGATTGATCTGTGTATCTGAAAGAGCAATGTCCAGAAATAGGCTAGGGGTAGTGGATAATTCCTGGAGGCCAGCTGAAAGGTATGAGTTTTGATGAGGGATTTGAAGGAGGAGCTGCAAATACTCTCATCCGCATAATTGTCTACTTTTTCCCCAATGTAAATCATTATATTTCTTGCCCCAATTTTTTA
Source organism: Prinia subflava (assembly GCF_021018805.1). Lineage (NCBI taxonomy): Eukaryota > Metazoa > Chordata > Aves > Passeriformes > Cisticolidae > Prinia > Prinia subflava. Next base: position 19,045,665 of record NC_086247.1, read on the forward strand.
TCGAAATCACTTCCAACTTATTTCAGTCTGTCACAATAATATTTTCATATGAGGAGTGTTGTAACCTAATTCCTTCATTTGAATAATACATTCATTTTTAATTACTGCAACTTGATCTCAGATTATTCAAATAACTGTTTCATTTTTTATGCTTACCCTGACCCCAGTGTATTTATAGGCTTTTATCCTTACCTGATACCAGTGTAATGTAATTATAGATTGTATTTTAATCATCTACTATATCCTAGTGAGTTTGTTTAAATCACTCCAATCCAGAGTCTTTTATTTCTATGCCTTTTAAAATTCTACAATGGCATTCTCATTGCATAAAAGCAATATTTTTGTAGTTTACTACAATGAATGAACATTTTGCATGCATTGCTGGCCATGTTTCTAATTTAAATTTTAAAAAGTTGCTAGAGAAAACTCCATGTAAAATGAAATCCTGTCTTGTAAACAGGCATGGGACAGCTCATCACTGGAAATCTTTGTTATAGCTCCTATTTGGTCTCTAACATAAGTTTACAAGAAATGCAGCAGAAAAAAGAAATCAAATTCTTTATCCTACCAAATATAAAAACATACCTTGTTTGACAAGGTATGACAATTGACAAAATATTTATCTTTTTTGCTCACAGGTTCCAAATGTTTCCAAGTTATTTTACCTGTATTATAAAGAATTCCACATTGTATCGAGAAGATAAATAGTTCAGGAATAGTTCAGGTGGGCCATGTCATCACTAGTCCTGGCCACGTTTTTATTCCTAGGGCCACCAGTTCTCTTTAAGAAAGATTTAACTCTTGGAAGCTCTTAATATTCTGAGATGATTCAGTTTTGCTTAGTAATAATTTAAAAAACAATAATTATTATGAGGTTTTTTTCCACTCCTTAGTGCTGACTGAGGAGTTCCCCTTTCCCTGTTTTTTGTGTTGTTTCACGATTCAGATGTGGAATGGGGTCAAAATCAAATAGGTGAAGCTACTCATGTTTGCACATCTGCATAAGAACCAGTATCTTTCTGGCTGTCAAATCAATTTGTACTGAGATAATTGCCACTGCTCTAGTCAAACTATGCCCTTTTTTTGGGCAGCCTTTTTTTCCTGTGATGACATCTAGCAGCAGACCTTAGAGTGTCCTTACAACATGCTCTCAGTTGCAGTGCATGCATTTTTCTACAGTGATGTAAGGCCCAAAGACACTTCTGAACTAAACCTTCATCCCAGCAGTGTGGAACAACCATCAGTACTATTCCCAAAGTTGAGTCTGTGGCTGAAGTAGATTGCATAGGTGGAAAAATACTCAAAAGAACAGCAACAACAAAAATCATCAAAGCTATTAATAAATCCAATGTTTTGTGGCCACTTACTGCCATGTCGTGTTAGGGAAAAGGGACATTATGTGTGCCGCTAAAATTCCTGTAATTTGTGTTTTCCACATCCCTTCTTTCTTAAATGTGTAACTAATTTTTGACTTCAAGTACCTTTATCTCCTGTTTCTTTCTATTCTCCATGTGTGTCCATCCCCTGCTGTTTCCTTTATGAAATGTCACTTTTAAATCTGTTCCCTCTTAGTTTCTAGGAAATAAGGGTCTAAAAGGCAGTGAAACATGATCCAGACTGTCTGTTGAAAGCACAGGTAAAAAATGGGCATTAGCTACTTAAAAGTATAAATAAAGTGTCATTTTAAACTCCTACCTCCTTTAACAAATTATCTCTTCTCAGTAACACTTAAGAACTGTCCAATGTGTCACTTGTGACAAAAGAATTGTCACTAGTACCTTGAATCTAACGAACAGAAACACTGTCCCATAATAGTAAAAAAAAAAAAAAAAGAAAAAAGAAAAAAAAAGAAAAAAAAGTAAATAAGAACAGGGAATATGGGTTTATTGAATATAATCAGTGAGTAAAATGAATTACTCTGCTTTTCCAAGATCCAGACAGAGAAGCATGTTTCCCTCTGGGATTTCTACTACCATTTGGTCTAATATTCATTTTGCCTATTATAATACAAGCTTCATTAAAGTAGTAAAACAGCAATTGTCTCCTTGAGATCAAAGGACATCTGTGAAATAAAAGCAGACGGATCTCTAGAATGAAATAGTAGGAAAAGTTTGAACTAAATTTTATGGTGAATCAAAATGTAAATTGTAATTTCACAAGGAAGAGACAGAGCACAAAATTAACTTTGTAAAGACATGGAAAGTGGATATGTTGATCTAAGAAATGTGAACAGATACTAAATACTTATCTATCAGTGGCATTTCTAACTATAACCCTTCACGATGAAAAATTATGCTCGACTAAGCACACTGGTCTTAATTACCATTAAACAAGAAACATTGCTTATCAGATAAATTATCTGACTGACCTAGCTTCTATTTAACCAATCTTTTATTTGAAAAAAAAAAAGGCAAAAAAATCCATCTGTCATCAACATCCATCCTGCAAATCTTTTGTCATAATGGTCCCTTTTAAACAATTTTTCAAATAATACCTAATAATATTTTAAATCTATATTTCACTGTTTTAAGTGAAAAAATGGAATGGTATGGGAAAAGTGGAATTAGGATCTCTCATGTAGTTTCAGCATAATCTTCATGCCTCAATGAAATTAGTGTACCTACATTTAACCACAGTGCATTACAGAGCTTGTTGGTGAAGAAAATACTTAAGAGAGAGAGACATGTTAAAAATCAAGGCTTTTCTGAAAAAAAAAATCCCAAGAATGCCTCTAAAAAAGATGGCTACTGGCCACACCAAGTGAGAACTGGGGATACAAACTCCTTTCCAGTGAGATATTCCCAAAGGACACTGGGCAACCCTGCAAGCAGGCAGTGCCAGCCAGCACACTGGGCCAGCTGCAGGCAGTGAATGAGCCTTTTATGCCCGTGTTCCAACATCCCCCTCACATTCCTTAGGGAAAAATGGTGGCAAAAGTAGCAATGGGAATATATACTCTTGCAGGTTTTATTTCCTTCTGCAAAAGCCACAGGGTAGAGTCACGAAGTTAAATTTCAATTTGCCACTGCCAAAGTAGCCCAATCTCTAACTAATTTCAATCCTCTTTTTGAGCTGTGTACTTATAATAATAAAAAAATAGAAATTATTTTGAAGAAGAAAATCTCAAAAGAAAAATCCCCTTGAACATAACTTAATTCTAGTCTTCTGACAAGCATGTGTTTATAATAATTAGGAAAAGATTGTTGAACTACCTTTGCTCGACATTTTTTACAAGATTTGCAGATGGCAGATCTTAAAGCTGTTCAGCAGTCACAGATCATGGGTCTGCAGTACTAGCTTAAAAAGGACAGTAATGGTTTGGTTACCTGCTGCCTTTGCATACCTGCCAGGGAGCGAGAACTCAGAGGAACAATCTGCTGACCTCAATCAGCATGACACATAGACTCCACAAGTGTCATTTTATAGCTTAATGCATCCACAAAGCATTGTGAAGTGCATTGATTAGTTTGAATCAGAAAGGTTAAATCATAATTACTATTTCCTCATCAAAAACCTGCATTTGATTGCCGACTAGACCAGTCAAATAAATGTCTGGTATTGCTATACCATGATAAACCAATATAAATAATGGATAGACATCTGTAGGCAAGATTACATGTTTCGATTTCAAATGGAAGATCAATGACCAAGTCCCATTTTGAAACTCTGTGAATTCCACCTAGTTAGAGCCTTTGATAGTCTTTCTTCTGCATTTAAAATGCAAAACACAAGTACAAAAAAGTGAAGAAATATGACGGAAATTAATGTTGATGTCTTAGCAGCGATTTGGTTAAAATATATGTCAAAGAAAAAAATTAAAAAATCTTATTCATCCCTAATAAAAAGGAAATAAAGTATCACTATATATAAGTAGATATATTTAACAGACACTCTAGTTTAACCATTTTACATTCTAGGATGTTATGCATCACAGTGATTTCTTTGAAAGGGAAAATGTGAATATTAGGTGCCTTTCTGGACACCCGTGATTCACATTTTCCTCTGGCACAATTAAGAGTGGGTACCTTGGTAATATAATCTTTTCACAACATACTAATTTTGGTTTAAACCAGTTAAAATACTTCTGCTGTCATTATAGTGTCTGCTATTTTAAAATCAGGTATTTATTATGAAGCATGTGGCGGTTTTGCACCACGGTGAAAACCAGGTACAGTGTAACATACCCTATGACAACAGCAGTCTATTAGGAGATGGGCAGTTCAGCTTTCATAAGCCTTTGTTTGGTGTTCCAACTGTCTATGATTCAGTTCTCCTTTCAGCAAATTTTTGCACTGTCTGTGGTGCAGTGAGATCTACGCTGGCCAGCTAAAATGTAATTTTAAAAAGAACAACTATTTACTAGGAAATACACCAGAAACACTAAATTATGCCCTTGGATAGGCAGTAGAAGTTAACGATTTGCTTTGTGACTGAATCTTACTAGAGTGGAGTGAGTGATCCAGAAGCAATGGTCTTTACATCCATTTTACCAAGACCTTAAATTACATAGTCCTCAACTCCCCACTTTGTAGTTAACACCTCCCTTGACTTTAGCAAAACAGCATTTGTTTCGACCCATACCAATAGGTTCAGACGATAGGTGCAGAATGCCACTCAAACGTTCTTGGATAGGAATTTTATCCCTAATAATCAAACTTGATACACATACTGGTTCTTTGGCATGTCTATCATCATGGCCATCTGTTAGGTGGAATTGTGCCTGCTAAAAAGGAGATATGCCAGTTTTAACATGATATAGGTGCCATCAAAATGCAAGTGATGAAGGAAAGACTCTAGAATATGGCAGTGATCAATCTTCTGCAGAAAGATGCTCTGGGTAGCAACCCAACTGTTAGGAATATTGTATTGATATATATGATAATTAAAACCTTTGGTTGGCTTTTTGATCTCTAGGCAACCTGTCTGGGTGCCTGTATTCACACTGCAGCATTAGTGTTTGGCTCTTTGTGCTTGCTGAAGGAAAGATACACTTTTGTCAGTTACTATCACAGCCTAATCACCATTGCTAGCCTAATTTGAAGGTCATATGACAGATGAAAATTGTCTTTTTACAACATTTTCTTTTAAAATACAAAGTAATTTTTAAGAATTAATAGTTTTAAGAATCAAACACAATCCTGCTTATTATCCTTCCTCACAAATGTTTTTGAAGGTCTCCTTTACTAATGGTTCTGGCAAAACACACAACTCAGAAGCACTCCTGCTGTCTGATACTCTCATAGGAAAATAACTTCTCTTTATAGCCTTTGTGCTACTGCATCATCTTTAGAAAGATAAAAAAAAACCTAGATGGAACAGTGGGGGCAGGGGGGTCTGTCTAGCTCAGACTCTTTCTCTAGAGTGGCAACAGGCAATGTTATTTAGTAAAAATATGAGAACTCGGCCTCCTTCTGCAGTTCATTCCCCTAAGAGTTCCCAAGCATGCACATGGATTAGGAACGTTAGTGGGTACATCCTCTTAGTACCATTTACAGATCTGTTGTCCATGAATTTGTCCAATCTCCCTCTGAACCTGCTGATACTGTCTGCTTTCACAGGCTCCTGTGGCATCAAGTTCACAGAGTTAACTCGCTGCCGTGATAATCTGTTTTAAATTGTTCTTCTCCCAGTTTCCTGTAGCACTGCAGGATTTGGGGAATAACAGTCCTTCATTCACTTTATCCACCGGCTTCAGATTTTTTAAGCCTGTATCAAATTTCCCCCTCAGCTTTCTCTTCACCAGATGGGGAAGTCTCAGATTTTTTTTGTCTATTGTCATAAGATAGCCGCTTCCTTGATCACTCTGGCTGCCCTTCCTCAGCTGTGATCAGAGCTGCACACAGGACTCAAGATCTGGGTGCACTGAGCTTTCATATATGGCAAACTGACAGCCTCTGTCTTGTTCTAAAAACTGTATAGGCTTTTGTGATCTCTAGCAAAAGATCTTTAGATGTGTTTAAATTAGAAATCTAGTCTCATACAATTGAATGGTTGCCTTTGGGGCTCAGATAAAGCTGTGTAGTGTCACTGGAATAGAGCTGTTTGGAACTTCCAGCTTTCACAGTGTACAAAGGGACATAGCATGTCACACCTGGGATAACATAACTATGCATTAAGCCATAAAATCATAATAATGGTAAAAGGTTTCACAATGTAATCATATAGGTAATTTATAATATTAGACCATTATGATATATATAGCATCAGACATAGAACTTTTCAGTCAACCATAAACACAATGCACGTTTTCAATACTTGAAAAGCTACTTGAAAATGCTCAGCTAATTTCTAGGTGGTCACAGAAGACTGGAGAATGAACATTTAATACTGTTTTTGCTCACTAAAGTTTTCTACAAGAAATTCTCCACACAATTTCCATTTGAACAACCTGCTAGTCTACTAGCAGAATTTTTGTGTGAATCAAAGTAGATCTCTGAGAATGCTTTCGACTGCACAAAGCGTTATCCCTTCTACAGGCCTGAACCTGTAGCCAAGAGAGTCGTAAGAAACCTCTGGTCCTAATTTGTTTCTTAATTTGGTGCCAGCTCCTGCGGATACATCTGCTCGTTCTTTTTCAGCTCCCTAAGTTACTGGATAGAGGATCTCTTTCAACAGGTGAGCCCCTTTCAGCCAGTGTAGCAGCTGGGGCACATGTGTGTGGATTAATGGCACCTGAAACATGCCACTCTCAATATCACAGATGATTGTTCTTCTCCCAGCTTGGCTTTCCAAGATAATGCCACCGTGCCAGTGCTCAGAGGAGAAGACCTGCTGTCTCTTCTGTTTTGCTTGGCTACGACTTTGGGGAAGGCAAGAATATATTACCAAAGAAATTATGTTCTCTTTTGTGCATAAGACTATCCTTGGGAAGATGTTTGAGTTTCAAGGTTAATAGCTTATTACTAAATGCAGGCTTAGTGTATTAGATAAACCTGAAGCAAGTACAGGTGTTTGTATTAGACATTTTGGAGATAAGTCTTTCAGCACGGTTTTCATCACTACTCTGGATTGGTAAAAACAGCAAGTTTCTGGCATACTCCCTAAAACTTGTTTCATAGAAACAATCAATCAAAGTATAAAAATTGTATGATACATTTTCAATATCTGTCACCTGTGGCAAATATACAAATGTGCAACATAGTGTGAACATAATTACTCTTCCTTTTCATACCTGTAAAATTCCAACTGTAGGTACCATATTTAGTGCAGGGAAAAATTATGTACCATATTTAGTGTAGGATGACTAATAGAAGCTCCTGACAAAATAAATCTGAGACCCTGAATTTGCAAGGCAAGACAATATCTATTAGTGCCCAAATAATCAGATTCCTAGGGAGTAAAAAGTTACATACTGTCTGTAGGCATGGGAAAAGCAAGAAATTCATGTTGTCAAAAAGCACATAAGAATGGGAAAATGCAGTGTTTTATTTAAAATATACATAGCAACAGCCTATAAAGTTTTTTTTGTCAAATAACCATTATCCAAGGAATTACTGATGAAACTTTAATTGCGGTCTATGTAACCATAACAAAGGCTGACATTTGCACAGCTTGAGAAAGAAAAATCACATGAAAAAGTCTTCTCTCACCTATGTGTGAATATCATGACATCGAGTCAAAATGACTGTCCACTGGAACTAACACACCATAGAAATGAGTGTGAAAGATACCTGGCTAGACTGTCAGAGGCCTGAAGGAAAGGCACTGGTGTTCATAATGGTGATTTTCTGTGTTTACTGTGTCCAAACTAAGTTCAGATTTTACCCTAAAAATCAAGTGACATCAGCATTAAGAGATATCTACCTTTAAGTGTGAAAAATATATTAAGCTGAGCAGCAGGAGGCAGCAGGAAAAGAAGAGCAAGATGGATTTTTATTTTTCAGTTCTGATTCAGGGTTTGTCTTGCTGAATGCCATATTACAGGCTGTTAAAGGAAGATTCATTATACAGACCTGATGAAAATCAAGTCTGCAGAATACATCATAACTGCTCTTTTATTGTAAAAAAAATTTAAAAAAAGTAATACATAAAGTATCTGTGACTTTTGTACAGAAAATAGAAAATGTTAAATTGCACAATAAAAGATTTGACCACTACATTACACTTTCAGTCATAAGTACAACTTTGATAGCCTTAGATTTTTATAGGATGGGATCCCTGTTTTTATTAGAATTTGCAACAGGGTAAACTTGGAAAGTGTAATGTAAGAGTGTGTGATTAATTTTGAATAGATTAAAATTCCGTATATATGTATTGAAATTTATATGCATGTGTGCATATATTTTTCATTTATATATACACATGTATACACACAAGCACACACAGCTCCCAAAACTCAGGAAAGCCAGAAAAGGAAATAAGACAGAACCTTTAACAGAACGAGTATAACCCTAAACTACCAATCATTCTACTCTGAACTGTATCAGCATAAAATAGAACACAATAAACTGCCAAGTGCATTAACTGTGGATTTTAGATTGGAATTTGGAGAGGGAGAGAGCAGAAAGCTCATTGTGCTCACTCCATCATTATAATTAATAAAAAGAATGAAATAGATTATAAACTCAGTTTCCAAATAACAAGGGCCATTCAATGTTTATTTACGTGGCTGTAGGGGATCTCTATATTTGTTTAAACAGGTAATTATGTCTTCGTTTTCTTGTTGAAGGTCTGCTACACAGTCTGAGTATCAGATGGACTAATTTCAAACTTGAAAATACAATCTTGTTTCATACACTTGGTGTTTACTTGGTTTGATGTTACTAGCTTTGTTTAAATACCAATTGTACAAGTTGCACTGTAACAAAATACATATATCTAGAGCCAAGTCTTCATAGCAGCTCCCATTGTTTTGCATGAAAAATGCATTGACTATAGTATTGCGAGAGTAAATGTGCTGTATGCTGAAAAATTCTGTCACTTTCTATTAGCTGTAAATTATCGACTAGTATAAACCCTAATTTCATTTGTCACATTCTGTTGCATTGCTGCTCTTCCTTGTTCCCATTCTGTCATTCTGGCAGGCCCACTCTGCCCCAGGTATCACGGCATCGCCATCTGCACCCGACATCTGTCTCTCTATTGATCACACGGGTTTAGCACTTGATCAAACAGAGCACGACAGAATACATCTCTTTTTGCAGTACTGCCAATGCCAACTGCTGCATGAAATCTATTACAAAAGCATTCTTTTACCTAGTTTCTGAAACTGCAAATAGGTTTCTCTTCTTTTAAAAGATTCTTAGGTTGATTTTTTTTTCTTTAACTTTCTGTCATTTTTTTTTAGAGAAAGGAAAAAGCATAGGTTCCCAAAACCAAGAAATGAAACATTTTTATTCCAGAGTATGCAAACTATTGTAGGGAAAGGAAAAGGCAGTAGACTCCCAGAACCAAGAAATGAAGCATTTTTATCCCAGAGTAGATAAATTAAGAAATTGAAATTATTATTAATGAAATAAATTTTTACATCAATTCCTATTTTTTTATTAAACATGTATTTTAATTTTGCTGTAAAATGATGGTATAAAATGACCAAGCAAACACCTCAAGGACTCAAACATGGTGTCTGGAGAGCCTTAGATGTCTCCAAATTAGAGACGGTTGACTCTAGCAAGTGACTTGGGGACTTAAGAAAGATACATAACAACTCATTGCTCAATCAGTGAGAAAAAAAATAGTGCATCTGAGGACTGATCTGGCATGCTAACCTGCAGAACAGACAACAGGAAATTCTTGGCACCAAAGTATGTCTGAAATCACATTTCCTTCTATAAATGAAATACCTATAACCAGGTCTGGACACCAGATGCCTCCATTCCTTTGTGCGCTAAAGCAAGGAGCCCTTTTCTCAGTGTGACTACTTAAATAAGCAGCAATGATGCTTTAAAACACTGAGAAGAGGCACACTATGTTTTGCACAGGTATTCTGTTAGAGTGATATGGGAACATAGGGTAGTTCAAGAGGGTCACCTTGGAGGCTTCAGTACAGCCACACCACTTAAGAGAAGCTGAACATTTCATTTTTTCAGGGGATGAAGAGCAAAAACCCCTGCAGTAGCAAGATCACAACACTCTTCCCTAAAACAATCTGTGACCAGTTCTGACACCAACGTGAAATAAAATTTCCTTGAACTTCATAAAATTAAGCTTTTTTTTTGCCAGTAAAATCATCAACATTGGCACAGGTGATGTTATCAATTGACTGTCTTGGGAGAAAGCTCTGTCCAGGTATTGTGCAGTTAACAAGCTGCAATGCAATTCTACATTCTTACAGATTAATTAGAAACTATTTCTAAGAAAAATGGTAGAATTCTAAAGCTGTATCTACTTCCCAAGGCCTTAGATGTGCTTATGGCACACAATGTTTAACAATTTTAACTATGATACTCCCACTGATTTTATGAGAAATTCTTTTATAAGTTCTCAAATTCTTAAGTTGAGAGAAGTACTGCTAGCCATAAGAAATGGGACATATAAGGCTAAGAAATTAAATTATGGGCTAGCAGGAGTCATAAGGACAATGTATTTGCTTTTTAAACATAGCATTAGGGATTAACAGAACCCAGGTATTTTATGATAAAGTCTTCACACTTTCCACAGGTGGATACCATATTCCTGTCAATCACAATGTATTTTAAATTTACTGGATAAATAACAAAGACATGCCCTCTCTGGAAACAAATGTTGTATTTATATCTATGAACTAGTCAATAACCCAATAGACAAGTGGTGTTCTCCTTATTTATGCTTGTCAAATTACCTTGTCAAATTACGCTGAACAAGATTTGTTGTTATAAGCAATCAGACTAAATGCATCCCAACCAAAATCATGAACGTTAAAAGACTATTTTCCTTGTTTCAACTGACAGCATTAGTTATAACACAGGAATTAGACTGGGATCTAGCAATGTATTATTCATTAGATTTTTTTGTAGCCAAATACATTAGAGTATATAGTTATACCAACAAATTAATATTTTAGAGCTAATTGAAATTGTTCTTCCTATAAAGATTAAGCTTCTTCCCACCCTACACACTTCAGTCATTAAAATAACACTTTTAATGCCTTGTCTAAATGATGTCTCACATTAATGCAAAGCTATATTAAAGCACTCAAATGACCAGTTCTTTTGTAATGCATTCTATATGATCAGACACTGGGTCAAATCTGGGCAGTGTGTATGAAGTGGTATCAAGTGGAAGCTAATTAAAATATATTCTCTATAGAACTTTACAGAAAAAAGAGAACAGTAATCATCAGAAGGTAGAGTCTGAAAATGGCATTTCTGAAAGACTTGCAATGTGATTTATTCTATTTGCATGAGGATACTTTTTGGAATAAAGGCTTAAGAATATGGCAAGAATATTTCAATTACAACGTACCTTATTTTATTCGTAACAATCTCAGTGATAACCTGTTTCTGGTTTCCCTCTTTCGTTACCCATATCCATGAAATACAGTATATAGATTTTTTAAAAAATAATTTCTTTAATCTAAGGTTTACAACATGAAAGTTGATTCTTCTTAAAGTAACTTAACTGGTGTTTTCCCTATTGTACTTTTACTGATTCAGAGAAGGGGGAAATTAATATGGCAAAGATTGTCTTCATATCTTCACATTACCCAAGAGGAAAGACTTTCCTGAGACACTGCCATTTCATGCTTAAATGTAGTAGATGTGTAGGAAGAGGGGACAGAGGCTATAGTCAGGCTTGCAGAGTTAGCAAGGAGCAATTAGACTGCATGTGTTCAAGCTTTGGTCATTTTGCCAGATAAGACATCAATCCCCCTTATCCACTGACTTATCTCTTAAAAAAAAATATGAATTTCAGGGATGTGGGTGTTAAGAAGATGGATGAAGCATTTTCTAGGGATAAGATGTGGATCTTTTGTCTGACTGACTGCAGTAATTCTTACAGAATAATAATAATAATAATAATTAAAAAAACCACAGAATTTACTTCTTAGCTCCATCCAGTGTGTTGAATTTGCTATCTCTATATAAAATACAGTGATGCAAGCATAAATATTGATTTTTCTTTTTCCTCAAAAAAATCTTCATTGTACTAACTGCTTATCTGTAGAATACCCTTTGCTCTCTTCTTATAAGTCTGGTTGTGACAGACCTCTCCATTCACAGTACATAGTATAGTAATGGTAAGTGTGCATTTTTAGAAGGCCTGTGGGATGATTTTTTTCCTCCACTTAGCTCTTCTCTTAATATTTGGGTGATTATTTGGATGTGAGCCAAATTACATTTCGTGTAAAAATGGGATTTTTCATTTGTGCTAACACTCCTATGTTACAACTCTGATGTATTATTTAGATGTGCCTGCATTGCAGTAAACCACCCTAACTGAGGCAAAAAACCCTCATGTTCCTTCTAATTTTTTTGTCAGGTTTTTTGGTGGTTTTGGTTGTTTTTTTTTTCACTACTGTAATGGAGAAAGTGGCATCTGTGTATTAGCGGGAGCCCTGGCAGGCTGAGCAGCCAGAACTGGAACCGAGCAGGGTTTCACCTTTCTGTCCCTACATCTACACCTTCATCTACAGCTTCAGTGATTGTGCTGTAGACTTAAGTCAAGACTGAAAACATAAACGTAAAACTTGGTGTTTCTGATTTCCTTTTAGTTGGAAAAAAAAAATACTGAGAAAATGCCATTTGGCTCTATTAATAATTGATAATAGATAAACGCAGATGTTGTAGTTTGCAACTCCTGCCTTTTGCCTCACAACCCTCAGGGGAGGCTTCCTCCTCCCTTTCTCCTCAGCAGCACTAACCAGACCCTTACACAATGGCTACCTGAGACTGGCTACTCCACCACCGAGTCATAAATCATGACTTGGCCTTTGCTGGCTCCAAGAAGGGTCCTATTAGCTTAGACCAGAATATGATCCGAACATCTATGTGGGGAAAAATAAAATAAAATAAATAAAACAATTCTGAAACAAACACACCAAACCACAAGGCAGAAATCCATCAATCCCCTTTAGCAGATAAACAGCTCAGAGAATGTCTGAAGTAAGTATCTTTGATAACCCAGCAAACTACTCCCTTCTCTCAGGAATCTCAGATGCCATTAGAGCACAAGGTTCAAATGTTGGGAATCAGGTGAGGATGAAAGGAACAGTTTTATGCTATCTCTGCTTACAATGCAATCATGCTTTATCACCTCCCATGAGAATCCCACTCTGTTTTTAATATGTCAGTAAGTGATTCCTTTTCGCCTGAGATCTAAAGCATGGCAAAAAGTACTTAAAACATCAGGGTAAATAACAGGAGAAGGGAGAAGAGAGTAACAAAATAATAGAAGGGCATTTGCACTGGTTTTGACGTCTGAAGGAAGTGTTTTGGTTACCAAGTCGGGCATCCTGCCTATTGCACATCTTAGCATTTGCCCTGTAATTCTGGAAATGGCTTGTACTTCACAAGTTGTGGTCACATTTTTCTTTTCTGAAAGTCTGTAGACTCCATTAGAAGAAACAAAGCAACAGACAATATATCACAATTAAACTGTTCCAAGGACTAATTAATCTCAGTGTCTAAAAAGTGCATTTATTTCCAATTTGAGCTCTTTTTGCTGTCCAGCCTTTGGATACTGCTCTATCTTTTCTGGTAGCTTAGAGAGCCATTAGGAAAAGAGAAGGAGAAGAAAGCAGTAGATACAGGGATAAAACCAAATGCTATTTTGAAAATGCTAATATAAACTGGTGATGTTTGAAATTCAGATAAAAGGCTAGACTTTTTTAATGTAGTCCAGTAAAACTATTTAAGTGTATTATTGTTTTCATTTCAAAATGATCCAATACAGCCCTCAGGAAGATTCTGTTTACATTGCAAGAACAACTTTAATCCCGTAAGAAAATTTCAGATTAGCAGAAGCATCAGAGACACACTTAGGCTTTCTCTAGCCAAGCGATGGGCTAAAAATTTCACATGGAGCCAGGACTGCAAAGATGCATTTATTTCTTGCTGTTCTGTAAAATATGTTTCTGAATTACATATTAGCTTTCATTTTCCCCTGAACTTCCAAGTGAAATACCATTTTACAATAATTACCTAAATTCATCAGTAAAATCTGTTAAATGAGACAGATGCTCAACATACTACAAAGTTCAAAAGGTAGATGACCTTGTGAGATCCTGAACATATAGGAAAAATATAAAGGATCACATCTGCTAACCATGTTTATAGTAAGCTTTTGTGAAAATACATGTTTACATAAATATGTATATAAACCCAACAAGAAACATTTACATACTTTCTATGCACATACCTTTGCTGTCATTCAGATACTGCTGCAGTCCTTCCAAATATCAGAATTAATAAGTGAAAGGAAAGGAGACTTTCAATACCAGCATACAATTTAGAATTGAAAACTATATGGAAAATGCTGGGATTTGAGCTACTAATCTTCAGATTAACCCCTATGGCTCACTTGGGAGATGGCTGTATGAAATACAAACAGCTATTACATCAGCTTTTACAAGTACAGATGAAGCTCGTGGTGGTCAAACTAAAAGCAACATACTTCAGAAACATGTAGGATTTTTTTTTTTCCTAAGGAGGCAGGACAGTAGATAAAATATCAGTGTTCTGTGCACAGCTTTAAAGATTAACAAATCTTGAGGTTTTTACATGTAGCTTCAGATCGTGGCATACCAGACAAGCTCTTTATTTTTTTCAGCACATCCTTCAACACTAAAAGAAGTACCTATCTCTTGGGATTGCAATTATACATATAAAAAATGAAAATTACTGCATTAAATATGAATAATATGTATGACCTATACAAACTTGTTACAATCACTATACTTACTGGTGATCATAATTTATTAATATTTATTAAAATATTAACTGACCACTTCTTAACAGTTTCTATGGAAAACACAAGCTAGTTCGTCTTGAGATTTACAATTCTTGTATAAAAAGAAATTAGTGTAAATTTACTTCTTTTAAAATTCACTTTCTTTTAATTCCAAAAATTCAAGGTAGACTAGGTACTAAACAAATTTCCCGATTATTAATAAATTACAAGTATTTTATCAATTTTAATCCATACATTTTACAGTCATCGGCTTTTATTATGGAATTTATATAATATGAAAATTCTTTACATGCAATTACTTACAGCTTCATTTGTGGATTAGATCTTCACTGAAAAGATAAAATTACAGACTAAAATCTATTTTTCAAGTGCTCTAAAATAAATTTGAACTGAACAGCTGGAGTATATCTGAATATAAAAAATCAAGGTAGTGTATTAGTTCTACATATATGCAAAATTAAGGCTACAACTATTCTGATCCCACAAAGCAGTACCTTGCAGAAACAGTGACAAATGCAGATACACTCATTGCTTATCAGGCTGTTTCCCACCCCTTACATACAGGATCTGTGTGTTGGAACATTCACTCCAAAGTGGTGTTGTTTGTGACCCCATCATCATGGCCATGCAGAAGATACCAAAAGTAGTTGCAGAAATAGAAGTATGCAAAGATTACTTCTGTAAAGCATGAGGAGAAAAGTGAGTGGAATTTATAGGAGTAAAATTTATGCCCATGAACAGAAAACATGATCTGTCCTGTGTAATTGAAAACAACAGAAAGATGGGATGGAAAATATCTTACGTGAATTAAGGGAATACAGCTGGGACAATTTATATTTTTGACAAGATAAAAAATTATTTTCCTGTATTTCTTAAATCTGGATATAGTCTGGATAACTTCAGTAACATAATTAGTAATTCGGTAAAAAAAAAATCTATATTGTAGAAACTGTGATTTTCCTACTTTCCATGAAACAGTGTAATTATTATTTAGCATTAAGAACAGGGATACCCCAAAAGATTAACTCAGAATTATGTATTAGAAATGTGGAGGCGGAGTATGAAAAAGAATTCTTGGCAACAACATTTCAATATTTGATATTAGATTGAAAAAAAAAAAAACAAACCCACAGTTTCTTCAAAACAGTTCTTATTTAGGAATTTGAAGAGAAATTTTGCAAATCAGATAGTGAACACTCTACTTTCTGAAGTCAGGTTTCCTTAGCGCCCAGCCCATTCCTAGGAACTTAATTCCATTACTTCTGACCAGAGTGATTTAAGCAAATGTACTTTCTTGAAGGGCACAGTCTCAGTACACGGCCCTGGTTGCTGAGGTGAGTGGCTTTAGTGCCAACTCGTTCCGCAGCAGAGCACTCCAGTGTGGTGCCCTGGGGTTCCCAAATTGGGAGAACTTCATGTGGAACCAAGGGAGATGCAAGGAGCCTACAGCTCCTGTAAGCTGTCAGGACCTGGCAGGGCCAGGAGCAATGGTGGCTAGGCCCCCACAGATAAAAGAAGCCCCTGGGGAGTGCTGGTGACCAGGAGCACTGCCAGCAGGGTGAACAGACACGTCCAGTATTACAGAATCACAGAATCACTAGGCTGGAAGACACTTCCAAGATCATCCAGTCCAACCCAGCCGTAACACCTCAACTAAATCAACACATCGAGTGCCACATCCAGTCTTGTTTTCAACACATCCAGGGATGACTCCACCACCTTCCCAAGTAGACCACTGCTATACTTTATCATGCTTTTTGTAAAAAGCATTTTCCTATTATCCAACCTATATTTCCCTTGGCGCAGCTTTAGACTGTGTCCTCTTGTTCTGTCATTTGCTGTCTGGAGCAAGAGACTAGCTCCCACCTGACTACAACCACCTTTCAGGAAGTTGTAGAGAGTGATAAGGTCACCTCTGAGTCTCCTTTTCTCCAGGCTATACAACCCCAGCTCCCTCAGTCGTTCCTCACAGGGCTTGTGTCCCAAGCCCCTCACCAACCTTATTGCCCTCCTCTGGATGCGTCTCAATGTCCTTCCTAAACTGAGGGGCCCAGAACTGGACACAGTGCTCAAGGTGTGGCCTCAACAGTGCTGAGCACAGGGTCGGGGCAGTCAGCAGGAGATGGCGAGGTAGCTTAGGCAGCAGCTGGCACAGAAGGGGGGCATGAAGGGCACTGAAATCCAGGCAGCTCCACCACGGAGCAGCAGTGTCCCCCAGGCAGAAGCCACCGAGAGAGCTACGGTGGGAACACGCTGCCACCCTGGTGCCAGCTGGAGCTGTGTCCAGCTCTGATGGCAGAATGGATGGCAAGAGTGAGCAGCCCTGTGGTGTTGCACCCAGGTGGAGGAGTTCCTCTACTCAGTGCCAGAGGAGAAGGTCAGTGGGCTGAAGAGTATCAGGGTTGTGAAAGACAGACTGCTGGAACTACTCCTTGTCTTCCCTGGGAAGGGCCTGACAGACTGACAGTTTGCATGGTATGGAGCATCCCCTGTCCCCTTGCTGCATGGCTGAATGCATAAGTTAAGGGCTTGGGGGCAGTGGTGACAAGTGCTGCCTGATGCAGCAGGTGCATCTCCTCTGAGGCTGCTCCACCTCCCCAGGGGCCCATAACAGGTAGGAGGCTCTGCAAGTGGAACTGAACGATGATGGGGACAATGGTTCTTGTAGTCTGGAGGTGTCCCAGAGGTTGTTACCTTACAACCCATGTCAAAACTGCTTCCAAGAAAGAAAAAATGATGGGTCACTGTCATAGGAGGCTCTCTAACAAGGGGAACAGAAGGATCAATATGCAGTCTGGACCTACTTCTTAGAAAAGTTGTGCATGGGTTAAGGATGTGAAAGGAAAACCTCCTATCCTGGAATGGCCCTCAGGTTATCAACCACTACAGATTTTTCAAATGGGCAGTGATGAAGAGGCAACAAGAATGCTGAGAACAATCAAGAGAGTGTGCAGGTCTTTGGGATAACTAGTTAAGGCATCAGGACTACAGCCACAGGGAATGATGAAGGAAGAAATGGATAGAGCCAGGAGAATATGTGGCTTGCAATTTAGCATTATTGGCAGAATTTTGGGGGTTTTGATCACATGACACCAAGCCTGCTGGCAACAGAAAGGGTTCACCTGTCTCAAAGGAGGGACACAGGAGTTAGCAGTGCTCATTGAGAGAACTTTAATCTAAATTTTATGGCAGAAGGGGGTAAAATCAGGATCCATGGAGATAAGACTGGGGATGGCATGCCAGTGTTGGATGGTGCACTAATGAGGTCCTTCAGTCTGGTTTTTTGGTAGATGTAGGGGATGGAGCTCCATGAGACCACAAAGATGAAAGGCTTATTGATGTGCTACAAACCACAGAAGAGCCTGAGAACAGTCATGCAGGAATTAGAACTTCTTCCTCTGAAAAAGGCAGAGGGTTCAATAACCCAACTGAAGTGCATTTATATCATTTCACACAGCATGGGCAAAAAACAGGAGAAACTGGAAGCAATTGTGCAGCAGGAAAATTAAGACATAGTTGTCATCATGGAGATATTGTGGGATGAGTCACACAACTGGAATTCTTCAATGCAGGGCTATTTATTCCTCATAAGGGATAGGCAAGGAAGGGGTGGTGCTGGGGTAGCTCTCTGTCAGGAGTGTTTTAATTGTCCAGAGTTTAATGATGGTGCGGATAGGGTTGAGTGTGTCTGGGTCAGAATCAGGCGGAAGGCCAACAAGGCAGTTATCATGGTGGGAGTTTGCTACAGGTCTCCCAACCAAGATGAAAAGGCAAATGAAATATTCTACAGGCAGCTGTGAGAAGTCTCACAATTCCTTGCATGTGTTCTCATGGGGGACTTCAACTAGATCAAGATCATTGGCCAACACTATGAGGTTCAACAAGGCAAAGTGCTGCACTTGAATCACAACACCCCCATGCAATGCTATGGGCTTGAGGAAGAGTGTCTGGAAAGTTGCCTGGCTGGAAACGAGCTGGAAGAGTTGGTCAACAGCCGGCTGAACATGAGCTGGCCGTGTGCCCAGGTGACATCTTGGCTGGAATCAGAAATGCTGTGGCCAGCAGGATTAGGGCAGTGATTGTCCTGTACTCAGCACTGGTAAGGCCACACCTTGAATCCTAGGTTCAGTTTTGAGTCTCTCACTATGTGAGCGACACTGAGGTGCTGCAGTGTGTCCTGAGGACAACAAAGCTGATGAAGGGTCTGGAGAGCAGACACTGGGTCAGATGAGCAGCACCTGAGGGAGCTGGGGTTGTTTATCCTGGAGAAACAGAGGCTCAGGGAGACCTTATGGCTCTATACAACTACCTGAAAAGAGGGTCTAGTGAGGTGGGGGTTGGTTTCTTCTCCCAGGTAACATGTGGCAGGACAAGAGGAATTACACCAGGGGAGATTTAGGTCGTACATATGAAAAATTTTCTTTGTGGAAAGAGTTGTCAAGCATTGGAACAGGCTGCTCAAGGAAGTGCTAGAGTCACCATGCCTAGAGGTATTTAAAAGGTGTGTCAACATGGCACTTAGGGACATGATTTAGTGGTGGACTTGGCAGTGCTGGGATAATGGTTGGACCCAATGATCTTACAAATCTTTCCAGTCTAAACATTTCTATGATTCTGTCATTCTAATGTGAGACTGACTAACTGGTTAAAATGGAAATTAAGGCTTATTCCATGCAGTCTTGCACAGTGGTCTTTGTTTGCTTTTCTAATGAATACCTATGAGGTCAGAACATGCCACTTTTGGCTGACCTTGCCCTGTTGGGTTACACAGGTGTGTAAAAGATAGCCACTAGCACACCCAGGATTAGGGATGCTTACTGAAACTCCTGATTACTTGCTTGACTCACATGGAAAAGCAGTCTGTATTTTTTCTGATTAAAGCATCAGAAAATTCCACTTCAGTGGTGTGTAAAATTTTTATAAACTCTGTTCTGAAACAACATTATCATTATGGTAGTCAGACTGTAAAAGATTGGTTAAATGTGCTCTGCTGTATTTCCCATTTTGTTCTTCTTTCCTTCTAAATATCTTCATATAATTGTCTTTCTTATTCTATATTTTTATCTAACTTTTTGCATTACAAACATGTCTTGGTATACACATGTAAACATGCTCCAATACCCCCAGAATCCTTTCTGTGCACATGAAGTACAGGTTATGAATTAATATGCCCACTAGGATGAAATATCACTGTATTTAAAATTGTTCCTCTAAATTTCTTATTAAGGTTAACATTACATCATTTAATGAAGGAGCAAAGCTATTATTTTTTACAGACCAAGTTTCAAAAGTATTCAACATACTGCATGTTTACAAGGGAACAGAAAAGGGCTTTGGAATATGAATGTAATCTCTACAAAGACCCAACTGTTTCTTGTTTATGACAAAGGAGTAAATAATCCATTGATCTGGCAGCAGGGCACCTGCCTTACCAACCGATTCTGTATCAGTGGTCCCTGAACCCTCATTATTTTTCCTCAATTAAAGTTCATGGTCTCCTAAAGTCTGTGCTGAGCAGATGTACAACTGTTCTTGACTGCTGAACACAGAAGAATCACAAATTTAGAAAACTACTGCCATTTCACAGAAGCTAGAAGTGCATCATTTGTTGTGGTGCAGAAACATTATAAACAATATGTCTCTTTTATAGTCTGCTAAGCCCTCACACTACAGAAAAGAATATTAAAGTTCAAAAATTGTCACATAAGCAGCACGTTATGAATACTGTAATGTATTTTTTTATGATTCAAATAATGCTTACCGGAATGAAAAAATAAAGTCCTTTGAGGGGTATAATATAAAAAATGTGACTTATATTTACTTAGAATTAGAGAAAATTGATGTATGAGCAAAATCAAACTGGAATCAATGATCTGAAGAGAAATTCAAAATATAATAACTGATAAATCACCAAAAGCAGAATTAAAGTTATGTTTGCTGTATTATCACTTTAGTTCTTTGTAATTGCTTCTTTTGCAGAAATAGCGAAGTCCAGTGAAATAATCAGAAGGGCAATGCTACTTGCAATTATAATGCAGCAAGACTCTACCTGCAAAATTCAACTGAAGGAAATATATTTCACAAGATACAGCCTTTTAACTCAAGGCTTAAGTATTGTAACACATGAAAAGAGACCACATTACATACATATTCCCTATAGTGTGTAGTGTTATATACTAGAAGGAAAATCACTTCTCCATAAGGCATGGGGAGATGCTCATTTCCAGCACCAATCAGCTTAAGAAGCAAATGAAACCCATATTTGGGGGGGGGCGGTTAAAAGTTCATACATAGCATTTGTCAGTCCATCTCCAGCATGGTTCCAGCACAGCTCTGTTGCCACAGTATGTGCTGGATTGAGA
The DNA here is from genome assembly GCF_021018805.1 of Prinia subflava. Taxonomy (NCBI): domain Eukaryota; kingdom Metazoa; phylum Chordata; class Aves; order Passeriformes; family Cisticolidae; genus Prinia; species Prinia subflava. The sequence continues at coordinate 19,066,856 of NC_086247.1, forward strand.
GCAGCAGATTGTGAGTCTATAGGTCAGAGTATGTGCTTGAAGCATCAATAGCTACACCTGTCATTTGAGTTTTTCTGGGAAGAATATGTTATTGTTAACACTGCAACATGCTTTAGCCACAATCTGACTTTGAGGCTGGGCACTGAATTTTTGAAGAGACAGTTAAATATTACCATTCTTGATGAGGTGGGGAGTGTTTTCTGTAATTCCTGGTGGAGATACTGCCACTAAGGAGATGTTTGTAAACCAGTTTGTAATTGGAGCTTGGCTTACTGACCTAGGTTCTTCGTGAGACTGTAAACCAGTGTTTGTAAAATAAAAAATGCAGAAAAAGGACTTGAGAAGGGAGGGAATTATTAAGGAACTCATTGTTCAGCCAAAATTACAGAAAATATTACTGGTTGCAATCTTATTAGTAAAGGTCATTTTCTCTTCTCGGCTTTCACAACTGTTAACTTCTCCTGGCTTATTTTCACAAACATTTTGCAGAAAGACACTTAATCAAATGAAATTACCACCCAGTAGCTCACTTAAAACTACTCATGCTGAACTGATGATTCAATCATTACGGTGTTTGTTGAGCATGTAAGCACCTTTGGATAAAAGGTAATGTTGGTATTTTGAGTGACTCAGAAATTAACAAAGGTAAGTACTGCTGTGCACTGGGGGATCAGTTAGCTGTAAAAAAGGCTTTTCTTGAATTCAATGCCAAATGGACGTCACACATTTGCATGCAAAGCTAAGCATGTTTTACTTCACAGAATAAATGGCAGAACTGCCGGGCAGTTCTAGCCTTGCACTAGAAAGAATAAAAGTAAGCATGCAATATGAATTTTTTGTTTTTACAGTACAGGATGTGTTTCTGCATGCCAGGATATGCAATATTTAGTGGGTGATAGTGTAACTTGCAAACAAATATGTTTAAGAAATTGCTTGTTAAACCTAAAAGACCATGCTAATACATAAGTACTTTTTTGCCTCAAGTAGATTTGTGTTCAGACATGGTATACCCATGAACTATATAGAAAAGAAACAGAGGTAGAACACAGATCATTTCACCCCAGCAGTATAGATGCAGTTATGAGGATTAGGAGACAGTCTTTATTAGACAACAGAAGCTGAAGGCTTTCTTGATGCTTTAGTATCAGGTATGATTCTAATGGGAAACAGGGTCAAACACCAGCAAAATTATTAAGCTCTGACATCAGAGCAGTTAGAGTGCCTGTGAAGTAATTCTCGTGGCTCACCCTGCCCGTCAGAGAGCTGCTGTGTCCCACTGCATTTTCCCATCCTCACCCATCTCCGGAGGAGGGGTGATGATACCACAGTGGCCCCTGAGCTGGCAGCAGGCCATGTTTTCCGTGCCTCTGCAGAAGTGATGGCAGCAGCTTCCCAGCGGTGCCACAGCACACAGCGCTGATGGCTCCCAGAGGCAGCAGGGACCTGCCAGCAGCGGTGCTGGAACTGCACCTCTGTCACCGGTTTGGGAAAAAGAACCAGGGGTCTCAGTCCCACAAGCTCTGCTTTGCCATGGAGCATTTCTTTACCAGATGGTGAAATCCACAGGGACAGGCTTCAGCTTTCCACCAAAATTGGATAAGCTGGAAAGCAATGAACTTGTCAGAGGAAAAATAAATCCAGTGCGCTCCTTTCAAAAAGCCCCCCCTTGCACTGACTTCCTGTCTGAAAACATTACTGATATCACATGCTGTGGTACTTAGACAATTTTGGAGGCACAGGACTGGCTGAGGATCAAAAGTTGGACACATCCATGCAGCTCTTGTGCTCTGCAGGAGTGGGTGCTGCCGCACCTGCTGTTTTGCTGAATTATTCATCTCTCTGTGCTAGCAGAAAGGCAAAAGCCAACACCTCCTGAACTTAGGGAACAGAGACAATGAATGAAAAACAAATTTTATAGCTTTTCTGCAGCCTGGTCTACCTTTCCTCAGGAAGTGTACAAAAGAATCAATTGTTTTGCAAATCAGTGCTTACATTTGCAGATGTGGAAAGAGGCCATCATTGTTGCTGAGCACTTAGTGGTTCCTGGAAAGCGACGCTTATGTATTCATACAGACTCTCTCTCCACTGTTTCTTTGCTCAAAGTATAAACTGTATTTGACAGGCCAGTCCTCTGTGGAACTGGCCTAAGATCTTCATGCTAACAGAGCCCTTTGAACATTTTATGTTATTAACACGTGAAATTCTACACCCATTCTTTTCAGAGTAAAGCCTCTAGAAACTCAGCTTGTTTCAGATCTTCCTGTCACCTGCAGTATCCTTTTCTTTAAAATGTACTGCAGCATCTCTGGGGTGGAAGCATGTTCTTTAAACTATTCCCAAATGTCACCGTAGTGATCAAAAATACCTTCTCTTGAAGAATCACTGTTTCACAAACCCTTGGCCTGACTTTTCTCTGCATGTGTAACAAGATAGCAGTAGATGTTGCAAAACCAATACACTTTATTTCTATTTAAATATCATTCTCATTTCTAAGACTATTTCTTTTAGTATGTCCAAAAATCTAGTATAGTGGTGTATCAGTTTAAACGTAATCAGTTCAAATGATTTTGACATTGAAAAGACTCAGTTTTGAAATGTCCAACTTCCAGACTTACCTTTAGCTTCACCTGACAGAAACTATTATTAAGGTTAATAATTTAAGAACATTATTTAGAGGCAAGTTCTCATGGATTTTGTCTAATTTTGCTGTCAAGTGGAAGAAATGAAGACTAGATCCTACCCTGAAAATTACAGAAATGGTGGGGTATTTTAAGACTCATTTGTCTCATATACTTTCTATGCTGTCTGGTCTGGCACTGGAAAACTTGCTTTCAAATACTGTCCTAAATTTGAGTGATGGCAGGTCAGGTATGGTTCTTGATGAGGTGCAGAGTTTGCTCTGATTACCTCAGTAATTACTTTTTAATATTATTAAACTTTTTCCATGAAGTAATTTCTCTCCTGATTGATCCACAAAGCTCAGGTCAAAGGCCATCTAATTATAAAAAGTTACATATCCATCTTCTTCATTTGAAAATACCTCTTGGTCAAGAGCTGAAGCAAAGTTCATAATCACACTGCAACTCTCAGAGCATTCTAAATCACTTAAAAGCAAAATATAGATAAATAATTTATTTGATGATAAAAGAGCAGAAAGAATTCCTTCCCTTACTGCAAAACCAAAGGAAGTTCCATTTTTGAGGCCTCAGTTATAAATATAATAGGAACATAGAAATTACTTCACCTATGCCTTAACAGTGGTTAATAAATCAAGATTGCATATTAAAGTATACCTTGACATTCTAAACCGTAGCATAATATTTAATTAAGCAAACTACTACTTTGATCTCCATATTTCTGAGCAGGATCCAAAGTCTGTTCTGCTGCTAGTGAAACCATCACAGAGCTGAACCAATAGTTTCTTTCCTCAAACTGTGTAGAAAACACAGTGAGCAAAATACATTGGAAATAAAAATTTCAGGCAAATTGAGGTTAAATGATTTATGAATCATGTTTTCCTTTTATCTTGCAATGTTGGTTAGCTAAAGAACTTGTTGCAGATCTGTTAGAGGCTACTGGTCAGGCAGAATTACACAGGCTGCCATTGGGCCAGTTTGGAATCCATTAATTCAGTCTACATAACTGCTTCCCTATAACATATAAATGTTTTATTCTTGCTGTACATAAAAAATAATATTTTTAAATGGATTATCAATAATGATGCACCAAATGTAGCTGTGTGTAGCAACTGGGCCCAATTGAGAACAGTGTTGAATAAGAACATGAACTTCAGTGAACCCTATCAGATAAGAGAGTATCTCAGCTGTAAGACAGAGGAGTAACTTTGGCATAACAAGCTGTAACCACTGTTAAAGTCAGATGAGCCAATGAATAGAAATGGATATTTGTATAATCATAGAACACCCTATGTTGGAAGATTCCTTACAGATTCCCTGTCATCTGCAAGAACCCCTTCCACCAGACCCGGCTGCTCAAAGCACCCCCAGCCGTGCCTTGAACTTCCAGGGCTGGGGCACCCACATCTCTGGGCAATCTGTTCTAGTGTTCCACAACCCCCATAACAAAGAATTTCTTCCTCATTTACAAACCTACCCTCTTTCAACATAAAGCCATTACCTTTGTCCTGTCATTACAAGCTGTTGTAAAAAGTGCCTTTGCAGCTCTCTTGTAAGCCCCCTTTGGGCACTGGAACGTGCTCTAAGGAGACATTTCCACTGAGCCTCTTCTCTCCAGAGTGAACAACCGCAGCTCTCTCAGCCTGTCCTCAGAGAAGGGGTGCTCTTGTCTTCTGGTCATGGCTCACCTCTGGAGCCATTCCAACAGTTCCACAGGTCCCCAGAGCTGGACACAGAACTCCAGGTGGGGTCTTATGAAAGCAGAGAAGGAGGAGAATCCCCTCCCCTCACCCTGCTGGCCACACTGCTTTTGATGCAGCCCAGGATGTGGCTGGCATTTTGGGTTGCAAGTACACGTGACAGGTCATGTTAAGCTTCTCATCAACCAACACCCTCAAGTCCTTCCCTCAGGGCTGCTCTCAGTTCTTTTCCTACCTTATAACTGGGGATATCCCTTGCAGACCAATCCCTGCTAACCCCCCAGCTTTTGGACACTGTTGTCTCCCTCCACGGAAAACAAAAATGGCACAATTTGTAAATCTGTGAATAGAAGTGATTTGGTATCCAGGTCCATTTAGCCTGAACAGTGATTTGGTCCTGAACTGCTCGACTATGTGGGTAAGTCAGATCTCCCCCAGTCAGCTATTTACTTCATGTGTATTTAACCAAGCCCTAAAAAGATAAACCTTATGTTTTCAGTGATCTAATTCAGTAACTAAAATTAATATGAAAATTGACAGGTAAGACACATGAAAACAAATTTAATACATTTTAAGAGAAATATATTTTAAGAGAAAATCTAAATAGATATTTTTTAAACCAGTTTGTGACTGGGCAATGATAATGTATGATGAGAAGTACAAGGATTTGTAAGAAATCACTTTCTTTTCACTAACATTACCCCACTAATATATTTAACATAGACATTTACATGCTTTGCATTTTAAGTGCCTCTGAAATTCAAGCACCAAGCCTGCACATTTCAGTAGCACCATCAGATGTAATGAGTTATGGTACTATCGGCATGTTGATAAGCTATAGCCCAAAGAAGAACAAGAAGGAAGTATAAAAAATATGGCCAGAGGATGGGATAAAATTATCAGCGAGTGTGTTTTCCTGTTTGGTTTTAATCTACATTTAATTAAATTCTTATCTTCTGTGTACTTATGGTCGCATTTGAATGGCGAGACTGCATTCATTATGAATGGTAAAACTTAACTCGGAGAACATTTCATGTGGCTTCTTTAAAAAAAAGGAAAAGGAAAAATACTGTCTTTATTCTTTACACTTAGGTCTTTTTAAAGAAGGGTTAACTTACTTTAGGCTCAAATGCTGTTCTGCACTTAACCTTTAGGTTAACTGATTTCTAAACTTGCTCTTTCATATTTTTTAAAATATATATACAATTTGGAAATGTTAATATCAAAATTTTGGTTGGACATACTCAGGAATGGGGGAGTAATGAAACATGCTAAAGTGCTTCCTTCATTCTTAAAACAAGAAAATGCTAAAAGCATTTCCACTAATAACAACCAATATGTGTGTTGGGCTGCATTCAGAATTACTTATAGCCATCAATTTCTCTGAAATTAAAAAAGACATGAAAAAAATTTTAACAATTACTTTTGAGAATCTTAGTTTGTATTATTGTTTTTTTCTGTTTTCCAGATCACTGGGCTGACCATGCAGTCCTCCTTGGCCAAAACGCAGTTTTAATCTTGTGTAAATGAGAATTGGGTACTTTGTTTTACTTATTAGTTTCAAAGGTATTTTGGGGGGGGGCAGAGGACAAGTGAGATCAGAAACAATACTACCAGCACAAAAATAATATCTAGGCTAAATTATTAAAATATATAACAAAGTGAAAGAAAATGGAAAGCCTCTGCATGTCCTTATCAATCACTACAGCAACTACTGCACCATATATATTTTAAAACATTCCACTTATCTATCATTTTCGGGGAGATGTTATCTGGCAATGCAAAATCATATGACACTGTGTCAGAAATATCCCTGTGACTTTTAGATTGCATACATTTATTTTCTTTCTTTGAAGGGCCTATCCCTATGACACTTTAAAGCATCTGAGAGGAACAATGCTTTCATGCAAACCCAAGTCCTACCAAAATGAAACCTCCTCCAATTAAACATATTCCTGCGGTACCGAATACTCATTTTCCTGAGCTAACCTCCACAAAAGCCCTTGAAAACCGATCAGCTTTGAAGTGTGGGTTGATAATTAACAAATATCGGGAGCTACTGCAGGTAGAACATTTCAGGGTCAAAAGTTCTACTAGGAAAATGAAAACATTGGCACCAGAAAGTAATTGTTTTCTTGCTCATTTGGTTATTGATTTTCAACTCCCTCTTCTCCCAGAAGTTTGCATTTTACGTATCTTTCCTTCATCCTTATCCCATTCTTCAAGTATTATACTACTACTAATAGATAAAGGCAAGGGGGAAAGGCAGAAACGAAAGGAAAAGCACGGGAGAAATTTTAAAATTATAACCTGTATAGATTTTGTATTTTTATAGATGTCTTTTTAGAGTCCACTGGATCTAAGTTGTGCTATCAATGGTGAGTTTTGCTTGATTAAGGGCCAGCTGGGGTCTGAGTCAGCTGACAGCTCTGTAGTTTTAGGCTGTAGTTTCTTGTACAACATATTGCTATGCTGTGATTGTTCTGGTTTAGAAGCAGAAGTTAACTCTAGCAAAGTCCTCATCCAAGAGCAAATGTTGCAATCATTTCACTAGGCAAATACAATAAAGCCAAATTAAAAGCTCCCTCACTCCAGTATCTACCATTAAGCTTTAATAAAGATTCTGAGATTGATAGCTGAGCCATGTATCTTCTGCCATCATTGTTGGGAGAAACGTTATTGTCATTTCTTTCACCTGTATCCAACTATATATTGATGTTACCAGAATCTATCTTCCTTAAGTGTTTGCCAGCTAATTCAGAACTAAGCCACAATTTAAGCCGAAGTAAATCACTTCACCGCATCTGTCGGATCAGTTTGGATAGACAACACAGTCCTGGCTTAATCCTTTAAACACTGAGATGTGTAACTATGACACTGAAAGAAGGGAAGGTGGCTGTCCCACATTTCCTCTTCTTACTCAGATCTGAGGTAAACTGAATCACACTCTCAAACATCTGTCTCTGGAACAGGATTATCAGACTCAGGCTGACACTGATCCCAATTTAAGTGCCTCAGATACATGCCTAAATTTAGGGGGAATCTGGACTATAGAGCATGGCACAGTTGCCATTCAGGAGAAAGCATACAACACTTCTTCCCCCTGTCTGTTCAGATGGCATTGTGTCCTTCTGCAGGGGAGAGATGAAGCAGTTTTGGAAACGCAGCAAAAGAAGTACAAGAAAAAAAATGCCCCTTCTTAGAAGAATCAGTCAATCATTACTCTTGGATTTAGGAACCATATCAATGTGGTCACTTTCCTATGCATTTCATGTAATTTCCAAGAAGTTCTTGTGGTGTGGTGTGAGAGCTCTGGGAAGATGTGCTGCCAAAACCTGCTAAAAGCATAATTTGCAACACTGCCTGTAAATATATTTTATTGGTATTAGCTGTGTTAGGATAAAAATACCAACTCATCTTGGAGAAAAAAAAAAGGTATATATAGCCAGCTAATCAATTGCATAACTTTTCTAAAAATGTCTTCAGCATGATGGCATTAGGCAACTGTGAACCTGTTAGCTTCCAGCTCTGCTGTCAGTGCTATGATATAATGAATGCCAGCATGGTGTTCCAGTCAGCTACTGCCACCTGCTCCGCTTTGGAAAAAGAAGTCTCTTTTTTTGGCAGCCATCAGATGTCATACCCAGTGCCCACTGGCAAGAACAATGACTTTTTGCCATGGTCTCCTTCACTTCAGAAAGTCTTAAAAAGAGGCCTAGTGGAAAGGGAAGATGAAAGTGCTGCAGTGTAGGGGTAGAGGACGTCAAATGGGACAGGTACAGCAGCAGTCCCTGGACATGAGGCTGATTCAGAGAATGATCCATCTACCATTCTGCTCACAGAGGACTGTGACCCTGGCTCTGAGTGGGTCTCCAGTAAACTGCAGGCTTTCTCTAGGCAGAAAAGCAACTCCCATTTGGCACCAGTTCAGCACCTGGATGGAGGCTCCAACCTCCCCACGTCTCTCTGAGTGCATGTCTGTATGTGTGTAGGATAGCACTGTGTCCCTGGACCCACCCAGATGAAGCACCACGGCAAACTGAGGCATGCAAGGAGGCTGTCTCTATCTCTGACACTGCTCTGCACAAGGGCAGAGACGTGGCCCAGAGGGCAGGGGAACCAGAACAACCTTATTTCTCTCTTCCCCACTTTGCTGACTAGACTTACTTGACTGGTAGGATTCATACTTTGTCTTAGACCTAAGATGCAGAGAAACTGAATTTACTCAACTGAGAGGGTTATCTGTTGATTAATGAAAGTCCAGTGTGATGGAATATTGTCCTAATCACATTGCACACTGACCAAATACTGCTATAAATGAAGGGGAAAGAGCATTTGCTTTCTTAATGGCTACAGCAACTGGGCTTTAGATTGGCAATTTTAGCAGTATTATGCTAAACTAACATACACGCATCTACCACAAGCCTAATGCACTGATTTTAATAGGTAATACCAGCATTAAACACTGCTCTATCTTGGGAAAAGCCTGTTATATTTATGTTTTTCTAATGTGCACAAGTATTTACATGAACTGCATTTTTACCTCACAGGGATTTTTGCTGGAGTGAGAGGCACAGATTTGCACAGTGTATTTCAGAGTATACATATAAAGAAAAACAAAAAGAGAGAAATTATACTATTCATACTGCTTGTGAACAAATGCATGACTCTAATTCATGAAAAGTGAAGCAATGAGTTATGACAAACCTGCCCTCACAAGACAACAGTGATGATAAAGCATACAAACCCACTCATACCACATTCCATAATTCCTTACAAACCCTAAGCCTGCAGTTTGTTTTGACGCAAGCCTTGACTTCTGTAGCAAAAAAAAAAAAAAAATCTAACTTTCTGTTGTATTAAAGTAAAATAGAAACAACTGTTGTTCCATTTATTTTATCTAGTGTTCAAATGATCACAAAACCATGACAGAAATTGCTGCATAAAGAAAAAACACTTCTCTTAGTTTAGAGTGCCATTAAGGCTGTTTTTTTTTAATGTCAGGTTTCTGTATTTCGTAGGCATTTGGGTGAGGAGGGAAACCTTCAGATTATAAGGCTGAGACTTTTTCTCTTTTTATGACTATCATAACAAAAATGTTTTAAAATGCTCAAATGAAAACCAGTGCCACATGCTATTGAGACTTGGTGAAATCAACCACAGACAGCATCCCACAATGGTCCTGGTCCTATTGCTTCTCACATTTGCTCTCTTATTCAGCACTGTCATTTTAGCACATCTGATTATGACTCTTTCTAATAGGAATCATCAACCTGGAATCAAGCTGACAAGGTTTTGTGAGGCTGTCTTTTTCATTGCTAAGGATTCATCTTGTTCAGAGATCTTTATGTTTTTTAATTTAAAAAGCATTAACTAACACATCTGAATGGTTTATGTATATGCACTAAAGCATGTGAATTATTTCTGACAATTGTTAGCCTCCTGCTTAATATCTAGAACATAAATAAAGGTTGCCTTATTTAACTTTGAACTAATTTATCTGTAAAGGACAGATCCTGCTTTTCTCTCCAGTTTCACTGAGTTGAATTTCTGTGTTGTAGTGAGGCATGATCAGGTGTCAGAAATGCCAAACTGCAATGAACAACAGTGATGACTTAACTCTTCCACAGATACACACTGACATACTGGATATTGACAAGTTCTTCACATCACGAATTTTACTACAAAAAAAAAAAGTTTTTCCTAAATAATAATAATAATAATAATAATAATAATAATAATAATAATCTATGCCAATAGTACATGTGGAAGGTCTATAAATGTCTTTGCTTCCATTCTCCTTTGGGGGCTGAGGCCAAGTCATCTCCTGCTAGGCCTCCAGGAATGCGGCCCCTGGCACAGAGCCACCCGTCTGTCGGTGTCCCCACACAGCCTCGAGCACTGCAGTGCTCTGTCTCAGCAGCAACTCGACCTGCTGCAACCTGGGCTGATCCAGCTTCTGTGCTGTATATGGCTTGTCCTGTGTTGCTGGCTGAAGAGAAATGTCCTCCTCCCTTTTATTCAAGGAGCTCAATAGCCTGACCCCAGTCCAAATCACCTGGGTTTCACACTGACTGTAGGAAACTCCTCAGGCACACAGGGCTTTCAGTAAGGGGGTTAAACCTTCCTGAAAGCAAATCTGAGACACAAAGCAAACTCCCACAGGTGAACCAGGTGAATACCATGCTTTCCACACCTTGCCACGAGCAGAGGCTGAGCTGCAGTCTCCAGGATAAATATGTGGCACTATTTAAATTTTGAAGTCTCTCCCCAAACAAACCTCGTATCAAAACTACACCTAGCAGTGCAGAAATACCAGCAAGAAAACAGCAAAAATTAAGTATTCGTGCAGATACTAGTCATATTAGTGAGTACTGGAAAGCAGTTGAAATCCACGTGTGGAGGGTCTAACATCAGAGTGGGATCCCACATCAGGCTGCATAAGGCAGTCATTAATTTTCTCCATTTTCTGCCAAGAGCCCTAATCTGCACCAATCACAGTTGTTTTTTCATGTATGATAGCTTCTTATCTTTTACCACGTGCATAAATGTACCTATTTTGGACAACACACAGTGCTTGATATTTAGTTTGTCCCAAAGCACATGATGCATTGTATGGGATCATGATCTAGAATGTGCAAGAAAAATTTTTCTTCTACTGCAGTGAAGACGTTAGGCACCACAAGTGAATCCACAAAACTTTGTATTTTTAATCAGCTGCTACGGGTTTGCTCCATCTGCTCTGTATCCACCATCAGAGCTTCTGACAGAAATGTCTGGGGAAGAACTTCCTTATGTACATGAGACTCAAATGTAGCAGAAATATGGAAATCATTGCACTCTGCTTCCGCTAAGCAAACCTGCATGAAAACCTTTTGGATGATATGTGCCCATGGAAAGAGGGTTGGCAGGATCTACCCTACGGACAGAATTAAGACTTTAAGTGAGAAATAAGTAGGTAAAACAAATTAACCTGAAAGGGCAAAAAATATCCTGCCTTGATACACATTTTCTAAAAGCCACAGTAAAGAACAGAGAGAGGTACAGAACTGTGATTGCCTCTGCTGTTCCCAAGAAAGAAATGTAGGTCTTTAAATGTGGGGGCAGAAAATGGAATTTTGAGAAGATGCATTATAATTTGGGTGTATTTTTGACTGTGAGAATGGTAGTTTTGCAACAGTGGAGCGGCAAATTAATTGTTTTCATTTATAGTTTAAAAGAGAAGGTCACACAAGGTGTACGATGCACTGATCTATTGTTCTATATAAAGTATAAAATTATGTTATAATTTAATGTAGCCTTTGAATTATGATGTCATCATATGGATAATTTATTTATTATAGCCAATAAAGAGTTCATACTAGTTTTTGAATTTTATTCAAAATCATATGGAATATATGTTTTATCTAAATAAGAAATAAAGAAAATTCATTCCATGCCAATATAAAACATTCTGATTCCTCTGAAGACATCATATCTCTGAATCTGACATTTTAAAAAGAAGAAAAGATCCTGAAATAGAGTTCGATAATGTTATATTCTCAAGTTGCAGTTTTCATGATGTCAGTCCCAACATTCAGCATTCATATACTCTGAAAATATCTCTCATTTAAATCCTTAATCAATACTACATAACATTAGGTGGAATAAAATATTTTATTTCAAAACAAAAGGATAATAATATATAAAATAGTGTAAATATAAATTGTGTGGAAGATTTTATGTAAGTCTTAGATAGATCTCTCCTGCCACCAGAAAAAA